>NW_028126403.1:0-600000 GCF_965194825.1 Balaenoptera physalus
TCCTAAGCACTAGTGTTTTAAGGAACAGCTTAAAAAGAGAATCCTAATGTGATTTCTTTATAATGGGTGTGTTCCTTATCTTATCCTAGTGTCTAAACTCTTCTCCATGGCTGGACCTCCAAATAATATTCCTTTACGTGCTAAGGGGTATCTAGAGAGTGGGTTAGGTTTAATAACTACCCTAACACTAACGCGTACCCTAAACCTAACCCCTACCCTAACCCTAACACGTACCCTAATCCTAACCAATACCCTATACCGAGCCCTAACCCTAACACTAACCCTAACCCTAACCCTAACCCATACCCTACGCCGTACCAGAAGCCCTCCCCGAACCCGTACCCTAAGCCGTACCCTAAGCCTAACCCTAAGCCTAACCCTAACCCTAGGCTACCCTTGGATGCTTCTGCCTCCAATAGATTTCCTAAGCACTAGTGTTTTAAGGAACAGCTTAAAAAGAGAATCCTAATGTGATTTCTTTATAATGGGTGTGTTCCTTATCTTATCCTAGTGTCTAAAGTCTTCTCCATGGCTGGACCTCCAAATAATATTCCTTTATGTGCTAAGGGGTATCTAGAGAGTGGGATAGGTTTAATAACTACCCTAACACTAACGCGTACCCTAACCCTAACCCCTACCCTAACCATAACACGTACCCTAATCCTAACCAATACCCTAAACCGAGCCCTAACCCTAACACTAACCCTAACACTAACCCTAACCCATACCCTACGCCGTACCCGAAGCCCTCCCCGAACCCGTACCCTAAGCCGTACCCTAAGCCGTACCCTAAGCCTAACCCTAACCCTAGGCTACCCTTGACTGCTTCTGCCTCCAATAGATTTCCTAAGCAGTAGTGTTTTAAGGAACAGCTTAAAAAGAGAATCCTATTGTGATTTCTTTATAATGGGTGTGTTCCTTATCTTATCCTAGTGTCTAAACTCTTCTCCATGGCTGGACCCCCAAATAATATTCCTTTACATGCTAAGGTGTATCTAGAGAGTGGGATAGGTTTAATAACTAACCTAACCCTAACGCGTATCCTAACCCTAACCCCTACCCTAACCCTAACATGTACCCTAATCCTAACCCGTTACCCTAAACCGAGCCCTAACCCTAACACTAACCCTAACCCTAACCCTAACCCGTACCCTACGCCGTACCCAAAGCCCTCCCCGAAAACGTACCCTAAACCGTACCCTAAGCCGTACCCTAAGCCTAACCCTAACCCTAGGCTACCCTTGACTGCTTCTTCCTCCAATAGATTTCCTAAGCACTAGTGTTTTAAGGAACAGCTTAAAAAGAGAATCCTAATGTGATTTCTTTATAATGGGTGTGTTCCTTATCTTATCCTAGTGTCTAAACTCTTCTCCATGGCTGGACCCCCAAATAATATTCCTTTACGTGCTAAGGGGTATCTAGAGAGTGGGATAGGTTTAATAACTACCCTAACCCTAACGCGTACCCTAACCCTATCCCCTACCCTAACCCTAACACGTACCCTAATCCTAACCCGTACCCTAAACCGAGCCCTAACCCTAACACTAACCCTAACCCTAACCCTAACCCATACCCTACGCCATACCCGAAGCCCTCCCCGAACCCGTACCCTAAGCCGTACCCTAAGCCGTACCCTAAGCCTAACCCTAACCCTAGGCTACCCTTGACTGCTTCTGCCTCCAATAGATTTCCTAAGCACTAGTGTTTTAAGGAACAGCTTAAAAAGAGAATCCTAATGTGATTTCTTTATAATGGGTGTGTTCCTTATCTTATCCTAGTGTCTAAACTCTTCTCCATGGCTGGACCTCCAAATAATATTCCTTTATGTGCTAAGGGGTATCTAGAGAGTGGGATAGCTTTAATAACTACCCTAACACTAACGCGTACCCTAACCCTAACCCCTACCCTAAACATAACACGTACCCTAATCCTAACCAATACCCTAAACCGAGCCCTAACCCTAAGACTAACCCTAACCCTATCCCTAACCCATACCCTACGCCGTACCCGAAGCCCTCCCCGAACCCGTACCCTAAGCCGTACCCTAAGCCTAACCCTAACCCTAGGCTACCCTTGACTGCTTCTGCCTCCAATAGATTTCCTAAGCAGTAGTGTTTTAAGGAACAGCTTAAAAAGAGAATCCTATTGTGATTTCTTTATAATGGGTGTGTTCCTTATCTTATCCTAGTGTCTAAACTCTTCTCCATGGCTGGACCCCGAAATAATATTCCTTTACGTGCTAAGGGGTATCTAGAGAGTGGGATAGGTTTAATAACTACCCTAACCCTAACGCGTACCCTAACCCTATCCCCTACCCTAACCCTAACACGTACCCTAATCCTAACCCGTACCCTAAAACGAGCCCTAGCCCTAACACTAACCCTAACCCTAACCCTAACCCATACCCTACGCCGTACCCGAAGCCCTCACCGAACCCGTACCCTAAGCCGTACCCTAAGCCTAACCCTAACCCTAGGCTACCCTTGACTGCTTCTGCCTCCAATAGATTTCCTAAGCACTAGTGTTTTAAGGAACAGCTTAAAAAGAGAATCCTAATGTGATTTCTTTATAATGGGTGTGTTCCTTATCTTATCCTAGTGTCTAAACTCTTCTCCATGGCTGGACCTCCAAATAATATTCCTTTATGTGCTAAGGGGTATCTAGAGAGTGGGATAGCTTTAATAACTACCCTAACACTAACGCGTACCCTAACCCTAACCCCTACCCTAACCATAACACGTACCCTAATCCTAACCAATACCCTAAACCGAGCCCTAACCCTAACACTAACCCTAACCCTAACCCTAACCCTAACCCATACCCTACGCCGTACCCGAAGCCATCCCCCAACCCGTAACCTAAGCCGTACCCTAAGCCGTACCCTAAGCCTAACCCTAACCCTAGGCTACCCTTGACTGCTTCTGCATCCAATAGATTTCCTAAGCACTAGTGTTTTAAGGAACAGCTTAAAAAGAGAATCCTAATGTGATTTCTTTATAATGGGTGTGTTCCTTATCTTATCCTAGTGTCTAAACTCTTCTCCATGGCTGGACCTCCAAATAATATTCCTTTACGTGCTAAGGGGTATCTAGAGAGTGGGTTAGGTTTAATAACTACCCTAACACTAACGCGTACCCTAACCCTAACCCCTACCCTAACCCTAACACGTACCCTAATCCTAACCAATACCCTATACCGAGCCCTAACCCTAACACTAACCCTAACCCTAACCCTAACCCATACCCTACGCCGTACCAGAAGCCCTCCCCGAACCCGTACCCTAAGCCGTACCCTAAGCCTAACCCTAAGCCTAACCCTAACCCTAGGCTACCCTTGGATGCTTCTGCCTCCAATAGATTTCCTAAGCACTAGTGTTTTAAGGAACAGCTTAAAAAGAGAATCCTAATGTGATTTCTTTATAATGGGTGTGTTCCTTATCTTATCCTAGTGTCTAAACTCTTCTCCATGGCTGGACCTCCAAATAATATTCCTTTATGTGCTAAGGGGTATCTAGAGAGTGGGATAGGTTTAATAACTACCCTAACACTAACGCGTACCCTAACCCTAACCCCTACCCTAACCATAATTCGTACCCTAATCCTAACCAATACCCTAAACCGAGCTCTAACCCTAACACTAACCCTAACCCTAACCCTAACCCATACCCTACGCCGTACGCGAAGCCCTCCCCGAACCCGTACCCTAAGCCGTACCCTAAGCCGTACCCTAAGCCTAACCCTAACCCTAGGCTACCCTTGACTGCTTCTGCCTCCAATAGATTTCCTAAGCACTAGTGTTTTAAGGAACAGCTTAAAAAGAGAATCCTAATGTGATTTCTTTATAATGGGTGTGTTCCTTATCTTATCCTAGTGTCTAAACCCTTCTCCATGGCTGGACCCCCAAATAATATTCCTTTACGTGCTAAGGGGTATCTAGAGAGTGGGATATGTTTAATAACTACCCTAACCCTAACGCGTACCCTAACCCTATCCCCTACCCTAACCCTAACACGTACCCTAATCCTAACCCGTACCCTAAACCGAGCCCTAACCCTATAACTAACCCTAACCCTAACCCTAACCCATACCCTACGCCGTACCCGAAGCCCTCACCGAACCCGTACCCTAAGCCGTACCCTAAGCCTAACCCTAACCCTAGGCTACCCTTGACTGCTTCTGCCTCCAATAGATTTCCTAAGCACTAGTGTTTTAAGGAACAGCTTAAAAAGGGAATCCTAATGTGATTTCTTTATAATGGGTGTGTTCCTTATCTTATCCTAGTGTCTAAACTCTTCTCCATGGCTGGACCCCCAAATAATATTCCTTTACGTGTTAAGGGGTATCTAGAGAGTGGGATAGGTTTAATAACTACCCTAACCCTAACGCGTACCCTAACCCTATCCCCTACCCTAACCCTAACACGTACCCTAATCCTAACCCGTACCCTAAACCGAGCCCTAACCCTAACACTAACCCTAACCCTAACCCTAACCCATACCCTACGCCATACCCGAAGCCCTCCCCGAACCCGTACCCTAAGCCGTACCCTAAGCCGTACCCTAAGCCTAACCCTAACCCTAGGCTACCCTTGACTGCTTCTGCCTCCAATAGATTTCCTAAGCACTAGTGTTTTAAGGAACAGCTTAAAAAGAGAATCCTAATGTGATTTCTTTATAATGGGTGTGTTCCTTATCTTATCCTAGTGTCTAAACTCTTCTCCATGGCTGGACCTCCAAATAATATTCCTTTATGTGCTAAGGGGTATCTAGAGAGTGGGATAGCTTTAATAACTACCCTAACACTAACGCGTACCCTAACCCTAACCCCTACCCTAAACATAACACGTACCCTAATCCTAACCAATACCCTAAACCGAGCCCTAACCCTAACACTAACCCTAACCCTATCCCTAACCCATACCCTACGCCGTACCCGAAGCCCTCCCCGAACCCGTACCCTAAGCCGTACCCTAAGCCTAACCCTAACCCTAGGCTACCCTTGACTGCTTCTGCCTCCAATAGATTTCCTAAGCAGTAGTGTTTTAAGGAACAGCTTAAAAAGAGAATCCTATTGTGATTTCTTTATAATGGGTGTGTTCCTTATCTTATCCTAGTGTCTAAACTCTTCTCCATGGCTGGACCCCGAAATAATATTCCTTTACGTGCTAAGGGGTATCTAGAGAGTGGGATAGGTTTAATAACTACCCTAACCCTAACGCGTACCCTAACCCTATCCCCTACCCTAACCCTAACACGTACCCTAATCCTAACCCGTACCCTAAAACGAGCCCTAACCCTAACACTAACCCTAACCCTAACCCTAACCCATACCCTACGCCGTACCCGAAGCCCTCACCGAACCCGTACCCTAAGCCTAACCCTAAGCCTAACCCTAACCCTAGGCTACCCTTGACTGCTTCTGCCTCCAATAGATTTCCTAAGCACTAGTGTTTTAAGGAACAGCTTAAAAAGAGAATCCTAATGTGATTTCTTTATAATGGGTGTGTTCCTTATCTTATCCTAGTGTCTAAACTCTTCTCCATGGCTGGACCTCCAAATAATATTCCTTTATGTGCTAAGGGGTATCTAGAGAGTGGGATAGCTTTAATAACTACCCTAACACTAACGCGTACCCTAACCCTAACCCCTACCCTAACCATAACACGTACCCTAATCCTAACCAATACCCTAAACCGAGCCCTAACCCTAACACTAACCCTAACCCTAACCCTAACCCTAACCCATACCCTACGCCGTATCCGAAGCCATCCCCCAACCCGTAACCTAAGCCGTACCCTAAGCCGTACCCTAAGCCTAACCCTAACCCTAGGCTACCCTTGACTGCTTCTGCATCCAATAGATTTCCTAAGCACTAGTGTTTTAAGGAACAGCTTAAAAAGAGAATCCTAATGTGATTTCTTTATAATGGGTGTGTTCCTTATCTTATCCTAGTGTCTAAACTCTTCTCCATGGCTGGACCTCCAAATAATATTCCTTTACGTGCTAAGGGGTATCTAGAGAGTGGGTTAGGTTTAATAACTACCCTAACACTAACGCGTACCCTAAACCTAACCCCTACCCTAACCCTAACACGTACCCTATTCCTAACCAATACCCTATACCGAGCCCTAACCCTAACACTAACCCTAACCCTAACCCTAACCCATACCCTACGCCGTACCAGAAGCCCTCCCCGAACCCGTACCCTAAGCCGTACCCTAAGCCTAACCCTAAGCCTAACCCTAACCCTAGGCTACCCTTGGATGCTTCTGCCTCCAATAGATTTCCTAAGCACTAGTGTTTTAAGGAACAGCTTAAAAAGAGAATCCTAATGTGATTTCTTTATAATGGGTGTGTTCCTTATCTTATCCTAGTGTCTAAAGTCTTCTCCATGGCTGGACCTCCAAATAATATTCCTTTATGTGCTAAGGGGTATCTAGAGAGTGGGATAGGTTTAATAACTACCCTAACACTAACGCGTACCCTAACCCTAACCCCTACCCTAACCATAACACGTACCCTAATCCTAACCAATACCCTAAACCGAGCCCTAACCCTAACACTAACCCTAACCCTAACCCTAACCCATACCCTACGCCGTACCCGAAGCCCTCCCCGAACCCGTACCCTAAGCCGTACCCTAAGCCGTACCCTAAGCCTAACCCTAACCCTAGGCTACCCTTGACTGCTTCTGCCTCCAATAGATTTCCTAAGCAGTAGTGTTTTAAGGAACAGCTTAAAAAGAGAATCCTATTGTGATTTCTTTATAATGGGTGTGTTCCTTATCTTATCCTAGTGTCTAAACTCTTCTCCATGGCTGGACCCCCAAATAATATTCCTTTACATGCTAAGGTGTATCTAGAGAGTGGGATAGGTTTAATAACTAACCTAACCCTAACGCGTATCCTAACCCTAACCCCTACCCTAACCCTAACATGTACCCTAATCCTAACCCGTACCCTAAACCGAGCCCTAACCCTAACACTAACCCTAACCCTAACCCTAACCCGTACCCTACGCCGTACCCAAAGCCCTCCCCGAAAACGTACCCTAAACCGTACCCTAAGCCGTACCCTAAGCCTAACCCTAACCCTAGGCTACCCTTGACTGCTTCTTCCTCCAATAGATTTCCTAAGCACTAGTGTTTTAAGGAACAGCTTAAAAAGAGAATCCTAATGTGATTTCTTTATAATGGGTGTGTTCCTTATCTTATCCTAGTGTCTAAACTCTTCTCCATGGCTGGACCCCCAAATAATATTCCTTTACGTGCTAAGGGGTATCTAGAGAGTGGGATAGGTTTAATAACTACCCTAACCCTAACGCGTACCCTAACCCTATCCCCTACCCTAACCCTAACACGTACCCTAATCCTAACCCGTACCCTAAACCGAGCCCTAACCCTAACACTAACCCTAACCCTAACCCTAACCCATACCCTACGCCATACCCGAAGCCCTCCCCGAACCCGTACCCTAAGCCGTACCCTAAGCCGTACCCTAAGCCTAACCCTAACCCTAGGCTACCCTTGACTGCTTCTGCCTCCAATAGATTTCCTAAGCACTAGTGTTTTAAGGAACAGCTTAAAAAGAGAATCCTAATGTGATTTCTTTATAATGGGTGTGTTCCTTATCTTATCCTAGTGTCTAAACTCTTCTCCATGGCTGGACCTCCAAATAATATTCCTTTATGTGCTAAGGGGTATCTAGAGAGTGGGATAGCTTTAATAACTACCCTAACACTAACGCGTACCCTAACCCTAACCCCTACCCTAAACATAACACGTACCCTAATCCTAACCAATACCCTAAACCGAGCCCTAACCCTAAGACTAACCCTAACCCTATCCCTAACCCATACCCTACGCCGTACCCGAAGCCCTCCCCGAACCCGTACCCTAAGCCGTACCCTAAGCCTAACCCTAACCCTAGGCTACCCTTGACTGCTTCTGCCTCCAATAGATTTCCTAAGCAGTAGTGTTTTAAGGAACAGCTTAAAAAGAGAATCCTATTGTGATTTCTTTATAATGGGTGTGTTCCTTATCTTATCCTAGTGTCTAAACTCTTCTCCATGGCTGGACCCCGAAATAATATTCCTTTACGTGCTAAGGGGTATCTAGAGAGTGGGATAGGTTTAATAACTACCCTAACCCTAACGCGTACCCTAACCCTATCCCCTACCCTAACCCTAACACGTACCCTAATCCTAACCCGTACCCTAAAACGAGCCCTAGCCCTAACACTAACCCTAACCCTAACCCTAACCCATACCCTACGCCGTACCCGAAGCCCTCACCGAACCCGTACCCTAAGCCGTACCCTAAGCCTAACCCTAACCCTAGGCTACCCTTGACTGCTTCTTCCTCCAATAGATTTCCTAAGCACTAGTGTTTTAAGGAACAGCTTAAAAAGAGAATCCTAATGTGATTTCTTTATAATGGGTGTGTTCCTTATCTTATCCTAGTGTCTAAACTCTTCTCCATGGCTGGACCTCCAAATAATATTCCTTTATGTGCTAAGGGGTATCTAGAGAGTGGGATAGCTTTAATAACTACCCTAACACTAACGCGTACCCTAACCCTAACCCCTACCCTAACCATAACACGTACCCTAATCCTAACCAATACCCTAAACCGAGCCCTAACCCTAACACTAACCCTAACCCTAACCCTAACCCTAACCCATACCCTACGCCGTACCCGAAGCCATCCCCCAACCCGTAACCTAAGCCGTACCCAAAGCCGTACCCTAAGCCTAACCCTAACCCTAGGCTACCCTTGACTGCTTCTGCATCCAATAGATTTCCTAAGCACTAGTGTTTTAAGGAACAGCTTAAAAAGAGAATCCTAATGTGATTTCTTTATAATGGGTGTGTTCCTTATCTTATCCTAGTGTCTAAACTCTTCTCCATGGCTGGACCTCCAAATAATATTCCTTTACGTGCTAAGGGGTATCTAGAGAGTGGGTTAGGTTTAATAACTACCCTAACACTAACGCGTACCCTAACCCTAACCCCTACCCTAACCCTAACACGTACCCTAATCCTAACCAATACCCTATACCGAGCCCTAACCCTAACACTAACCCTAACCCTAACCCTAACCCATACCCTACGCCGTACCAGAAGCCCTCCCCGAACCCGTACCCTAAGCCGTACCCTAAGCCTAACCCTAAGCCTAACCCTAACCCTAGGCTACCCTTGGATGCTTCTGCCTCCAATAGATTTCCTAAGCACTAGTGTTTTAAGGAACAGCTTAAAAAGAGAATCCTAATGTGATTTCTTTATAATGGGTGTGTTCCTTATCTTATCCTAGTGTCTAAACTCTTCTCCATGGCTGGACCTCCAAATAATATTCCTTTATGTGCTAAGGGGTATCTAGAGAGTGGGATAGGTTTAATAACTACCCTAACACTAACGCGTACCCTAACCCTAACCCCTACCCTAACCATAATTCGTACCCTAATCCTAACCAATACCCTAAACCGAGCTCTAACCCTAACACTAACCCTAACCCTAACCCTAACCCATACCCTACGCCGTACGCGAAGCCCTCCCCGAACCCGTACCCTAAGCCGTACCCTAAGCCGTACCCTAAGCCTAACCCTAACCCTAGGCTACCCTTGACTGCTTCTGCCTCCAATAGATTTCCTAAGCACTAGTGTTTTAAGGAACAGCTTAAAAAGAGAATCCTATTGTGATTTCTTTATAATGGGTGTGTTCCTTAACTTATCCTAGTGTCTAAACTCTTCTCCATTGCTGGACCCCCAAATAATATTCCTTTACGTGCTAAGGGGTATCTAGAGAGTGGGATAGCTTTAATAACTACCCTAACCCTAACGCGTACCCTAACCCTAACCCCTACCCTAACCCTAACATGTACCCTAATCCTAACCCGTACCTTAAACCGAGCCCTAACCCTAACACTAACCCTAACCCTAACCCTAACCCATACCCTACGCCGTACCCGAAGCCCTCACCGAACCCGTACCCTAAGCCGTACCCTAAGCCTAACCCTAACCCTAGGCTACCCTTGACTGCTTCTGCCTCCAATAGATTTCCTAAGCACTAGTGTTTTAAGGAACAGCTTAAAAAGAGAATCCTAATGTGATTTCTTTATAATGGGTGTGTTCCTTATCTTATCCTAGTGTCTAAACTCTTCTCCATGGCTGGACCTCCAAATAATATTCCTTTATGTGCTAAGGGGTATCTAGAGAGTGGGATAGCTTTAATAACTACCCTAACACTAACGCGTACCCTAACCCTAAACCCTACCCTAACCATAACACGTACCCTAATCCCAACCAATACCCTAAACCGAACCCTAACCCTAACACTAACCCTAACCCTAACCCTAACCCATACCCTACGCCGTACCCGAAGCCCTCCCCGAACCCGTACCCTAAGCCGTACCCTAAGCCTAACCCTAACCCTAGGCTACCCTTGACTGCTTCTGCCTCCAATAGATTTCCTAAGCACTAGTGTTTTAAGGAACAGCTTAAAAAGAGAATTCTATTGTGATTTCTTTATAATGGGTGTGTTCCTTATCTTATCCTAGTGTCTAAACTCTTCTCCATGGCGGGACCCCCAAATAATATTCCTTTACGTGCTAAGGGGTATCTAGAGAGTGGGATAGGTTTAATAACTACCCTAACCCTAACGCGTACCCTAACCCTAACCCCTACCCTAACGCTAACATGTACCCTAACCCTAACCCGTACCCTAAACCGAGCCCTAACCCTAACACTAACCCTAACCCTAACCCTAACCCATACCCTACGCCGTACCCAAAGCCCTCCCCGAGCCCGTACCCTAAGCCGTACCCTAAGCCGTACCCTAAGCCTTACCCTAACCCTAGGCTACCCTTGACTGCTTCTTCCTCCAATAGATTTCCTAAGCACTCGTGTTTTAAGGAACAGCTTAAAAAGAGAATCCTAATGTGATTTCTTTATAATGGGTGTGTTCCTTATCTTATCCTAGTGTCTAAACTCTTCTCCATGGCTGGACCTCCAAATAATATTCCTTTATGTGCTAAGGGGTATCTAGAGAGTGGGATAGCTTTAATAACTACCCTAACACTAACGCGTACCCTAACCCTAACCCCTACCCTAACCATAACACGTACCCTAATCCTAACCAATACCCTAAACCGAGCCCTAACCCTAACACTAACCCTAACCCTAACCCTAACCCTAACCCATACCCTACGCCGTATCCGAAGCCATCCCCCAACCCGTAACCTAAGCCGTACCCTAAGCCGTACCCTAAGCCTAACCCTAACCCTAGGCTACCCTTGACTGCTTCTGCATCCAATAGATTTCCTAAGCACTAGTGTTTTAAGGAACAGCTTAAAAAGAGAATCCTAATGTGATTTCTTTATAATGGGTGTGTTCCTTATCTTATCCTAGTGTCTAAACTCTTCTCCATGGCTGGACCTCCAAATAATATTCCTTTACGTGCTAAGGGGTATCTAGAGAGTGGGTTAGGTTTAATAACTACCCTAACACTAACGCGTACCCTAAACCTAACCCCTACCCTAACCCTAACACGTACCCTATTCCTAACCAATACCCTATACCGAGCCCTAACCCTAACACTAACCCTAACCCTAACCCTAACCCATACCCTACGCCGTACCAGAAGCCCTCCCCGAACCCGTACCCTAAGCCGTACCCTAAGCCTAACCCTAAGCCTAACCCTAACCCTAGGCTACCCTTGGATGCTTCTGCCTCCAATAGATTTCCTAAGCACTAGTGTTTTAAGGAACAGCTTAAAAAGAGAATCCTAATGTGATTTCTTTATAATGGGTGTGTTCCTTATCTTATCCTAGTGTCTAAAGTCTTCTCCATGGCTGGACCTCCAAATAATATTCCTTTATGTGCTAAGGGGTATCTAGAGAGTGGGATAGGTTTAATAACTACCCTAACACTAACGCGTACCCTAACCCTAACCCCTACCCTAACCATAACACGTACCCTAATCCTAACCAATACCCTAAACCGAGCCCTAACCCTAACACTAACCCTAACCCTAACCCTAACCCATACCCTACGCCGTACCCGAAGCCCTCCCCGAACCCGTACCCTAAGCCGTACCCTAAGCCGTACCCTAAGCCTAACCCTAACCCTAGGCTACCCTTGACTGCTTCTGCCTCCAATAGATTTCCTAAGCAGTAGTGTTTTAAGGAACAGCTTAAAAAGAGAATCCTATTGTGATTTCTTTATAATGGGTGTGTTCCTTATCTTATCCTAGTGTCTAAACTCTTCTCCATGGCTGGACCCCCAAATAATATTCCTTTACATGCTAAGGTGTATCTAGAGAGTGGGATAGGTTTAATAACTAACCTAACCCTAACGCGTATCCTAACCCTAACCCCTACCCTAACCCTAACATGTACCCTAATCCTAACCCGTACCCTAAACCGAGCCCTAACCCTAACACTAACCCTAACCCTAACCCTAACCCGTACCCTACGCCGTACCCAAAGCCCTCCCCGAAAACGTACCCTAAACCGTACCCTAAGCCGTACCCTAAGCCTAACCCTAACCCTAGGCTACCCTTGACTGCTTCTTCCTCCAATAGATTTTCTAAGCACTAGTGTTTTAAGGAACAGCTTAAAAAGAGAATCCTAATGTGATTTCTTTATAATGGGTGTGTTCCTTATCTTATCCTAGTGTCTAAACTCTTCTCCATGGCTGGACCCCCAAATAATATTCCTTTACGTGCTAAGGGGTATCTAGAGAGTGGGATAGGTTTAATAACTACCCTAACCCTAACGCGTACCCTAACCCTATCCCCTACCCTAACCCTAACACGTACCCTAATCCTAACCCGTACCCTAAACCGAGCCCTAACCCTAACACTAACCCTAACCCTAACCCTAACCCATACCCTACGCCATACCCGAAGCCCTCCCCGAACCCGTACCCTAAGCCGTACCCTAAGCCGTACCCTAAGCCTAACCCTAACCCTAGGCTACCCTTGACTGCTTCTGCCTCCAATAGATTTCCTAAGCACTAGTGTTTTAAGGAACAGCTTAAAAAGAGAATCCTAATGTGATTTCTTTATAATGGGTGTGTTCCTTATCTTATCCTAGTGTCTAAACTCTTCTCCATGGCTGGACCTCCAAATAATATTCCTTTATGTGCTAAGGGGTATCTAGAGAGTGGGATAGCTTTAATAACTACCCTAACACTAACGCGTACCCTAACCCTAACCCCTACCCTAAACATAACACGTACCCTAATCCTAACCAATACCCTAAACCGAGCCCTAACCCTAAGACTAACCCTAACCCTATCCCTAACCCATACCCTACGCCGTACCCGAAGCCCTCCCCGAACCCGTACCCTAAGCCGTACCCTAAGCCTAACCCTAACCCTAGGCTACCCTTGACTGCTTCTGCCTCCAATAGATTTCCTAAGCAGTAGTGTTTTAAGGAACAGCTTAAAAAGAGAATCCTATTGTGATTTCTTTATAATGGGTGTGTTCCTTATCTTATCCTAGTGTCTAAACTCTTCTCCATGGCTGGACCCCGAAATAATATTCCTTTACGTGCTAAGGGGTATCTAGAGAGTGGGATAGGTTTAATAACTACCCTAACCCTAACGCGTACCCTAACCCTATCCCCTACCCTAACCCTAACACGTACCCTAATCCTAACCCGTACCCTAAAACGAGCCCTAGCCCTAACACTAACCCTAACCCTAACCCTAACCCATACCCTACGCCGTACCCGAAGCCCTCACCGAACCCGTACCCTAAGCCGTACCCTAAGCCTAACCCTAACCCTAGGCTACCCTTGACTGCTTCTTCCTCCAATAGATTTCCTAAGCACTAGTGTTTTAAGGAACAGCTTAAAAAGAGAATCCTAATGTGATTTCTTTATAATGGGTGTGTTCCTTATCTTATCCTAGTGTCTAAACTCTTCTCCATGGCTGGACCTCCAAATAATATTCCTTTATGTGCTAAGGGGTATCTAGAGAGTGGGATAGCTTTAATAACTACCCTAACACTAACGCGTACCCTAACCCTAACCCCTACCCTAACCATAACACGTACCCTAATCCTAACCAATACCCTAAACCGAGCCCTAACCCTAACACTAACCCTAACCCTAACCCTAACCCTAACCCATACCCTACGCCGTACCCGAAGCCATCCCCCAACCCGTAACCTAAGCCGTACCCAAAGCCGTACCCTAAGCCTAACCCTAACCCTAGGCTACCCTTGACTGCTTCTGCATCCAATAGATTTCCTAAGCACTAGTGTTTTAAGGAACAGCTTAAAAAGAGAATCCTAATGTGATTTCTTTATAATGGGTGTGTTCCTTATCTTATCCTAGTGTCTAAACTCTTCTCCATGGCTGGACCTCCAAATAATATTCCTTTACGTGCTAAGGGGTATCTAGAGAGTGGGTTAGGTTTAATAACTACCCTAACACTAACGCGTACCCTAACCCTAACCCCTACCCTAACCCTAACACGTACCCTAATCCTAACCAATACCCTATACCGAGCCCTAACCCTAACACTAACCCTAACCCTAACCCTAACCCATACCCTACGCCGTACCAGAAGCCCTCCCCGAACCCGTACCCTAAGCCGTACCCTAAGCCTAACCCTAAGCCTAACCCTAACCCTAGGCTACCCTTGGATGCTTCTGCCTCCAATAGATTTCCTAAGCACTAGTGTTTTAAGGAACAGCTTAAAAAGAGAATCCTAATGTGATTTCTTTATAATGGGTGTGTTCCTTATCTTATCCTAGTGTCTAAACTCTTCTCCATGGCTGGACCTCCAAATAATATTCCTTTATGTGCTAAGGGGTATCTAGAGAGTGGGATAGGTTTAATAACTACCCTAACACTAACGCGTACCCTAACCCTAACCCCTACCCTAACCATAATTCGTACCCTAATCCTAACCAATACCCTAAACCGAGCTCTAACCCTAACACTAACCCTAACCCTAACCCTAACCCATACCCTACGCCGTACGCGAAGCCCTCCCCGAACCCGTACCCTAAGCCGTACCCTAAGCCGTACCCTAAGCCTAACCCTAACCCTAGGCTACCCTTGACTGCTTCTGCCTCCAATAGATTTCCTAAGCACTAGTGTTTTAAGGAACAGCTTAAAAAGAGAATCCTATTGTGATTTCTTTATAATGGGTGTGTTCCTTAACTTATCCTAGTGTCTAAACTCTTCTCCATTGCTGGACCCCCAAATAATATTCCTTTACGTGCTAAGGGGTATCTAGAGAGTGGGATAGCTTTAATAACTACCCTAACCCTAACGCGTACCCTAACCCTAACCCCTACCCTAACCCTAACATGTACCCTAATCCTAACCCGTACCTTAAACCGAGCCCTAACCCTAACACTAACCCTAACCCTAACCCTAACCCATACCCTACGCCGTACCCGAAGCCCTCACCGAACCCGTACCCTAAGCCGTACCCTAAGCCTAACCCTAACCCTAGGCTACCCTTGACTGCTTCTGCCTCCAATAGATTTCCTAAGCACTAGTGTTTTAAGGAACAGCTTAAAAAGAGAATCCTAATGTGATTTCTTTATAATGGGTGTGTTCCTTATCTTATCCTAGTGTCTAAACTCTTCTCCATGGCTGGACCTCCAAATAATATTCCTTTATGTGCTAAGGGGTATCTAGAGAGTGGGATAGCTTTAATAACTACCCTAACACTAACGCGTACCCTAACCCTAAACCCTACCCTAACCATAACACGTACCCTAATCCCAACCAATACCCTAAACCGAACCCTAACCCTAACACTAACCCTAACCCTAACCCTAACCCATACCCTACGCCGTACCCGAAGCCCTCCCCGAACCCGTACCCTAAGCCGTACCCTAAGCCTAACCCTAACCCTAGGCTACCCTTGACTGCTTCTGCCTCCAATAGATTTCCTAAGCACTAGTGTTTTAAGGAACAGCTTAAAAAGAGAATTCTATTGTGATTTCTTTATAATGGGTGTGTTCCTTATCTTATCCTAGTGTCTAAACTCTTCTCCATGGCGGGACCCCCAAATAATATTCCTTTACGTGCTAAGGGGTATCTAGAGAGTGGGATAGGTTTAATAACTACCCTAACCCTAACGCGTACCCTAACCCTAACCCCTACCCTAACGCTAACATGTACCCTAACCCTAACCCGTACCCTAAACCGAGCCCTAACCCTAACACTAACCCTAACCCTAACCCTAACCCATACCCTACGCCGTACCCAAAGCCCTCCCCGAGCCCGTACCCTAAGCCGTACCCTAAGCCGTACCCTAAGCCTTACCCTAACCCTAGGCTACCCTTGACTGCTTCTTCCTCCAATAGATTTCCTAAGCACTCGTGTTTTAAGGAACAGCTTAAAAAGAGAATCCTAATGTGATTTCTTTATAATGGGTGTGTTCCTTATCTTATCCTAGTGTCTAAACTCTTCTCCATGGCTGGACCCCCAAATAATATTCCTTTACGTGCTAAGGGGTATCTAGAGAGTGGGATAGGTTTAATAACTACCCTAACCCTAACGCGTACCCTAACCCTATCCCCTACCCTAACCCTAACACGTACCCTAATCCTAACCCGTACCCTAAAACGAGCCCTAACCCTAACACTAACACTAACCCTAACCCTAACCCATACCCTACGCCGTACCCGAAGCCCTCCCCGAACCCGTACCCTAAGCCGTACCCTAAGCCGTACCCTAAGCCTAACCCTAACCCTAGGCTACCCTTGACTGCTTCTGCCTCCAATAGATTTCCTAAGCACTAGTGTTTTAAGGAACAGCTTAAAAAGAGAATCCTAATGTGATTTCTTTATAATGGGTGTGTTCCTTATCTTATCCTAGTGTCTAAACTCTTCTCCATGGCTGGACCTCCAAATAATATTCCTTATGTGCTAAGGGGTATCTAGAGAGTGGGATAGCTTTAATAACTATCCTAACACTAACGCGTACCCTAACCCTAACCCCTACCCTAACCCTAACACGTACCCTAATCCTAACCAATACCCTAAACCGAGCCCTAACCCTAACACTAACCCTAAACCTAACCCTAACCCATTCCCTACGCCATACCCGAATCCCTCCCCGAACCCGTACCCTAAGCGGTACCCTAAGCCGTACCCTAAGCCTAACCCTAACCCTAGGCTACCCTTGACTGCTTCTACCTCCAATAGATTTCCTAAGCACTAGTGTTTTAAGGAACATCTTAAAAAGAGAATCCTATTGTGATTTCTTTATAATGGGTGTGTTCCTTATCTTATCCTAGTGTCTAAACTCTTCTCCATGGCTGGACCCCCAAATAATATTCCTTGACGTGCTAAGGTGTATCTAGAGAGTGGGATAGGTTTAATAACTACCCTAACCCTAACGCGTACCCTAACCCTAACCCCTACCCTAACCCTAACATGTACCCTAATCCTAACACGTACCCTAATCGGAGCCCTAACCCTAACACTAACCCTAACCCTAACCCATACCCTATGCCGTACCCGAAGCCCTCCCCGAACCCGTACCCTAAGCCGTACCCTAAGCCTAACCCCAAGCCTAACCCTATCCGTAGGCTACTCTTGACTGCTTCTGCCTCCAATAGATTTCCTAAGCACTAGTGTTTTAAGGAACAGCTTAAAAAGAGAATCCTAATGTGATTTCTTTATAATGGGTGTGTTCCTTATTTATCAAAGTGTCTAAACTCTTCTGCATGGCTGGACCTCCAAATAATATTCCTTTACGTGCTAAGCGGTATCTAGGGAGTGGGATAGTTTTAATAACTACCCTAACACTAACGAGTATCCTAACCCTAACCCCTACCCTAACGCTAACATGTACCCTAACCCTAACCCGTACCCTAAACCGAGCCCTAACCCTAACACTAACCCTAACCCTAACCCATACCCTACGCCGGACCCGAAGCTCTCCCCGAACCCGTACCCTAAGCCGTACCCTAAGCCGTACCCTAAGCCTAACTCTAACCCTAGGCTACCCTTGACTGCTTCTGCCTCCAATAGATTTCCTAAGCACTAGTGATTTAAGGAACAGCTTAAAAAGAGAATCCTATTGTGATTTCTTTATAATGGGTGTGTTCCTTATCTTATCCTAGTGTCTAAACTCTTCTCCATGGCTGGACCCCCAAATAATATTCCTTTACGTGCTAAGGTGTATCTAGAGAGTGGGATAGGTTTAATAACTACCCTAACCCTAACGCGTACCCTAACCCTAACCCCTACCCTAACGCTAACATGTACCCTAATCCTAACCCGTACCCTAAACCGAGCCCTAACCCTAACACTAACCCTAACCCTAACCCTAACCCATACCCTACGCCATACCCGAAGCCCTCCCCGAACCCGTTCCCTAAGCCGTACCCTAAGCCGTACCCTAAGCCTAACCCTAACCCTAGGCTACCCTTGACTGCTTCTGCCTCCAATAGATTTCCTAAGCACTAGTGTTTTAAGGAACATCTTAAAAAGAGAATCCTAATGTGATTTCTTTATAATGGGTGTGTTCCTTATCTTATCCTAGTGTCTAAACTCTTCTCCATGGCTGGACCTCCAAATAATATTCCTTTATGTGCTAAGGGGTATCTAGAGAGTGGGATAGCTTTAATAACTACCCTAACACTAACGCGTACCCTAACCCTAACCCCTACCCTAACCATAACACGTACCCTAATCCTAACCAATACCCTAAACCGAGCCCTAACCCTAACACTAACCCTAACCCTAACCCTAACCCATACCCTACGCCGTACCCGAAGCCATCCCCGAACCCGTAACCTAAGCCGTACCCTAAGCCGTACCCTAAGCCTAACCCTAACCCTAGGCTACCCTTGACTGCTTCTGCATCCAATAGATTTCCTAAGCACTAGTGTTTTAAGGAACAGCTTAAAAAGAGAATCCTAATGTGATTTCTTTATAATGGGTGTGTTCCTTATCTTATCCTAGTGTCTAAACTCTTCTCCATGGCTGGACCTCCAAATAATATTCCTTTACGTGCTAAGGGGTATCTAGAGAGTGGGTTAGGTTTAATAACTACACTAACACTAACGCGTACCCTAACCCTAACCCCTACCCTAACCCTAACACGTACCCTAATCCTAACCAATACCCTATACCGAGCCCTAACCCTAACACTAACCCTAACCCTAACCCTAACCCTAACCCTACGCCTAACCCTGAGCCTAACCCTAACCCTAGGCTACCCTTGGATGCTTCTGCCTCCAATAGATTTCCTAAGCACTAGTGTTTTAAGGAACAGCTTAAAAAGAGAATCCTAATGTGATTTCTTTATAATGGGTGTGTTCCTTATCTTATCCTAGTGTCTAAACTCTTCTCCATGGCTGGACCCCCAAATAATATTCCTTTATGTGCTAAGGGGTATCTAGAGAGTGGGATAGGTTTAATAACTACCCTAACCCTAACGCGTACCCTAACCCTATCCCCTACCCTAACCCTAACACGTACCCTAATCCTAACCCGTACCCTAAACCGAGCCCTAACCCTAACACTAACCCTAACCCTAACCAAAACCCATACCCTACGCCATACCCGAAGCCCTCCCCGAACCCGTACCCTAAGCCGTACCCTAAGCCGTACCCTAAGCCTAACCCTAACCCTAGGCTACCCTTGACTGCTTCTGCCTCCAATAGATTTCCTAAGCACTAGTGTTTTAAGGAACAGCTTAAAAAGAGAATCCTAATGTGATTTCTTTATAATGGGTGTGTTCCTTATCTTATCCTAGTGTCTAAACTCTTCTCCATGGCTGGACCTCCAAATAATATTCCTTTATGTGCTAAGGGGTATCTAGAGAGTGGGATAGCTTTAATAACTACCCTAACACTAACGCGTACCCTAACCCTAACCCCTACCCTAACCATAACACGTACCCTAATCCTAACCAATACCCTAAACCGAGCCCTAACCCTAACACTAACCCTAACCCTAGCCCTAACCCATACCCTACGCCATACCCGAAACCCTCCCCGAATCCGTACCCTAAGCCGTACCCTAAGCCGTACCCTAAGCCTAACCCTAACCCTAGGCTACCCTTGACTGCTTCTGCCTCCAATAGATTTCCTAAGCACTAGTGTTTTAAGGAACAGCTTAAAAAGAGAATCCTATTGTGATTTCTTTATAATGGGTGTGTTCCTTATCTTATCCTAGTGTCTAAACTCTTCTCCATGGCTGGACCCCCAAATAATATTCCTTTACGTGCTAAGGTGTATCTAGAGAGTGGGATAGGTTTAATAACTACCCTAACCCTAATGCGTACCCTAACCCTAACCCCTACCCTAACCCTAACATGTACCCTAATCCTAAACCGTACCTTAAACCGAGCCCTAACCCTAACACTAACCCTAACCCTAACCCTAATCCATACCCTACGCCGTACCCGAAGCCCTCCCCGAACCCGTACCCTAAGCCGTACCCTAAGCCTTACTCTAAGCCTAACCCTAACCCTAGGCTACCCTTGACTGCTTCTGCCTCCAATAGATTTCCTAAGCACTAGTGTTTTAAGGAACAACTTAAAAAGAGAATCCTAATGTGATTTCTTTATAATGGGTGTGTTCCTTATCTTATCCGAGTGTCTAAACACTTCTCCATGCCTGACCTCCAAATAATATTCCTTTACGTGCTAAGGGGTATCTAGAGTGTGGGATAGGTTTAATAACTACCCTAACACTAACGCGTACCCTAACCCTAACCCCTACCCTAACCCTAACACGTACCCTAATCCTAACCCGTACCCTAAACCGAGCCCTAACCCTAACACTAACCCTAACCCTAACCCTAACCCATACACTACGCCATACCCGAAGCCCTCCCCGAACCCGTACCCTAAGCCGTACCCTAAGCCTAACCCTAACCCTAGGCTACCCTTGACTGCTTCTGCCTCCAATAGATTTCCTAAGCAGTAGTGTTTTAAGGAACAGCTTAAAAAGAGAATCCTATTGTGATTTCTTTATAATGGGTGTGTTCCTTATCTTATCCTAGTGTCTAAACTCTTCTCCATGGCTGGACCCCGAAATAATATTCCTTTACGTGCTAAGGGGTATCTAGAGAGTGGGATAGGTTTAATAACTACCCTAACCCTAACGCGTACCCTAACCCTATCCCCTACCCTAACCCTAACACGTACCCTAATCCTAACCCGTACCCTAAAACGAGCCCTAACCCTAACACTAACCCTAACCCTAACCCTAACCCATACCCTACGCCGTACCCGAAGCCCTCACCAAACCCGTACCCTAAGCCTAACCCTAAGCCTAACCCTAACCCTAGGCTACCCTTGACTGCTTCTGCCTCCAATAGATTTCCTAAGCACTAGTGTTTTAAGGAACAGCTTAAAAAGAGAATCCTAATGTGATTTCTTTATAATGGGTGTGTTCCTTATCTTATCCTAGTGTCTAAACTCTTCTCCATGGCTGGACCTCCAAATAATATTCCTTTACGTGCTAAGGGGTATCTAGAGAGTGGGTTAGGTTTAATAACTACCCTAACACTAACGCGTACCCTAACCCTAACCCCTACCCTATCGCTAACACGTACCCTAATCCTAACCAATAACCTAAACCGAGCCCTAACCCTAACACTAACCCTAACCCTAACCCTAACCCATACCCTACGCCGTACCAGAAGCCCTCCCCGAACCCGTACCCTAAGCCGTACCCTAAGCCGTACCCTAAGCCTAACCCTAACCCTAGGCTACCCTTGACTGCTTCTGCCTCCAATAGATTTCCTAAGCACTAGTGTTTTAAGGAACAGCTTAAAAAGAGAATCCTAATGTGATTTCTTTATAATGGGTGTGTTCCTTATCTTATCCTAGTGTCTAAACCCTTCTCCATGGCTGGACCCCCAAATAATATTCCTTTACGTGCTAAGGGGTATCTAGAGAGTGGGATATGTTTAATAACTGCCCTAACCCTAACGCGTACCCTAACCCTATCCCCTACCCTAACCCTAACACGTACCCTAATCCTAACCCGTACCCTAAACCGAGCCCTAACCCTATAACTAACCCTAACCCTAACCCTAACCCATACCCTACGCCGTACCCGAAGCCCTCACCGAACCCGTACCCTAAGCCGTACCCTAAGCCTAACCCTAACCCTAGGCTACCCTTGACTGCTTCTGCCTCCAATAGATTTCCTAAGCACTAGTGTTTTAAGGAACAGCTTAAAAAGGGAATCCTAATGTGATTTCTTTATAATGGGTGTGTTCCTTATCTTATCCTAGTGTCTAAACTCTTCTCCATGGCTGGACCCCCAAATAATATTCCTTTACGTGTTAAGGGGTATCTAGAGAGTGGGATAGGTTTAATAACTACCCTAACCCTAACGCGTACCCTAACCCTATCCCCTACCCTAACCCTAACACGTACCCTAATCCTAACCCGTACCCTAAACCGAGCCCTAACCCTAACACTAACCCTAACCCTAACCCTAACCCATACCCTACGCCATACCCGAAGCCCTCCCCGAACCCGTACCCTAAGCCGTACCCTAAGCCGTACCCTAAGCCTAACCCTAACCCTAGGCTACCCTTGACTGCTTCTGCCTCCAATAGATTTCCTAAGCACTAGTGTTTTAAGGAACAGCTTAAAAAGAGAATCCTAATGTGATTTCTTTATAATGGGTGTGTTCCTTATCTTATCCTAGTGTCTAAACTCTTCTCCATGGCTGGACCTCCAAATAATATTCCTTTATGTGCTAAGGGGTATCTAGAGAGTGGGATAGCTTTAATAACTACCCTAACACTAACGCGTACCCTAACCCTAACCCCTACCCTAACCATAACACGTACCCTAATCCTAACCTATACCCTAAACCGAGCCCTAACCCTAACACTAACCCTAACCCTAGCCCTAACCCATACCCTACGCCGTACCCGAAACCCTCCCCGAACCCGTACCCTAAGCCGTACCCTAAGCCGTACCCTAAGCCTAACCCTAACCCTAGGCTACCCTTGACTGCTTCAGCCTCCAATAGATTTCCTAAGCACTAGTGTTTTAAGGAACAGCTTAAAAAGAGAATCCTATTGTGATTTCTTTATAATGGGTGTGTTCCTTAACTTATCCTAGTGTCTAAACTCTTCTCCATTGCTGGACCCCCAAATAATATTCCTTTACGTGCTAAGGGGTATCTAGAGAGTGGGATAGCTTTAATAACTACCCTAACCCTAACGCGTACCCTAACCCTAACCCCTACCCTAACCCTAACATGTACCCTAATCCTAACCCGTACCTTAAACCGAGCCCTAACCCTAACACTAACCCTAACCCTAACCCTAACCCATACCCTAAGCCGTACCCGAAGCCCTCCCCGAACCCGTACCCTAAGCCGTACCCTAAGCCGTACCCTAAGCCTAACCCTAACCCTAGGCTACCCTTGACTGCTTCTGCCTCCAATAGATTTCCTAAGCACTAGTGTTTTAAGGAACAGCTTAAAAAGAGAATCCTAATGTGATTTCTTTATAATGGGTGTGTTCCTTATCTTATCCTAGTGTCTAAACTCTTCTCCATGGCTGGACCTCCAAATAATATTCCTTTATGTGCTAAGGGGTATCTAGAGAGTGGGATAGCTTTAATAACTACCCTAGC
The DNA here is from genome assembly GCF_965194825.1 of Balaenoptera physalus. Taxonomy (NCBI): domain Eukaryota; kingdom Metazoa; phylum Chordata; class Mammalia; order Artiodactyla; family Balaenopteridae; genus Balaenoptera; species Balaenoptera physalus. The sequence continues at coordinate 23,595 of NW_028126403.1, forward strand.
ACTAACGCGTACCCTAACCCTAAACCCTACCCTAACCATAACACGTACCCTAATCCTAACCAATACCCTAAACCGAACCCTAACCCTAACACTAACCCTAACCCTAACCCTAACCCATACCCTACGCCGTACCCGAAGCCCTCCCCGAACCCGTACCCTAAGCCGTACCCTAAGCCTAACCCTAACCCTAGGCTACCCTTGACTGCTTCTGCCTCCAATAGATTTCCTAAGCACTAGTGTTTTAAGGAACAGCTTAAAAAGAGAATTCTATTGTGATTTCTTTATAATGGGTGTGTTCCTTATCTTATCCTAGTGTCTAAACTCTTCTCCATGGCGGGACCCCCAAATAATATTCCTTTACGTGCTAAGGGGTATCTAGAGAGTGGGATAGGTTTAATAACTACCCTAACCCTAACGCGTACCCTAACCCTAACCCCTACCCTAACGCTAACATGTACCCTAACCCTAACCCGTACCCTAAACCGAGCCCTAACCCTAACACTAACACTAACCCTAACCCTAACCCATACCCTACGCCGTACCCGAAGCCCTCCCCGAACCCGTACCCTAAGCCGTACCCTAAGCCGTACCCTAAGCCTAACCCTAACCCTAGGCTACCCTTGACTGCTTCTGCCTCCAATAGATTTCCTAAGCACTAGTGTTTTAAGGAACAGCTTAAAAAGAGAATCCTAATGTGATTTCTTTATAATGGGTGTGTTCCTTATCTTATCCTAGTGTCTAAACTCTTCTCCATGGCTGGACCTCCAAATAATATTCCTTATGTGCTAAGGGGTATCTAGAGAGTGGGATAGCTTTAATAACTATCCTAACACTAACGCGTACCCTAACCCTAACCCCTACCCTAACCCTAACACGTACCCTAATCCTAACCAATACCCTAAACCGAGCCCTAACCCTAACACTAACCCTAAACCTAACCCTAACCCATTCCCTACGCCATACCCGAATCCCTCCCCGAACCCGTACCCTAAGCGGTACCCTAAGCCGTACCCTAAGCCTAACCCTAACCCTAGGCTACCCTTGACTGCTTCTGCCTCCAATAGATTTCCTAAGCACTAGTGTTTTAAGGAACATCTTAAAAAGAGAATCCTATTGTGATTTCTTTATAATGGGTGTGTTCCTTATCTTATCCTAGTGTCTAAACTCTTCTCCATGGCTGGACCCCCAAATAATATTCCTTGACGTGCTAAGGTGTATCTAGAGAGTGGGATAGGTTTAATAACTACCCTAACCCTAACGCGTACCCTAACCCTAACCCCTACCCTAACCCTAACATGTACCCTAATCCTAACACGTACCCTAATCGGAGCCCTAACCCTAACACTAACCCTAACCCTAACCCATACCCTATGCCGTACCCGAAGCCCTCCCCGAACCCGTACCCTAAGCCGTACCCTAAGCCTAACCCCAAGCCTAACCCTATCCGTAGGCTACTCTTGACTGCTTCTGCCTCCAATAGATTTCCTAAGCACTAGTGTTTTAAGGAACAGCTTAAAAAGAGAATCCTAATGTGATTTCTTTATAATGGGTGTGTTCCTTATTTATCAAAGTGTCTAAACTCTTCTGCATGGCTGGACCTCCAAATAATATTCCTTTACGTGCTAAGCGGTATCTAGGGAGTGGGATAGTTTTAATAACTACCCTAACACTAACGAGTACCCTAACCCTAACCCCTACCCTAACGCTAACATGTACCCTAACCCTAACCCGTACCCTAAACCGAGCCCTAACCCTAACACTAACCCTAACCCTAACCCATACCCTACGCCGGACCCGAAGCTCTCCCCGAACCCGTACCCTAAGCCGTACCCTAAGCCGTACCCTAAGCCTAACTCTAACCCTAGGCTACCCTTGACTGCTTCTGCCTCCAATAGATTTCCTAAGCACTAGTGATTTAAGGAACAGCTTAAAAAGAGAATCCTATTGTGATTTCTTTATAATGGGTGTGTTCCTTATCTTATCCTAGTGTCTAAACTCTTCTCCATTGCTGGACCCCCAAATAATATTCCTTTACGTGCTAAGGTGTATCTAGAGAGTGGGATAGGTTTAATAACTACCCTAACCCTAACGCGTACCCTAACCCTAACCCCTACCCTAACGTTAACATGTACCCTAATCCTAACCCGTACCCTAAACCGAGCCCTAACCCTAACACTAACCCTAACCCTAACCCTAACCCATACCCTACGCCATACCCGAAGCCCTCCCCGAACCCGTTCCCTAAGCCGTACCCTAAGCCGTATCCTAAGCCTAACCCTAACCCTAGGCTACCCTTGACTGCTTCTGCCTCCAATAGATTTCCTAAGCACTAGTGTTTTAAGGAACATCTTAAAAAGAGAATCCTAATGTGATTTCTTTATAATGGGTGTGTTCCTTATCTTATCCTAGTGTCTAAACTCTTCTCCATGGCTGGACCTCCAAATAATATTCCTTTATGTGCTAAGGGGTATCTAGAGAGTGGGATAGCTTTAATAACTACCCTAACACTAACGCGTACCCTAACCCTAACCCCTACCCTAACCATAACACGTACCCTAATCCTAACCAATACCCTAAACCGAGCCCTAACCCTAACACTAACCCTAACCCTAACCCTAACCCATACCCTACGCCGAACCCGAAGCCATCCCCGAACCCGTAACCTAAGCCGTACCCTAAGCCGTACCCTAAGCCTAACCCTAACCCTAGGCTACCCTTGACTGCTTCTGCATCCAATAGATTTCCTAAGCACTAGTGTTTTAAGGAACAGCTTAAAAAGAGAATCCTAATGTGATTTCTTTATAATGGGTGTGTTCCTTATCTTATCCTAGTGTCTAAACTCTTCTCCATGGCTGGACCTCCAAATAATATTCCTTTACGTGCTAAGGGGTATCTAGAGAGTGGGTTAGGTTTAATAACTACACTAACACTAACGCGTACCCTAACCCTAACCCCTACCCTAACCCTAACACGTACCCTAATCCTAACCAATACCCTATACCGAGCCCTAACCCTAACACTAACCCTAACCCTAACCCTAACCCTAACCCTACGCCTAACCCTGAGCCTAACCCTAACCCTAGGCTACCCTTGGATGCTTCTGCCTCCAATAGATTTCCTAAGCACTAGTGTTTTAAGGAACAGCTTAAAAAGAGAATCCTAATGTGATTTCTTTATAATGGGTGTGTTCCTTATCTTATCCTAGTGTCTAAACTCTTCTCCATGGCTGGACCCCCAAATAATATTCCTTTATGTGCTAAGGGGTATCTAGAGAGTGGGATAGGTTTAATAACTACCCTAACCCTAACGCGTACCCTAACCCTATCCCCTACCCTAACCCTAACACGTACCCTAATCCTAACCCGTACCCTAAACCGAGCCCTAACCCTAACACTAACCCTAACCCTAACCAAAACCCATACCCTACGCCATACCCGAAGCCCTCCCCGAACCCGTACCCTAAGCCGTACCCTAAGCCGTACCCTAAGCCTAACCCTAACCCTAGGCTACCCTTGACTGCTTCTGCCTCCAATAGATTTCCTAAGCACTAGTGTTTTAAGGAACAGCTTAAAAAGAGAATCCTAATGTGATTTCTTTATAATGGGTGTGTTCCTTATCTTATCCTAGTGTCTAAACTCTTCTCCATGGCTGGACCTCCAAATAATATTCCTTTATGTGCTAAGGGGTATCTAGAGAGTGGGATAGCTTTAATAACTACCCTAACACTAACGCGTACCCTAACCCTAACCCCTACCCTAACCATAACACGTACCCTAATCCTAACCAATACCCTAAACCGAGCCCTAACCCTAACACTAACCCTAACCCTAGCCCTAACCCATACCCTACGCCATACCCGAAACCCTCCCCGAATCCGTACCCTAAGCCGTACCCTAAGCCGTACCCTAAGCCTAACCCTAACCCTAGGCTACCCTTGACTGCTTCTGCCTCCAATAGATTTCCTAAGCACTAGTGTTTTAAGGAACAGCTTAAAAAGAGAATCCTATTGTGATTTCTTTATAATGGGTGTGTTCCTTATCTTATCCTAGTGTCTAAACTCTTCTCCATGGCTGGACCCCCAAATAATATTCCTTTACGTGCTAAGGTGTATCTAGAGAGTGGGATAGGTTTAATAACTACCCTAACCCTAATGCGTACCCTAACCCTAACCCCTACCCTAACCCTAACATGTACCCTAATCCTAAACCGTACCTTAAACCGAGCCCTAACCCTAACACTAACCCTAACCCTAACCCTAATCCATACCCTACGCCGTACCCGAAGCCCTCCCCGAACCCGTACCCTAAGCCGTACCCTAAGCCTTACTCTAAGCCTAACCCTAACCCTAGGCTACCCTTGACTGCTTCTGCCTCCAATAGATTTCCTAAGCACTAGTGTTTTAAGGAACAACTTAAAAAGAGAATCCTAATGTGATTTCTTTATAATGGGTGTGTTCCTTATCTTATCCGAGTGTCTAAACACTTCTCCATGCCTGGACCTCCAAATAATATTCCTTTACGTGCTAAGGGGTATCTAGAGTGTGGGATAGGTTTAATAACTACCCTAACACTAACGCGTACCCTAACCCTAACCCCTACCCTAACCCTAACACGTACCCTAATCCTAACCCGTACCCTAAACCGAGCCCTAACCCTAACACTAACCCTAACCCTAACCCTAACCCATACACTACGCCATACCCGAAGCCCTCCCCGAACCCGTACCCTAAGCCGTACCCTAAGCCTAACCCTAACCCTAGGCTACCCTTGACTGCTTCTGCCTCCAATAGATTTCCTAAGCAGTAGTGTTTTAAGGAACAGCTTAAAAAGAGAATCCTATTGTGATTTCTTTATAATGGGTGTGTTCCTTATCTTATCCTAGTGTCTAAACTCTTCTCCATGGCTGGACCCCGAAATAATATTCCTTTACGTGCTAAGGGGTATCTAGAGAGTGGGATAGGTTTAATAACTACCCTAACCCTAACGCGTACCCTAACCCTATCCCCTACCCTAACCCTAACACGTACCCTAATCCTAACCCGTACCCTAAAACGAGCCCTAACCCTAACACTAACCCTAACCCTAACCCTAACCCATACCCTACGCCGTACCCGAAGCCCTCACCAAACCCGTACCCTAAGCCTAACCCTAAGCCTAACCCTAACCCTAGGCTACCCTTGACTGCTTCTGCCTCCAATAGATTTCCTAAGCACTAGTGTTTTAAGGAACAGCTTAAAAAGAGAATCCTAATGTGATTTCTTTATAATGGGTGTGTTCCTTATCTTATCCTAGTGTCTAAACTCTTCTCCATGGCTGGACCTCCAAATAATATTCCTTTACGTGCTAAGGGGTATCTAGAGAGTGGGTTAGGTTTAATAACTACCCTAACACTAACGCGTACCCTAACCCTAACCCCTACCCTATCGCTAACACGTACCCTAATCCTAACCAATAACCTAAACCGAGCCCTAACCCTAACACTAACCCTAACCCTAACCCTAACCCATACCCTACGCCGTACCAGAAGCCCTCCCCGAACCCGTACCCTAAGCCGTACCCTAAGCCGTACCCTAAGCCTAACCCTAACCCTAGGCTACCCTTGACTGCTTCTGCCTCCAATAGATTTCCTAAGCAGTAGTGTTTTAAGGAACAGCTTAAAAAGAGAATCCTATTGTGATTTCTTTATAATGGGTGTGTTCCTTATCTTATCCTAGTGTCTAAACTCTTCTCCATGGCTGGACCCCGAAATAATATTCCTTTACGTGCTAAGGGGTATCTAGAGAGTGGGATAGGTTTAATAACTACCCTAACCCTAACGCGTACCCTAACCCTATCCCCTACCCTAAACCTAACACGTACCCTAATCCTAACCCGTACCCTAAAACGAGCCCTAACCCTAACACTAACCCTAACCCTAACCCTAACCCATACCCTACGCCGTACCCGAAGCCCTCACCGAACCCATACCCTAAGCCTAACCCTAAGCCTAACCCTAACCCTAGGCTACCCTTGACTGCTTCTGCCTCCAATAGATTTCCTAAGCACTAGTGTTTTAAGGAACAGCTTAAAAAGAGAATCCTAATGTGATTTCTTTATAATGGGTGTGTTCCTTATCTTATCCTAGTGTCTAAACTCTTCTCCATGGCTGGACCTCCAAATAATATTCCTTTATGTGCTAAGGGGTATCTAGAGAGTGGGATAGCTTTAATAACTACCCTAACACTAACGCGTACCCTAACCCTAACCCCTACCCTAACCATAACACGTACCCTAATCCTAACCAATACCCTAAACCGAGCCCTAACCCTAACACTAACCCTAACCCTAACCCTAACCCTAACCCATACCCTACGCCGTACCCGAAGCCATCCCCCAACCCGTAACCTAAGCCGTACCCTAAGCCGTACCCTAAGCCTAACCCTAACCCTAGGCTACCCTTGACTGCTTCTGCCTCCAATAGATTTCCTAAGCAGTAGTGTTTTAAGGAACAGCTTAAAAAGAGAATCCTATTGTGATTTCTTTATAATGGGTGTGTTCCTTATCTTATCCTAGTGTCTAAACTCTTCTCCATGGCTGGACCCCCAAATAATATTCCTTTACGTGCTAAGGGGTATCTAGAGAGTGGGATAGGTTTAATAACTACCCTAACCCTAACACGTACCCTAACCCTATCCCCTACCCTAACCCTAACTCGTACCCTAATCCTAACCCGTACCCTAAAACGAGCCCTAACCCTAACACTAACCCTAACCCTAACCCTAACCCATACCCTACGCCGTACCCGAAGCCCTCACCGAACCCGTACCCTAAGCCGTACCCTAAGCCTAACCCTAAGCCTAACCCTAACCCTAGGCTACCCTTGACTGCTTCTGCCTCCAATAGATTTCCTAAGCACTAGTGTTTTAAGGAACAGCTTAAAAAGAGAATCCTAATGTGATTTCTTTATAATGGGTGTGTTCCTTATCTTATCCTAGTGTCTAAACTCTTCTCCATGGCTGGACCCCCAAATAATATTCCTTTACGTGTTAAGGGGTATCTAGAGAGTGGGATAGGTTTAATAACTACCCTAACCCTAACGCGTACCCTAACCCTATCCCCTACCCTAACCCTAACACGTACCCTAATCCTAACCCGTACCCTAAACCGAGCCCTAACCCTAACACTAACCCTAACCCTAACCCTAACCCATACCCTACGCCATACCCGAAGCCCTCCCCGAACCCGTACCCTAAGCCGTACCCTAAGCCGTACCCTAAGCCTAACCCTAACCCTAGGCTACCCTTGACTGCTTCTGCCTCCAATAGATTTCCTAAGCACTAGTGTTTTAAGGAACAGCTTAAAAAGAGAATCCTAATGTGATTTCTTTATAATGGGTGTGTTCCTTATCTTATCCTAGTGTCTAAACTCTTCTCCATGCCTGGACCCCCTAATAATATTCCTTTACGTGCTAAGGGGTATCTAGAGAGTGGGTTAGGTTTAATAACTACCCTAACACTAACGCGTACCCTAACCCTATCCCCTACCCTAACCCTAACACGTACCCTAATCCTAACCCGTACCCTAAAACGAGCCCTAACCCTAACACTAACCCTAACCCTAACCCTAACCCATACCCTACGCCGTACCCGAAGCCCTCACCGAACCCGTACCCTAAGCCTAACCCTAAGCCTAACCCTAACCCTAGGCTACCCTTGACTGCTTCTGCCTCCAATAGATTTCCTAAGCACTAGTGTTTTAAGGAACAGCTTAAAAAGAGAATCCTAATGTGATTTCTTTATAATGGGTGTGTTCCTTATCTTATCCTAGTGTCTAAACTCTTCTCCATGGCTGGACCTCCAAATAATATTCCTTTATGTGCTAAGGGGTATCTAGAGAGTGGGATAGCTTTAATAACTACCCTAACACTAACGCGTACCCTAACCCTAACCCCTACCCTAACCATAACACGTACCCTAATCCTAACCAATACCCTAAACCGAGCCCTAACCCTAACACTGACCCTAACCCTAACCCTAACCCTAACCCATACCCTACGCCGTATCCGAAGCCATCCCCCAACCCGTACCCTACGCCGTACGCTAAGCCGTACCCTAAGCCGTACCCTAACCCTAGGCTACCCTTGACTGCTTCTGCCTCCAATAGATTTCCTAAGCACTAGTGTTTTAAGGAACAGCTTAAAAAGAGAATCCTAATGTGATTTCTTTATAATGGGTGTGTTCCTTATCTTATCCTAGTGTCTAAACTCTTCTCCATGGCTGGACCCCCAAATAATATTCCTTTATGTGCTAAGGGGTATCTAGAGAGTGGGATAGGTTTAATAACTACCCTAACCCTAACGCGTACCCTAACCCTATCCCCTACCCTAACCCTAACACGTACCCTAATCCTAACCCGTACCCTAAACCGAGCCCTAACCCTAACACTAACCCTAACCCTAACCAAAACCCATACCCTACGCCATACCCGAAGCCCTCCCCGAACCCGTACCCTAAGCCGTACCCTAAGCCGTACCCTAAGCCTAACCCTAACCCTAGGCTACCCTTGACTGCTTCTGCCTCCAATAGATTTCCTAAGCACTAGTGTTTTAAGGAACAGCTTAAAAAGAGAATCCTAATGTGATTTCTTTATAATGGGTGTGTTCCTTATCTTATCCTAGTGTCTAAACTCTTCTCCATGGCTGGACCTCCAAATAATATTCCTTTATGTGCTAAGGGGTATCTAGAGAGTGGGATAGCTTTAATAACTACCCTAACACTAACGCGTACCCTAACCCTAACCCCTACCCTAACCATAACACGTACCCTAATCCTAACCAATACCCTAAACCGAGCCCTAACCCTAACACTAACCCTAACCCTAGCCCTAACCCATACCCTACGCCATACCCGAAACCCTCCCCGAATCCGTACCCTAAGCCGTACCCTAAGCCGTACCCTAAGCCTAACCCTAACCCTAGGCTACCCTTGACTGCTTCTGCCTCCAATAGATTTCCTAAGCACTAGTGTTTTAAGGAACAGCTTAAAAAGAGAATCCTATTGTGATTTCTTTGTAATGGGTGTGTTCCTTATCTTATCCTAGTGTCTAAACTCTTCTCCATGGCTGGACCCCCAAATAATATTCCTTTACGTGCTAAGGTGTATCTAGAGAGTGGGATAGGTTTAATAACTACCCTAACCCTAATGCGTACCCTAACCCTAACCCCTACCCTAACCCTAACATGTACCCTAATCCTAAACCGTACCTTAAACCGAGCCCTAACCCTAACACTAACCCTAACCCTAACCCTAATCCATACCCTACGCCGTACCCGAAGCCCTCCCCGAACCCGTACCCTAAGCCGTACCCTAAGCCTTACTCTAAGCCTAACCCTAACCCTAGGCTACCCTTGACTGCTTCTGCCTCCAATAGATTTCCTAAGCACTAGTGTTTTAAGGAACAACTTAAAAAGAGAATCCTAATGTGATTTCTTTATAATGGGTGTGTTCCTTATCTTATCCGAGTGTCTAAACACTTCTCCATGCCTGGACCTCCAAATAATATTCCTTTACGTGCTAAGGGGTATCTAGAGTGTGGGATAGGTTTAATAACTACCCTAACACTAACGCGTACCCTAACCCTAACCCCTACCCTAACCCTAACACGTACCCTAATCCTAACCCGTACCCTAAACCGAGCCCTAACCCTAACACTAACCCTAACCCTAACCCTAACCCATACACTACGCCATACCCGAAGCCCTCCCCGAACCCGTACCCTAAGCCGTACCCTAAGCCTAACCCTAACCCTAGGCTACCCTTGACTGCTTCTGCCTCCAATAGATTTCCTAAGCAGTAGTGTTTTAAGGAACAGCTTAAAAAGAGAATCCTATTGTGATTTCTTTATAATGGGTGTGTTCCTTATCTTATCCTAGTGTCTAAACTCTTCTCCATGGCTGGACCCCGAAATAATATTCCTTTACGTGCTAAGGGGTATCTAGAGAGTGGGATAGGTTTAATAACTACCCTAACCCTAACGCGTACCCTAACCCTATCCCCTACCCTAACCCTAACACGTACCCTAATCCTAACCCGTACCCTAAAACGAGCCCTAACCCTAACACTAACCCTAACCCTAACCCTAACCCATACCCTACGCCGTACCCGAAGCCCTCACCAAACCCGTACCCTAAGCCTAACCCTAAGCCTAACCCTAACCCTAGGCTACCCTTGACTGCTTCTGCCTCCAATAGATTTCCTAAGCACTAGTGTTTTAAGGAACAGCTTAAAAAGAGAATCCTAATGTGATTTCTTTATAATGGGTGTGTTCCTTATCTTATCCTAGTGTCTAAACTCTTCTCCATGGCTGGACCTCCAAATAATATTCCTTTACGTGCTAAGGGGTATCTAGAGAGTGGGTTAGGTTTAATAACTACCCTAACACTAACGCGTACCCTAACCCTAACCCCTACCCTATCGCTAACACGTACCCTAATCCTAACCAATAACCTAAACCGAGCCCTAACCCTAACACTAACCCTAACCCTAACCCTAACCCATACCCTACGCCGTACCAGAAGCCCTCCCCGAACCCGTACCCTAAGCCGTACCCTAAGCCGTACCCTAAGCCTAACCCTAACCCTAGGCTACCCTTGACTGCTTCTGCCTCCAATAGATTTCCTAAGCAGTAGTGTTTTAAGGAACAGCTTAAAAAGAGAATCCTATTGTGATTTCTTTATAATGGGTGTGTTCCTTATCTTATCCTAGTGTCTAAACTCTTCTCCATGGCTGGACCCCGAAATAATATTCCTTTACGTGCTAAGGGGTATCTAGAGAGTGGGATAGGTTTAATAACTACCCTAACCCTAACGCGTACCCTAACCCTATCCCCTACCCTAAACCTAACACGTACCCTAATCCTAACCCGTACCCTAAAACGAGCCCTAACCCTAACACTAACCCTAACCCTAACCCTAACCCATACCCTACGCCGTACCCGAAGCCCTCACCGAACCCATACCCTAAGCCTAACCCTAAGCCTAACCCTAACCCTAGGCTACCCTTGACTGCTTCTGCCTCCAATAGATTTCCTAAGCACTAGTGTTTTAAGGAACAGCTTAAAAAGAGAATCCTAATGTGATTTCTTTATAATGGGTGTGTTCCTTATCTTATCCTAGTGTCTAAACTCTTCTCCATGGCTGGACCTCCAAATAATATTCCTTTATGTGCTAAGGGGTATCTAGAGAGTGGGATAGCTTTAATAACTACCCTAACACTAACGCGTACCCTAACCCTAACCCCTACCCTAACCATAACACGTACCCTAATCCTAACCAATACCCTAAACCGAGCCCTAACCCTAACACTAACCCTAACCCTAACCCTAACCCTAACCCATACCCTACGCCGTACCCGAAGCCATCCCCCAACCCGTAACCTAAGCCGTACCCTAAGCCGTACCCTAAGCCTAACCCTAACCCTAGGCTACCCTTGACTGCTTCTGCCTCCAATAGATTTCCTAAGCAGTAGTGTTTTAAGGAACAGCTTAAAAAGAGAATCCTATTGTGATTTCTTTATAATGGGTGTGTTCCTTATCTTATCCTAGTGTCTAAACTCTTCTCCATGGCTGGACCCCGAAATAATATTCCTTTACGTGCTAAGGGGTATCTAGAGAGTGGGATAGGTTTAATAACTACCCTAACCCTAACGCGTACCCTAACCCTATCCCCTACCCTAACCCTAACATGTACCCTAATCCTAACTCGTACCCTAAACCGAGCCCTAACCCTAACACTAACCCTAACCCTAACCCTAACCCGTACCCTACGCCGTACCCAAAGCCCTCCCCGAAACCGTACCCTAAACCGTACCCTAAGCCGTACCCTAAGCCTAACCCTAACCCTAGGCTACCCTTGACTGCTTCTGCCTCCAATAGATTTCCTAAGCACTAGTGTTTTAAGGAACAGCTTAAAAAGAGAATCCTAATGTGATTTCTTTATAATGGGTGTGTTCCTTATCTTATCCTAGTGTCTAAACTCTTCTCCATGGCTGGACCCCCAAATAATATTCCTTTACGTGCTAAGGGGTATCTAGAGAGTGGGATAGGTTTAATAACTACCCTAACCCTAACACGTACCCTAACCCTATCCCCTACCCTAACCCTAACTCGTACCCTAATCCTAACCCGTACCCTAAAACGAGCCCTAACCCTAACACTAACCCTAACCCTAACCCTAACCCATACCCTACGCCGTACCCGAAGCCCTCACCGAACCCGTACCCTAAGCCGTACCCTAAGCCTAACCCTAAGCCTAACCCTAACCCTAGGCTACCCTTGACTGCTTCTGCCTCCAATAGATTTCCTAAGCACTAGTGTTTTAAGGAACAGCTTAAAAAGAGAATCCTAATGTGATTTCTTTATAATGGGTGTGTTCCTTATCTTATCCTAGTGTCTAAACTCTTCTCCATGGCTGGACCCCCAAATAATATTCCTTTACGTGTTAAGGGGTATCTAGAGAGTGGGATAGGTTTAATAACTACCCTAACCCTAACGCGTACCCTAACCCTATCCCCTACCCTAACCCTAACACGTACCCTAATCCTAACCCGTACCCTAAACCGAGCCCTAACCCTAACACTAACCCTAACCCTAACCCTAACCCATACCCTACGCCATACCCGAAGCCCTCCCCGAACCCGTACCCTAAGCCGTACCCTAAGCCGTACCCTAAGCCTAACCCTAACCCTAGGCTACCCTTGACTGCTTCTGCCTCCAATAGATTTCCTAAGCACTAGTGTTTTAAGGAACAGCTTAAAAAGAGAATCCTAATGTGATTTCTTTATAATGGGTGTGTTCCTTATCTTATCCTAGTGTCTAAACTCTTCTCCATGCCTGGACCCCCTAATAATATTCCTTTACGTGCTAAGGGGTATCTAGAGAGTGGGTTAGGTTTAATAACTACCCTAACACTAACGCGTACCCTAACCCTATCCCCTACCCTAACCCTAACACGTACCCTAATCCTAACCCGTACCCTAAAACGAGCCCTAACCCTAACACTAACCCTAACCCTAACCCTAACCCATACCCTACGCCGTACCCGAAGCCCTCACCGAACCCGTACCCTAAGCCTAACCCTAAGCCTAACCCTAACCCTAGGCTACCCTTGACTGCTTCTGCCTCCAATAGATTTCCTAAGCACTAGTGTTTTAAGGAACAGCTTAAAAAGAGAATCCTAATGTGATTTCTTTATAATGGGTGTGTTCCTTATCTTATCCTAGTGTCTAAACTCTTCTCCATGGCTGGACCTCCAAATAATATTCCTTTATGTGCTAAGGGGTATCTAGAGAGTGGGATAGCTTTAATAACTACCCTAACACTAACGCGTACCCTAACCCTAACCCCTACCCTAACCATAACACGTACCCTAATCCTAACCAATACCCTAAACCGAGCCCTAACCCTAACACTGACCCTAACCCTAACCCTAACCCTAACCCATACCCTACGCCGTATCCGAAGCCATCCCCCAACCCGTACCCTACGCCGTACGCTAAGCCGTACCCTAAGCCGTACCCTAACCCTAGGCTACCCTTGACTGCTTCTGCCTCCAATAGATTTCCTAAGCACTAGTGTTTTAAGGAACAGCTTAAAAAGAGAATCCTAATGTGATTTCTTTATAATGGGTGTGTTCCTTATCTTATCCTAGTGTCTAAACTCTTCTCCATGGCTGGACCCCCAAATAATATTCCTTTATGTGCTAAGGGGTATCTAGAGAGTGGGATAGGTTTAATAACTACCCTAACCCTAACGCGTACCCTAACCCTATCCCCTACCCTAACCCTAACACGTACCCTAATCCTAACCCGTACCCTAAACCGAGCCCTAACCCTAACACTAACCCTAACCCTAACCAAAACCCATACCCTACGCCATACCCGAAGCCCTCCCCGAACCCGTACCCTAAGCCGTACCCTAAGCCGTACCCTAAGCCTAACCCTAACCCTAGGCTACCCTTGACTGCTTCTGCCTCCAATAGATTTCCTAAGCACTAGTGTTTTAAGGAACAGCTTAAAAAGAGAATCCTAATGTGATTTCTTTATAATGGGTGTGTTCCTTATCTTATCCTAGTGTCTAAACTCTTCTCCATGGCTGGACCTCCAAATAATATTCCTTTATGTGCTAAGGGGTATCTAGAGAGTGGGATAGCTTTAATAACTACCCTAACACTAACGCGTACCCTAACCCTAACCCCTACCCTAACCATAACACGTACCCTAATCCTAACCAATACCCTAAACCGAGCCCTAACCCTAACACTAACCCTAACCCTAGCCCTAACCCATACCCTACGCCATACCCGAAACCCTCCCCGAATCCGTACCCTAAGCCGTACCCTAAGCCGTACCCTAAGCCTAACCCTAACCCTAGGCTACCCTTGACTGCTTCTGCCTCCAATAGATTTCCTAAGCACTAGTGTTTTAAGGAACAGCTTAAAAAGAGAATCCTATTGTGATTTCTTTGTAATGGGTGTGTTCCTTATCTTATCCTAGTGTCTAAACTCTTCTCCATGGCTGGACCCCCAAATAATATTCCTTTACGTGCTAAGGTGTATCTAGAGAGTGGGATAGGTTTAATAACTACCCTAACCCTAATGCGTACCCTAACCCTAACCCCTACCCTAACCCTAACATGTACCCTAATCCTAAACCGTACCTTAAACCGAGCCCTAACCCTAACACTAACCCTAACCCTAACCCTAATCCATACCCTACGCCGTACCCGAAGCCCTCCCCGAACCCGTACCCTAAGCCGTACCCTAAGCCTTACTCTAAGCCTAACCCTAACCCTAGGCTACCCTTGACTGCTTCTGCCTCCAATAGATTTCCTAAGCACTAGTGTTTTAAGGAACAACTTAAAAAGAGAATCCTAATGTGATTTCTTTATAATGGGTGTGTTCCTTATCTTATCCGAGTGTCTAAACACTTCTCCATGCCTGGACCTCCAAATAATATTCCTTTACGTGCTAAGGGGTATCTAGAGTGTGGGATAGGTTTAATAACTACCCTAACACTAACGCGTACCCTAACCCTAACCCCTACCCTAACCCTAACACGTACCCTAATCCTAACCCGTACCCTAAACCGAGCCCTAACCCTAACACTAACCCTAACCCTAACCCTAACCCATACACTACGCCATACCCGAAGCCCTCCCCGAACCCGTACCCTAAGCCGTACCCTAAGCCTAACCCTAACCCTAGGCTACCCTTGACTGCTTCTGCCTCCAATAGATTTCCTAAGCAGTAGTGTTTTAAGGAACAGCTTAAAAAGAGAATCCTATTGTGATTTCTTTATAATGGGTGTGTTCCTTATCTTATCCTAGTGTCTAAACTCTTCTCCATGGCTGGACCCCGAAATAATATTCCTTTACGTGCTAAGGGGTATCTAGAGAGTGGGATAGGTTTAATAACTACCCTAACCCTAACGCGTACCCTAACCCTATCCCCTACCCTAACCCTAACACGTACCCTAATCCTAACCCGTACCCTAAAACGAGCCCTAACCCTAACACTAACCCTAACCCTAACCCTAACCCATACCCTACGCCGTACCCGAAGCCCTCACCAAACCCGTACCCTAAGCCTAACCCTAAGCCTAACCCTAACCCTAGGCTACCCTTGACTGCTTCTGCCTCCAATAGATTTCCTAAGCACTAGTGTTTTAAGGAACAGCTTAAAAAGAGAATCCTAATGTGATTTCTTTATAATGGGTGTGTTCCTTATCTTATCCTAGTGTCTAAACTCTTCTCCATGGCTGGACCTCCAAATAATATTCCTTTACGTGCTAAGGGGTATCTAGAGAGTGGGTTAGGTTTAATAACTACCCTAACACTAACGCGTACCCTAACCCTAACCCCTACCCTATCGCTAACACGTACCCTAATCCTAACCAATAACCTAAACCGAGCCCTAACCCTAACACTAACCCTAACCCTAACCCTAACCCATACCCTACGCCGTACCAGAAGCCCTCCCCGAACCCGTACCCTAAGCCGTACCCTAAGCCGTACCCTAAGCCTAACCCTAACCCTAGGCTACCCTTGACTGCTTCTGCCTCCAATAGATTTCCTAAGCAGTAGTGTTTTAAGGAACAGCTTAAAAAGAGAATCCTATTGTGATTTCTTTATAATGGGTGTGTTCCTTATCTTATCCTAGTGTCTAAACTCTTCTCCATGGCTGGACCCCGAAATAATATTCCTTTACGTGCTAAGGGGTATCTAGAGAGTGGGATAGGTTTAATAACTACCCTAACCCTAACGCGTACCCTAACCCTATCCCCTACCCTAAACCTAACACGTACCCTAATCCTAACCCGTACCCTAAAACGAGCCCTAACCCTAACACTAACCCTAACCCTAACCCTAACCCATACCCTACGCCGTACCCGAAGCCCTCACCGAACCCATACCCTAAGCCTAACCCTAAGCCTAACCCTAACCCTAGGCTACCCTTGACTGCTTCTGCCTCCAATAGATTTCCTAAGCACTAGTGTTTTAAGGAACAGCTTAAAAAGAGAATCCTAATGTGATTTCTTTATAATGGGTGTGTTCCTTATCTTATCCTAGTGTCTAAACTCTTCTCCATGGCTGGACCTCCAAATAATATTCCTTTATGTGCTAAGGGGTATCTAGAGAGTGGGATAGCTTTAATAACTACCCTAACACTAACGCGTACCCTAACCCTAACCCCTACCCTAACCATAACACGTACCCTAATCCTAACCAATACCCTAAACCGAGCCCTAACCCTAACACTAACCCTAACCCTAACCCTAACCCTAACCCATACCCTACGCCGTACCCGAAGCCATCCCCCAACCCGTAACCTAAGCCGTACCCTAAGCCGTACCCTAAGCCTAACCCTAACCCTAGGCTACCCTTGACTGCTTCTGCCTCCAATAGATTTCCTAAGCAGTAGTGTTTTAAGGAACAGCTTAAAAAGAGAATCCTATTGTGATTTCTTTATAATGGGTGTGTTCCTTATCTTATCCTAGTGTCTAAACTCTTCTCCATGGCTGGACCCCGAAATAATATTCCTTTACGTGCTAAGGGGTATCTAGAGAGTGGGATAGGTTTAATAACTACCCTAACCCTAACGCGTACCCTAACCCTATCCCCTACCCTAACCCTAACACGTACCCTAATCCTAACCCGTACCCTAAAACGAGCCCTAACCCTAACACTAACCCTAACCCTAACCCTAACCCATACCCTACGCCGTACCCGAAGCCCTCACCAAACCCGTACCCTAAGCCTAACCCTAAGCCTAACCCTAACCCTAGGCTACCCTTGACTGCTTCTGCCTCCAATAGATTTCCTAAGCACTAGTGTTTTAAGGAACAGCTTAAAAAGAGAATCCTAATGTGATTTCTTTATAATGGGTGTGTTCCTTATCTTATCCTAGTGTCTAAACTCTTCTCCATGGCTGGACCTCCAAATAATATTCCTTTACGTGCTAAGGGGTATCTAGAGAGTGGGTTAGGTTTAATAACTACCCTAACACTAACGCGTACCCTAACCCTAACCCCTACCCTATCGCTAACACGTACCCTAATCCTAACCAATACCCTAAACCGAGCCCTAACCCTAACACTAACCCTAACCCTAACCCTAACCCATACCCTACGCCGTACCAGAAGCCCTCCCCGAACCCGTACCCTAAGCCGTACCCTAAGCCGTACCCTAAGCCTAACCCTAACCCTAGGCTACCCTTGACTGCTTCTGCCTCCAATAGATTTCCTAAGCACTAGTGTTTTAAGGAACAGCTTAAAAAGAGAATCCTAATGTGATTTCTTTATAATGGGTGTGTTCCTTATCTTATCCTAGTGTCTAAACTCTTCTCCATGGCTGGACCTCCAAATAATATTCCTTTACGTGCTAAGGGGTATCTAGAGATTGGGATAGGTTTAATAACTACCCTAACACTAACGCGTACCCTAACCCTAACCCCTACCGTAACCCTAACACGTACCCTAATCCAAACCAATACCCTAAGCCGAGCCCTAACCCTAACACTAACCCTAACCCTAACCCTAACCCATACCCTAAGCCGTACCCGAAGCCCTCCCCAAACCCGTACCCTAAGCCGTACCCTAAGCCGTACCCTAAGCCTAACCCTAACCCTAGGCTACCCTTGACTGCTTCTGCCTCCAATAGATTTCCTAAGCACTAGTGTTTTAAGGAACAGCTTAAAAAGAGAATCCTAATGTGATTTCTTTATAATGGGTGTGTTCCTTATCTTATCCTAGTGTCTAAACTCTTCTCCGTGGCTGGACCCCCAAATAATATACCTTTACGTGCTAAGGGGTATCTAGAGAGTGGGATAGGTTTAATAACTACCCTAACCCTAACGCGTACCCTAACCCTATCCCCTACCCTAACCCTAACACGTACCCTAATCCTAACCCGTACCCTAAACCGAGCCCTAACCCTAACACTAACCCTAACACTAACCCTAACCCATACCCTACGCCATACCCGAAGCCCTCCCCGAACCCGTACCCTAAGCCGTACCCTAAGCCGTACCCTAAGCCTAACCCTACCCCTAGGCTACCCTTGACTGCTTCTGCCGCCAATAGATTTCCTAAGCACTAGTGTTTTAAGGGACAGCTTAAAAAGAGAATCCTAATGTGATTTCTTTATAATGGGTGTGTTCCTTATCTTATCCTAGTGTCTAAACTCTTCTCCATGGCTGGACCTCCAAATAATATTCCTTTATGTGCTAAGGGGTATCTAGAGAGTGGGATAGCTTTAATAACTACCCTAACACTAACGCGTACCCTAACCCTAACCCCTACCCTAACCATAACACGTACCCTAATCCTAACCAATACCCTAAACCGAGCCCTAACCCTAACACTAACCCTAACCCTAACCCTAACCCATACCCTACGCCGTACCCGAAGCCCTCCCCGTACCCGTACCCTAAGCCGTACCCTAAGCCGTACCCTAAGCCTAACCCTAACCCTAGGCTACCCTTGACTGCTTCTGCCTCCAATAGATTTCCTAAGCAGTAGTGTTTTAAGGAACAGCTTAAAAAGAGAATCCTATTGTGATTTCTTTATAATGGGTGTGTTCCTTATCTTATCCTAGTGTCTAAACTCTTCTCCATGGCTGGACCCCCAAATAATATTCCTTTACATGCTAAGGTGTATCTAGAGAGTGGGATAGGTTTAATAACTAACCTAACCCTAACGCGTACCCTAACCCTAACCCCTACCCTAACCCTAACATGTACCCTAATCCTAACTCGTACCCTAAACCGAGCCCTAACCCTAACACTAACCCTAACCCTAACCCTAACCCGTACCCTACGCCGTACCCAAAGCCCTCCCCGAAACCGTACCCTAAACCGTACCCTAAGCCGTACCCTAAGCCTAACCCTAACCCTAGGCTACCCTTGACTGCTTCTTCCTCCAATAGATTTCCTAAGCACTAGTGTTTTAAGGAACAGCTTAAAAAGAGAATCCTAATGTGATTTCTTTATAATGGGTGTGTTCCTTATCTTATCCTAGTGTCTAAACTCTTCTCCATGGCTGGACCCCCAAATAATATTCCTTTACGTGCTAAGGGGTATCTAGAGAGTGGGATAGGTTTAATAACTACCCTAACCCTAACACGTACCCTAACCCTATCCCCTACCCTAACCCTAACTCGTACCCTAATCCTAACCCGTACCCTAAAACGAGCCCTAACCCTAACACTAACCCTAACCCTAACCCTAACCCATACCCTACGCCGTACCCGAAGCCCTCACCGAACCCGTACCCTAAGCCGTACCCTAAGCCTAACCCTAAGCCTAACCCTAACCCTAGGCTACCCTTGACTGCTTCTGCCTCCAATAGATTTCCTAAGCACTAGTGTTTTAAGGAACAGCTTAAAAAGAGAATCCTAATGTGATTTCTTTATAATGGGTGTGTTCCTTATCTTATCCTAGTGTCTAAACTCTTCTCCATGGCTGGACCCCCAAATAATATTCCTTTACGTGTTAAGGGGTATCTAGAGAGTGGGATAGGTTTAATAACTACCCTAACCCTAACGCGTACCCTAACCCTATCCCCTACCCTAACCCTAACACGTACCCTAATCCTAACCCGTACCCTAAACCGAGCCCTAACCCTAACACTAACCCTAACCCTAACCCTAACCC
This sequence comes from Balaenoptera physalus, assembly GCF_965194825.1. Classification (NCBI taxonomy): domain Eukaryota; kingdom Metazoa; phylum Chordata; class Mammalia; order Artiodactyla; family Balaenopteridae; genus Balaenoptera; species Balaenoptera physalus. Next base: position 43,779 of record NW_028126403.1, read on the forward strand.
ATACCCTACGCCATACCCGAAGCCCTCCCCGAACCCGTACCCTAAGCCGTACCCTAAGCCGTACCCTAAGCCTAACCCTAACCCTAGGCTACCCTTGACTGCTTCTGCCTCCAATAGATTTCCTAAGCACTAGTGTTTTAAGGAACAGCTTAAAAAGAGAATCCTAATGTGATTTCTTTATAATGGGTGTGTTCCTTATCTTATCCTAGTGTCTAAACTCTTCTCCATGCCTGGACCCCCTAATAATATTCCTTTACGTGCTAAGGGGTATCTAGAGAGTGGGTTAGGTTTAATAACTACCCTAACACTAACGCGTACCCTAACCCTATCCCCTACCCTAACCCTAACACGTACCCTAATCCTAACCCGTACCCTAAAACGAGCCCTAACCCTAACACTAACCCTAACCCTAACCCTAACCCATACCCTACGCCGTACCCGAAGCCCTCACCGAACCCGTACCCTAAGCCTAACCCTAAGCCTAACCCTAACCCTAGGCTACCCTTGACTGCTTCTGCCTCCAATAGATTTCCTAAGCACTAGTGTTTTAAGGAACAGCTTAAAAAGAGAATCCTAATGTGATTTCTTTATAATGGGTGTGTTCCTTATCTTATCCTAGTGTCTAAACTCTTCTCCATGGCTGGACCTCCAAATAATATTCCTTTATGTGCTAAGGGGTATCTAGAGAGTGGGATAGCTTTAATAACTACCCTAACACTAACGCGTACCCTAACCCTAACCCCTACCCTAACCATAACACGTACCCTAATCCTAACCAATACCCTAAACCGAGCCCTAACCCTAACACTGACCCTAACCCTAACCCTAACCCTAACCCATACCCTACGCCGTATCCGAAGCCATCCCCCAACCCGTAACCTAAGCCGTACCCTAAGCCGTACCCTAAGCCTAACCCTAACCCTAGGCTACCCTTGACTGCTTCTGCATCCAATAGATTTCCTAAGCACTAGTGTTTTAAGGAACAGCTTAAAAAGAGAATCCTAATGTGATTTCTTTATAATGGGTGTGTTCCTTATCTTATCCTAGTGTCTAAACTCTTCTCCATGGCTGGACCTCCAAATAATATTCCTTTACGTGCTAAGGGGTATCTAGAGAGTGGGTTAGGTTTAATAACTACCCTAACACTAACGCGTACCCTAACCCTAACCCCTACCCTAACCCTAACACGTACCCTAATCCTAACCAATACCCTATACCGAGCCCTAACCCTAACACTAACCCTAACCCTAACCCTAACCCATACCCTACGCCGTACCAGAAGCCCTCCCCGAACCCGTACCCTAATCCGTACCCTAAGCCTAACCCTAAGCCTAACCCTAACCCTAGGCTACCCTTGGATGCTTCTGCCTCCAATAGATTTCCTAAGCACTAGTGTTTTAAGGAACAGCTTAAAAAGAGAATCCTAATGTGATTTCTTTATAATGGGTGTGTTCCTTATCTTATCCTAGTGTCTAAAGTCTTCTCCATGGCTGGACCTCCAAATAATATTCCTTTATGTGCTAAGGGGTATCTAGAGAGTGGGATAGGTTTAATAACTACCCTAACACTAACGCGTACCCTAACCCTAACCCCTACCCTAACCATAACACGTACCCTAATCCTAACCAATACCCTAAACCGAGCCCTAACCCTAACACTAACCCTAACCCTAACCCTAACCCATACCCTACGCCGTACCCGAAGCCCTCCCCGAACCCGTACCCTAAGCCGTACCCTAAGCCGTACCCTAAGCCTAACCCTAACCCTAGGCTACCCTTGACTGCTTCTGCCTCCAATAGATTTCCTAAGCAGTAGTGTTTTAAGGAACAGCTTAAAAAGAGAATCCTATTGTGATTTCTTTATAATGGGTGTGTTCCTTCTCTTATCCTAGTGTCTAAACTCTTCTCCATGGCTGGACCCCCAAATAATATTCCTTTACATGCTAAGGTGTATCTAGAGAGTGGGATAGGTTTAATAACTAACCTAACCCTAACGCGTATCCTAACCCTAACCCCTACCCTAACCCTAACATGTACCCTAATCCTAACCCGTACCCTAAACCGAGCCCTAACCCTAACACTAACCCTAACCCTAACCCTAACCCGTACCCTACGCCGTACCCAAAGCCCTCCCCGAAAACGTACCCTAAACCGTACCCTAAGCCGTACCCTAAGCCTAACCCTAACCCTAGGCTACCCTTGACTGCTTCTTCCTCCAATAGATTTCCTAAGCACTAGTGTTTTAAGGAACAGCTTAAAAAGAGAATCCTAATGTGATTTCTTTATAATGGGTGTGTTCCTTATCTTATCCTAGTGTCTAAACTCTTCTCCATGGCTGGACCTCCAAATAATATTCCTTTATGTGCTAAGGGGTATCTAGAGAGTGGGATAGCTTTAATAACTACCCTAACACTAACGCGTACCCTAACCCTAACCCCTACCCTAAACATAACACGTACCCTAATCCTAACCAATACCCTAAACCGAGCCCTAACCCTAAGACTAACCCTAACCCTATCCCTAACCCATACCCTACGCCGTACCCGAAGCCCTCCCCGAACCCGTACCCTAAGCCGTACCCTAAGCCTAACCCTAACCCTAGGCTACCCTTGACTGCTTCTGCCTCCAATAGATTTCCTAAGCAGTAGTGTTTTAAGGAACAGCTTAAAAAGAGAATCCTATTGTGATTTCTTTATAATGGGTGTGTTCCTTATCTTATCCTAGTGTCTAAACTCTTCTCCATGGCTGGACCCCGAAATAATATTCCTTTACGTGCTAAGGGGTATCTAGAGAGTGGGATAGGTTTAATAACTACCCTAACCCTAACGCGTACCCTAACCCTATCCCCTACCCTAACCCTAACACGTACCCTAATCCTAACCCGTACCCTAAAACGAGCCCTAGCCCTAACACTAACCCTAACCCTAACCCTAACCCATACCCTACGCCGTACCCGAAGCCCTCACCGAACCCGTACCCTAAGCCGTACCCTAAGCCTAACCCTAACCCTAGGCTACCCTTGACTGCTTCTGCCTCCAATAGATTTCCTAAGCACTAGTGTTTTAAGGAACAGCTTAAAAAGAGAATCCTAATGTGATTTCTTTATAATGGGTGTGTTCCTTATCTTATCCTAGTGTCTAAACTCTTCTCCATGGCTGGACCTCCAAATAATATTCCTTTATGTGCTAAGGGGTATCTAGAGAGTGGGATAGCTTTAATAACTACCCTAACACTAACGCGTACCCTAACCCTAACCCCTACCCTAACCATAACACGTACCCTAATCCTAACCAATACCCTAAACCGAGCCCTAACCCTAACACTAACCCTAACCCTAACCCTAACCCTAACCCATACCCTACGCCGTACCCGAAGCCATCCCCCAACCCGTAACCTAAGCCGTACCCTAAGCCGTACCCTAAGCCTAACCCTAACCCTAGGCTACCCTTGACTGCTTCTGCATCCAATAGATTTCCTAAGCACTAGTGTTTTAAGGAACAGCTTAAAAAGAGAATCCTAATGTGATTTCTTTATAATGGGTGTGTTCCTTATCTTATCCTAGTGTCTAAACTCTTCTCCATGGCTGGACCTCCAAATAATATTCCTTTACGTGCTAAGGGGTATCTAGAGAGTGGGTTAGGTTTAATAACTACCCTAACACTAACGCGTACCCTAACCCTCACCCCTACCCTAACCCTAACACGTACCCTAATCCTAACCAATACCCTATACCGAGCCCTAACCCTAACACTAACCCTAACCCTAACCCTAACCCATACCCTACGCCGTACCAGAAGCCCTCCCCGAACCCGTACCCTAAGCCGTACCCTAAGCCTAACCCTAAGCCTAACCCTAACCCTAGGCTACCCTTGGATGCTTCTGCCTCCAATAGATTTCCTAAGCACTAGTGTTTTAAGGAACAGCTTAAAAAGAGAATCCTAATGTGATTTCTTTATAATGGGTGTGTTCCTTATCTTATCCTAGTGTCTAAACTCTTCTCCATGGCTGGACCTCCAAATAATATTCCTTTATGTGCTAAGGGGTATCTAGAGAGTGGGATAGGTTTAATAACTACCCTAACACTAACGCGTACCCTAACCCTAACCCCTACCCTAACCATAATTCGTACCCTAATCCTAACCAATACCCTAAACCGAGCTCTAACCCTAACACTAACCCTAACCCTAACCCTAACCCATACCCTACGCCGTACGCGAAGCCCTCCCCGAACCCGTACCCTAAGCCGTACCCTAAGCCGTACCCTAAGCCTAACCCTAACCCTAGGCTACCCTTGACTGCTTCTGCCTCCAATAGATTTCCTAAGCACTAGTGTTTTAAGGAACAGCTTAAAAAGAGAATCCTAATGTGATTTCTTTATAATGGGTGTGTTCCTTATCTTATCCTAGTGTCTAAACCCTTCTCCATGGCTGGACCCCCAAATAATATTCCTTTACGTGCTAAGGGGTATCTAGAGAGTGGGATATGTTTAATAACTACCCTAACCCTAACGCGTACCCTAACCCTATCCCCTACCCTAACCCTAACACGTACCCTAATCCTAACCCGTACCCTAAACCGAGCCCTAACCCTAAAACTAACCCTAACCCTAACCCTAACCCATACCCTACGCCGTACCCGAAGCCCTCACCGAACCCGTACCCTAAGCCGTACCCTAAGCCTAACCCTAACCCTAGGCTACCCTTGACTGCTTCTGCCTCCAATAGATTTCCTAAGCACTAGTGTTTTAAGGAACAGCTTAAAAAGGGAATCCTAATGTGATTTCTTTATAATGGGTGTGTTCCTTATCTTATCCTAGTGTCTAAACTCTTCTCCATGGCTGGACCCCCAAATAATATTCCTTTACGTGTTAAGGGGTATCTAGAGAGTGGGATAGGTTTAATAACTACCCTAACCCTAACGCGTACCCTAACCCTATCCCCTACCCTAACCCTAACACGTACCCTAATCCTAACCCGTACCCTAAACCGAGCCCTAACCCTAACACTAACCCTAACCCTAACCCTAACCCATACCCTACGCCATACCCGAAGCCCTCCCCGAACCCGTACCCTAAGCCGTACCCTAAGCCGTACCCTAAGCCTAACCCTAACCCTAGGCTACCCTTGACTGCTTCTGCCTCCAATAGATTTCCTAAGCACTAGTGTTTTAAGGAACAGCTTAAAAAGAGAATCCTAATGTGATTTCTTTATAATGGGTGTGTTCCTTATCTTATCCTAGTGTCTAAACTCTTCTCCATGGCTGGACCTCCAAATAATATTCCTTTATGTGCTAAGGGGTATCTAGAGAGTGGGATAGCTTTAATAACTACCCTAACACTAACGCGTACCCTAACCCTAACCCCTACCCTAACCATAACACGTACCCTAATCCTAACCTATACCCTAAACCGAGCCCTAACCCTAACACTAACCCTAACCCTAGCCCTAACCCATACCCTACGCCGTACCCGAAACCCTCCCCGAACCCGTACCCTAAGCCGTACCCTAAGCCGTACCCTAAGCCTAACCCTAACCCTAGGCTACCCTTGACTGCTTCAGCCTCCAATAGATTTCCTAAGCACTAGTGTTTTAAGGAACAGCTTAAAAAGAGAATCCTATTGTGATTTCTTTATAATGGGTGTGTTCCTTAACTTATCCTAGTGTCTAAACTCTTCTCCATTGCTGGACCCCCAAATAATATTCCTTTACGTGCTAAGGGGTATCTAGAGAGTGGGATAGCTTTAATAACTACCCTAACCCTAACGCGTACCCTAACCCTAACCCCTACCCTAACCCTAACATGTACCCTAATCCTAACCCGTACCTTAAACCGAGCCCTAACCCTAACACTAACCCTAACCCTAACCCTAACCCATACCCTACGCCGTACCCGAAGCCCTCACCGAACCCGTACCCTAAGCCGTACCCTAAGCCTAACCCTAACCCTAGGCTACCCTTGACTGCTTCTGCCTCCAATAGATTTCCTAAGCACTAGTGTTTTAAGGAACAGCTTAAAAAGAGAATCCTAATGTGATTTCTTTATAATGGGTGTGTTCCTTATCTTATCCTAGTGTCTAAACTCTTCTCCATGGCTGGACCTCCAAATAATATTCCTTTATGTGCTAAGGGGTATCTAGAGAGTGGGATAGCTTTAATAACTACCCTAACACTAACGCGTACCCTAACCCTAAACCCTACCCTAACCATAACACGTACCCTAATCCTAACCAATACCCTAAACCGAACCCTAACCCTAACACTAACCCTAACCCTAACCCTAACCCATACCCTACGCCGTACCCGAAGCCCTCCCCGAACCCGTACCCTAAGCCGTACCCTAAGCCTAACCCTAACCCTAGGCTACCCTTGACTGCTTCTGCCTCCAATAGATTTCCTAAGCACTAGTGTTTTAAGGAACAGCTTAAAAAGAGAATTCTATTGTGATTTCTTTATAATGGGTGTGTTCCTTATCTTATCCTAGTGTCTAAACTCTTCTCCATGGCGGGACCCCCAAATAATATTCCTTTACGTGCTAAGGGGTATCTAGAGAGTGGGATAGGTTTAATAACTACCCTAACCCTAACGCGTACCCTAACCCTAACCCCTACCCTAACGCTAACATGTACCCTAACCCTAACCCGTACCCTAAACCGAGCCCTAACCCTAACACTAACCCTAACCCTAACCCTAACCCATACCCTACGCCGTACCCAAAGCCCTCCCCGAGCCCGTACCCTAAGCCGTACCCTAAGCCGTACCCTAAGCCTTACCCTAACCCTAGGCTACCCTTGACTGCTTCTTCCTCCAATAGATTTCCTAAGCACTCGTGTTTTAAGGAACAGCTTAAAAAGAGAATCCTAATGTGATTTCTTTATAATGGGTGTGTTCCTTATCTTATCCTAGTGTCTAAACTCTTCTCCATGGCTGGACCCCCAAATAATATTCCTTTACGTGCTAAGGGGTATCTAGAGAGTGGGATAGGTTTAATAACTACCCTAACCCTAACGCGTACCCTAACCCTATCCCCTACCCTAACCCTAACACGTACCCTAATCCTAACCCGTACCCTAAAACGAGCCCTAACCCTAACACTAACACTAACCCTAACCCTAACCCATACCCTACGCCGTACCCGAAGCCCTCCCCGAACCCGTACCCTAAGCCGTACCCTAAGCCGTACCCTAAGCCTAACCCTAACCCTAGGCTACCCTTGACTGCTTCTGCCTCCAATAGATTTCCTAAGCACTAGTGTTTTAAGGAACAGCTTAAAAAGAGAATCCTAATGTGATTTCTTTATAATGGGTGTGTTCCTTATCTTATCCTAGTGTCTAAACTCTTCTCCATGGCTGGACCTCCAAATAATATTCCTTATGTGCTAAGGGGTATCTAGAGAGTGGGATAGCTTTAATAACTATCCTAACACTAACGCGTACCCTAACCCTAACCCCTACCCTAACCCTAACACGTACCCTAATCCTAACCAATACCCTAAACCGAGCCCTAACCCTAACACTAACCCTAACCCTAACCCTAACCCATTCCCTACGCCATACCCGAATCCCTCCCCGAACCCGTACCCTAAGCGGTACCCTAAGCCGTACCCTAAGCCTAACCCTAACCCTAGGCTACCCTTGACTGCTTCTGCCTCCAATAGATTTCCTAAGCACTAGTGTTTTAAGGAACATCTTAAAAAGAGAATCCTATTGTGATTTCTTTATAATGGGTGTGTTCCTTATCTTATCCTAGTGTCTAAACTCTTCTCCATGGCTGGACCCCCAAATAATATTCCTTGACGTGCTAAGGTGTATCTAGAGAGTGGGATAGGTTTAATAACTACCCTAACCCTAACGCGTACCCTAACCCTAACCCCTACCCTAACCCTAACATGTACCCTAATCCTAACACGTACCCTAATCGGAGCCCTAACCCTAACACTAACCCTAACCCTAACCCATACCCTATGCCGTACCCGAAGCCCTCCCCGAACCCGTACCCTAAGCCGTACCCTAAGCCTAACCCCAAGCCTAACCCTATCCGTAGGCTACTCTTGACTGCTTCTGCCTCCAATAGATTTCCTAAGCACTAGTGTTTTAAGGAACAGCTTAAAAAGAGAATCCTAATGTGATTTCTTTATAATGGGTGTGTTCCTTATTTATCAAAGTGTCTAAACTCTTCTGCATGGCTGGACCTCCAAATAATATTCCTTTACGTGCTAAGCGGTATCTAGGGAGTGGGATAGTTTTAATAACTACCCTAACACTAACGAGTACCCTAACCCTAACCCCTACCCTAACGCTAACATGTACCCTAACCCTAACCCGTACCCTAAACCGATCCCTAACCCTAACACTAACCCTAACCCTAACCCATACCCTACGCCGGACCCGAAGCTCTCCCCGAACCCGTACCCTAAGCCGTACCCTAAGCCGTACCCTAAGCCTAACTCTAACCCTAGGCTACCCTTGACTGCTTCTGCCTCCAATAGATTTCCTAAGCACTAGTGATTTAAGGAACAGCTTAAAAAGAGAATCCTATTGTGATTTCTTTATAATGGGTGTGTTCCTTATCTTATCCTAGTGTCTAAACTCTTCTCCATGGCTGGACCCCCAAATAATATTCCTTTACGTGCTAAGGTGTATCTAGAGAGTGGGATAGGTTTAATAACTACCCTAACCCTAACGCGTACCCTAACCCTAACCCCTACCCTAACGCTAACATGTACCCTAATCCTAACCCGTACCCTAAACCGAGCCCTAACCCTAACACTAACCCTAACCCTAACCCTAACCCATACCCTACGCCATACCCGAAGCCCTCCCCGAACCCGTTCCCTAAGCCGTACCCTAAGCCGTACCCTAAGCCTAACCCTAACCCTAGGCTACCCTTGACTGCTTCTGCCTCCAATAGATTTCCTAAGCACTAGTGTTTTAAGGAACATCTTAAAAAGAGAATCCTAATGTGATTTCTTTATAATGGGTGTGTTCCTTATCTTATCCTAGTGTCTAAACTCTTCTCCATGGCTGGACCTCCAAATAATATTCCTTTATGTGCTAAGGGGTATCTAGAGAGTGGGATAGCTTTAATAACTACCCTAACACTAACGCGTACCCTAACCCTAACCCCTACCCTAACCATAACACGTACCCTAATCCTAACCAATACCCTAAACCGAGCCCTAACCCTAACACTAACCCTAACCCTAACCCTAACCCATACCCTACGCCGTACCCGAAGCCATCCCCGAACCCGTAACCTAAGCCGTACCCTAAGCCGTACCCTAAGCCTAACCCTAACCCTAGGCTACCCTTGACTGCTTCTGCATCCAATAGATTTCCTAAGCACTAGTGTTTTAAGGAACAGCTTAAAAAGAGAATCCTAATGTGATTTCTTTATAATGGGTGTGTTCCTTATCTTATCCTAGTGTCTAAACTCTTCTCCATGGCTGGACCTCCAAATAATATTCCTTTACGTGCTAAGGGGTATCTAGAGAGTGGGTTAGGTTTAATAACTACACTAACACTAACGCGTACCCTAACCCTAACCCCTACCCTAACCCTAACACGTACCCTAATCCTAACCAATACCCTATACCGAGCCCTAACCCTAACACTAACCCTAACCCTAACCCTAACCCTAACCCTACGCCTAACCCTGAGCCTAACCCTAACCCTAGGCTACCCTTGGATGCTTCTGCCTCCAATAGATTTCCTAAGCACTAGTGTTTTAAGGAACAGCTTAAAAAGAGAATCCTAATGTGATTTCTTTATAATGGGTGTGTTCCTTATCTTATCCTAGTGTCTAAACTCTTCTCCATGGCTGGACCCCCAAATAATATTCCTTTATGTGCTAAGGGGTATCTAGAGAGTGGGATAGGTTTAATAACTACCCTAACCCTAACGCGTACCCTAACCCTATCCCCTACCCTAACCCTAACACGTACCCTAATCCTAACCCGTACCCTAAACCGAGCCCTAACCCTAACACTAACCCTAACCCTAACCCTAACCCATACCCTACGCCATACCCGAAGCCCTCCCCGAACCCGTACCCTAAGCCGTACCCTAAGCCGTACCCTAAGCCTAACCCTAACCCTAGGCTACCCTTGACTGCTTCTGCCTCCAATAGATTTCCTAAGCACTAGTGTTTTAAGGAACAGCTTAAAAAGAGAATCCTAATGTGATTTCTTTATAATGGGTGTGTTCCTTATCTTATCCTAGTGTCTAAACTCTTCTCCATGGCTGGACCTCCAAATAATATTCCTTTATGTGCTAAGGGGTATCTAGAGAGTGGGATAGCTTTAATAACTACCCTAACACTAACGCGTACCCTAACCCTAACCCCTACCCTAACCATAACACGTACCCTAATCCTAACCTATACCCTAAACCGAGCCCTAACCCTAACACTAACCCTAACCCTAGCCCTAACCCATACCCTACGCCGTACCCGAAACCCTCCCCGAACCCGTACCCTAAGCCGTACCCTAAGCCGTACCCTAAGCCTAACCCTAACCCTAGGCTACCCTTGACTGCTTCAGCCTCCAATAGATTTCCTAAGCACTAGTGTTTTAAGGAACAGCTTAAAAAGAGAATCCTATTGTGATTTCTTTATAATGGGTGTGTTCCTTAACTTATCCTAGTGTCTAAACTCTTCTCCATTGCTGGACCCCCAAATAATATTCCTTTACGTGCTAAGGGGTATCTAGAGAGTGGGATAGCTTTAATAACTACCCTAACCCTAACGCGTACCCTAACCCTAACCCCTACCCTAACCCTAACATGTACCCTAATCCTAACCCGTACCTTAAACCGAGCCCTAACCCTAACACTAACCCTAACCCTAACCCTAACCCATACCCTACGCCGTACCCGAAGCCCTCACCGAACCCGTACCCTAAGCCGTACCCTAAGCCTAACCCTAACCCTAGGCTACCCTTGACTGCTTCTGCCTCCAATAGATTTCCTAAGCACTAGTGTTTTAAGGAACAGCTTAAAAAGAGAATCCTAATGTGATTTCTTTATAATGGGTGTGTTCCTTATCTTATCCTAGTGTCTAAACTCTTCTCCATGGCTGGACCTCCAAATAATATTCCTTTATGTGCTAAGGGGTATCTAGAGAGTGGGATAGCTTTAATAACTACCCTAACACTAACGCGTACCCTAACCCTAAACCCTACCCTAACCATAACACGTACCCTAATCCTAACCAATACCCTAAACCGAACCCTAACCCTAACACTAACCCTAACCCTAACCCTAACCCATACCCTACGCCGTACCCGAAGCCCTCCCCGAACCCGTACCCTAAGCCGTACCCTAAGCCTAACCCTAACCCTAGGCTACCCTTGACTGCTTCTGCCTCCAATAGATTTCCTAAGCACTAGTGTTTTAAGGAACAGCTTAAAAAGAGAATTCTATTGTGATTTCTTTATAATGGGTGTGTTCCTTATCTTATCCTAGTGTCTAAACTCTTCTCCATGGCGGGACCCCCAAATAATATTCCTTTACGTGCTAAGGGGTATCTAGAGAGTGGGATAGGTTTAATAACTACCCTAACCCTAACGCGTACCCTAACCCTAACCCCTACCCTAACGCTAACATGTACCCTAACCCTAACCCGTACCCTAAACCGAGCCCTAACCCTAACACTAACCCTAACCCTAACCCTAACCCATACCCTACGCCGTACCCAAAGCCCTCCCCGAGCCCGTACCCTAAGCCGTACCCTAAGCCGTACCCTAAGCCTTACCCTAACCCTAGGCTACCCTTGACTGCTTCTTCCTCCAATAGATTTCCTAAGCACTCGTGTTTTAAGGAACAGCTTAAAAAGAGAATCCTAATGTGATTTCTTTATAATGGGTGTGTTCCTTATCTTATCCTAGTGTCTAAACTCTTCTCCATGGCTGGACCCCCAAATAATATTCCTTTACGTGCTAAGGGGTATCTAGAGAGTGGGATAGGTTTAATAACTACCCTAACCCTAACGCGTACCCTAACCCTATCCCCTACCCTAACCCTAACACGTACCCTAATCCTAACCCGTACCCTAAAACGAGCCCTAACCCTAACACTAACACTAACCCTAACCCTAACCCATACCCTACGCCGTACCCGAAGCCCTCCCCGAACCCGTACCCTAAGCCGTACCCTAAGCCGTACCCTAAGCCTAACCCTAACCCTAGGCTACCCTTGACTGCTTCTGCCTCCAATAGATTTCCTAAGCACTAGTGTTTTAAGGAACAGCTTAAAAAGAGAATCCTAATGTGATTTCTTTATAATGGGTGTGTTCCTTATCTTATCCTAGTGTCTAAACTCTTCTCCATGGCTGGACCTCCAAATAATATTCCTTATGTGCTAAGGGGTATCTAGAGAGTGGGATAGCTTTAATAACTATCCTAACACTAACGCGTACCCTAACCCTAACCCCTACCCTAACCCTAACACGTACCCTAATCCTAACCAATACCCTAAACCGAGCCCTAACCCTAACACTAACCCTAACCCTAACCCTAACCCATTCCCTACGCCATACCCGAATCCCTCCCCGAACCCGTACCCTAAGCGGTACCCTAAGCCGTACCCTAAGCCTAACCCTAACCCTAGGCTACCCTTGACTGCTTCTGCCTCCAATAGATTTCCTAAGCACTAGTGTTTTAAGGAACATCTTAAAAAGAGAATCCTATTGTGATTTCTTTATAATGGGTGTGTTCCTTATCTTATCCTAGTGTCTAAACTCTTCTCCATGGCTGGACCCCCAAATAATATTCCTTGACGTGCTAAGGTGTATCTAGAGAGTGGGATAGGTTTAATAACTACCCTAACCCTAACGCGTACCCTAACCCTAACCCCTACCCTAACCCTAACATGTACCCTAATCCTAACACGTACCCTAATCGGAGCCCTAACCCTAACACTAACCCTAACCCTAACCCATACCCTATGCCGTACCCGAAGCCCTCCCCGAACCCGTACCCTAAGCCGTACCCTAAGCCTAACCCCAAGCCTAACCCTATCCGTAGGCTACTCTTGACTGCTTCTGCCTCCAATAGATTTCCTAAGCACTAGTGTTTTAAGGAACAGCTTAAAAAGAGAATCCTAATGTGATTTCTTTATAATGGGTGTGTTCCTTATTTATCAAAGTGTCTAAACTCTTCTGCATGGCTGGACCTCCAAATAATATTCCTTTACGTGCTAAGCGGTATCTAGGGAGTGGGATAGTTTTAATAACTACCCTAACACTAACGAGTACCCTAACCCTAACCCCTACCCTAACGCTAACATGTACCCTAACCCTAACCCGTACCCTAAACCGATCCCTAACCCTAACACTAACCCTAACCCTAACCCATACCCTACGCCGGACCCGAAGCTCTCCCCGAACCCGTACCCTAAGCCGTACCCTAAGCCGTACCCTAAGCCTAACTCTAACCCTAGGCTACCCTTGACTGCTTCTGCCTCCAATAGATTTCCTAAGCACTAGTGATTTAAGGAACAGCTTAAAAAGAGAATCCTATTGTGATTTCTTTATAATGGGTGTGTTCCTTATCTTATCCTAGTGTCTAAACTCTTCTCCATGGCTGGACCCCCAAATAATATTCCTTTACGTGCTAAGGTGTATCTAGAGAGTGGGATAGGTTTAATAACTACCCTAACCCTAACGCGTACCCTAACCCTAACCCCTACCCTAACGCTAACATGTACCCTAATCCTAACCCGTACCCTAAACCGAGCCCTAACCCTAACACTAACCCTAACCCTAACCCTAACCCATACCCTACGCCATACCCGAAGCCCTCCCCGAACCCGTTCCCTAAGCCGTACCCTAAGCCGTACCCTAAGCCTAACCCTAACCCTAGGCTACCCTTGACTGCTTCTGCCTCCAATAGATTTCCTAAGCACTAGTGTTTTAAGGAACATCTTAAAAAGAGAATCCTAATGTGATTTCTTTATAATGGGTGTGTTCCTTATCTTATCCTAGTGTCTAAACTCTTCTCCATGGCTGGACCTCCAAATAATATTCCTTTATGTGCTAAGGGGTATCTAGAGAGTGGGATAGCTTTAATAACTACCCTAACACTAACGCGTACCCTAACCCTAACCCCTACCCTAACCATAACACGTACCCTAATCCTAACCAATACCCTAAACCGAGCCCTAACCCTAACACTAACCCTAACCCTAACCCTAACCCATACCCTACGCCGTACCCGAAGCCATCCCCGAACCCGTAACCTAAGCCGTACCCTAAGCCGTACCCTAAGCCTAACCCTAACCCTAGGCTACCCTTGACTGCTTCTGCATCCAATAGATTTCCTAAGCACTAGTGTTTTAAGGAACAGCTTAAAAAGAGAATCCTAATGTGATTTCTTTATAATGGGTGTGTTCCTTATCTTATCCTAGTGTCTAAACTCTTCTCCATGGCTGGACCTCCAAATAATATTCCTTTACGTGCTAAGGGGTATCTAGAGAGTGGGTTAGGTTTAATAACTACAATAACACTAACGCGTACCCTAACCCTAACCCCTACCCTAACCCTAACACGTACCCTAATCCTAACCAATACCCTATACCGAGCCCTAACCCTAACACTAACCCTAACCCTAACCCTAACCCTAACCCTACGCCTAACCCTGAGCCTAACCCTAACCCTAGGCTACCCTTGGATGCTTCTGCCTCCAATAGATTTCCTAAGCACTAGTGTTTTAAGGAACAGCTTAAAAAGAGAATCCTAATGTGATTTCTTTATAATGGGTGTGTTCCTTATCTTATCCTAGTGTCTAAACTCTTCTCCATGGCTGGACCCCCAAATAATATTCCTTTATGTGCTAAGGGGTATCTAGAGAGTGGGATAGGTTTAATAACTACCCTAACCCTAACGCGTACCCTAACCCTATCCCCTACCCTAACCCTAACACGTACCCTAATCCTAACCCGTACCCTAAACCGAGCCCTAACCCTAACACTAACCCTAACCCTAACCCTAACCCATACCCTACGCCATACCCGAAGCCCTCCCCGAACCCGTACCCTAAGCCGTACCCTAAGCCGTACCCTAAGCCTAACCCTAACCCTAGGCTACCCTTGACTGCTTCTGCCTCCAATAGATTTCCTAAGCACTAGTGTTTTAAGGAACAGCTTAAAAAGAGAATCCTAATGTGATTTCTTTATAATGGGTGTGTTCCTTATCTTATCCTAGTGTCTAAACTCTTCTCCATGGCTGGACCTCCAAATAATATTCCTTTATGTGCTAAGGGGTATCTAGAGAGTGGGATAGCTTTAATAACTACCCTAACACTAACGCGTACCCTAACCCTAACCCCTACCCTAACCATAACACGTACCCTAATCCTAACCTATACCCTAAACCGAGCCCTAACCCTAACACTAACCCTAACCCTAGCCCTAACCCATACCCTACGCCGTACCCGAAACCCTCCCCGAACCCGTACCCTAAGCCGTACCCTAAGCCGTACCCTAAGCCTAACCCTAACCCTAGGCTACCCTTGACTGCTTCAGCCTCCAATAGATTTCCTAAGCACTAGTGTTTTAAGGAACAGCTTAAAAAGAGAATCCTATTGTGATTTCTTTATAATGGGTGTGTTCCTTAACTTATCCTAGTGTCTAAACTCTTCTCCATTGCTGGACCCCCAAATAATATTCCTTTACGTGCTAAGGGGTATCTAGAGAGTGGGATAGCTTTAATAACTACCCTAACCCTAACGCGTACCCTAACCCTAACCCCTACCCTAACCCTAACATGTACCCTAATCCTAACCCGTACCTTAAACCGAGCCCTAACCCTAACACTAACCCTAACCCTAACCCTAACCCATACCCTACGCCGTACCCGAAGCCCTCACCGAACCCGTACCCTAAGCCGTACCCTAAGCCTAACCCTAACCCTAGGCTACCCTTGACTGCTTCTGCCTCCAATAGATTTCCTAAGCACTAGTGTTTTAAGGAACAGCTTAAAAAGAGAATCCTAATGTGATTTCTTTATAATGGGTGTGTTCCTTATCTTATCCTAGTGTCTAAACTCTTCTCCATGGCTGGACCTCCAAATAATATTCCTTTATGTGCTAAGGGGTATCTAGAGAGTGGGATAGCTTTAATAACTACCCTAACACTAACGCGTACCCTAACCCTAAACCCTACCCTAACCATAACACGTACCCTAATCCTAACCAATACCCTAAACCGAACCCTAACCCTAACACTAACCCTAACCCTAACCCTAACCCATACCCTACGCCGTACCCGAAGCCCTCCCCGAACCCGTACCCTAAGCCGTACCCTAAGCCTAACCCTAACCCTAGGCTACCCTTGACTGCTTCTGCCTCCAATAGATTTCCTAAGCACTAGTGTTTTAAGGAACAGCTTAAAAAGAGAATTCTATTGTGATTTCTTTATAATGGGTGTGTTCCTTATCTTATCCTAGTGTCTAAACTCTTCTCCATGGCGGGACCCCCAAATAATATTCCTTTACGTGCTAAGGGGTATCTAGAGAGTGGGATAGGTTTAATAACTACCCTAACCCTAACGCGTACCCTAACCCTAACCCCTACCCTAACGCTAACATGTACCCTAACCCTAACCCGTACCCTAAACCGAGCCCTAACCCTAACACTAACCCTAACCCTAACCCTAACCCATACCCTACGCCGTACCCAAAGCCCTCCCCGAGCCCGTACCCTAAGCCGTACCCTAAGCCGTACCCTAAGCCTTACCCTAACCCTAGGCTACCCTTGACTGCTTCTTCCTCCAATAGATTTCCTAAGCACTCGTGTTTTAAGGAACAGCTTAAAAAGAGAATCCTAATGTGATTTCTTTATAATGGGTGTGTTCCTTATCTTATCCTAGTGTCTAAACTCTTCTCCATGGCTGGACCCCCAAATAATATTCCTTTACGTGCTAAGGGGTATCTAGAGAGTGGGATAGGTTTAATAACTACCCTAACCCTAACGCGTACCCTAACCCTATCCCCTACCCTAACCCTAACACGTACCCTAATCCTAACCCGTACCCTAAAACGAGCCCTAACCCTAACACTAACACTAACCCTAACCCTAACCCATACCCTACGCCGTACCCGAAGCCCTCCCCGAACCCGTACCCTAAGCCGTACCCTAAGCCGTACCCTAAGCCTAACCCTAACCCTAGGCTACCCTTGACTGCTTCTGCCTCCAATAGATTTCCTAAGCACTAGTGTTTTAAGGAACAGCTTAAAAAGAGAATCCTAATGTGATTTCTTTATAATGGGTGTGTTCCTTATCTTATCCTAGTGTCTAAACTCTTCTCCATGGCTGGACCTCCAAATAATATTCCTTATGTGCTAAGGGGTATCTAGAGAGTGGGATAGCTTTAATAACTATCCTAACACTAACGCGTACCCTAACCCTAACCCCTACCCTAACCCTAACACGTACCCTAATCCTAACCAATACCCTAAACCGAGCCCTAACCCTAACACTAACCCTAACCCTAACCCTAACCCATTCCCTACGCCATACCCGAATCCCTCCCCGAACCCGTACCCTAAGCGGTACCCTAAGCCGTACCCTAAGCCTAACCCTAACCCTAGGCTACCCTTGACTGCTTCTGCCTCCAATAGATTTCCTAAGCACTAGTGTTTTAAGGAACATCTTAAAAAGAGAATCCTATTGTGATTTCTTTATAATGGGTGTGTTCCTTATCTTATCCTAGTGTCTAAACTCTTCTCCATGGCTGGACCCCCAAATAATATTCCTTGACGTGCTAAGGTGTATCTAGAGAGTGGGATAGGTTTAATAACTACCCTAACCCTAACGCGTACCCTAACCCTAACCCCTACCCTAACCCTAACATGTACCCTAATCCTAACACGTACCCTAATCGGAGCCCTAACCCTAACACTAACCCTAACCCTAACCCATACCCTATGCCGTACCCGAAGCCCTCCCCGAACCCGTACCCTAAGCCGTACCCTAAGCCTAACCCCAAGCCTAACCCTATCCGTAGGCTACTCTTGACTGCTTCTGCCTCCAATAGATTTCCTAAGCACTAGTGTTTTAAGGAACAGCTTAAAAAGAGAATCCTAATGTGATTTCTTTATAATGGGTGTGTTCCTTATTTATCAAAGTGTCTAAACTCTTCTGCATGGCTGGACCTCCAAATAATATTCCTTTACGTGCTAAGCGGTATCTAGGGAGTGGGATAGTTTTAATAACTACCCTAACACTAACGAGTACCCTAACCCTAACCCCTACCCTAACGCTAACATGTACCCTAACCCTAACCCGTACCCTAAACCGATCCCTAACCCTAACACTAACCCTAACCCTAACCCATACCCTACGCCGGACCCGAAGCTCTCCCCGAACCCGTACCCTAAGCCGTACCCTAAGCCGTACCCTAAGCCTAACTCTAACCCTAGGCTACCCTTGACTGCTTCTGCCTCCAATAGATTTCCTAAGCACTAGTGATTTAAGGAACAGCTTAAAAAGAGAATCCTATTGTGATTTCTTTATAATGGGTGTGTTCCTTATCTTATCCTAGTGTCTAAACTCTTCTCCATGGCTGGACCCCCAAATAATATTCCTTTACGTGCTAAGGTGTATCTAGAGAGTGGGATAGGTTTAATAACTACCCTAACCCTAACGCGTACCCTAACCCTAACCCCTACCCTAACGCTAACATGTACCCTAATCCTAACCCGTACCCTAAACCGAGCCCTAACCCTAACACTAACCCTAACCCTAACCCTAACCCATACCCTACGCCATACCCGAAGCCCTCCCCGAACCCGTTCCCTAAGCCGTACCCTAAGCCGTACCCTAAGCCTAACCCTAACCCTAGGCTACCCTTGACTGCTTCTGCCTCCAATAGATTTCCTAAGCACTAGTGTTTTAAGGAACATCTTAAAAAGAGAATCCTAATGTGATTTCTTTATAATGGGTGTGTTCCTTATCTTATCCTAGTGTCTAAACTCTTCTCCATGGCTGGACCTCCAAATAATATTCCTTTATGTGCTAAGGGGTATCTAGAGAGTGGGATAGCTTTAATAACTACCCTAACACTAACGCGTACCCTAACCCTAACCCCTACCCTAACCATAACACGTACCCTAATCCTAACCAATACCCTAAACCGAGCCCTAACCCTAACACTAACCCTAACCCTAACCCTAACCCATACCCTACGCCGTACCCGAAGCCATCCCCGAACCCGTAACCTAAGCCGTACCCTAAGCCGTACCCTAAGCCTAACCCTAACCCTAGGCTACCCTTGACTGCTTCTGCATCCAATAGATTTCCTAAGCACTAGTGTTTTAAGGAACAGCTTAAAAAGAGAATCCTAATGTGATTTCTTTATAATGGGTGTGTTCCTTATCTTATCCTAGTGTCTAAACTCTTCTCCATGGCTGGACCTCCAAATAATATTCCTTTACGTGCTAAGGGGTATCTAGAGAGTGGGTTAGGTTTAATAACTACACTAACACTAACGCGTACCCTAACCCTAACCCCTACCCTAACCCTAACACGTACCCTAATCCTAACCAATACCCTATACCGAGCCCTAACCCTAACACTAACCCTAACCCTAACCCTAACCCTAACCCTACGCCTAACCCTGAGCCTAACCCTAACCCTAGGCTACCCTTGGATGCTTCTGCCTCCAATAGATTTCCTAAGCACTAGTGTTTTAAGGAACAGCTTAAAAAGAGAATCCTAATGTGATTTCTTTATAATGGGTGTGTTCCTTATCTTATCCTAGTGTCTAAACTCTTCTCCATGGCTGGACCCCCAAATAATATTCCTTTATGTGCTAAGGGGTATCTAGAGAGTGGGATAGGTTTAATAACTACCCTAACCCTAACGCGTACCCTAACCCTATCCCCTACCCTAACCCTAACACGTACCCTAATCCTAACCCGTACCCTAAACCGAGCCCTAACCCTAACACTAACCCTAACCCTAACCCTAACCCATACCCTACGCCATACCCGAAGCCCTCCCCGAACCCGTACCCTAAGCCGTACCCTAAGCCGTACCCTAAGCCTAACCCTAACCCTAGGCTACCCTTGACTGCTTCTGCCTCCAATAGATTTCCTAAGCACTAGTGTTTTAAGGAACAGCTTAAAAAGAGAATCCTAATGTGATTTCTTTATAATGGGTGTGTTCCTTATCTTATCCTAGTGTCTAAACTCTTCTCCATGGCTGGACCTCCAAATAATATTCCTTTATGTGCTAAGGGGTATCTAGAGAGTGGGATAGCTTTAATAACTACCCTAACACTAACGCGTACCCTAACCCTAACCCCTACCCTAACCATAACACGTACCCTAATCCTAACCTATACCCTAAACCGAGCCCTAACCCTAACACTAACCCTAACCCTAGCCCTAACCCATACCCTACGCCGTACCCGAAACCCTCCCCGAACCCGTACCCTAAGCCGTACCCTAAGCCGTACCCTAAGCCTAACCCTAACCCTAGGCTACCCTTGACTGCTTCAGCCTCCAATAGATTTCCTAAGCACTAGTGTTTTAAGGAACAGCTTAAAAAGAGAATCCTATTGTGATTTCTTTATAATGGGTGTGTTCCTTAACTTATCCTAGTGTCTAAACTCTTCTCCATTGCTGGACCCCCAAATAATATTCCTTTACGTGCTAAGGGGTATCTAGAGAGTGGGATAGCTTTAATAACTACCCTAACCCTAACGCGTACCCTAACCCTAACCCCTACCCTAACCCTAACATGTACCCTAATCCTAACCCGTACCTTAAACCGAGCCCTAACCCTAACACTAACCCTAACCCTAACCCTAACCCATACCCTACGCCGTACCCGAAGCCCTCACCGAACCCGTACCCTAAGCCGTACCCTAAGCCTAACCCTAACCCTAGGCTACCCTTGACTGCTTCTGCCTCCAATAGATTTCCTAAGCACTAGTGTTTTAAGGAACATCTTAAAAAGAGAATCCTAATGTGATTTCTTTATAATGGGTGTGTTCCTTATCTTATCCTAGTGTCTAAACTCTTCTCCATGGCTGGACCTCCAAATAATATTCCTTTATGTGCTAAGGGGTATCTAGAGAGTGGGATAGCTTTAATAACTACCCTAACACTAACGCGTACCCTAACCCTAACCCCTACCCTAACCATAACACGTACCCTAATCCTAACCAATACCCTAAACCGAGCCCTAACCCTAACACTAACCCTAACCCTAACCCTAACCCATACCCTACGCCGTACCCGAAGCCATCCCCGAACCCGTAACCTAAGCCGTACCCTAAGCCGTACCCTAAGCCTAACCCTAACCCTAGGCTACCCTTGACTGCTTCTGCATCCAATAGATTTCCTAAGCACTAGTGTTTTAAGGAACAGCTTAAAAAGAGAATCCTAATGTGATTTCTTTATAATGGGTGTGTTCCTTATCTTATCCTAGTGTCTAAACTCTTCTCCATGGCTGGACCTCCAAATAATATTCCTTTACGTGCTAAGGGGTATCTAGAGAGTGGGTTAGGTTTAATAACTACACTAACACTAACGCGTACCCTAACCCTAACCCCTACCCTAACCCTAACACGTACCCTAATCCTAACCAATACCCTATACCGAGCCCTAACCCTAACACTAACCCTAACCCTAACCCTAACCCTAACCCTACGCCTAACCCTGAGCCTAACCCTAACCCTAGGCTACCCTTGGATGCTTCTGCCTCCAATAGATTTCCTAAGCACTAGTGTTTTAAGGAACAGCTTAAAAAGAGAATCCTAATGTGATTTCTTTATAATGGGTGTGTTCCTTATCTTATCCTAGTGTCTAAACTCTTCTCCATGGCTGGACCCCCAAATAATATTCCTTTATGTGCTAAGGGGTATCTAGAGAGTGGGATAGGTTTAATAACTACCCTAACCCTAACGCGTACCCTAACCCTATCCCCTACCCTAACCCTAACACGTACCCTAATCCTAACCCGTACCCTAAACCGAGCCCTAACCCTAACACTAACCCTAACCCTAACCCTAACCCATACCCTACGCCATACCCGAAGCCCTCCCCGAACCCGTACCCTAAGCCGTACCCTAAGCCGTACCCTAAGCCTAACCCTAACCCTAGGCTACCCTTGACTGCTTCTGCCTCCAATAGATTTCCTAAGCACTAGTGTTTTAAGGAACAGCTTAAAAAGAGAATCCTAATGTGATTTCTTTATAATGGGTGTGTTCCTTATCTTATCCTAGTGTCTAAACTCTTCTCCATGGCTGGACCTCCAAATAATATTCCTTTATGTGCTAAGGGGTATCTAGAGAGTGGGATAGCTTTAATAACTACCCTAACACTAACGCGTACCCTAACCCTAACCCCTACCCTAACCATAACACGTACCCTAATCCTAACCTATACCCTAAACCGAGCCCTAACCCTAACACTAACCCTAACCCTAGCCCTAACCCATACCCTACGCCGTACCCGAAACCCTCCCCGAACCCGTACCCTAAGCCGTACCCTAAGCCGTACCCTAAGCCTAACCCTAACCCTAGGCTACCCTTGACTGCTTCAGCCTCCAATAGATTTCCTAAGCACTAGTGTTTTAAGGAACAGCTTAAAAAGAGAATCCTATTGTGATTTCTTTATAATGGGTGTGTTCCTTAACTTATCCTAGTGTCTAAACTCTTCTCCATTGCTGGACCCCCAAATAATATTCCTTTACGTGCTAAGGGGTATCTAGAGAGTGGGATAGCTTTAATAACTACCCTAACCCTAACGCGTACCCTAACCCTAACCCCTACCCTAACCCTAACATGTACCCTAATCCTAACCCGTACCTTAAACCGAGCCCTAACCCTAACACTAACCCTAACCCTAACCCTAACCCATACCCTACGCCGTACCCGAAGCCCTCACCGAACCCGTACCCTAAGCCGTACCCTAAGCCTAACCCTAACCCTAGGCTACCCTTGACTGCTTCTGCCTCCAATAGATTTCCTAAGCACTAGTGTTTTAAGGAACAGCTTAAAAAGAGAATCCTAATGTGATTTCTTTATAATGGGTGTGTTCCTTATCTTATCCTAGTGTCTAAACTCTTCTCCATGGCTGGACCTCCAAATAATATTCCTTTATGTGCTAAGGGGTATCTAGAGAGTGGGATAGCTTTAATAACTACCCTAACACTAACGCGTACCCTAACCCTAAACCCTACCCTAACCATAACACGTACCCTAATCCTAACCAATACCCTAAACCGAACCCTAACCCTAACACTAACCCTAACCCTAACCCTAACCCATACCCTACGCCGTACCCGAAGCCCTCCCCGAACCCGTACCCTAAGCCGTACCCTAAGCCTAACCCTAACCCTAGGCTACCCTTGACTGCTTCTGCCTCCAATAGATTTCCTAAGCACTAGTGTTTTAAGGAACAGCTTAAAAAGAGAATTCTATTGTGATTTCTTTATAATGGGTGTGTTCCTTATCTTATCCTAGTGTCTAAACTCTTCTCCATGGCGGGACCCCCAAATAATATTCCTTTACGTGCTAAGGGGTATCTAGAGAGTGGGATAGGTTTAATAACTACCCTAACCCTAACGCGTACCCTAACCCTAACCCCTACCCTAACGCTAACATGTACCCTAACCCTAACCCGTACCCTAAACCGAGCCCTAACCCTAACACTAACCCTAACCCTAACCCTAACCCATACCCTACGCCGTACCCAAAGCCCTCCCCGAGCCCGTACCCTAAGCCGTACCCTAAGCCGTACCCTAAGCCTTACCCTAACCCTAGGCTACCCTTGACTGCTTCTTCCTCCAATAGATTTCCTAAGCACTCGTGTTTTAAGGAACAGCTTAAAAAGAGAATCCTAATGTGATTTCTTTATAATGGGTGTGTTCCTTATCTTATCCTAGTGTCTAAACTCTTCTCCATGGCTGGACCCCCAAATAATATTCCTTTACGTGCTAAGGGGTATCTAGAGAGTGGGATAGGTTTAATAACTACCCTAACCCTAACGCGTACCCTAACCCTATCCCCTACCCTAACCCTAACACGTACCCTAATCCTAACCCGTACCCTAAAACGAGCCCTAACCCTAACACTAACACTAACCCTAACCCTAACCCATACCCTACGCCGTACCCGAAGCCCTCCCCGAACCCGTACCCTAAGCCGTACCCTAAGCCGTACCCTAAGCCTAACCCTAACCCTAGGCTACCCTTGACTGCTTCTGCCTCCAATAGATTTCCTAAGCACTAGTGTTTTAAGGAACAGCTTAAAAAGAGAATCCTAATGTGATTTCTTTATAATGGGTGTGTTCCTTATCTTATCCTAGTGTCTAAACTCTTCTCCATGGCTGGACCTCCAAATAATATTCCTTATGTGCTAAGGGGTATCTAGAGAGTGGGATAGCTTTAATAACTATCCTAACACTAACGCGTACCCTAACCCTAACCCCTACCCTAACCCTAACACGTACCCTAATCCTAACCAATACCCTAAACCGAGCCCTAACCCTAACACTAACCCTAACCCTAACCCTAACCCATTCCCTACGCCATACCCGAATCCCTCCCCGAACCCGTACCCTAAGCGGTACCCTAAGCCGTACCCTAAGCCTAACCCTAACCCTAGGCTACCCTTGACTGCTTCTGCCTCCAATAGATTTCCTAAGCACTAGTGTTTTAAGGAACATCTTAAAAAGAGAATCCTATTGTGATTTCTTTATAATGGGTGTGTTCCTTATCTTATCCTAGTGTCTAAACTCTTCTCCATGGCTGGACCCCCAAATAATATTCCTTGACGTGCTAAGGTGTATCTAGAGAGTGGGATAGGTTTAATAACTACCCTAACCCTAACGCGTACCCTAACCCTAACCCCTACCCTAACCCTAACATGTACCCTAATCCTAACACGTACCCTAATCGGAGCCCTAACCCTAACACTAACCCTAACCCTAACCCATACCCTATGCCGTACCCGAAGCCCTCCCCGAACCCGTACCCTAAGCCGTACCCTAAGCCTAACCCCAAGCCTAACCCTATCCGTAGGCTACTCTTGACTGCTTCTGCCTCCAATAGATTTCCTAAGCACTAGTGTTTTAAGGAACAGCTTAAAAAGAGAATCCTAATGTGATTTCTTTATAATGGGTGTGTTCCTTATTTATCAAAGTGTCTAAACTCTTCTGCATGGCTGGACCTCCAAATAATATTCCTTTACGTGCTAAGCGGTATCTAGGGAGTGGGATAGTTTTAATAACTACCCTAACACTAACGAGTACCCTAACCCTAACCCCTACCCTAACGCTAACATGTACCCTAACCCTAACCCGTACCCTAAACCGATCCCTAACCCTAACACTAACCCTAACCCTAACCCATACCCTACGCCGGACCCGAAGCTCTCCCCGAACCCGTACCCTAAGCCGTACCCTAAGCCGTACCCTAAGCCTAACTCTAACCCTAGGCTACCCTTGACTGCTTCTGCCTCCAATAGATTTCCTAAGCACTAGTGATTTAAGGAACAGCTTAAAAAGAGAATCCTATTGTGATTTCTTTATAATGGGTGTGTTCCTTATCTTATCCTAGTGTCTAAACTCTTCTCCATGGCTGGACCCCCAAATAATATTCCTTTACGTGCTAAGGTGTATCTAGAGAGTGGGATAGGTTTAATAACTACCCTAACCCTAACGCGTACCCTAACCCTAACCCCTACCCTAACGCTAACATGTACCCTAATCCTAACCCGTACCCTAAACCGAGCCCTAACCCTAACACTAACCCTAACCCTAACCCTAACCCATACCCTACGCCATACCCGAAGCCCTCCCCGAACCCGTTCCCTAAGCCGTACCCTAAGCCGTACCCTAAGCCTAACCCTAACCCTAGGCTACCCTTGACTGCTTCTGCCTCCAATAGATTTCCTAAGCACTAGTGTTTTAAGGAACATCTTAAAAAGAGAATCCTAATGTGATTTCTTTATAATGGGTGTGTTCCTTATCTTATCCTAGTGTCTAAACTCTTCTCCATGGCTGGACCTCCAAATAATATTCCTTTATGTGCTAAGGGGTATCTAGAGAGTGGGATAGCTTTAATAACTACCCTAACACTAACGCGTACCCTAACCCTAACCCCTACCCTAACCATAACACGTACCCTAATCCTAACCAATACCCTAAACCGAGCCCTAACCCTAACACTAACCCTAACCCTAACCCTAACCCATACCCTACGCCGTACCCGAAGCCATCCCCGAACCCGTAACCTAAGCCGTACCCTAAGCCGTACCCTAAGCCTAACCCTAACCCTAGGCTACCCTTGACTGCTTCTGCATCCAATAGATTTCCTAAGCACTAGTGTTTTAAGGAACAGCTTAAAAAGAGAATCCTAATGTGATTTCTTTATAATGGGTGTGTTCCTTATCTTATCCTAGTGTCTAAACTCTTCTCCATGGCTGGACCTCCAAATAATATTCCTTTACGTGCTAAGGGGTATCTAGAGAGTGGGTTAGGTTTAATAACTACACTAACACTAACGCGTACCCTAACCCTAACCCCTACCCTAACCCTAACACGTACCCTAATCCTAACCAATACCCTATACCGAGCCCTAACCCTAACACTAACCCTAACCCTAACCCTAACCCTAACCCTACGCCTAACCCTGAGCCTAACCCTAACCCTAGGCTACCCTTGGATGCTTCTGCCTCCAATAGATTTCCTAAGCACTAGTGTTTTAAGGAACAGCTTAAAAAGAGAATCCTAATGTGATTTCTTTATAATGGGTGTGTTCCTTATCTTATCCTAGTGTCTAAACTCTTCTCCATGGCTGGACCCCCAAATAATATTCCTTTATGTGCTAAGGGGTATCTAGAGAGTGGGATAGGTTTAATAACTACCCTAACCCTAACGCGTACCCTAACCCTATCCCCTACCCTAACCCTAACACGTACCCTAATCCTAACCCGTACCCTAAACCGAGCCCTAACCCTAACACTAACCCTAACCCTAACCCTAACCCATACCCTACGCCATACCCGAAGCCCTCCCCGAACCCGTACCCTAAGCCGTACCCTAAGCCGTACCCTAAGCCTAACCCTAACCCTAGGCTACCCTTGACTGCTTCTGCCTCCAATAGATTTCCTAAGCACTAGTGTTTTAAGGAACAGCTTAAAAAGAGAATCCTAATGTGATTTCTTTATAATGGGTGTGTTCCTTATCTTATCCTAGTGTCTAAACTCTTCTCCATGGCTGGACCTCCAAATAATATTCCTTTATGTGCTAAGGGGTATCTAGAGAGTGGGATAGCTTTAATAACTACCCTAACACTAACGCGTACCCTAACCCTAACCCCTACCCTAACCATAACACGTACCCTAATCCTAACCTATACCCTAAACCGAGCCCTAACCCTAACACTAACCCTAACCCTAGCCCTAACCCATACCCTACGCCGTACCCGAAACCCTCCCCGAACCCGTACCCTAAGCCGTACCCTAAGCCGTACCCTAAGCCTAACCCTAACCCTAGGCTACCCTTGACTGCTTCAGCCTCCAATAGATTTCCTAAGCACTAGTGTTTTAAGGAACAGCTTAAAAAGAGAATCCTATTGTGATTTCTTTATAATGGGTGTGTTCCTTAACTTATCCTAGTGTCTAAACTCTTCTCCATTGCTGGACCCCCAAATAATATTCCTTTACGTGCTAAGGGGTATCTAGAGAGTGGGATAGCTTTAATAACTACCCTAACCCTAACGCGTACCCTAACCCTAACCCCTACCCTAACCCTAACATGTACCCTAATCCTAACCCGTACCTTAAACCGAGCCCTAACCCTAACACTAACCCTAACCCTAACCCTAACCCATACCCTACGCCGTACCCGAAGCCCTCACCGAACCCGTACCCTAAGCCGTACCCTAAGCCTAACCCTAACCCTAGGCTACCCTTGACTGCTTCTGCCTCCAATAGATTTCCTAAGCACTAGTGTTTTAAGGAACAGCTTAAAAAGAGAATCCTAATGTGATTTCTTTATAATGGGTGTGTTCCTTATCTTATCCTAGTGTCTAAACTCTTCTCCATGGCTGGACCTCCAAATAATATTCCTTTATGTGCTAAGGGGTATCTAGAGAGTGGGATAGCTTTAATAACTACCCTAACACTAACGCGTACCCTAACCCTAAACCCTACCCTAACCATAACACGTACCCTAATCCTAACCAATACCCTAAACCGAACCCTAACCCTAACACTAACCCTAACCCTAACCCTAACCCATACCCTACGCCGTACCCGAAGCCCTCCCCGAACCCGTACCCTAAGCCGTACCCTAAGCCTAACCCTAACCCTAGGCTACCCTTGACTGCTTCTGCCTCCAATAGATTTCCTAAGCACTAGTGTTTTAAGGAACAGCTTAAAAAGAGAATTCTATTGTGATTTCTTTATAATGGGTGTGTTCCTTATCTTATCCTAGTGTCTAAACTCTTCTCCATGGCGGGACCCCCAAATAATATTCCTTTACGTGCTAAGGGGTATCTAGAGAGTGGGATAGGTTTAATAACTACCCTAACCCTAACGCGTACCCTAACCCTAACCCCTACCCTAACGCTAACATGTACCCTAACCCTAACCCGTACCCTAAACCGAGCCCTAACCCTAACACTAACCCTAACCCTAACCCTAACCCATACCCTACGCCGTACCCAAAGCCCTCCCCGAGCCCGTACCCTAAGCCGTACCCTAAGCCGTACCCTAAGCCTTACCCTAACCCTAGGCTACCCTTGACTGCTTCTTCCTCCAATAGATTTCCTAAGCACTCGTGTTTTAAGGAACAGCTTAAAAAGAGAATCCTAATGTGATTTCTTTATAATGGGTGTGTTCCTTATCTTATCCTAGTGTCTAAACTCTTCTCCATGGCTGGACCCCCAAATAATATTCCTTTACGTGCTAAGGGGTATCTAGAGAGTGGGATAGGTTTAATAACTACCCTAACCCTAACGCGTACCCTAACCCTAACCCCTACCCTAACGCTAACATGTACCCTAATCCTAACCCGTACCCTAAACCGAGCCCTAACCCTAACACTAACCCTAACCCTAACCCTAACCCATACCCTACGCCATACCCGAAGCCCTCCCCGAACCCGTTCCCTAAGCCGTACCCTAAGCCGTACCCTAAGCCTAACCCTAACCCTAGGCTACCCTTGACTGCTTCTGCCTCCAATAGATTTCCTAAGCACTAGTGTTTTAAGGAACATCTTAAAAAGAGAATCCTAATGTGATTTCTTTATAATGGGTGTGTTCCTTATCTTATCCTAGTGTCTAAACTCTTCTCCATGGCTGGACCTCCAAATAATATTCCTTTATGTGCTAAGGGGTATCTAGAGAGTGGGATAGCTTTAATAACTACCCTAACACTAACGCGTACCCTAACCCTAACCCCTACCCTAACCATAACACGTACCCTAATCCTAACCAATACCCTAAACCGAGCCCTAACCCTAACACTAACCCTAACCCTAACCCTAACCCATACCCTACGCCGTACCCGAAGCCATCCCCGAACCCGTAACCTAAGCCGTACCCTAAGCCGTACCCTAAGCCTAACCCTAACCCTAGGCTACCCTTGACTGCTTCTGCATCCAATAGATTTCCTAAGCACTAGTGTTTTAAGGAACAGCTTAAAAAGAGAATCCTAATGTGATTTCTTTATAATGGGTGTGTTCCTTATCTTATCCTAGTGTCTAAACTCTTCTCCATGGCTGGACCTCCAAATAATATTCCTTTACGTGCTAAGGGGTATCTAGAGAGTGGGTTAGGTTTAATAACTACACTAACACTAACGCGTACCCTAACCCTAACCCCTACCCTAACCCTAACACGTACCCTAATCCTAACCAATACCCTATACCGAGCCCTAACCCTAACACTAACCCTAACCCTAACCCTAACCCTAACCCTACGCCTAACCCTGAGCCTAACCCTAACCCTAGGCTACCCTTGGATGCTTCTGCCTCCAATAGATTTCCTAAGCACTAGTGTTTTAAGGAACAGCTTAAAAAGAGAATCCTAATGTGATTTCTTTATAATGGGTGTGTTCCTTATCTTATCCTAGTGTCTAAACTCTTCTCCATGGCTGGACCCCCAAATAATATTCCTTTATGTGCTAAGGGGTATCTAGAGAGTGGGATAGGTTTAATAACTACCCTAACCCTAACGCGTACCCTAACCCTATCCCCTACCCTAACCCTAACACGTACCCTAATCCTAACCCGTACCCTAAACCGAGCCCTAACCCTAACACTAACCCTAACCCTAACCCTAACCCATACCCTACGCCATACCCGAAGCCCTCCCCGAACCCGTACCCTAAGCCGTACCCTAAGCCGTACCCTAAGCCTAACCCTAACCCTAGGCTACCCTTGACTGCTTCTGCCTCCAATAGATTTCCTAAGCACTAGTGTTTTAAGGAACAGCTTAAAAAGAGAATCCTAATGTGATTTCTTTATAATGGGTGTGTTCCTTATCTTATCCTAGTGTCTAAACTCTTCTCCATGGCTGGACCTCCAAATAATATTCCTTTATGTGCTAAGGGGTATCTAGAGAGTGGGATAGCTTTAATAACTACCCTAACACTAACGCGTACCCTAACCCTAACCCCTACCCTAACCATAACACGTACCCTAATCCTAACCTATACCCTAAACCGAGCCCTAACCCTAACACTAACCCTAACCCTAGCCCTAACCCATACCCTACGCCGTACCCGAAACCCTCCCCGAACCCGTACCCTAAGCCGTACCCTAAGCCGTACCCTAAGCCTAACCCTAACCCTAGGCTACCCTTGACTGCTTCAGCCTCCAATAGATTTCCTAAGCACTAGTGTTTTAAGGAACAGCTTAAAAAGAGAATCCTATTGTGATTTCTTTATAATGGGTGTGTTCCTTAACTTATCCTAGTGTCTAAACTCTTCTCCATTGCTGGACCCCCAAATAATATTCCTTTACGTGCTAAGGGGTATCTAGAGAGTGGGATAGCTTTAATAACTACCCTAACCCTAACGCGTACCCTAACCCTAACCCCTACCCTAACCCTAACATGTACCCTAATCCTAACCCGTACCTTAAACCGAGCCCTAACCCTAACACTAACCCTAACCCTAACCCTAACCCATACCCTACGCCGTACCCGAAGCCCTCACCGAACCCGTACCCTAAGCCGTACCCTAAGCCTAACCCTAACCCTAGGCTACCCTTGACTGCTTCTGCCTCCAATAGATTTCCTAAGCACTAGTGTTTTAAGAAACAGCTTAAAAAGAGAATCCTAATGTGATTTCTTTATAATGGGTGTGTTCCTTATCTTATCCTAGTGTCTAAACTCTTCTCCATGGCTGGACCTCCAAATAATATTCCTTTATGTGCTAAGGGGTATCTAGAGAGTGGGATAGCTTTAATAACTACCCTAACACTAACGCGTACCCTAACCCTAAACCCTACCCTAACCATAACACGTACCCTAATCCTAACCAATACCCTAAACCGAACCCTAACCCTAACACTAACCCTAACCCTAACCCTAACCCATACCCTACGCCGTACCCGAAGCCCTCCCCGAACCCGTACCCTAAGCCGTACCCTAAGCCTAACCCTAACCCTAGGCTACCCTTGACTGCTTCTGCCTCCAATAGATTTCCTAAGCACTAGTGTTTTAAGGAACAGCTTAAAAAGAGAATTCTATTGTGATTTCTTTATAATGGGTGTGTTCCTTATCTTATCCTAGTGTCTAAACTCTTCTCCATGGCGGGACCCCCAAATAATATTCCTTTACGTGCTAAGGGGTATCTAGAGAGTGGGATAGGTTTAATAACTACCCTAACCCTAACGCGTACCCTAACCCTAACCCCTACCCTAACGCTAACATGTACCCTAACCCTAACCCGTACCCTAAACCGAGCCCTAACCCTAACACTAACCCTAACCCTAACCCTAACCCATACCCTACGCCGTACCCAAAGCCCTCCCCGAGCCCGTACCCTAAGCCGTACCCTAAGCCGTACCCTAAGCCTTACCCTAACCCTAGGCTACCCTTGACTGCTTCTTCCTCCAATAGATTTCCTAAGCACTCGTGTTTTAAGGAACAGCTTAAAAAGAGAATCCTAATGTGATTTCTTTATAATGGGTGTGTTCCTTATCTTATCCTAGTGTCTAAACTCTTCTCCATGGCTGGACCCCCAAATAATATTCCTTTACGTGCTAAGGGGTATCTAGAGAGTGGGATAGGTTTAATAACTACCCTAACCCTAACGCGTACCCTAACCCTATCCCCTACCCTAACCCTAACACGTACCCTAATCCTAACCCGTACCCTAAAACGAGCCCTAACCCTAACACTAACACTAACCCTAACCCTAACCCATACCCTACGCCGTACCCGAAGCCCTCCCCGAACCCGTACCCTAAGCCGTACCCTAAGCCGTACCCTAAGCCTAACCCTAACCCTAGGCTACCCTTGACTGCTTCTGCCTCCAATAGATTTCCTAAGCACTAGTGTTTTAAGGAACAGCTTAAAAAGAGAATCCTAATGTGATTTCTTTATAATGGGTGTGTTCCTTATCTTATCCTAGTGTCTAAACTCTTCTCCATGGCTGGACCTCCAAATAATATTCCTTATGTGCTAAGGGGTATCTAGAGAGTGGGATAGCTTTAATAACTATCCTAACACTAACGCGTACCCTAACCCTAACCCCTACCCTAACCCTAACACGTACCCTAATCCTAACCAATACCCTAAACCGAGCCCTAACCCTAACACTAACCCTAACCCTAACCCTAACCCATTCCCTACGCCATACCCGAATCCCTCCCCGAACCCGTACCCTAAGCGGTACCCTAAGCCGTACCCTAAGCCTAACCCTAACCCTAGGCTACCCTTGACTGCTTCTGCCTCCAATAGATTTCCTAAGCACTAGTGTTTTAAGGAACATCTTAAAAAGAGAATCCTATTGTGATTTCTTTATAATGGGTGTGTTCCTTATCTTATCCTAGTGTCTAAACTCTTCTCCATGGCTGGACCCCCAAATAATATTCCTTGACGTGCTAAGGTGTATCTAGAGAGTGGGATAGGTTTAATAACTACCCTAACCCTAACGCGTACCCTAACCCTAACCCCTACCCTAACCCTAACATGTACCCTAATCCTAACACGTACCCTAATCGGAGCCCTAACCCTAACACTAACCCTAACCCTAACCCATACCCTATGCCGTACCCGAAGCCCTCCCCGAACCCGTACCCTAAGCCGTACCCTAAGCCTAACCCCAAGCCTAACCCTATCCGTAGGCTACTCTTGACTGCTTCTGCCTCCAATAGATTTCCTAAGCACTAGTGTTTTAAGGAACAGCTTAAAAAGAGAATCCTAATGTGATTTCTTTATAATGGGTGTGTTCCTTATTTATCAAAGTGTCTAAACTCTTCTGCATGGCTGGACCTCCAAATAATATTCCTTTACGTGCTAAGCGGTATCTAGGGAGTGGGATAGTTTTAATAACTACCCTAACACTAACGAGTACCCTAACCCTAACCCCTACCCTAACGCTAACATGTACCCTAACCCTAACCCGTACCCTAAACCGATCCCTAACCCTAACACTAACCCTAACCCTAACCCATACCCTACGCCGGACCCGAAGCTCTCCCCGAACCCGTACCCTAAGCCGTACCCTAAGCCGTACCCTAAGCCTAACTCTAACCCTAGGCTACCCTTGACTGCTTCTGCCTCCAATAGATTTCCTAAGCACTAGTGATTTAAGGAACAGCTTAAAAAGAGAATCCTATTGTGATTTCTTTATAATGGGTGTGTTCCTTATCTTATCCTAGTGTCTAAACTCTTCTCCATGGCTGGACCCCCAAATAATATTCCTTTACGTGCTAAGGTGTATCTAGAGAGTGGGATAGGTTTAATAACTACCCTAACCCTAACGCGTACCCTAACCCTAACCCCTACCCTAACGCTAACATGTACCCTAATCCTAACCCGTACCCTAAACCGAGCCCTAACCCTAACACTAACCCTAACCCTAACCCTAACCCATACCCTACGCCATACCCGAAGCCCTCCCCGAACCCGTTCCCTAAGCCGTACCCTAAGCCGTACCCTAAGCCTAACCCTAACCCTAGGCTACCCTTGACTGCTTCTGCCTCCAATAGATTTCCTAAGCACTAGTGTTTTAAGGAACATCTTAAAAAGAGAATCCTAATGTGATTTCTTTATAATGGGTGTGTTCCTTATCTTATCCTAGTGTCTAAACTCTTCTCCATGGCTGGACCTCCAAATAATATTCCTTTATGTGCTAAGGGGTATCTAGAGAGTGGGATAGCTTTAATAACTACCCTAACACTAACGCGTACCCTAACCCTAACCCCTACCCTAACCATAACACGTACCCTAATCCTAACCAATACCCTAAACCGAGCCCTAACCCTAACACTAACCCTAACCCTAACCCTAACCCATACCCTACGCCGTACCCGAAGCCATCCCCGAACCCGTAACCTAAGCCGTACCCTAAGCCGTACCCTAAGCCTAACCCTAACCCTAGGCTACCCTTGACTGCTTCTGCATCCAATAGATTTCCTAAGCACTAGTGTTTTAAGGAACAGCTTAAAAAGAGAATCCTAATGTGATTTCTTTATAATGGGTGTGTTCCTTATCTTATCCTAGTGTCTAAACTCTTCTCCATGGCTGGACCTCCAAATAATATTCCTTTACGTGCTAAGGGGTATCTAGAGAGTGGGTTAGGTTTAATAACTACACTAACACTAACGCGTACCCTAACCCTAACCCCTACCCTAACCCTAACACGTACCCTAATCCTAACCAATACCCTATACCGAGCCCTAACCCTAACACTAACCCTAACCCTAACCCTAACCCTAACCCTACGCCTAACCCTGAGCCTAACCCTAACCCTAGGCTACCCTTGGATGCTTCTGCCTCCAATAGATTTCCTAAGCACTAGTGTTTTAAGGAACAGCTTAAAAAGAGAATCCTAATGTGATTTCTTTATAATGGGTGTGTTCCTTATCTTATCCTAGTGTCTAAACTCTTCTCCATGGCTGGACCCCCAAATAATATTCCTTTATGTGCTAAGGGGTATCTAGAGAGTGGGATAGGTTTAATAACTACCCTAACCCTAACGCGTACCCTAACCCTATCCCCTACCCTAACCCTAACACGTACCCTAATCCTAACCCGTACCCTAAACCGAGCCCTAACCCTAACACTAACCCTAACCCTAACCCTAACCCATACCCTACGCCATACCCGAAGCCCTCCCCGAACCCGTACCCTAAGCCGTACCCTAAGCCGTACCCTAAGCCTAACCCTAACCCTAGGCTACCCTTGACTGCTTCTGCCTCCAATAGATTTCCTAAGCACTAGTGTTTTAAGGAACAGCTTAAAAAGAGAATCCTAATGTGATTTCTTTATAATGGGTGTGTTCCTTATCTTATCCTAGTGTCTAAACTCTTCTCCATGGCTGGACCCCCAAATAATATTCCTTTATGTGCTAAGGGGTATCTAGAGAGTGGGATAGGTTTAATAACTACCCTAACCCTAACGCGTACCCTAACCCT
The DNA here is from genome assembly GCF_965194825.1 of Balaenoptera physalus. Lineage (NCBI taxonomy): Eukaryota > Metazoa > Chordata > Mammalia > Artiodactyla > Balaenopteridae > Balaenoptera > Balaenoptera physalus. Next base: position 79,378 of record NW_028126403.1, read on the forward strand.
ATCCCCTACCCTAACCCTAACACGTACCCTAATCCTAACCCGTACCCTAAACCGAGCCCTAACCCTAACACTAACCCTAACCCTAACCCTAACCCATACCCTACGCCATACCCGAAGCCCTCCCCGAACCCGTACCCTAAGCCGTACCCTAAGCCGTACCCTAAGCCTAACCCTAACCCTAGGCTACCCTTGACTGCTTCTGCCTCCAATAGATTTCCTAAGCACTAGTGTTTTAAGGAACAGCTTAAAAAGAGAATCCTAATGTGATTTCTTTATAATGGGTGTGTTCCTTATCTTATCCTAGTGTCTAAACTCTTCTCCATGGCTGGACCTCCAAATAATATTCCTTTATGTGCTAAGGGGTATCTAGAGAGTGGGATAGCTTTAATAACTACCCTAACACTAACGCGTACCCTAACCCTAACCCCTACCCTAACCATAACACGTACCCTAATCCTAACCTATACCCTAAACCGAGCCCTAACCCTAACACTAACCCTAACCCTAGCCCTAACCCATACCCTACGCCGTACCCGAAACCCTCCCCGAACCCGTACCCTAAGCCGTACCCTAAGCCGTACCCTAAGCCTAACCCTAACCCTAGGCTACCCTTGACTGCTTCAGCCTCCAATAGATTTCCTAAGCACTAGTGTTTTAAGGAACAGCTTAAAAAGAGAATCCTATTGTGATTTCTTTATAATGGGTGTGTTCCTTAACTTATCCTAGTGTCTAAACTCTTCTCCATTGCTGGACCCCCAAATAATATTCCTTTACGTGCTAAGGGGTATCTAGAGAGTGGGATAGCTTTAATAACTACCCTAACCCTAACGCGTACCCTAACCCTAACCCCTACCCTAACCCTAACATGTACCCTAATCCTAACCCGTACCTTAAACCGAGCCCTAACACTAACACTAACCCTAACCCTAACCCTAACCCATACCCTACGCCGTACCCGAAGCCCTCACCGAACCCGTACCCTAAGCCGTACCCTAAGCCTAACCCTAACCCTAGGCTACCCTTGACTGCTTCTGCCTCCAATAGATTTCCTAAGCACTAGTGTTTTAAGGAACAGCTTAAAAAGAGAATCCTAATGTGATTTCTTTATAATGGGTGTGTTCCTTATCTTATCCTAGTGTCTAAACTCTTCTCCATGGCTGGACCTCCAAATAATATTCCTTTATGTGCTAAGGGGTATCTAGAGAGTGGGATAGCTTTAATAACTACCCTAACACTAACGCGTACCCTAACCCTAAACCCTACCCTAACCATAACACGTACCCTAATCCTAACCAATACCCTAAACCGAACCCTAACCCTAACACTAACCCTAACCCTAACCCTAACCCATACCCTACGCCGTACCCGAAGCCCTCCCCGAACCCGTACCCTAAGCCGTACCCTAAGCCTAACCCTAACCCTAGGCTACCCTTGACTGCTTCTGCCTCCAATAGATTTCCTAAGCACTAGTGTTTTAAGGAACAGCTTAAAAAGAGAATTCTATTGTGATTTCTTTATAATGGGTGTGTTCCTTATCTTATCCTAGTGTCTAAACTCTTCTCCATGGCGGGACCCCCAAATAATATTCCTTTACGTGCTAAGGGGTATCTAGAGAGTGGGATAGGTTTAATAACTACCCTAACCCTAACGCGTACCCTAACCCTAACCCCTACCCTAACGCTAACATGTACCCTAACCCTAACCCGTACCCTAAACCGAGCCCTAACCCTAACACTAACCCTAACCCTAACCCTAACCCATACCCTACGCCGTACCCAAAGCCCTCCCCGAGCCCGTACCCTAAGCCGTACCCTAAGCCGTACCCTAAGCCTTACCCTAACCCTAGGCTACCCTTGACTGCTTCTTCCTCCAATAGATTTCCTAAGCACTCGTGTTTTAAGGAACAGCTTAAAAAGAGAATCCTAATGTGATTTCTTTATAATGGGTGTGTTCCTTATCTTATCCTAGTGTCTAAACTCTTCTCCATGGCTGGACCCCCAAATAATATTCCTTTACGTGCTAAGGGGTATCTAGAGAGTGGGATAGGTTTAATAACTACCCTAACCCTAACGCGTACCCTAACCCTATCCCCTACCCTAACCCTAACACGTACCCTAATCCTAACCCGTACCCTAAAACGAGCCCTAACCCTAACACTAACACTAACCCTAACCCTAACCCATACCCTACGCCGTACCCGAAGCCCTCCCCGAACCCGTACCCTAAGCCGTACCCTAAGCCGTACCCTAAGCCTAACCCTAACCCTAGGCTACCCTTGACTGCTTCTGCCTCCAATAGATTTCCTAAGCACTAGTGTTTTAAGGAACAGCTTAAAAAGAGAATCCTAATGTGATTTCTTTATAATGGGTGTGTTCCTTATCTTATCCTAGTGTCTAAACTCTTCTCCATGGCTGGACCTCCAAATAATATTCCTTATGTGCTAAGGGGTATCTAGAGAGTGGGATAGCTTTAATAACTATCCTAACACTAACGCGTACCCTAACCCTAACCCCTACCCTAACCCTAACACGTACCCTAATCCTAACCAATACCCTAAACCGAGCCCTAACCCTAACACTAACCCTAACCCTAACCCTAACCCATTCCCTACGCCATACCCGAATCCCTCCCCGAACCCGTACCCTAAGCGGTACCCTAAGCCGTACCCTAAGCCTAACCCTAACCCTAGGCTACCCTTGACTGCTTCTGCCTCCAATAGATTTCCTAAGCACTAGTGTTTTAAGGAACATCTTAAAAAGAGAATCCTATTGTGATTTCTTTATAATGGGTGTGTTCCTTATCTTATCCTAGTGTCTAAACTCTTCTCCATGGCTGGACCCCCAAATAATATTCCTTGACGTGCTAAGGTGTATCTAGAGAGTGGGATAGGTTTAATAACTACCCTAACCCTAACGCGTACCCTAACCCTAACCCCTACCCTAACCCTAACATGTACCCTAATCCTAACACGTACCCTAATCGGAGCCCTAACCCTAACACTAACCCTAACCCTAACCCATACCCTATGCCGTACCCGAAGCCCTCCCCGAACCCGTACCCTAAGCCGTACCCTAAGCCTAACCCCAAGCCTAACCCTATCCGTAGGCTACTCTTGACTGCTTCTGCCTCCAATAGATTTCCTAAGCACTAGTGTTTTAAGGAACAGCTTAAAAAGAGAATCCTAATGTGATTTCTTTATAATGGGTGTGTTCCTTATTTATCAAAGTGTCTAAACTCTTCTGCATGGCTGGACCTCCAAATAATATTCCTTTACGTGCTAAGCGGTATCTAGGGAGTGGGATAGTTTTAATAACTACCCTAACACTAACGAGTACCCTAACCCTAACCCCTACCCTAACGCTAACATGTACCCTAACCCTAACCCGTACCCTAAACCGATCCCTAACCCTAACACTAACCCTAACCCTAACCCATACCCTACGCCGGACCCGAAGCTCTCCCCGAACCCGTACCCTAAGCCGTACCCTAAGCCGTACCCTAAGCCTAACTCTAACCCTAGGCTACCCTTGACTGCTTCTGCCTCCAATAGATTTCCTAAGCACTAGTGATTTAAGGAACAGCTTAAAAAGAGAATCCTATTGTGATTTCTTTATAATGGGTGTGTTCCTTATCTTATCCTAGTGTCTAAACTCTTCTCCATGGCTGGACCCCCAAATAATATTCCTTTACGTGCTAAGGTGTATCTAGAGAGTGGGATAGGTTTAATAACTACCCTAACCCTAACGCGTACCCTAACCCTAACCCCTACCCTAACGCTAACATGTACCCTAATCCTAACCCGTACCCTAAACCGAGCCCTAACCCTAACACTAACCCTAACCCTAACCCTAACCCATACCCTACGCCATACCCGAAGCCCTCCCCGAACCCGTTCCCTAAGCCGTACCCTAAGCCGTACCCTAAGCCTAACCCTAACCCTAGGCTACCCTTGACTGCTTCTGCCTCCAATAGATTTCCTAAGCACTAGTGTTTTAAGGAACATCTTAAAAAGAGAATCCTAATGTGATTTCTTTATAATGGGTGTGTTCCTTATCTTATCCTAGTGTCTAAACTCTTCTCCATGGCTGGACCTCCAAATAATATTCCTTTATGTGCTAAGGGGTATCTAGAGAGTGGGATAGCTTTAATAACTACCCTAACACTAACGCGTACCCTAACCCTAACCCCTACCCTAACCATAACACGTACCCTAATCCTAACCAATACCCTAAACCGAGCCCTAACCCTAACACTAACCCTAACCCTAACCCTAACCCATACCCTACGCCGTACCCGAAGCCATCCCCGAACCCGTAACCTAAGCCGTACCCTAAGCCGTACCCTAAGCCTAACCCTAACCCTAGGCTACCCTTGACTGCTTCTGCATCCAATAGATTTCCTAAGCACTAGTGTTTTAAGGAACAGCTTAAAAAGAGAATCCTAATGTGATTTCTTTATAATGGGTGTGTTCCTTATCTTATCCTAGTGTCTAAACTCTTCTCCATGGCTGGACCTCCAAATAATATTCCTTTACGTGCTAAGGGGTATCTAGAGAGTGGGTTAGGTTTAATAACTACACTAACACTAACGCGTACCCTAACCCTAACCCCTACCCTAACCCTAACACGTACCCTAATCCTAACCAATACCCTATACCGAGCCCTAACCCTAACACTAACCCTAACCCTAACCCTAACCCTAACCCTACGCCTAACCCTGAGCCTAACCCTAACCCTAGGCTACCCTTGGATGCTTCTGCCTCCAATAGATTTCCTAAGCACTAGTGTTTTAAGGAACAGCTTAAAAAGAGAATCCTAATGTGATTTCTTTATAATGGGTGTGTTCCTTATCTTATCCTAGTGTCTAAACTCTTCTCCATGGCTGGACCCCCAAATAATATTCCTTTATGTGCTAAGGGGTATCTAGAGAGTGGGATAGGTTTAATAACTACCCTAACCCTAACGCGTACCCTAACCCTATCCCCTACCCTAACCCTAACACGTACCCTAATCCTAACCCGTACCCTAAACCGAGCCCTAACCCTAACACTAACCCTAACCCTAACCCTAACCCATACCCTACGCCATACCCGAAGCCCTCCCCGAACCCGTACCCTAAGCCGTACCCTAAGCCGTACCCTAAGCCTAACCCTAACCCTAGGCTACCCTTGACTGCTTCTGCCTCCAATAGATTTCCTAAGCACTAGTGTTTTAAGGAACAGCTTAAAAAGAGAATCCTAATGTGATTTCTTTATAATGGGTGTGTTCCTTATCTTATCCTAGTGTCTAAACTCTTCTCCATGGCTGGACCTCCAAATAATATTCCTTTATGTGCTAAGGGGTATCTAGAGAGTGGGATAGCTTTAATAACTACCCTAACACTAACGCGTACCCTAACCCTAACCCCTACCCTAACCATAACACGTACCCTAATCCTAACCTATACCCTAAACCGAGCCCTAACCCTAACACTAACCCTAACCCTAGCCCTAACCCATACCCTACGCCGTACCCGAAACCCTCCCCGAACCCGTACCCTAAGCCGTACCCTAAGCCGTACCCTAAGCCTAACCCTAACCCTAGGCTACCCTTGACTGCTTCAGCCTCCAATAGATTTCCTAAGCACTAGTGTTTTAAGGAACAGCTTAAAAAGAGAATCCTATTGTGATTTCTTTATAATGGGTGTGTTCCTTAACTTATCCTAGTGTCTAAACTCTTCTCCATTGCTGGACCCCCAAATAATATTCCTTTACGTGCTAAGGGGTATCTAGAGAGTGGGATAGCTTTAATAACTACCCTAACCCTAACGCGTACCCTAACCCTAACCCCTACCCTAACCCTAACATGTACCCTAATCCTAACCCGTACCTTAAACCGAGCCCTAACCCTAACACTAACCCTAACCCTAACCCTAACCCATACCCTACGCCGTACCCGAAGCCCTCACCGAACCCGTACCCTAAGCCGTACCCTAAGCCTAACCCTAACCCTAGGCTACCCTTGACTGCTTCTGCCTCCAATAGATTTCCTAAGCACTAGTGTTTTAAGGAACAGCTTAAAAAGAGAATCCTAATGTGATTTCTTTATAATGGGTGTGTTCCTTATCTTATCCTAGTGTCTAAACTCTTCTCCATGGCTGGACCTCCAAATAATATTCCTTTATGTGCTAAGGGGTATCTAGAGAGTGGGATAGCTTTAATAACTACCCTAACACTAACGCGTACCCTAACCCTAAACCCTACCCTAACCATAACACGTACCCTAATCCTAACCAATACCCTAAACCGAACCCTAACCCTAACACTAACCCTAACCCTAACCCTAACCCATACCCTACGCCGTACCCGAAGCCCTCCCCGAACCCGTACCCTAAGCCGTACCCTAAGCCTAACCCTAACCCTAGGCTACCCTTGACTGCTTCTGCCTCCAATAGATTTCCTAAGCACTAGTGTTTTAAGGAACAGCTTAAAAAGAGAATTCTATTGTGATTTCTTTATAATGGGTGTGTTCCTTATCTTATCCTAGTGTCTAAACTCTTCTCCATGGCGGGACCCCCAAATAATATTCCTTTACGTGCTAAGGGGTATCTAGAGAGTGGGATAGGTTTAATAACTACCCTAACCCTAACGCGTACCCTAACCCTAACCCCTACCCTAACGCTAACATGTACCCTAACCCTAACCCGTACCCTAAACCGAGCCCTAACCCTAACACTAACCCTAACCCTAACCCTAACCCATACCCTACGCCGTACCCAAAGCCCTCCCCGAGCCCGTACCCTAAGCCGTACCCTAAGCCGTACCCTAAGCCTTACCCTAACCCTAGGCTACCCTTGACTGCTTCTTCCTCCAATAGATTTCCTAAGCACTCGTGTTTTAAGGAACAGCTTAAAAAGAGAATCCTAATGTGATTTCTTTATAATGGGTGTGTTCCTTATCTTATCCTAGTGTCTAAACTCTTCTCCATGGCTGGACCCCCAAATAATATTCCTTTACGTGCTAAGGGGTATCTAGAGAGTGGGATAGGTTTAATAACTACCCTAACCCTAACGCGTACCCTAACCCTATCCCCTACCCTAACCCTAACACGTACCCTAATCCTAACCCGTACCCTAAAACGAGCCCTAACCCTAACACTAACACTAACCCTAACCCTAACCCATACCCTACGCCGTACCCGAAGCCCTCCCCGAACCCGTACCCTAAGCCGTACCCTAAGCCGTACCCTAAGCCTAACCCTAACCCTAGGCTACCCTTGACTGCTTCTGCCTCCAATAGATTTCCTAAGCACTAGTGTTTTAAGGAACAGCTTAAAAAGAGAATCCTAATGTGATTTCTTTATAATGGGTGTGTTCCTTATCTTATCCTAGTGTCTAAACTCTTCTCCATGGCTGGACCTCCAAATAATATTCCTTATGTGCTAAGGGGTATCTAGAGAGTGGGATAGCTTTAATAACTATCCTAACACTAACGCGTACCCTAACCCTAACCCCTACCCTAACCCTAACACGTACCCTAATCCTAACCAATACCCTAAACCGAGCCCTAACCCTAACACTAACCCTAACCCTAACCCATTCCCTACGCCATACCCGAATCCCTCCCCGAACCCGTACCCTAAGCGGTACCCTAAGCCGTACCCTAAGCCTAACCCTAACCCTAGGCTACCCTTGACTGCTTCTGCCTCCAATAGATTTCCTAAGCACTAGTGTTTTAAGGAACATCTTAAAAAGAGAATCCTATTGTGATTTCTTTATAATGGGTGTGTTCCTTATCTTATCCTAGTGTCTAAACTCTTCTCCATGGCTGGACCCCCAAATAATATTCCTTGACGTGCTAAGGTGTATCTAGAGAGTGGGATAGGTTTAATAACTACCCTAACCCTAACGCGTACCCTAACCCTAACCCCTACCCTAACCCTAACATGTACCCTAATCCTAACACGTACCCTAATCGGAGCCCTAACCCTAACACTAACCCTAACCCTAACCCATACCCTATGCCGTACCCGAAGCCCTCCCCGAACCCGTACCCTAAGCCGTACCCTAAGCCTAACCCCAAGCCTAACCCTATCCGTAGGCTACTCTTGACTGCTTCTGCCTCCAATAGATTTCCTAAGCACTAGTGTTTTAAGGAACAGCTTAAAAAGAGAATCCTAATGTGATTTCTTTATAATGGGTGTGTTCCTTATTTATCAAAGTGTCTAAACTCTTCTGCATGGCTGGACCTCCAAATAATATTCCTTTACGTGCTAAGCGGTATCTAGGGAGTGGGATAGTTTTAATAACTACCCTAACACTAACGAGTACCCTAACCCTAACCCCTACCCTAACGCTAACATGTACCCTAACCCTAACCCGTACCCTAAACCGATCCCTAACCCTAACACTAACCCTAACCCTAACCCATACCCTACGCCGGACCCGAAGCTCTCCCCGAACCCGTACCCTAAGCCGTACCCTAAGCCGTACCCTAAGCCTAACTCTAACCCTAGGCTACCCTTGACTGCTTCTGCCTCCAATAGATTTCCTAAGCACTAGTGATTTAAGGAACAGCTTAAAAAGAGAATCCTATTGTGATTTCTTTATAATGGGTGTGTTCCTTATCTTATCCTAGTGTCTAAACTCTTCTCCATGGCTGGACCCCCAAATAATATTCCTTTACGTGCTAAGGTGTATCTAGAGAGTGGGATAGGTTTAATAACTACCCTAACCCTAACGCGTACCCTAACCCTAACCCCTACCCTAACGCTAACATGTACCCTAATCCTAACCCGTACCCTAAACCGAGCCCTAACCCTAACACTAACCCTAACCCTAACCCTAACCCATACCCTACGCCATACCCGAAGCCCTCCCCGAACCCGTTCCCTAAGCCGTACCCTAAGCCGTACCCTAAGCCTAACCCTAACCCTAGGCTACCCTTGACTGCTTCTGCCTCCAATAGATTTCCTAAGCACTAGTGTTTTAAGGAACATCTTAAAAAGAGAATCCTAATGTGATTTCTTTATAATGGGTGTGTTCCTTATCTTATCCTAGTGTCTAAACTCTTCTCCATGGCTGGACCTCCAAATAATATTCCTTTATGTGCTAAGGGGTATCTAGAGAGTGGGATAGGTTTAATAACTACCCTAACACTAACGCGTACCCTAACCCTAACCCCTACCCTAACCATAACACGTACCCTAATCCTAACCAATACCCTAAACCGAGCCCTAACCCTAACACTAACCCTAACCCTAACCCTAACCCATACCCTACGCCGTACCCGAAGCCATCCCCGAACCCGTAACCTAAGCCGTACCCTAAGCCGTACCCTAAGCCTAACCCTAACCCTAGGCTACCCTTGACTGCTTCTGCCTCCAATAGATTTCCTAAGCACTAGTGTTTTAAGGAACAGCTTAAAAAGAGAATCCTAATGTGATTTCTTTATAATGGGTGTGTTCCTTATCTTATCCTAGTGTCTAAACTCTTCTCCATGGCTGGACCTCCAAATAATATTCCTTTACGTGCTAAGGGGTATCTAGAGAGTGGGTTAGGTTTAATAACTACACTAACACTAACGCGTACCCTAACCCTAACCCCTACCCTAACCCTAACACGTACCCTAATCCTAACCAATACCCTATACCGAGCCCTAACCCTAACACTAACCCTAACCCTAACCCTAACCCTAACCCTACGCCTAACCCTGAGCCTAACCCTAACCCTAGGCTACCCTTGGATGCTTCTGCCTCCAATAGATTTCCTAAGCACTAGTGTTTTAAGGAACAGCTTAAAAAGAGAATCCTAATGTGATTTCTTTATAATGGGTGTGTTCCTTATCTTATCCTAGTGTCTAAACTCTTCTCCATGGCTGGACCCCCAAATAATATTCCTTTATGTGCTAAGGGGTATCTAGAGAGTGGGATAGGTTTAATAACTACCCTAACCCTAACGCGTACCCTAACCCTATCCCCTACCCTAACCCTAACACGTACCCTAATCCTAACCCGTACCCTAAACCGAGCCCTAACCCTAACACTAACCCTAACCCTAACCCTAACCCATACCCTACGCCATACCCGAAGCCCTCCCCGAACCCGTACCCTAAGCCGTACCCTAAGCCGTACCCTAAGCCTAACCCTAACCCTAGGCTACCCTTGACTGCTTCTGCCTCCAATAGATTTCCTAAGCACTAGTGTTTTAAGGAACAGCTTAAAAAGAGAATCCTAATGTGATTTCTTTATAATGGGTGTGTTCCTTATCTTATCCTAGTGTCTAAACTCTTCTCCATGGCTGGACCTCCAAATAATATTCCTTTATGTGCTAAGGGGTATCTAGAGAGTGGGATAGCTTTAATAACTACCCTAACACTAACGCGTACCCTAACCCTAACCCCTACCCTAACCATAACACGTACCCTAATCCTAACCTATACCCTAAACCGAGCCCTAACCCTAACACTAACCCTAACCCTAGCCCTAACCCATACCCTACGCCGTACCCGAAACCCTCCCCGAACCCGTACCCTAAGCCGTACCCTAAGCCGTACCCTAAGCCTAACCCTAACCCTAGGCTACCCTTGACTGCTTCAGCCTCCAATAGATTTCCTAAGCACTAGTGTTTTAAGGAACAGCTTAAAAAGAGAATCCTATTGTGATTTCTTTATAATGGGTGTGTTCCTTAACTTATCCTAGTGTCTAAACTCTTCTCCATTGCTGGACCCCCAAATAATATTCCTTTACGTGCTAAGGGGTATCTAGAGAGTGGGATAGCTTTAATAACTACCCTAACCCTAACGCGTACCCTAACCCTAACCCCTACCCTAACCCTAACATGTACCCTAATCCTAACCCGTACCTTAAACCGAGCCCTAACCCTAACACTAACCCTAACCCTAACCCTAACCCATACCCTACGCCGTACCCGAAGCCCTCACCGAACCCGTACCCTAAGCCGTACCCTAAGCCTAACCCTAACCCTAGGCTACCCTTGACTGCTTCTGCCTCCAATAGATTTCCTAAGCACTAGTGTTTTAAGGAACAGCTTAAAAAGAGAATCCTAATGTGATTTCTTTATAATGGGTGTGTTCCTTATCTTATCCTAGTGTCTAAACTCTTCTCCATGGCTGGACCTCCAAATAATATTCCTTTATGTGCTAAGGGGTATCTAGAGAGTGGGATAGCTTTAATAACTACCCTAACACTAACGCGTACCCTAACCCTAAACCCTACCCTAACCATAACACGTACCCTAATCCTAACCAATACCCTAAACCGAACCCTAACCCTAACACTAACCCTAACCCTAACCCTAACCCATACCCTACGCCGTACCCGAAGCCCTCCCCGAACCCGTACCCTAAGCCGTACCCTAAGCCTAACCCTAACCCTAGGCTACCCTTGACTGCTTCTGCCTCCAATAGATTTCCTAAGCACTAGTGTTTTAAGGAACAGCTTAAAAAGAGAATTCTATTGTGATTTCTTTATAATGGGTGTGTTCCTTATCTTATCCTAGTGTCTAAACTCTTCTCCATGGCGGGACCCCCAAATAATATTCCTTTACGTGCTAAGGGGTATCTAGAGAGTGGGATAGGTTTAATAACTACCCTAACCCTAACGCGTACCCTAACCCTAACCCCTACCCTAACGCTAACATGTACCCTAACCCTAACCCGTACCCTAAACCGAGCCCTAACCCTAACACTAACCCTAACCCTAACCCTAACCCATACCCTACGCCGTACCCAAAGCCCTCCCCGAGCCCGTACCCTAAGCCGTACCCTAAGCCGTACCCTAAGCCTTACCCTAACCCTATGCTACCCTTGACTGCTTCTTCCTCCAATAGATTTCCTAAGCACTCGTGTTTTAAGGAACAGCTTAAAAAGAGAATCCTAATGTGATTTCTTTATAATGGGTGTGTTCCTTATCTTATCCTAGTGTCTAAACTCTTCTCCATGGCTGGACCCCCAAATAATATTCCTTTACGTGCTAAGGGGTATCTAGAGAGTGGGATAGGTTTAATAACTACCCTAACCCTAACGCGTACCCTAACCCTATCCCCTACCCTAACCCTAACACGTACCCTAATCCTAACCCGTACCCTAAAACGAGCCCTAACCCTAACACTAACACTAACCCTAACCCTAACCCATACCCTACGCCGTACCCGAAGCCCTCCCCGAACCCGTACCCTAAGCCGTACCCTAAGCCGTACCCTAAGCCTAACCCTAACCCTAGGCTACCCTTGACTGCTTCTGCCTCCAATAGATTTCCTAAGCACTAGTGTTTTAAGGAACAGCTTAAAAAGAGAATCCTAATGTGATTTCTTTATAATGGGTGTGTTCCTTATCTTATCCTAGTGTCTAAACTCTTCTCCATGGCTGGACCTCCAAATAATATTCCTTATGTGCTAAGGGGTATCTAGAGAGTGGGATAGCTTTAATAACTATCCTAACACTAACGCGTACCCTAACCCTAACCCCTACCCTAACCCTAACACGTACCCTAATCCTAACCAATACCCTAAACCGAGCCCTAACCCTAACACTAACCCTAACCCTAACCCTAACCCATTCCCTACGCCATACCCGAATCCCTCCCCGAACCCGTACCCTAAGCGGTACCCTAAGCCGTACCCTAAGCCTAACCCTAACCCTAGGCTACCCTTGACTGCTTCTGCCTCCAATAGATTTCCTAAGCACTAGTGTTTTAAGGAACATCTTAAAAAGAGAATCCTATTGTGATTTCTTTATAATGGGTGTGTTCCTTATCTTATCCTAGTGTCTAAACTCTTCTCCATGGCTGGACCCCCAAATAATATTCCTTGACGTGCTAAGGTGTATCTAGAGAGTGGGATAGGTTTAATAACTACCCTAACCCTAACGCGTACCCTAACCCTAACCCCTACCCTAACCCTAACATGTACCCTAATCCTAACACGTACCCTAATCGGAGCCCTAACCCTAACACTAACCCTAACCCTAACCCATACCCTATGCCGTACCCGAAGCCCTCCCCGAACCCGTACCCTAAGCCGTACCCTAAGCCTAACCCCAAGCCTAACCCTATCCGTAGGCTACTCTTGACTGCTTCTGCCTCCAATAGATTTCCTAAGCACTAGTGTTTTAAGGAACAGCTTAAAAAGAGAATCCTAATGTGATTTCTTTATAATGGGTGTGTTCCTTATTTATCAAAGTGTCTAAACTCTTCTGCATGGCTGGACCTCCAAATAATATTCCTTTACGTGCTAAGCGGTATCTAGGGAGTGGGATAGTTTTAATAACTACCCTAACACTAACGAGTACCCTAACCCTAACCCCTACCCTAACGCTAACATGTACCCTAACCCTAACCCGTACCCTAAACCGATCCCTAACCCTAACACTAACCCTAACCCTAACCCATACCCTACGCCGGACCCGAAGCTCTCCCCGAACCCGTACCCTAAGCCGTACCCTAAGCCGTACCCTAAGCCTAACTCTAACCCTAGGCTACCCTTGACTGCTTCTGCCTCCAATAGATTTCCTAAGCACTAGTGATTTAAGGAACAGCTTAAAAAGAGAATCCTATTGTGATTTCTTTATAATGGGTGTGTTCCTTATCTTATCCTAGTGTCTAAACTCTTCTCCATGGCTGGACCCCCAAATAATATTCCTTTACGTGCTAAGGTGTATCTAGAGAGTGGGATAGGTTTAATAACTACCCTAACCCTAACGCGTACCCTAACCCTAACCCCTACCCTAACGCTAACATGTACCCTAATCCTAACCCGTACCCTAAACCGAGCCCTAACCCTAACACTAACCCTAACCCTAACCCTAACCCATACCCTACGCCATACCCGAAGCCCTCCCCGAACCCGTTCCCTAAGCCGTACCCTAAGCCGTACCCTAAGCCTAACCCTAACCCTAGGCTACCCTTGACTGCTTCTGCCTCCAATAGATTTCCTAAGCACTAGTGTTTTAAGGAACATCTTAAAAAGAGAATCCTAATGTGATTTCTTTATAATGGGTGTGTTCCTTATCTTATCCTAGTGTCTAAACTCTTCTCCATGGCTGGACCTCCAAATAATATTCCTTTATGTGCTAAGGGGTATCTAGAGAGTGGGATAGCTTTAATAACTACCCTAACACTAACGCGTACCCTAACCCTAACCCCTACCCTAACCATAACACGTACCCTAATCCTAACCAATACCCTAAACCGAGCCCTAACCCTAACACTAACCCTAACCCTAACCCTAACCCATACCCTACGCCGTACCCGAAGCCATCCCCGAACCCGTAACCTAAGCCGTACCCTAAGCCGTACCCTAAGCCTAACCCTAACCCTAGGCTACCCTTGACTGCTTCTGCCTCCAATAGATTTCCTAAGCACTAGTGTTTTAAGGAACAGCTTAAAAAGAGAATCCTAATGTGATTTCTTTATAATGGGTGTGTTCCTTATCTTATCCTAGTGTCTAAACTCTTCTCCATGGCTGGACCTCCAAATAATATTCCTTTACGTGCTAAGGGGTATCTAGAGAGTGGGTTAGGTTTAATAACTACACTAACACTAACGCGTACCCTAACCCTAACCCCTACCCTAACCCTAACACGTACCCTAATCCTAACCAATACCCTATACCGAGCCCTAACCCTAACACTAACCCTAACCCTAACCCTAACCCTAACCCTACGCCTAACCCTGAGCCTAACCCTAACCCTAGGCTACCCTTGGATGCTTCTGCCTCCAATAGATTTCCTAAGCACTAGTGTTTTAAGGAACAGCTTAAAAAGAGAATCCTAATGTGATTTCTTTATAATGGGTGTGTTCCTTATCTTATCCTAGTGTCTAAACTCTTCTCCATGGCTGGACCCCCAAATAATATTCCTTTATGTGCTAAGGGGTATCTAGAGAGTGGGATAGGTTTAATAACTACCCTAACCCTAACGCGTACCCTAACCCTATCCCCTACCCTAACCCTAACACGTACCCTAATCCTAACCCGTACCCTAAACCGAGCCCTAACCCTAACACTAACCCTAACCCTAACCCTAACCCATACCCTACGCCATACCCGAAGCCCTCCCCGAACCCGTACCCTAAGCCGTACCCTAAGCCGTACCCTAAGCCTAACCCTAACCCTAGGCTACCCTTGACTGCTTCTGCCTCCAATAGATTTCCTAAGCACTAGTGTTTTAAGGAACAGCTTAAAAAGAGAATCCTAATGTGATTTCTTTATAATGGGTGTGTTCCTTATCTTATCCTAGTGTCTAAACTCTTCTCCATGGCTGGACCTCCAAATAATATTCCTTTATGTGCTAAGGGGTATCTAGAGAGTGGGATAGCTTTAATAACTACCCTAACACTAACGCGTACCCTAACCCTAACCCCTACCCTAACCATAACACGTACCCTAATCCTAACCTATACCCTAAACCGAGCCCTAACCCTAACACTAACCCTAACCCTAGCCCTAACCCATACCCTACGCCGTACCCGAAACCCTCCCCGAACCCGTACCCTAAGCCGTACCCTAAGCCGTACCCTAAGCCTAACCCTAACCCTAGGCTACCCTTGACTGCTTCAGCCTCCAATAGATTTCCTAAGCACTAGTGTTTTAAGGAACAGCTTAAAAAGAGAATCCTATTGTGATTTCTTTATAATGGGTGTGTTCCTTAACTTATCCTAGTGTCTAAACTCTTCTCCATTGCTGGACCCCCAAATAATATTCCTTTACGTGCTAAGGGGTATCTAGAGAGTGGGATAGCTTTAATAACTACCCTAACCCTAACGCGTACCCTAACCCTAACCCCTACCCTAACCCTAACATGTACCCTAATCCTAACCCGTACCTTAAACCGAGCCCTAACCCTAACACTAACCCTAACCCTAACCCTAACCCATACCCTACGCCGTACCCGAAGCCCTCACCGAACCCGTACCCTAAGCCGTACCCTAAGCCTAACCCTAACCCTAGGCTACCCTTGACTGCTTCTGCCTCCAATAGATTTCCTAAGCACTAGTGTTTTAAGGAACAGCTTAAAAAGAGAATCCTAATGTGATTTCTTTATAATGGGTGTGTTCCTTATCTTATCCTAGTGTCTAAACTCTTCTCCATGGCTGGACCTCCAAATAATATTCCTTTATGTGCTAAGGGGTATCTAGAGAGTGGGATAGCTTTAATAACTACCCTAACACTAACGCGTACCCTAACCCTAAACCCTACCCTAACCATAACACGTACCCTAATCCTAACCAATACCCTAAACCGAACCCTAACCCTAACACTAACCCTAACCCTAACCCTAACCCATACCCTACGCCGTACCCGAAGCCCTCCCCGAACCCGTACCCTAAGCCGTACCCTAAGCCTAACCCTAACCCTAGGCTACCCTTGACTGCTTCTGCCTCCAATAGATTTCCTAAGCACTAGTGTTTTAAGGAACAGCTTAAAAAGAGAATTCTATTGTGATTTCTTTATAATGGGTGTGTTCCTTATCTTATCCTAGTGTCTAAACTCTTCTCCATGGCGGGACCCCCAAATAATATTCCTTTACGTGCTAAGGGGTATCTAGAGAGTGGGATAGGTTTAATAACTACCCTAACCCTAACGCGTACCCTAACCCTAACCCCTACCCTAACGCTAACATGTACCCTAACCCTAACCCGTACCCTAAACCGAGCCCTAACCCTAACACTAACCCTAACCCTAACCCTAACCCATACCCTACGCCGTACCCAAAGCCCTCCCCGAGCCCGTACCCTAAGCCGTACCCTAAGCCGTACCCTAAGCCTTACCCTAACCCTAGGCTACCCTTGACTGCTTCTTCCTCCAATAGATTTCCTAAGCACTCGTGTTTTAAGGAACAGCTTAAAAAGAGAATCCTAATGTGATTTCTTTATAATGGGTGTGTTCCTTATCTTATCCTAGTGTCTAAACTCTTCTCCATGGCTGGACCCCCAAATAATATTCCTTTACGTGCTAAGGGGTATCTAGAGAGTGGGATAGGTTTAATAACTACCCTAACCCTAACGCGTACCCTAACCCTATCCCCTACCCTAACCCTAACACGTACCCTAATCCTAACCCGTACCCTAAAACGAGCCCTAACCCTAACACTAACACTAACCCTAACCCTAACCCATACCCTACGCCGTACCCGAAGCCCTCCCCGAACCCGTACCCTAAGCCGTACCCTAAGCCGTACCCTAAGCCTAACCCTAACCCTAGGCTACCCTTGACTGCTTCTGCCTCCAATAGATTTCCTAAGCACTAGTGTTTTAAGGAACAGCTTAAAAAGAGAATCCTAATGTGATTTCTTTATAATGGGTGTGTTCCTTATCTTATCCTAGTGTCTAAACTCTTCTCCATGGCTGGACCTCCAAATAATATTCCTTATGTGCTAAGGGGTATCTAGAGAGTGGGATAGCTTTAATAACTATCCTAACACTAACGCGTACCCTAACCCTAACCCCTACCCTAACCCTAACACGTACCCTAATCCTAACCAATACCCTAAACCGAGCCCTAACCCTAACACTAACCCTAACCCTAACCCTAACCCATTCCCTACGCCATACCCGAATCCCTCCCCGAACCCGTACCCTAAGCGGTACCCTAAGCCGTACCCTAAGCCTAACCCTAACCCTAGGCTACCCTTGACTGCTTCTGCCTCCAATAGATTTCCTAAGCACTAGTGTTTTAAGGAACATCTTAAAAAGAGAATCCTATTGTGATTTCTTTATAATGGGTGTGTTCCTTATCTTATCCTAGTGTCTAAACTCTTCTCCATGGCTGGACCCCCAAATAATATTCCTTGACGTGCTAAGGTGTATCTAGAGAGTGGGATAGGTTTAATAACTACCCTAACCCTAACGCGTACCCTAACCCTAACCCCTACCCTAACCCTAACATGTACCCTAATCCTAACACGTACCCTAATCGGAGCCCTAACCCTAACACTAACCCTAACCCTAACCCATACCCTATGCCGTACCCGAAGCCCTCCCCGAACCCGTACCCTAAGCCGTACCCTAAGCCTAACCCTAACCCTAGGCTACCCTTGACTGCTTCTGCCTCCAATAGATTTCCTAAGCACTAGTGTTTTAAGGAACAGCTTAAAAAGAGAATCCTAATGTGATTTCTTTATAATGGGTGTGTTCCTTATCTTATCCTAGTGTCTAAACTCTTCTCCATGGCTGGACCTCCAAATAATATTCCTTTACGTGCTAAGGGGTATCTAGAGAGTGGGTTAGGTTTAATAACTACCCTAACACTAACGCGTACCCTAACCCTAACCCCTACCCTATCGCTAACACGTACCCTAATCCTAACCAATACCCTAAACCGAGCCCTAACCCTAACACTAACCCTAACCCTAACCCTAACCCATACCCTACGCCGTACCAGAAGCCCTCCCCGAACCCGTACCCTAAGCCGTACCCTAAGCCGTACCCTAAGCCTAACCCTAACCCTAGGCTACCCTTGACTGCTTCTGCCTCCAATAGATTTCCTAAGCACTAGTGTTTTAAGGAACAGCTTAAAAAGAGAATCCTAATGTGATTTCTTTATAATGGGTGTGTTCCTTATCTTATCCTAGTGTCTAAACTCTTCTCCATGGCTGGACCTCCAAATAATATTCCTTTACGTGCTAAGGGGTATCTAGAGATTGGGATAGGTTTAATAACTACCCTAACACTAACGCGTACCCTAACCCTAACCCCTACCCTAACCCTAACACGTACCCTAATCCAAACCAATACCCTAAGCCGAGCCCTAACCCTAACACTAACCCTAACCCTAACCCTAACCCATACCCTAAGCCGTACCCGAAGCCCTCCCCAAACCCGTACCCTAAGCCGTACCCTAAGCCGTACCCTAAGCCTAACCCTAACCCTAGGCTACCCTTGACTGCTTCTGCCTCCAATAGATTTCCTAAGCACTAGTGTTTTAAGGAACAGCTTAAAAAGAGAATCCTAATGTGATTTCTTTATAATGGGTGTGTTCCTTATCTTATCCTAGTGTCTAAACTCTTCTCCGTGGCTGGACCCCCAAATAATATACCTTTACGTGCTAAGGGGTATCTAGAGAGTGGGATAGGTTTAATAACTACCCTAACCCTAACGCGTACCCTAACCCTATCCCCTACCCTAACCCTAACACGTACCCTAATCCTAACCCGTACCCTAAACCGAGCCCTAACCCTAACACTAACCCTAACACTAACCCTAACCCATACCCTACGCCATACCCGAAGCCCTCCCCGAACCCGTACCCTAAGCCGTACCCTAAGCCGTACCCTAAGCCTAACCCTACCCCTAGGCTACCCTTGACTGCTTCTGCCTCCAATAGATTTCCTAAGCACTAGTGTTTTAAGGAACAGCTTAAAAAGAGAATCCTAATGTGATTTCTTTATAATGGGTGTGTTCCTTATCTTATCCTAGTGTCTAAACTCTTCTCCATGGCTGGACCTCCAAATAATATTCCTTTATGTGCTAAGGGGTATCTAGAGAGTGGGATAGCTTTAATAACTACCCTAACACTAACGCGTACCCTAACCCTAACCCCTACCCTAACCATAACACGTACCCTAATCCTAACCAATACCCTAAACCGAGCCCTAACCCTAACACTAACCCTAACCCTAACCCTAACCCATACCCTACGCCGTACCCGAAACCCTCCCCGAACCCGTACCCTAAGCCGTACCCTAAGCCGTACCCTAAGCCTAACCCTAACCCTAGGCTACCCTTGACTGCTTCTGCCTCCAATAGATTTCCTAAGCAGTAGTGTTTTAAGGAACAGCTTAAAAAGAGAATCCTATTGTGATTTCTTTATAATGGGTGTGTTCCTTATCTTATCCTAGTGTCTAAACTCTTCTCCATGGCTGGACCCCCAAATAATATTCCTTTACATGCTAAGGTGTATCTAGAGAGTGGGATAGGTTTAATAACTAACCTAACCCTAACGCGTACCCTAACCCTAACCCCTACCCTAACCCTAACATGTACCCTAATCCTAACTCGTACCCTAAACCGAGCCCTAACCCTAACACTAACCCTAACCCTAACCCTAACCCGTACCCTACGCCGTACCCAAAGCCCTCCCCGAAACCGTACCCTAAACCGTACCCTAAGCCGTACCCTAAGCCTAACCCTAACCCTAGGCTACCCTTGACTGCTTCTTCCTCCAATAGATTTCCTAAGCACTAGTGTTTTAAGGAACAGCTTAAAAAGAGAATCCTAATGTGATTTCTTTATAATGGGTGTGTTCCTTATCTTATCCTAGTGTCTAAACTCTTCTCCATGGCTGGACCCCCAAATAATATTCCTTTACGTGCTAAGGGGTATCTAGAGAGTGGGATAGGTTTAATAACTACCCTAACCCTAACACGTACCCTAACCCTATCCCCTACCCTAACCCTAACTCGTACCCTAATCCTAACCCGTACCCTAAAACGAGCCCTAACCCTAACACTAACCCTAACCCTAACCCTAACCCATACCCTACGCCGTACCCGAAGCCCTCACCGAACCCGTACCCTAAGCCGTACCCTAAGCCTAACCCTAAGCCTAACCCTAACCCTAGGCTACCCTTGACTGCTTCTGCCTCCAATAGATTTCCTAAGCACTAGTGTTTTAAGGAACAGCTTAAAAAGAGAATCCTAATGTGATTTCTTTATAATGGGTGTGTTCCTTATCTTATCCTAGTGTCTAAACTCTTCTCCATGGCTGGACCCCCAAATAATATTCCTTTACGTGCTAAGGGGTATCTAGAGAGTGGGATAGGTTTAATAACTACCCTAACCCTAACGCGTACACTAACCCTATCCCCTACCCTAACCCTAACACGTACCCTAATCCTAACCCGTACCCTAAACCGAGCCCTAACCCTAACACTAACCCTAACCCTAACCCTAACCCATACCCTACGCCATACCCGAAGCCCTCCCCGAACCCGTACCCTAAGCCGTACCCTAAGCCGTACCCTAAGCCTAACCCTAACCCTAGGCTACCCTTGACTGCTTCTGCCTCCAATAGATTTCCTAAGCACTAGTGTTTTAAGGAACAGCTTAAAAAGAGAATCCTAATGTGATTTCTTTATAATGGGTGTGTTCCTTATCTTATCCTAGTGTCTAAACTCTTCTCCATGGCTGGACCTCCAAATAATATTCCTTTATGTGCTAAGGGGTATCTAGAGAGTGGGATAGCTTTAATAACTACCCTAACACTAACGCGTACCCTAACCCTAACCCCTACCCTAAACATAACACGTACCCTAATCCTAACCAATACCCTAAACCGAGCCCTAACCCTAACACTAACCCTAACCCTATCCCTAACCCATACCCTACGCCGTACCCGAAGCCCTCCCCGAACCCGTACCCTAAGCCGTACCCTAAGCCTAACCCTAACCCTAGGCTACCCTTGACTGCTTCTGCCTCCAATAGATTTCCTAAGCAGTAGTGTTTTAAGGAACAGCTTAAAAAGAGAATCCTATTGTGATTTCTTTATAATGGGTGTGTTCCTTATCTTATCCTAGTGTCTAAACTCTTCTCCATGGCTGGACCCCGAAATAATATTCCTTTACGTGCTAAGGGGTATCTAGAGAGTGGGATAGGTTTAATAACTACCCTAACCCTAACGCGTACCCTAACCCTATCCCCTACCCTAACCCTAACACGTACCCTAATCCTAACCCGTACCCTAAAACGAGCCCTAACCCTAACACTAACCCTAACCCTAACCCTAACCCATACCCTACGCCGTACCCGAAGCCCTCACCGAACCCGTACCCTAAGCCTAACCCTAAGCCTAACCCTAACCCTAGGCTACCCTTGACTGCTTCTGCCTCCAATAGATTTCCTAAGCACTAGTGTTTTAAGGAACAGCTTAAAAAGAGAATCCTAATGTGATTTCTTTATAATGGGTGTTTTCCTTATCTTATCCTAGTGTCTAAACTCTTCTCCATGGCTGGACCTCCAAATAATATTCCTTTATGTGCTAAGGGGTATCTAGAGAGTGGGATAGCTTTAATAACTACCCTAACACTAGCGCGTACCCTAACCCTAACCCCTACCCTAACCATAACACGTACCCTAATCCTAACCAATACCCTAAACCGAGCCCTAACCCTAACACTAACCCTAACCCTAACCCTAACCCTAACCCATACCCTACGCCGTATCCGAAGCCATCCCCCAACCCGTAACCTAAGCCGTACCCTAAGCCGTACCCTAAGCCTAACCCTAACCCTAGGCTACCCTTGACTGCTTCTGCATCCAATAGATTTCCTAAGCACTAGTGTTTTAAGGAACAGCTTAAAAAGAGAATCCTAATGTGATTTCTTTATAATGGGTGTGTTCCTTATCTTATCCTAGTGTCTAAACTCTTCTCCATGGCTGGACCTCCAAATAATATTCCTTTACGTGCTAAGGGGTATCTAGAGAGTGGGTTAGGTTTAATAACTACCCTAACACTAACGCGTACCCTAACCCTAACCCCTACCCTAACCCTAACACGTACCCTAATCCTAACCAATACCCTATACCGAGCCCTAACCCTAACACTAACCCTAACCCAAACCCTAACCCATACCCTACGCCGTACCAGAAGCCCTCCCCGAACCCGTGCCCTAAGCCGTACCCTAAGCCTAACCCTAAGCCTAACCCTAACCCTAGGCTACCCTTGGATGCTTCTGCCTCCAATAGATTTCCTAAGCACTAGTGTTTTAAGGAACAGCTTAAAAAGAGAATCCTAATGTGATTTCTTTATAATGGGTGTGTTCCTTATCTTATCCTAGTGTCTAAAGTCTTCTCCATGGCTGGACCTCCAAATAATATTCCTTTATGTGCTAAGGGGTATCTAGAGAGTGGGATAGGTTTAATAACTACCCTAACACTAACGCGTACCCTAACCCTAACCCCTACCCTAACCATAACACGTACCCTAATCCTAACCAATACCCTAAACCGAGCCCTAACCCTAACACTAACCCTAACCCTAACCCTAACCCATACCCTACGCCGTACCCGAAGCCCTCCCCGAACCCGTACCCTAAGCCGTACCCTAAGCCGTACCCTAAGCCTAACCCTAACCCTAGGCTACCCTTGACTGCTTCTGCCTCCAATAGATTTCCTAAGCAGTAGTGTTTTAAGGAACAGCTTAAAAAGAGAATCCTAATGTGATTTCTTTATAATGGGTGTGTTCCTTATCTTATCCTAGTGTCTAAAGTCTTCTCCATGGCTGGACCTCCAAATAATATTCCTTTATGTGCTAAGGGGTATCTAGAGAGTGGGATAGGTTTAATAACTACCCTAACCCTAACGCGTACCCTAACCCTAACCCCTACCCTAACCCTAACATGTACCCTAATCCTAACACGTACCCTAATCGGAGCCCTAACCCTAACACTAACCCTAACCCTAACCCATACCCTATGCCGTACCCGAAGCCCTCCCCGAACCCGTACCCTAAGCCGTACCCTAAGCCTAACCCCAAGCCTAACCCTATCCGTAGGCTACTCTTGACTGCTTCTGCCTCCAATAGATTTCCTAAGCACTAGTGTTTTAAGGAACAGCTTAAAAAGAGAATCCTAATGTGATTTCTTTATAATGGGTGTGTTCCTTATTTATCAAAGTGTCTAAACTCTTCTGCATGGCTGGACCTCCAAATAATATTCCTTTACGTGCTAAGCGGTATCTAGGGAGTGGGATAGGTTTAATAACTACCCTAACACTAACGAGTACCCTAACCCTAACCCCTACCCTAACGCTAACATGTACCCTAACCCTAACCCGTACCCTAAACCGAGCCCTAACCCTAACACTAACCCTAACCCTAACCCATACCCTACGCCGGACCCGAAGCTCTCCCCGAACCCGTACCCTAAGCCGTACCCTAAGCCGTACCCTAAGCCTAACTCTAACCCTAGGCTACCCTTGACTGCTTCTGCCTCCAATAGATTTCCTAAGCACTAGTGTTTTAAGGAACAGCTTAAAAAGAGAATCCTATTGTGATTTCTTTATAATGGGTGTGTTCCTTATCTTATCCTAGTGTCTAAACTCTTCTCCATGGCTGGACCCCCAAATAATATTCCTTTACGTGCTAAGGTGTATCTAGAGAGTGGGATAGGTTTAATAACTACCCTAACACTAACGCGTACCCTAACCCTAACCCCTACCCTAACGCTAACATGTACCCTAATCCTAACCCGTACCCTAAACCGAGCCCTAACCCTAACACTAACCCTAACCCTAACCCTAACCCATACCCTACGCCATACCCGAAGCCCTCCCCGAACCCGTTCCCTAAGCCGTACCCTAAGCCGTACCCTAAGCCTAACCCTAACCCTAGGCTACCCTTGACTGCTTCTGCCTCCAATAGATTTCCTAAGCACTAGTGTTTTAAGGAACATCTTAAAAAGAGAATCCTAATGTGATTTCTTTATAATGGGTGTGTTCCTTATCTTATCCTAGTGTCTAAACTCTTCTCCATGGCTGGACCTCCAAATAATATTCCTTTATGTGCTAAGGGGTATCTAGAGAGTGGGATAGCTTTAATAACTACCCTAACACTAACGCGTACCCTAACCCTAACCCCTACCCTAACCATAACACGTACCCTAATCCTAACCAATACCCTAAACCGAGCCCTAACCCTAACACTAACCCTAACCCTAACCCTAACCCATACCCTACGCCGTACCCGAAGCCATCCCCGAACCCGTAACCTAAGCCGTACCCTAAGCCGTACCCTAAGCCTAACCCTAACCCTAGGCTACCCTTGACTGCTTCTGCATCCAATAGATTTCCTAAGCACTAGTGTTTTAAGGAACAGCTTAAAAAGAGAATCCTAATGTGATTTCTTTATAATGGGTGTGTTCCTTATCTTATCCTAGTGTCTAAACTCTTCTCCATGGCTGGACCTCCAAATAATATTCCTTTACGTGCTAAGGGGTATCTAGAGAGTGGGTTAGGTTTAATAACTACACTAACACTAACGCGTACCCTAACCCTAACCCCTACCCTAACCCTAACACGTACCCTAATCCTAACCAATACCCTATACCGAGCCCTAACCCTAACACTAACCCTAACCCTAACCCTAACCCTAACCCTACGCCTAACCCTAAGCCTAACCCTAACCCTAGGCTACCCTTGGATGCTTCTGCCTCCAATAGATTTCCTAAGCACTAGTGTTTTAAGGAACAGCTTAAAAAGAGAATCCTAATGTGATTTCTTTATAATGGGTGTGTTCCTTATCTTATCCTAGTGTCTAAACTCTTCTCCATGGCTGGACCCCCAAATAATATTCCTTTATGTGCTAAGGGGTATCTAGAGAGTGGGATATGTTTAATAACTACCCTAACCCTAACGCGTACCCTAACCCATTCCCCTACCCTAACCATAACACGTACCCTAATCCTAACCCGTACCCTAAACCGAGCCCTAACCCTAAAACTAACCCTAACCCTAACCCTAACCCATACCCTACGCCGTACCCGAAGCCCTCACCGAACCCGTACCCTAAGCCGTACCCTAAGCCTAACCCTAACCCTAGGCTACCCTTGACTGCTTCTGCCTCCAATAGATTTCCTAAGCACTAGTGTTTTAAGGAACAGCTTAAAAAGGGAATCCTAATGTGATTTCTTTATAATGGGTGTGTTCCTTATCTTATCCTAGTGTCTAAACTCTTCTCCATGGCTGGACCCCCAAATAATATTCCTTTACGTGCTAAGGGGTATCTAGAGAGTGGGATAGGTTTAATAACTACCCTAACCCTAACGCGTACCCTAACCCTATCCCCTACCCTAACCCTAACACGTACCCTAATCCTAACCCGTACCCTAAACCGAGCCCTAACCCTAACACTAACCCTAACCCTAACCAAAACCCATACCCTACGCCATACCCGAAGCCCTCCCCGAACCCGTACCCTAAGCCGTACCCTAAGCCGTACCCTAAGCCTAACCCTAACCCTAGGCTACCCTTGACTGCTTCTGCCTCCAATAGATTTCCTAAGCACTAGTGTTTTAAGGAACAGCTTAAAAAGAGAATCCTAATGTGATTTCTTTATAATGGGTGTGTTCCTTATCTTATCCTAGTGTCTAAACTCTTCTCCATGGCTGGACCTCCAAATAATATTCCTTTATGTGCTAAGGGGTATCTAGAGAGTGGGATAGCTTTAATAACTACCCTAACACTAACGCGTACCCTAACCCTAACCCCTACCCTAACCATAACACGTACCCTAATCCTAACCAATACCCTAAACCGAGCCCTAACCCTAACACTAACCCTAACCCTAGCCCTAACCCATACCCTACGCCATACCCGAAACCCTCCCCGAATCCGTACCCTAAGCCGTACCCTAAGCCGTACCCTAAGCCTAACCCTAACCCTAGGCTACCCTTGACTGCTTCTGCCTCCAATAGATTTCCTAAGCACTAGTGTTTTAAGGAACAGCTTAAAAAGAGAATCCTATTGTGATTTCTTTATAATGGGTGTGTTCCTTATCTTATCCTAGTGTCTAAACTCTTCTCCATGGCTGGACCCCCAAATAATATTCCTTTACGTGCTAAGGTGTATCTAGAGAGTGGGATAGGTTTAATAACTACCCTAACCCTAATGCGTACCCTAACCCTAACCCCTACCCTAACCCTAACATGTACCCTAATCCTAAACCGTACCTTAAACCGAGCCCTAACCCTAACACTAACCCTAACCCTAACCCTAATCCATACCCTACGCCGTACCCGAAGCCCTCCCCGAACCCGTACCCTAAGCCGTACCCTAAGCCTTACTCTAAGCCTAACCCTAACCCTAGGCTACCCTTGACTGCTTCTGCCTCCAATAGATTTCCTAAGCACTAGTGTTTTAAGGAACAACTTAAAAAGAGAATCCTAATGTGATTTCTTTATAATGGGTGTGTTCCTTATCTTATCCGAGTGTCTAAACACTTCTCCATGCCTGGACCTCCAAATAATATTCCTTTACGTGCTAAGGGGTATCTAGAGTGTGGGATAGGTTTAATAACTACCCTAACACTAACGCGTACCCTAACCCTAACCCCTACCCTAACCCTAACACGTACCCTAATCCTAACCCGTACCCTAAACCGAGCCCTAACCCTAACACTAACCCTAACCCTAACCCTAACCCATACACTACGCCATACCCGAAGCCCTCCCCGAACCCGTACCCTAAGCCGTACCCTAAGCCTAACCCTAACCCTAGGCTACCCTTGACTGCTTCTGCCTCCAATAGATTTCCTAAGCAGTAGTGTTTTAAGGAACAGCTTAAAAAGAGAATCCTATTGTGATTTCTTTATAATGGGTGTGTTCCTTATCTTATCCTAGTGTCTAAACTCTTCTCCATGGCTGGACCCCGAAATAATATTCCTTTACGTGCTAATGGGTATCTAGAGAGTGGGATAGGTTTAATAACTACCCTAACCCTAACGCGTACCCTAACCCTATCCCCTACCCTAACCCTAACACGTACCCTAATCCTAACCCGTACCCTAAAACGAGCCCTAACCCTAACACTAACCCTAACCCTAACCCTAACCCATACCCTACGCCGTACCCGAAGCCCTCACCAAACCCGTACCCTAAGCCTAACCCTAAGCCTAACCCTAACCCTAGGCTACCCTTGACTGCTTCTGCCTCCAATAGATTTCCTAAGCACTAGTGTTTTAAGGAACAGCTTAAAAAGAGAATCCTAATGTGATTTCTTTATAATGGGTGTGTTCCTTATCTTATCCTAGTGTCTAAACTCTTCTCCATGGCTGGACCTCCAAATAATATTCCTTTACGTGCTAAGGGGTATCTAGAGAGTGGGTTAGGTTTAATAACTACCCTAACACTAACGCGTACCCTAACCCTAACCCCTACCCTATCGCTAACACGTACCCTAATCCTAACCAATACCCTAAACCGAGCCCTAACCCTAACACTAACCCTAACCCTAACCCTAACCCATACCCTACGCCGTACCAGAAGCCCTCCCCGAACCCGTACCCTAAGCCGTACCCTAAGCCGTACCCTAAGCCTAACCCTAACCCTAGGCTACCCTTGACTGCTTCTGCCTCCAATAGATTTCCTAAGCACTAGTGTTTTAAGGAACAGCTTAAAAAGAGAATCCTAATGTGATTTCTTTATAATGGGTGTGTTCCTTATCTTATCGTAGTGTCTAAACTCTTCTCCATGGCTGGACCTCCAAATAATATTCCTTTACGTGCTAAGGGGTATCTAGAGATTGGGATAGGTTTAATAACTACCCTAACACTAACGCGTACCCTAACCCTAACCCCTACCCTAACCCTAACACGTACCCTAATCCAAACCAATACCCTAAGCCGAGCCCTAACCCTAACACTAACCCTAACCCTAACCCTAACCCATACCCTAAGCCGTACCCGAAGCCCTCCCCAAACCCGTACCCTAAGCCGTACCCTAAGCCGTACCCTAAGCCTAACCCTAACCCTAGGCTACCCTTGACTGCTTCTGCCTCCAATAGATTTCCTAAGCACTAGTGTTTTAAGGAACAGCTTAAAAAGAGAATCCTAATGTGATTTCTTTATAATGGGTGTGTTCCTTATCTTATCCTAGTGTCTAAACTCTTCTCCGTGGCTGGACCCCCAAATAATATACCTTTACGTGCTAAGGGGTATCTAGAGAGTGGGATAGGTTTAATAACTACCCTAACCCTAACGCGTACCCTAACCCTATCCCCTACCCTAACCCTAACACGTACCCTAATCCTAACCCGTACCCTAAACCGAGCCCTAACCCTAACACTAACCCTAACACTAACCCTAACCCATACCCTACGCCATACCCGAAGCCCTCCCCGAACCCGTACCCTAAGCCGTACCCTAAGCCGTACCCTAAGCCTAACCCTACCCCTAGGCTACCATTGACTGCTTCTGCCTCCAATAGATTTCCTAAGCACTAGTGTTTTAAGGAACAGCTTAAAAAGAGAATCCTAATGTGATTTCTTTATAATGGGTGTGTTCCTTATCTTATCCTAGTGTCTAAAGTCTTCTCCATGGCTGGACCTCCAAATAATATTCCTTTATGTGCTAAGGGGTATCTAGAGAGTGGGATAGCTTTAATAACTACCCTAACACTAACGCGTACCCTAACCCTAACCCCTACCCTAACCATAACACGTACCCTAATCCTAACCAATACCCTAAACCGAGCCCTAACCCTAACACTAACCCTAACCCTAACCCTAACCCATACCCTACGCCGTACCCGAAGCCCTCCCCGAACCCGTACCCTAAGCCGTACCCTAAGCCGTACCCTAAGCCTAACCCTAACCCTAGGCTACCCTTGACTGCTTCTGCCTCCAATAGATTTCCTAAGCAGTAGTGTTTTAAGGAACAGCTTAAAAAGAGAATCCTATTGTGATTTCTTTATAATGGGTGTGTTCCTTATCTTATCCTAGTGTCTAAACTCTTCTCCATGGCTGGACCCCCAAATAATATTCCTTTACATGCTAAGGTGTATCTAGAGAGTGGGATAGGTTTAATAACTAACCTAACCCTAACGCGTACCCTAACCCTAACCCCTACCCTAACCCTAACATGTACCCTAATCCTAACTCGTACCCTAAACCGAGCCCTAACACTAACACTAACCCTAACCCTAACCCTAACCCGTACCCTACGCCGTACCCGAAGCCCTCACCGAACCCGTACCCTAAGCCGTACCCTAAGCCTAACCCTAAGCCTAACCCTAACCCTAGGCTACCCTTGACTGCTTCTGCCTCCAATAGATTTCCTAAGCACTAGTGTTTTAAGGAACAGCTTAAAAAGAGAATCCTAATGTGATTTCTTTATAATGGGTGTGTTCCTTATCTTATCCTAGTGTCTAAACTCTTCTCCATGGCTGGACCCCCAAATAATATTCCTTTACGTGCTAAGGGGTATCTAGAGAGTGGGATAGGTTTAATAACTACCCTAACCCTAACGCGTACCCTAACCCTATCCCCTACCCTAACCCTAACACGTACCCTAATCCTAACCCGTACCCTAAACCGAGCCCTAACCCTAACACTAACCCTAACCCTAACCCTAACCCATACCCTACGCCGTACCCGAAGCCCTCACCGAACCCGTACCCTAAGCCTAACCCTAAGCCTAACCCTAACCCTAGGCTACCCTTGACTGCTTCTGCCTCCAATAGATTTCCTAAGCACTAGTGTTTTAAGGAACAGCTTAAAAAGAGAATCCTAATGTGATTTCTTTATAATGGGTGTGTTCCTTATCTTATCCTAGTGTCTAAACTCTTCTCCATGGCTGGACCTCCAAATAATATTCCTTTATGTGCTAAGGGGTATCTAGAGAGTGGGATAGCTTTAATAACTACCCTAACACTAACGCGTACCCTAACCCTAACCCCTACCCTAACCATAACACGTACCCTAATCCTAACCAATACCCTAAACCGAGCCCTAACCCTAACACTAACCCTAACCCTAACCCTAACCCTAACCCATACCCTACGCCGTATCCGAAGCCATCCCCCAACCCGTAACCTAAGCCGTACCCTAAGCCGTACCCTAAGCCTAACCCTAACCCTAGGCTACCCTTGACTGCTTCTGCATCCAATAGATTTCCTAAGCACTAGTGTTTTAAGGAACAGCTTAAAAAGAGAATCCTAATGTGATTTCTTTATAATGGGTGTGTTCCTTATCTTATCCTAGTGTCTAAACTCTTCTCCATGGCTGGACCTCCAAATAATATTCCTTTACGTGCTAAGGGGTATCTAGAGAGTGGGTTAGGTTTAATAACTACCCTAACACTAACGCGTACCCTAACCCTAACCCCTACCCTAACCCTAACACGTACCCTAATCCTAACCAATACCCTATACCGAGCCCTAACCCTAACACTAACCCTAACCCTAACCCTAACCCATACCCTACGCCGTACCAGAAGCCCTCCCCGAACCCGTACCCTAAGCCGTACCCTAAGCCTAACCCTAAGCCTAACCCTAACCCTAGGCTACCCTTGGATGCTTCTGCCTCCAATAGATTTCCTAAGCACTAGTGTTTTAAGGAACAGCTTAAAAAGAGAATCCTAATGTGATTTCTTTATAATGGGTGTGTTCCTTATCTTATCCTAGTGTCTAAAGTCTTCTCCATGGCTGGACCTCCAAATAATATTCCTTTATGTGCTAAGGGGTATCTAGAGAGTGGGATAGGTTTAATAACTACCCTAACACTAACGCGTACCCTAACCCTAACCCCTACCCTAACCATAACACGTACCCTAATCCTAACCAATACCCTAAACCGAGCCCTAACCCTAACCCTAACCCTAACCCTAACCCATACCCTACGCCGTACCCGAAGCCCTCCCCGAACCCGTACCCTAAGCCGTACCCTAAGCCGTACCCTAAGCCTAAACCTAACCCTAGGCTACCCTTGACTGCTTCTGCCTCCAATAGATTTCCTAAGCAGTAGTGTTTTAAGGAACAGCTTAAAAAGAGAATCCTATTGTGATTTCTTTATAATGGGTGTGTTCCTTATCTTATCCTAGTGTCTAAACTCTTCTCCATGGCTGGACCCCCAAATAATATTCCTTTACATGCTAAGGTGTATCTAGAGAGTGGGATAGGTTTAATAACTAAACTAACCCTAACGCGTATCCTAACCCTAACCCCTACCCTAACCCTAACATGTACCCTAATCCTAACCCGTACCCTAAACCGAGCCCTAACCCTAACACTAACCCTAACCCTAACCCTAACCCGTACCCTACGCCGTACCCAAAGCCCTCCCCGAAACCGTACCCTAAACCGTACCCTAAGCCGTACCCTAAGCCTAACCCTAACCCTAGGCTACCCTTGACTGCTTCTTCCTCCAATAGATTTCCTAAGCACTAGTGTTTTAAGGAACAGCTTAAAAAGAGAATCCTAATGTGATTTCTTTATAATGGGTGTGTTCCTTATCTTATCCTAGTGTCTAAACTCTTCTCCATGGCTGGACCCCCAAATAATATTCCTTTACGTGCTAAGGGGTATCTAGAGAGTGGGATAGGTTTAATAACTACCCTAACCCTAACACGTACCCTAACCCTATCCCCTACCCTAACCCTAACACGTACCCTAATCCTAACCCGTACCCTAAAACGAGCCCTAACCCTAACACTAACCCTAACCCTAACCCTAACCCATACCCTACGCCGTACCCGAAGCCCTCACCGAACCCGTACCCTAAGCCGTACCCTAAGCCTAACCCTAAGCCTAACCCTAACCCTAGGCTACCCTTCACTGCTTCTGCCTCCAATAGATTTCCTAAGCACTAGTGTTTTAAGGAACAGCTTAAAAAGAGAATCCTAATGTGATTTCTTTATAATGGGTGTGTTCCTTATCTTATCCTAGTGTCTAAACTCTTCTCCATGGCTGGACCTCCAAATAATATTCCTTTACGTGCTAAGGGGTATCTAGAGAGTGGGTTAGGTTTAATAACTACCCTAACACTAACGCGTACCCTAACCCTAACCCCTACCCTATCGCTAACACGTACCCTAATCCTAACCAATACCCTAAACCGAGCCCTAACCCTAACACTAACCCTAACCCTAACCCTAACCCATACCCTACGCCGTACCAGAAGCCCTCCCCGAACCCGTACCCTAAGCCGTACCCTAAGCCGTACCCTAAGCCTAACCCTAACCCTAGGCTACCCTTGACTGCTTCTGCCTCCAATAGATTTCCTAAGCACTAGTGTTTTAAGGAACAGCTTAAAAAGAGAATCCTAATGTGATTTCTTTATAATGGGTGTGTTCCTTATCTTATCCTAGTGTCTAAACTCTTCTCCATGGCTGGACCTCCAAATAATATTCCTTTACGTGCTAAGGGGTATCTAGAGATTGGGATAGGTTTAATAACTACCCTAACACTAACGCGTACCCTAACCCTAACCCCTACCCTAACCCTAACACGTACCCTAATCCAAACCAATACCCTAAGCCGAGCCCTAACCCTAACACTAACCCTAACCCTAACCCTAACCCATACCCTAAGCCGTACCCGAAGCCCTCCCCAAACCCGTACCCTAAGCCGTACCCTAAGCCGTACCCTAAGCCTAACCCTAACCCTAGGCTACCCTTGACTGCTTCTGCCTCCAATAGATTTCCTAAGCACTAGTGTTTTAAGGAACAGCTTAAAAAGAGAATCCTAATGTGATTTCTTTATAATGGGTGTGTTCCTTATCTTATCCTAGTGTCTAAACTCTTCTCCGTGGCTGGACCCCCAAATAATATACCTTTACGTGCTAAGGGGTATCTAGAGAGTGGGATAGGTTTAATAACTACCCTAACCCTAACGCGTACCCTAACCCTATCCCCTACCCTAACCCTAACACGTACCCTAATCCTAACCCGTACCCTAAACCGAGCCCTAACCCTAACACTAACCCTAACACTAACCCTAACCCATACCCTACGCCATACCCGAAGCCCTCCCCGAACCCGTACCCTAAGCCGTACCCTAAGCCGTACCCTAAGCCTAACCCTACCCCTAGGCTACCCTTGACTGCTTCTGCCTCCAATAGATTTCCTAAGCACTAGTGTTTTAAGGAACAGCTTAAAAAGAGAATCCTAATGTGATTTCTTTATAATGGGTGTGTTCCTTATCTTATCCTAGTGTCTAAACTCTTCTCCATGGCTGGACCTCCAAATAATATTCCTTTATGTGCTAAGGGGTATCTAGAGAGTGGGATAGCTTTAATAACTACCCTAACACTAACGCGTACCCTAACCCTAACCCCTACCCTAACCCTAACACGTACCCTAATCCTAACCAATACCCTATACCGAGCCCTAACCCTAACACTAACCCTAACCCTAACCCTAACCCATACCCTACGCCGTACCAGAAGCCCTCCCCGAACCCGTACCCTAAGCCGTACCCTAAGCCTAACCCTAAGCCTAACCCTAACCCTAGGCTACCCTTGGATGCTTCTGCCTCCAATAGATTTCCTAAGCACTAGTGTTTTAAGGAACAGCTTAAAAAGAGAATCCTAATGTGATTTCTTTATAATGGGTGTGTTCCTTATCTTATCCTAGTGTCTAAAGTCTTCTCCATGGCTGGACCTCCAAATAATATTCCTTTATGTGCTAAGGGGTATCTAGAGAGTGGGATAGGTTTAATAACTACCCTAACACTAACGCGTACCCTAACCCTAACCCCTACCCTAACCATAACACGTACCCTAATCCTAACCAATACCCTAAACCGAGCCCTAACCCTAACACTAACCCTAACCCTAACCCTAACCCATACCCTATGCCGTACCCGAAGCCCTCCCCGAACCCGTACCCTAAGCCGTACCCTAAGCCGTACCCTAAGCCTAACCCTAACCCTAGGCTACCCTTGACTGCTTCTGCCTCCAATAGATTTCCTAAGCAGTAGTGTTTTAAGGAACAGCTTAAAAAGAGAATCCTAATGTGATTTCTTTATAATGGGTGTGTTCCTTATCTTATCCTAGTGTCTAAAGTCTTCTCCATGGCTGGACCTCCAAATAATATTCCTTTATGTGCTAAGGGGTATCTAGAGAGTGGGATAGGTTTAATAACTACCCTAACCCTAACGCGTACCCTAACCCTAACCCCTACCCTAACCCTAACATGTACCCTAATCCTAACACGTACCCTAATCGGAGCCCTAACCCTAACACTAACCCTAACCCTAACCCATACCCTATGCCGTACCCGAAGCCCTCCCCGAACCCGTACCCTAAGCCGTACCCTAAGCCTAACCCCAAGCCTAACCCTATCCGTAGGCTACTCTTGACTGCTTCTGCCTCCAATAGATTTCCTAAGCACTAGTGTTTTAAGGAACAGCTTAAAAAGAGAATCCTAATGTGATTTCTTTATAATGGGTGTGTTCCTTATTTATCAAAGTGTCTAAACTCTTCTGCATGGCTGGACCTCCAAATAATATTCCTTTACGTGCTAAGCGGTATCTAGGGAGTGGGATAGGTTTAATAACTACCCTAACACTAACGAGTACCCTAACCCTAACCCCTACCCTAACGCTAACATGTACCCTAACCCTAACCCGTACCCTAAACCGAGCCCTAACCCTAACACTAACCCTAACCCTAACCCATACCCTATGCCGGACCCGAAGCTCTCCCCGAACCCGTACCCTAAGCCGTACCCTAAGCCGTACCCTAACCCTAACCCTAACCCTAACCCTACGCCTAACCCTAAGCCTAACCCTAACCCTAGGCTACCCTTGGATGCTTCTGCCTCCAATAGATTTCCTAAGCACTAGTGTTTTAAGGAACAGCTTAAAAAGAGAATCCTAATGTGATTTCTTTATAATGGGTGTGTTCCTTATCTTATCCTAGTGTCTAAACTCTTCTCCATGGCTGGACCCCCAAATAATATTCCTTTATGTGCTAAGGGGTATCTAGAGAGTGGGATATGTTTAATAACTACCCTAACCCTAACGCGTACCCTAACCCATTCCCCTACCCTAACCATAACACGTACCCTAATCCTAACCCGTACCCTAAACCGAGCCCTAACCCTAAAACTAACCCTAACCCTAACCCTAACCCATACCCTACGCCGTATCCGAAGCCCTCACCGAACCCGTACCCTAAGCCGTACCCTAAGCCTAACCCTAACCCTAGGCTACCCTTGACTGCTTCTGCCTCCAATAGATTTCCTAAGCACTAGTGTTTTAAGGAACAGCTTAAAAAGGGAATCCTAATGTGATTTCTTTATAATGGGTGTGTTCCTTATCTTATCCTAGTGTCTAAACTCTTCTCCATGGCTGGACCCCCAAATAATATTCCTTTACGTGCTAAGGGGTATCTAGAGAGTGGGATAGGTTTAATAACTACCCTAACCCTAACGCGTACCCTAACCCTATCCCCTACCCTAACCCTAACACGTACCCTAATCCTAACCCGTACCCTAAACCGAGCCCTAACCCTAACACTAACCCTAACCCTAACCAAAACCCATACCCTACGCCATACCCGAAGCCCTCCCCGAACCCGTACCCTAAGCCGTACCCTAAGCCGTACCCTAAGCCTAACCCTAACCCTAGGCTACCCTTGACTGCTTCTGCCTCCAATAGATTTCCTAAGCACTAGTGTTTTAAGGAACAGCTTAAAAAGAGAATCCTAATGTGATTTCTTTATAATGGGTGTGTTCCTTATCTTATCCTAGTGTCTAAACTCTTCTCCATGGCTGGACCTCCAAATAATATTCCTTTATGTGCTAAGGGGTATCTAGAGAGTGGGATAGCTTTAATAACTACCCTAACACTAACGCGTACCCTAACCCTAACCCCTACCCTAACCATAACACGTACCCTAATCCTAACCAATACCCTAAACCGAGCCCTAACCCTAACACTAACCCTAACCCTAGCCCTAACCCATACCCTACGCCATACCCGAAACCCTCCCCGAATCCGTACCCTAAGCCGTACCCTAAGCCGTACCCTAAGCCTAACCCTAAC
Source organism: Balaenoptera physalus (assembly GCF_965194825.1). Taxonomy (NCBI): domain Eukaryota; kingdom Metazoa; phylum Chordata; class Mammalia; order Artiodactyla; family Balaenopteridae; genus Balaenoptera; species Balaenoptera physalus. Next base: position 115,846 of record NW_028126403.1, read on the forward strand.
CCTAGGCTACCCTTGACTGCTTCTGCCTCCAATAGATTTCCTAAGCACTAGTGTTTTAAGGAACAGCTTAAAAAGAGAATCCTATTGTGATTTCTTTATAATGGGTGTGTTCCTTATCTTATCCTAGTGTCTAAACTCTTCTCCATGGCTGGACCCCCAAATAATATTCCTTTACGTGCTAAGGTGTATCTAGAGAGTGGGATAGGTTTAATAACTACCCTAACCCTAATGCGTACCCTAACCCTAACCCCTACCCTAACCCTAACATGTACCCTAATCCTAAACCGTACCTTAAACCGAGCCCTAACCCTAACACTAACCCTAACCCTAACCCTAATCCATACCCTACGCCGTACCCGAAGCCCTCCCCGAACCCGTACCCTAAGCCGTACCCTAAGCCTTACTCTAAGCCTAACCCTAACCCTAGGCTACCCTTGACTGCTTCTGCCTCCAATAGATTTCCTAAGCACTAGTGTTTTAAGGAACAACTTAAAAAGAGAATCCTAATGTGATTTCTTTATAATGGGTGTGTTCCTTATCTTATCCGAGTGTCTAAACACTTCTCCATGCCTGGACCTCCAAATAATATTCCTTTACGTGCTAAGGGGTATCTAGAGTGTGGGATAGGTTTAATAACTACCCTAACACTAACGCGTACCCTAACCCTAACCCCTACCCTAACCCTAACACGTACCCTAATCCTAACCCGTACCCTAAACCGAGCCCTAACCCTAACACTAACCCTAACCCTAACCCTAACCCATACACTACGCCATACCCGAAGCCCTCCCCGAACCCGTACCCTAAGCCGTACCCTAAGCCTAACCCTAACCCTAGGCTACCCTTGACTGCTTCTGCCTCCAATAGATTTCCTAAGCAGTAGTGTTTTAAGGAACAGCTTAAAAAGAGAATCCTATTGTGATTTCTTTATAATGGGTGTGTTCCTTATCTTATCCTAGTGTCTAAACTCTTCTCCATGGCTGGACCCCGAAATAATATTCGTTTACGTGCTAAGGGGTATCTAGAGAGTGGGATAGGTTTAATAACTACCCTAACTCTAACGCGTACCCTAACCCTATCCCCTACCCTAACCCTAACACGTACCCTAATCCTAACCCGTACCCTAAAACGAGCCCTAACCCTAACACTAACCCTAACCCTAACCCTAACCCATACCCTACGCCGTACCCGAAGCCCTCACCAAACCCGTACCCTAAGCCTAACCCTAAGCCTAACCCTAACCCTAGGCTACCCTTGACTGCTTCTGCCTCCAATAGATTTCCTAAGCACTAGTGTTTTAAGGAACAGCTTAAAAAGAGAATCCTAATGTGATTTCTTTATAATGGGTGTGTTCCTTATCTTATCCTAGTGTCTAAACTCTTCTCCATGGCTGGACCTCCAAATAATATTCCTTTACGTGCTAAGGGGTATCTAGAGAGTGGGTTAGGTTTAATAACTACCCTAACACTAACGCGTACCCTAACCCTAACCCCTACCCTATCTCTAACACGTACCCTAATCCTAACCAATACCCTAAACCGAGCCCTAACCCTAACACTAACCCTAACCCTAACCCTAACCCATACCCTACGCCGTACCAGAAGCCCTCCCCGAACCCGTACCCTAAGCCGTACCCTAAGCCGTACCCTAAGCCTAACCCTAACCCTAGGCTACCCTTGACTGCTTCTGCCTCCAATAGATTTCCTAAGCACTAGTGTTTTAAGGAACAGCTTAAAAAGAGAATCCTAATGTGATTTCTTTATAATGGGTGTGTTCCTTATCTTATCCTAGTGTCTAAACTCTTCTCCATGGCTGGACCTCCAAATAATATTCCTTTACGTGCTAAGGGGTATCTAGAGATTGGGATAGGTTTAATAACTACCCTAACACTAACGCGTACCCTAACCCTAACCCCTACCCTAACCCTAACACGTACCCTAATCCAAACCAATACCCTAAGCCGAGCCCTAACCCTAACACTAACCCTAACCCTAACCCTAACCCATACCCTAAGCCGTACCCGAAGCCCTCCCCAAACCCGTACCCTAAGCCGTACCCTAAGCCGTACCCTAAGCCTAACCCTAACCCTAGGCTACCCTTGACTGCTTCTGCCTCCAATAGATTTCCTAAGCACTAGTGTTTTAAGGAACAGCTTAAAAAGAGAATCCTAATGTGATTTCTTTATAATGGGTGTGTTCCTTATCTTATCCTAGTGTCTAAACTCTTCTCCGTGGCTGGACCCCCAAATAATATACCTTTACGTGCTAAGGGGTATCTAGAGAGTGGGATAGGTTTAATAACTACCCTAACCCTAACGCGTACCCTAACCCTATCCCCTACCCTAACCCTAACACGTACCCTAATCCTAACCCGTACCCTAAACCGAGCCCTAACCCTAACACTAACCCTAACACTAACCCTAACCCATACCCTACGCCATACCCGAAGCCCTCCCCGAACCCGTACCCTAAGCCGTACCCTAAGCCGTACCCTAAGCCTAACCCTACCCCTAGGCTACCATTGACTGCTTCTGCCTCCAATAGATTTCCTAAGCACTAGTGTTTTAAGGAACAGCTTAAAAAGAGAATCCTAATGTGATTTCTTTATAATGGGTGTGTTCCTTATCTTATCCTAGTGTCTAAACTCTTCTCCATGGCTGGACCTCCAAATAATATTCCTTTATGTGCTAAGGGGTATCTAGAGAGTGGGATAGCTTTAATAACTACCCTAACACTAACGCGTACCCTAACCCTAACCCCTACCCTAACCATAACACGTACCCTAATCCTAACCAATACCCTAAACCGAGCCCTAACCCTAACACTAACCCTAACCCTAACCCTAACCCATACCCTACGCCGTACCCGAAGCCCTCCCCGAACCCGTACCCTAAGCCGTACCCTAAGCCGTACCCTAAGCCTAACCCTAACCCTAGGCTACCCTTGACTGCTTCTGCCTCCAATAGATTTCCTAAGCAGTAGTGTTTTAAGGAACAGCTTAAAAAGAGAATCCTATTGTGATTTCTTTATAATGGGTGTGTTCCTTATCTTATCCTAGTGTCTAAACTCTTCTCCATGGCTGGACCCCCAAATAATATTCCTTTACATGCTAAGGTGTATCTAGAGAGTGGGATAGGTTTAATAACTAACCTAACCCTAACGCGTACCCTAACCCTAACCCCTACCCTAACCCTAACATGTACCCTAATCCTAACTCGTACCCTAAACCGAGCCCTAACCCTAACACTAACCCTAACCCTAACCCTAACCCGTACCCTACGCCGTACCCGAAGCCCTCACCGAACCCGTACCCTAAGCCGTACCCTAAGCCTAACCTTAAGCCTAACCCTAACCCTAGGCTACCCTTGACTGCTTCTGCCTCCAATAGATTTCCTAAGCACTAGTGTTTTAAGGAACAGCTTAAAAAGAGAATCCTAATGTGATTTCTTTATAATGGGTGTGTTCCTTATCTTATCCTAGTGTCTAAACTCTTCTCCATGGCTGGACCCCCAAATAATATTCCTTTACGTGCTAAGGGGTATCTAGAGAGTGGGATAGGTTTAATAACTACCCTAACCCTAACGCGTACCCTAACCCTATCCCCTACCCTAACCCTAACACGTACCCTAATCCTAACCCGTACCCTAAACCGAGCCCTAACCCTAACACTAACCCTAACCCTAACCCTAACCCATACCCTACGCCATACCCGAAGCCCTCCCCGAACCCGTACCCTAAGCCGTACCCTAAGCCGTACCCTAAGCCTAACCCTAACCCTAGGCTACCCTTGACTGCTTCTGCCTCCAATAGATTTCCTAAGCACTAGTGTTTTAAGGAACAGCTTAAAAAGAGAATCCTAATGTGATTTCTTTATAATGGGTGTGTTCCTTATCTTATCCTAGTGTCTAAACTCTTCTCCATGGCTGGACCTCCAAATAATATTCCTTTATGTGCTAAGGGGTATCTAGAGAGTGGGATAGCTTTAATAACTACCCTAACACTAACGCGTACCCTAACCCTAACCCCTACCCTAAACATAACACGTACCCTAATCCTAACCAATACCCTAAACCGAGCCCTAACCCTAACACTAACCCTAACCCTATCCCTAACCCATACCCTACGCCGTACCCGAAGCCCTCCCCGAACCCGTACCCTAAGCCGTACCCTAAGCCTAACCCTAACCCTAGGCTACCCTTGACTGCTTCTGCCTCCAATAGATTTCCTAAGCAGTAGTGTTTTAAGGAACAGCTTAAAAAGAGAATCCTATTGTGATTTCTTTATAATGGGTGTGTTCCTTATCTTATCCTAGTGTCTAAACTCTTCTCCATGGCTGGACCCCGAAATAATATTCCTTTACGTGCTAAGGGGTATCTAGAGAGTGGGATAGGTTTAATAACTACCCTAACCCTAACGCGTACCCTAACCCTATCCCCTACCCTAACCCTAACACGTACCCTAATCCTAACCCGTACCCTAAAACGAGCCCTAACCCTAACACTAACCCTAACCCTAACCCTAACCCATACCCTACGCCGTACCCGAAGCCCTCACCGAACCCGTACCCTAAGCCTAACCCTAAGCCTAACCCTAACCCTAGGCTACCCTTGACTGCTTCTGCCTCCAATAGATTTCCTAAGCACTAGTGTTTTAAGGAACAGCTTAAAAAGAGAATCCTAATGTGATTTCTTTATAATGGGTGTGTTCCTTATCTTATCCTAGTGTCTAAACTCTTCTCCATGGCTGGACCTCCAAATAATATTCCTTTATGTGCTAAGGGGTATCTAGAGAGTGGGATAGCTTTAATAACTACCCTAACACTAACGCGTACCCTAACCCTAACCCCTACCCTAACCATAACACGTACCCTAATCCTAACCAATACCCTAAACCGAGCCCTAACCCTAACACTAACCCTAACCCTAACCCTAACCCTAACCCATACCCTACGCCGTATCCGAAGCCATCCCCCAACCCGTACCCTAAGCCGTACCCTAAGCCGTACCCTAAGCCTAACCCTAACCCTAGGCTACCCTTGACTGCTTCTGCATCCAATAGATTTCCTAAGCACTAGTGTTTTAAGGAACAGCTTAAAAAGAGAATCCTAATGTGATTTCTTTATAATGGGTGTGTTCCTTATCTTATCCTAGTGTCTAAACTCTTCTCCATGGCTGGACCTCCAAATAATATTCCTTTACGTGCTAAGGGGTATCTAGAGAGTGGGTTAGGTTTAATAACTACCCTAACACTAACGCGTACCCTAACCCTAACCCCTACCCTAACCCTAACACGTACCCTAATCCTAACCAATACCCTATACCGAGCCCTAACCCTAACACTAACCCTAACCCTAACCCTAACCCATACCCTACGCCGTACCAGAAGCCCTCCCCGAACCCGTACCCTAAGCCGTACCCTAAGCCTAACCCTAAGCCTAACCCTAACCCTAGGCTACCCTTGGATGCTTCTGCCTCCAATAGATTTCCTAAGCACTAGTGTTTTAAGGAACAGCTTAAAAAGAGAATCCTAATGTGATTTCTTTATAATGGGTGTGTTCCTTATCTTATCCTAGTGTCTAAAGTCTTCTCCATGGCTGGACCTCCAAATAATATTCCTTTATGTGCTAAGGGGTATCTAGAGAGTGGGATAGGTTTAATAACTACCCTAACACTAACGCGTACCCTAACCCTAACCCCTACCCTAACCATAACACGTACCCTAATCCTAACCAATACCCTAAACCGAGCCCTAACCCTAACACTAACCCTAACCCTAACCCTAACCCATACCCTACGCCGTACCCGAAGCCCTCCCCGAACCCGTACCCTAAGCCGTACCCTAAGCCGTACCCTAAGCCTAACCCTAACCCTAGGCTACCCTTGACTGCTTCTGCCTCCAATAGATTTCCTAAGCAGTAGTGTTTTAAGGAACAGCTTAAAAAGAGAATCCTATTGTGATTTCTTTATAATGGGTGTGTTCCTTATTTTATCCTAGTGTCTAAACTCTTCTCCATGGCTGGACCCCCAAATAATATTTCTTTACATGCTAAGGTGTATCTAGAGAGTGGGATAGGTTTAATAACTAAACTAACCCTAACGCGTATCCTAACCCTAACCCCTACCCTAACCCTAACATGTACCCTAATCCTAACCCGTACCCTAAACCGAGCCCTAACCCTAACACTAACCCTAACCCTAACCCTAACCCGTACCCTACGCCGTACCCGAAGCCCTCACCGAACCCGTACCCTAAGCCGTACCCTAAGCCTAACCCTAAGCCTAACCCTAACCCTAGGCTACCCTTGACTGCTTCTGCCTCCAATAGATTTCCTAAGCACTAGTGTTTTAAGGAACAGCTTAAAAAGAGAATCCTAATGTGATTTCTTTATAATGGGTGTGTTCCTTATCTTATCCTAGTGTCTAAACTCTTCTCCATGGCTGGACCTCCAAATAATATTCCTTTACGTGCTAAGGGGTATCTAGAGAGTGGGTTAGGTTTAATAACTACCCTAACACTAACGCGTACCCTAACCCTAACCCCTACCCTATCGCTAACACGTACCCTAATCCTAACCAATACCCTAAACCGAGCCCTAACCCTAACACTAACCCTAACCCTAACCCTAACATGTACACTAATCCTAACCCGTACCTTAAACCGAGCCCTAACCCTAACACTAACCCTAACCCTAACCCTAACCCATACCCTACGCCGTACCCGAAGCCCTCCCCGAACCCGTACCCTAAGCCGTACGCTAAGCCGTACCCTAAGCCTAACCCTAACCCTAGGCTACCCTTGACTGCTTCTGCCTCCAATAGATTTCCTAAGCACTAGTGTTTTAAGGAACAGCTTAAAAAGAGAATCCTAATGTGATTTCTTTATAGTGGGTGTGTTCCTTATCTTATCCTAGTGTCTAAACTCTTCTCCATGGCTGGACCCCCAAATAATATTCCTTTACGTGCTAAGGGGTATCTAGAGAGTGGGATAGGTTTAATAACTACCCTAACCCTAACGCGTACCCTAACCCTATCCCCTACCCTAACCCTAACACGTACCCTAATCCTAACCCGTACCCCAAACCGAGCCCGAACCCTAACACTAACCCTAACCCTAACCCTAACCCATACCCTACGCCGTACCCGAAGCCCTCACCGAACCCGTACCCTAAGCCGTACCCTAAGCCTAACCCTAAGCCTAACCCTAACCCTAGGCTACCCTTGACTGCTTCTGCCTCCAATAGATTTCCTAAGCACTAGTGTTTTAAGGAACAGCTTAAAAAGAGAATCCTAATGTGATTTCTTTATAATGGGTGTGTTCCTTATCTTATACTAGTGTCTAAACTCTTCTCCATGGCTGGACCCCCAAATAATATTCCTTTACATGCTAAGGGGTATCTAGAGAGTGGGATAGGTTTAATAACTACCCTAAACCTAACGCGTACCCTAACCCTATCCCCTACCCTAACCCTAACACGTACCCTAATCCTAACCCGTACCCTAAACCGAGCCCTAACCCTAACCCTAACCCTAACCCTAACCCATACCCTACACCGTACCCGAAGCCCTCCCCGAACCCGTACCCTAAGCCGTACCCTAAGCCGTACCCTAAGCCTAACCCTAACCCTAGGCTACCCTTGACTGCTTCTGCCTCCAATAGATTTCCTAAGCACTAGTGTTTTAAGGAACAGCTTAAAAAGAGAATCCTAATGTGATTTCTTTATAATGGGTGTGTTCCTTATCTTATCCTAGTGTCTAAACTCTTCTCCATGGCTGGACCTCCAAATAATATTCCTTTACGTGCTAAGGGGTATCTAGAGAGTGGGTTAGGTTTAATAACTACCCTAACACTAACGCGTACCCTAACCCTAACCCCTACCCTAACCCTAACACGTACCCTAATCCTAACCAATACCCTAAACCGAGCCCTAACCCTAACACTAACCCTAACCCTAACCCTAACCCATACCCTACGCCGTACCAGAAGCCCTCCCCGAACCCGTACCCTAAGCCGTACCCTAAGCCTAACCCTAAGCCTAACCCTAACCCTAGGCTACCCTTGAATGCTTCTGCCTCCAATAGATTTCCTAAGCACTAGTGTTGTAAGGAACAGCTTAAAAAGAGAATCCTAATGTGATTTCTTTATAATGGGTGTGTTCCTTATCTTATCAAAGTGTCTAAACTCTTCTGCATGGCTGGACCTCCAAATAATATTCCTTTACGTGCTAAGCGGTATCTAGGGAGTGGGATAGGTTTAATAACTACCCTAACACTAACGCGTACCCTAACCCTAACCCCTACCCTAACACTAACACGTACCCTAATCCTAACCAATACCCTAAACCGAGCCCTAACCCTAACACTAACCCTAACCCTAACCCTAACCCATACCCTACGACATACCCGAAGCCCTCCCCGAACCCGTACCCTAAGCCGTACCCTAAGCCGTACCCTAAGCCGTACCCTAACCCTAGGCTACCCTTGACTGCTTCTGCCTCCAATAGATTTCCTAAGCACTAGTGTTTTAAGGAACAGCTTAAAAAGAGAATCCTATTGTGATTTCTTTATAATGGGTGTGTTCCTTATCTTATCCTAGTGTCTAATCTCTTCTCCATGGCTGGACCCCCAAATAATATTCCTTGACGTGCTAAGGTGTATCTAGAGAGTGGGATAGGTTTAATAACTACCCTAACCCTAAAGCGTACCCTAACCCTAACCCCTACCCCAACCATAACATGTACCCTAATCCTAACACGTACCCTAAACGGAGCCCTAACCCTAACACTAACCCTAACCCTAACCCATACCCTACGCCGTACCCGAAGCCCTCCCCGAACCCGTACCCTAAGCCGTACGCTAAGCCGTACCCTAAGCCAAACCCTAACCCTAGGCTACCCTTGACTGCTTCTGCCTCCAATAGATTTCCTAAGCACTAGTGTTTTAAGGAACAGCTTAAAAAGAGAATCCTAATGTGATTTCTTTATAATGGGTGTGTTCCTTATCTTATCCTAGTGTCTAAACTCTTCTCCATGGCTGGACCTCCAAATAATATTCCTTTACGTGCTAAGGGGTATCTAGAGAGTGAGATAGGTTTAATAACTACCCTAACACTAACGCGTACCCTAACCTTAACCCCTACCCTAACCCTAACACGTACCCTAATCCTAACCAATACCCTAAACCGAGCCCTAACCCTAACCCTAACCCTAACCCTAACCCTAACCCTAACCCTAACCCTAACCCTAACCCGTACCCTAAGCCGTACCCTAAGCCGTACCCTAAGCCTAACCCTAACCCTAGGCTACCCTTGACTGCTTCTGCCTCCAATAGATTTCCTAAGCACTAGTGTTTTAAGGAGCAGCTTAAAAAGAGAATCCTAATGTGATTTCTTTATAATGGGTGTGTTCCTTATCTTATCCTAGTGTCTAAACTCTTCTCCATGGCTGGACCTCCAAATAATATTCCTTATGTTCTAAGGGGTATCTAGAGAGTGGGATAGCTTTAATAACTACCCTAACACTAACGCGTACCCTAACCCTAACCCCTACCCTAACCCTAACATGTACCCTAATGCTAAACCGTACCCTAAACCGAGCCCTAACCCTAACACTAACACTAACCCTAACCCTAACCCATACACTATGCCGTACCCGAAGCCCTCCCCGAACCCGTACCCTAAGCCGTACCCTAAGCCGTACTCTAAGCCTAACCCTAACCCTAGGCTACCCTTGACTGCTTCTGCCTCCAATAGATTTCCTAAGCACTAGTGTTTTAAGGAACAGCTTAAAAAGAGAATCCTAATGTGATTTCTTTATAATGGGTGTGTTCCTTATCTTATCCTAGAGTCTAAACTCTTCTCCATGGCTGGACCTCCAAATAATATTCCGTTACGTGCTAAGGGGTATCTAGAGAGTGGGTTAGGTTTAATAACTACCCTAACACTAACGCGTACCCTAACCCTAACCCCTACCCTAACCCTAACACGTACCCTAATCCTAACCAATACCCTAAACCGAGCCCTAACCCTAACACTAACCCTAAACCTAACCCTAACCCATACCCTATGCCGTACCAGAAGCCCTCCCCGAACCCGTACCCGAAGCCGTACCCTAAGCCTAACCCTAAGCCTAACCCTAACCCAAGGCTATCCTTGAATGCTTCTGCCTCCAATAGATTTCCTAAGCAATAGTGTTTTAAGGAACAGCTTAAAAAGAGAATCCTAATGTGATTTCTTTATAATGGGTGTGTTCCTTATCTTATCAAAGTGTCTAAACTCTTCTGCATGGCTGGACCTCCAAATAATATTCCTTTACGTGCTAAGCGGTATCTAGGGAGTGGGATAGGTTTAATAACTACCCTAACACTAACGCGTACCCTAACCCTAACCCCTACCCTAACACTAACACGTACCCTAATCCTAACCAATACCCTAAAGCGAGCCCTAACCCTAACACTAACCCTAACACTAACCCTAACCCATACGCTACGCCGTACCTGAAGCCCTCCCCGAACCCGTACCCTAAGCCGTACCCTAAGCCGTACCCTAACCCTAGGCTACCCTTGACTGCTTCTGCCTCCAATAGATTTCCTAAGCACTAGTGTTTTAAGGAACAGCTTAAAAAGAGAATCCTAATGTGATTTCTTTATAATGGGTGTGTTCCTTATCTTATCCTAGTGTCTAAACTCTTCTCCATGGCTGGACCCCCAAATAATATTCCTTTACGTGCTAAGGTGTATCTAGAGAGTGGGATAGGTTTAATAACTAACCTAACCCTAACGCGTACCCTAACCCTAACCCCTACCCTAACCCTAACATGTACCCTAATGCTAACCCGTACCCTAAACCGAGCCCTAACCCTAACACTAACCCTAACCCTAACCCTAACCCATACACTACGCCGTACCCGAAGCCCTCCCCGAACCCGTACCCTAAGCCGTACCCTAAGCCGTACTCTAAGCCTAACCCTAACCCTAGGCTACCCTTGACTGCTTCTGCCTCCAATAGATTTCCTAAGCACTAGTGTTTTAAGGAACAACTTAAAAAGAGAATCCTAATGTGATTTCTTTTTAATGGGTGTGTTCCTTATCTTATCCTAGTGTCTAAACTCTTCTCCATGGCTGGAACTCCAAATAATATTCCTTTACGTGCTAAGGGGTATCTAGAGTGTGGGATAGTTTTAATAACTACCCTAACACTAACGCGTACCCTAACCCTAACCCCTACCCTAACACTAACACGTACCCTAATCCTAACCAATACACTAAACCGAGCCCTAACCCTAACACTAACCCTAACCCTAACCCTAACCCATACCTTACGCCGTACCCGAAGCACTCCCCGAACCCGTACCCTAAGCCGTATGCTAAGCCGTACCCTAAGCCTAACCCTAACCCTAGGCTACCCTTGACTGCTTCTGCCTCCAATAGATTTCCTAAGCACTAGTGTTTTAAGGAACAGCTTAAAAAGAGAATCCTAATGTGATTTCTTTATAATGGGTGTGTTCCTTATCTTATCCTAGTGTCTAAACTCTTCTCCATGGCTGGACCTCCAAATAATATTCCTTATGTGCTAAGGGGTATCTAGAGAGTGGGATAGCTTTAATAACTACCCTAACACTAACGCGTACCCTAACCCTAACCCCTACCCTAACCCTAACATGTACCCTAATGCTAAACCGTACCCTAAACCGAGCCCTAACCCTAACACTAACCCTAACCCTAACCCTAACCCATACACTATGCCGTACCCGAAGCCCTCCCTGAACCCGTACCCTAAGCCGTACCCTAAGCCGTACTCTAAGCCTAACCCTAACCCTAGGCTACCCTTGACTGCTTCTGCCTCCAATAGATTTCCTAAGCACTAGTGTTTTAAGGAACAGCTTAAAAAGAGAATCCTAATGTGATTTCTTTATAATGGGTGTGTTCCTTATCTTATCCTAGAGTCTAAACTCTTCTCCATGGCTGGACCTCCAAATAATATTCCTTTACGTGCTAAGGGGTATCTAGAGAGTGGGTTAGGTTTAATAACTACCCTAACACTAACGCGTACCCTAACCCTAACCCCTACCCTAACCCTAACACGTACCCTAATCCTAACCAATACCCTAAACCGAGCCCTAACCCTAACACTAACCCTAACCCTAACCCTAACCCATACCCTACGCCGTACCAGAAGCCCTCCCCGAACCCATACCCGAAGCCGTACCCAAGCCTAACCCTAAGCCTAACCCTAACCCAAGGCTACCCTTGAATGCTTCTACCTCCAATAGATTTCCTAAGCACTAGTGTTTTAAGGAACAGCTTAAAAAGAGAATCCTAATGTGATTTCTTTATAATGGGTGTGTTCCTTATCTTATCAAAGTGTCTAAACTCTTCTGCATGGCTGGACCTCCAAATAATATTCCTTTACGTGCTAAGCGGTATCTAGGGAGTGGGATAGGTTTAATAACTACCCTAACACTAACGCGTACCCTAACCCTAACCCCTACCCTAACACTAACACGTACCCTAATCCTAACCAATACCCTAAACCGAGCCCTAACCCTAACACTAACCCTAACCCTAACCCTAACCCATACCCTACGCCGTACCCGAAGCCCTCCCCGAACCCGTACCCTAAGCCGTACCCTAAGCCGTACCCTAAGCCGTACCCTAACCCTAGGCTACCCTTGACTGCTTCTGCCTCCAATAGATTTCCTAAGCACTAGTGTTTTAAGGAACAGCTTAAAAAGAGAATCCTATTGTGATTTCTTTATAATGGGTGTGTTCCTTATCTTATCCTAGTGTCTAATCTCTTCTCCATGGCTGGACCCCCAAATAATATTCCTTGACGTGCTAAGGTGTATCTAGAGAGTGGGATAGGTTTAATAACTACCCTAACCCTAAAGCGTACCCTAACCCTAACCCCTACCCCAACCATAACATGTACCCTAATCCTAACACGTACCCTAAACGGAGCCCTAACCCTAACACTAACCCTAACCCTAACCCATACCCTACGCCGTACCCGAAGCCCTCCCCGAACCCGTACCCTAAGCCGTACGCTAAGCCGTACCCTAAGCCATACCCTAACCCTAGGCTACCCTTGACTGCTTCTGCCTCCAATAGATTTCCTAAGCACTAGTGTTTTAAGGAACAGCTTAAAAAGAGAATCCTAATGTGATTTCTTTATAATGGGTGTGTTCCTTATCTTATCCTAGTGTCTAAACTCTTCTCCATGGCTGGACCTCCAAATAATATTCCTTTACGTGCTAAGGGGTATCTAGAGAGTGGGTTAGTTTTAATAACTACCCTAACACTAACGCGTACCCTAACCTTAACCCCTACCCTAACCCTAACACGTACCCTAATCCTAACCAATACCCTAAACCGAGCCCTAACCCTAACCCTAACCCTAACCCTAACCCTAACCCTAACCCTAACCCTAACCCTAACCCGTACCCTAAGCCGTACCCTAAGCCGTACCCTAAGCCTAACCCTAACCCTAGGCTACCCTTGACTGCTTCTGCCTCCAATAGATTTCCTAAGCACTAGTGTTTTAAGGAGCAGCTTAAAAAGAGAATCCTAATGTGATTTCTTTATAATGGGTGTGTTCCTTATCTTATCCTAGTGTCTAAACTCTTCTCCATGGCTGGACCTCCAAATAATATTCCTTATGTTCTAAGGGGTATCTAGAGAGTGGGATAGCTTTAATAACTACCCTAACACTAACGCGTACCCTAACCCTAACCCCTACCCTAACCCTAACATGTACCCTAATGCTAAACCGTACCCTAAACCGAGCCCTAACCCTAACACTAACACTAACCCTAACCCTAACCCATACACTATGCCGTACCCGAAGCCCTCCCCGAACCCGTACCCTAAGCCGTACCCTAAGCCGTACTCTAAGCCTAACCCTAACCCTAGGCTACCCTTGACTGCTTCTGCCTCCAATAGATTTCCTAAGCACTAGTGTTTTAAGGAACAGCTTAAAAAGAGAATCCTAATGTGATTTCTTTATAATGGGTGTGTTCCTTATCTTATCCTAGAGTCTAAACTCTTCTCCATGGCTGGACCTCCAAATAATATTCCGTTACGTGCTAAGGGGTATCTAGAGAGTGGGTTAGGTTTAATAACTACCCTAACACTAACGCGTACCCTAACCCTAACCCCTACCCTAACCCTAACACGTACCCTAATCCTAACCAATACCCTAAACCGAGCCCTAACCCTAACACTAACCCTAAACCTAACCCTAACCCATACCCTATGCCGTACCAGAAGCCCTCCCCGAACCCGTACCCGAAGCCGTACCCTAAGCCTAACCCTAAGCCTAACCCTAACCCAAGGCTATCCTTGAATGCTTCTGCCTCCAATAGATTTCCTAAGCAATAGTGTTTTAAGGAACAGCTTAAAAAGAGAATCCTAATGTGATTTCTTTATAATGGGTGTGTTCCTTATCTTATCAAAGTGTCTAAACTCTTCTGCATGGCTGGACCTCCAAATAATATTCCTTTACGTGCTAAGCGGTATCTAGGGAGTGGGATAGGTTTAATAACTACCCTAACACTAACGCGTACCCTAACACTAACCCCTACCCTAACACTAACACGTACCCTAATCCTAACCAATACCCTAAAGCGAGCCCTAACCCTAACACTAACCCTAACACTAACCCTAACCCATACGCTACGCCGTACCTGAAGCCCTCCCCGAACCCGTACCCTAAGCCGTACCCTAAGCCGTACCCTAACCCTAGGCTACCCTTGACTGCTTCTGCCTCCAATAGATTTCCTAAGCACTAGTGTTTTAAGGAACAGCTTAAAAAGAGAATCCTAATGTGATTTCTTTATAATGGGTGTGTTCCTTATCTTATCCTAGTGTCTAAACTCTTCTCCATGGCTGGACCCCCAAATAATATTCCTTTACGTGCTAAGGTGTATCTAGAGAGTGGGATAGGTTTAATAACTAACCTAACCCTAACGCGTACCCTAACCCTAACCCCTACCCTAACCCTAACATGTACCCTAATGCTAACCCGTACCCTAAACCGAGCCCTAACCCTAACACTAACCCTAACCCTAACCCTAACCCATACACTACGCCGTACCCGAAGCCCTCCCCGAACCCGTACCCTAAGCCGTACCCTAAGCCGTACTCTAAGCCTAACCCTAACCCTAGGCTACCCTTGACTGCTTCTGCCTCCAATAGATTTCCTAAGCACTAGTGTTTTAAGGAACAACTTAAAAAGAGAATCCTAATGTGATTTCTTTTTAATGGGTGTGTTCCTTATCTTATCCTAGTGTCTAAACTCTTCTCCATGGCTGGAACTCCAAATAATATTCCTTTACGTGCTAAGGGGTATCTAGAGTGTGGGATAGTTTTAATAACTACCCTAACACTAACGCGTACCCTAACCCTAACCCCTACCCTAACACTAACACGTACCCTAATCCTAACCAATACACTAAACCGAGCCCTAACCCTAACACTAACCCTAACCCTAACCCTAACCCATACCTTACGCCGTACCCGAAGCACTCCCCGAACCCGTACCCTAAGCCGTATGCTAAGCCGTACCCTAAGCCTAACCCTAACCCTAGGCTACCCTTGACTGCTTCTGCCTCCAATAGATTTCCTAAGCACTAGTGTTTTAAGGAACAGCTTAAAAAGAGAATCCTAATGTGATTTCTTTATAATGGGTGTGTTCCTTATCTTATCCTAGTGTCTAAACTCTTCTCCATGGCTGGACCTCCAAATAATATTCCTTATGTGCTAAGGGGTATCTAGAGAGTGGGATAGCTTTAATAACTACCCTAACACTAACGCGTACCCTAACCCTAACCCCTACCCTAACCCTAACATGTACCCTAATGCTAAACCGTACCCTAAACCGAGCCCTAACCCTAACACTAACCCTAACCCTAACCCTAACCCATACACTATGCCGTACCCGAAGCCCTCCCTGAACCCGTACCCTAAGCCGTACCCTAAGCCGTACTCTAAGCCTAACCCTAACCCTAGGCTACCCTTGACTGCTTCTGCCTCCAATAGATTTCCTAAGCACTAGTGTTTTAAGGAACAGCTTAAAAAGAGAATCCTAATGTGATTTCTTTATAATGGGTGTGTTCCTTATCTTATCCTAGAGTCTAAACTCTTCTCCATGGCTGGACCTCCAAATAATATTCCTTTACGTGCTAAGGGGTATCTAGAGAGTGGGTTAGGTTTAATAACTACCCTAACACTAACGCGTACCCTAACCCTAACCCCTACCCTAACACTAACACGTACCCTAATCCTAACCAATACCCTAAACCGAGCCCTAACCCTAACACTAACCCTAACCCTAACCCTAACCCATACCCTACGCCGTACCCGAAGCCCTCCCCGAACCCGTACCCTAAGCCGTACCCTAAGCCGTACCCTAACCCTAGGCTACCCTTGACTGCTTCTGCCTCCAATAGATTTCCTAAGCACTAGTGTTTTAAGGAACAGCTTAAAAAGAGAATCCTAATGTGATTTCTTTATAATGGGTGTGTTCCTTATCTTATCCTAGTGTCTAACCTCTTATCCATGGCTGGACCCGCAAATAATATTCCTTTACGTGCTAAGGGGTATCTAGAGAGTGGGATAGGTTTAATAACTACCCTAACCCTAACGCGTACCCTAACCCTAACCCGTACCCTAAGCCTAGCTCGTACCCTAATCCTAACCCGTACCCTAAACCGAGGCCTAACCCTAACACTAACCGTAACCCTAACCCTAACCCATACACTACACCGTACCAGAACCCCTCCCCGAACCCGTAACCTAAGCCGTACCGTAACCCTAAACCTAAGCCTAACCCTAACCCTAGGCTACCCTTGACTGCTTCTGCCTCCAATAGATTTCCTAAGCACTAGTGTTTTAAGGACCAGCTTAAAAAGAGAATCCTAATATGATTTCTTTATAATGAGTGTGTTCCTTATCTTATCCTAGTGTCTAAATTTTTCTCCATGGCTGGCCCACAAATAATATTCCTTTACGTGCTAAGGTGTATCTAGAGAGTGGGATAGGTTTAATAACTACCCTAACCCTAACGCGTACCCTAACCCTAACCCCTACCCTAACCCTAACATGTACCCTAATGCTAACCCGTACCCTAAACTGAGCCCTAACCCTAACACTAACCCTAACCCTAACCCTAACCCATACACTACGCCGTACCCGAAGCCCTCCCCGAACCCGTACCCTAAGCCGTACCCTAAGCCGTACTCTAAGCCTAACCCTAACCCTAGGCTACCCTTGACTGCTTCTGCCTCCAATAGATTTCCTAAGCACTAGTGTTTTAAGGAACAACTTAAAAAGAGAATCCTAATGTGATTTCTTTATAATGGGTGTGTTCCTTATCTTATCCTAGTGTCTAAACTCTTCTCCATGGCTGGACCTCCAAATAATATTCCTTTACGTGCTAAGGGGTATCTAGAGTGTGGGATAGGTTTAATAACTACCCTAACACTAACGCGTACCCTAACCCTAACCCCTACCCTAACACTAACACGTACCCTAATCCTAACCAATACCCTAAACCGAGCCCTAACCCTAACACTAACCCTAACCCTAACCCTAACCCATACCCTACGCCGTACCCGAAGCCCTCCCCGAACCCGTACCCTAAGCCGTACGCTAAGCCGTACCCTAAGCCTAACCCTAACCCTAGGCTACCCTTGACTGCTTCTGCCTCCAATAGATTTCCTAAGCACTAGTGTTTTAAGGAACAGCTTAAAAAGAGAATCCTAATGTGATTTCTTTATAATGGGTGTGTTCCTTATCTTATCCTAGTGTCAAAACTCTTCTCCAGGGCTGGACCTCCAAATAATATTCCTTTACGTGCTAAGGGGTATCTAGAGAGTGGGTTAGGTTTAATAACTACCCTAACACTAACGCGTAACCTAACCCTAACCCCTACCCTAACCCTAACACGTACCCTAATCCTAACCCGTACCCCAAACCGAGCCCTAACCCTAACACTAACCCTAACCCTAACCCTAACCCATACCCTACGCCGTACCCGAAGCCCTCCCCGAACCCGTACCCTAAGCCGTACCCTAAGCCGTACCCTAAGCCTAACCCTAACCCTAGGCTACCCTTGACTGCTTCTGCCTCCCATAGATTTCCTAAGCACTAGTGTTTTAAGGAACAGCTTAAAAAGAGAATCCTAATGTGATTTCTTTATAATGGGTGTGTTCCTTATCTTATCCTAGTGTCTAAACTCTTCTCCATGGCTGGACCTCCAAATAATATTCCTTTACGTGCTAAGGGGTATCTAGAGAGTGGGTTAGGTTTAATAACTACCCTAACACTAACGCGTACCCTAACCTTAACCCCTACCGTAACCCTAACACGTACCCTAATCCTAACCAATACCCTAAACCGAGCCCTAACCCTAACACTAACCCTAACCCTAACCCTAACCCATACCCTACGCCGTACCAGAAGCCCTCCCCGAACCCGTACCCTAAGCCGTACCCTAAGCCTAACCCTAAGCCTAACCCTAACCCTAGGCTACCCTTGACTGCTTCTGCCTCCAATAGATTTCCTAAGCACTAGTTTTTTAAGGAACAGCTTAAAAAGAGAATCCTAATGTGATTTCTTTATAGTGGGTGTGTTCCTTATCTTATCCTAGTGTCTAAACTCTTCTCCATGGCTGGACCCCCAAATAATATTCCTTTACGTGCTAAGGGGTATCTAGAGAGTGGGATAGGTTTAATAACTACCCTAACCCTAACGCGTACCCTAACCCTATCCCCTACCCTAACCCTAACACGTACCCTAATCCTAACCCATACCCCAAACCGAACCCGAACCCTAACACTAACCCTAACCCTAACCCTAACCCATACACTACGCCGTACCCGAAGCCCTCCCCGAACCCGTACCCTAAGCCGTACCCTAAGCCGTACCCTAACCCTAGGCTACCCTTGACTGCTTCTGCCTCCAATAGATTTCCTAAGCACTAGTGTTTTAAGGAACAGCTTAAAAAGAGAATCCTAATGTGATTTCTTTATAATGGGTGTGTTCCTTATCTTATCCTAGTGTCTAAACTCTTCTCCATGGCTGGACCCCCAAATAATATTCCTTTACATGCTAAGGGGTATCTAGAGAGTGGGATAGGTTTAATAACTACCCTAAACCTAACGCGTACCCTAACCCTATCCCCTACCCTAACCCTAACACGTACCCTAATCCTAACCCGTACCCTAAACCGAGCCCTAACCCTAACCCTAACCCTAACCCTAACCCATACCCTACGCCGTACCCGAAGCCCTCCCCGAACCCGTACCCTAAGCCGTACCCTAAGCCGTACCATAAGCCTAACCCTAACCCTAGGCTACCCTTGACTGCTTCTGGCTCCAATAGATTTCCTAAGCACTAGTGTTTTAAGGAACAGCTTAAAAAGAGAATCCTAATCTGATTTCTTTATAATAGGTGTGTTCCTTATCTTATCCTAGTGTCTAAACTCTTCTCCATGGCTGGACCTCCAAATAATATTCCTTTACGTGCTAAGGGGTATCTAGAGAGTGGGTTAGGTTTAATAACTACCCTAACACTAACGCGTACCCTAACCCTAACCCCTACCCTAACCCTAACACGTACCCTAATCCTAACCAATACCCTAAACCGAGCCCTAACCCTAACACTAACCCTAACCCTAACCCTAACCCATACCCTACGCCGTACCAGAAGCCCTCCCCGAACCCGTACCCTAAGCCGTACCCTAAGCCTAACCCTAAGCCTAACCCTAACCCTAGGCTACCCTTGAATGCTTCTACCTCCAATAGATTTCCTAAGCACTAGTGTTTTAAGGAACAGCTTAAAAAGAGAATCCTAATGTGATTTCTTTATAATGGGTGTGTTCCTTATCTTATCCTAGTGTCTAAACTCTTCTCCATGGCTGGACCTCCAAATAATATTCCTTTATGTGCTAAGGGGTATCTAGAGAGTGGGATAGCTTTAATAACTACCCTAACACTAACGCGTACCCTAACCCTAACCCCTACCCTAACCATAACACGTACCCTAATCCTAACCAATACCCTAAACCGAGCCCTAACCCTAACACTAACCCTAACCCTAACCCTAACCCATACCCTACGCCGTACCCGAAGCCCTCCCCGAACCCATACCCTACGCCGTACCCTAAGCCGTACCCTAAGCCTAACCCTAACCCTAGGCTTCCCTTGACTGCTTCTGCCTCCAATAGATTTCCTAAGCACTAGTGTTTTCAGGAACAGCTTAAAAAGAGAATCCTAATGTGATTTCTTTATAATGGGTGTGTTCCTTATCTTATCCTAGTGTCTAAACTCTTCTCCATGGCTGGACCTCCAAATAATATTCCTTATGGGCTACGGGGTATCTAGAGAGTGGGATAGCTTTAATAACTACCCTAACACTAACGCGTACCCTAACCCTAACCCCTACCCTAACCCTAACACGTACCCTAATCCTAACCAATACCCTAAACCGAGCCCTAACCCTAACACTAACCCTAACCCTAACCCTAACCCATACCCTACGACATACCCGAAGCCCTCCCCGAACCCGTACCCTAAGCCGTACCCTAAGCCGTACTCTAAGCCGTACCCTAACCCTAGGCTACCCTTGACTGCTTCTGCCTCCAATAGATTTCCTAAGCACTAGTGTTTTAAGGAACAGCTTAAAAAGAGAATCCTAATGTGATTTCTTTATAATGGGTGTGTTCCTTATCTTATCCTAGTGTCTAAACTCTTCTCCATGGCTGGACCTCCAAATAATATTCCTTTACGTGCTAAGGGGTATCTAGAGAGTGGGATAGCTTTAATAACTACCCTAACACTAACGCGTACCCTAACCCTAACCCCTACCCTAACCCTAACACGTACCCTAATCCTAACCCGTACCCCAAACCGAGCCCTAACCCTAACACTAACCCTAACCCTAACCCTAACCCATACCCTACGCCGTACCCGAAGCCCTCCCCGAACCCGTACCCTAAGCCGTACCCTAAGCCGTACCCTAAGCCTAACCCTAACCCTAGGCTACCCTTGACTGCTTCTGCCTCCAATAGATTTCCTAAGCACTAGTGTTTTAAGGAACAGCTTAAAAAGAGAATCATAATGTGATTTCTTTATAATGGGTGTGTTCCTTATCTTATCCTAGTGTCTAAACTCTTCTCCATGGCTGGACCTCCAAATAATATTCCTTATGTGCTAAGCGGTATCTAGAGAATGGGATAGCTTTAATAACTACCCTAACACTAACGCGTACCCTAACCCTAACCCCTACCCTAACCCTAACATGTACCCTAATGCTAAACCTTACCCTAAACCGAGCCCTAACCCTAACACTAACCCTAACCCTAACCCTAACCCATACACTATGCCGTACCCGAAGCCCTCCCCGAACCCGTACCCTAAGCCGTACCCTAAGCCGTACTCTAAGCCTAACCCTAACCCTAGGCTACCCTTGACTGCTTCTGCCTCCAATAGATTTCCTAAGCACTAGTGTTTTAAGGAACAGCTTAAAAAGAGAATCCTAATGTGATTTCTTTATAATGGGTGTGTTTCTTATCTTATCCTAGTGTCTAAACTCTTCTCCATGGCTGGACCTCCAAATAATATTCCTTTACGTGCTAAGGGGTATCTAGAGAGTGGGTTAGGTTTAATAACTACCCTAACACTAACGCGTACCCTAACCCTAACCCCTACCCTAACCCTAACACGTACCCTAATCCTAACCAATACCCTAAACCGAGCCCTAACCCTAACAGTAACCCTAACACTAACCCTAACCCATACCCTACGCCGTACCCGAAGCCCTCCCCGAACCCGTACCCTAAGCCGTACCCTAAGCCGTACCCTAACCCTAGGCTACCCTTGACTGCTTCTGCCTCCAGTAGATTTCCTAAGCACTAGTGTTTTAAGGAACAGCTTAAAAAGAGAATCCTAATGTGATTTCTTTATAATGGGTGTGTTCCTTATCTTATCCTAGTGTCTAAACTCTTCTCCATGGCTGGACCCCCAAATAATATTCCTTTACGTGCTAAGGTGTATCTAGAGAGTGGGATAGGTTTAATAACTACCCTAACCCTAACGCGTACCCTAACCCTTACCCCTACCCTAACCCTAACATGTACCCTAATGCTAACCCGTACCCTAAACCGAGCCCTAACCCTAACACTAACCCTAACCCTAACCCTAACCCATACACTACGCCGTACCCGAAGCCCTCCCCGAACCCGTACCCTAAGCCGTACCCTAAGCCGTACTCTAAGCCTAACCCTAACCCTAGGCTACCCTTGACTGCTTCTGCCTCCAATAGATTTCCTAAGCACTAGTGTTTTAGGGAACAACTTAAAAAGAGAATCCTAATGTGATTTCTTTATAATGGGTGTGTTCCTTATCTTATCCTAGTGTCTAAACTCTTCTCCATGGCTGGACCTCCAAATAATATTCCTTTACGTGCTAAGGGGTATCTAGAGTGTGGGATAGTTTTAATAACTACCCTAACACTAACGCGTACCCTAACCCTAACCCCTACCCTAACACAAACACGTACCCTAATCCTAACCAATACACTAAACCGAGCCCTAACCCTAACACTAACCCTAACCCTAACCCTAACCCATACCTTACGCCGTACCCGAAGCATTCCCCGAACCCGTACCCTAAGCCGTACGCTAAGCCGTACCCTAAGCCTAACCCTAACCCTAGGCTACCCTTGACTGCTTCTGCCTCCAATAGATTTCCTAAGCACTAGTGTTTTAAGGAACAGCTTAAAAAGAGAATCCTAATGTGATTTCTTTATAATGGGTGTGTTCCTTATCTTATCCTAGTGTCTAAACTCTTCTCCATGGCTGGACCTCCAAATAATATTCCTTATGTGCTAAGGGGTATCTAGAGAGTGGGATAGCTTTAATAACTACCCTAACACTAACGCGTACCCTAACCCTAACCCCTACCCTAACCCTAACATGTACCCTAATGCTAAACCGTACCCTAAACCGAGCCCTAACCCTAACACTAACCCTAACCCTAACCCTAACCCATACACTATGCCGTACCCGAAGCCCTCCCCGAACCCGTACCCTAAGCCGTACCCTAAGCCGTACTCTAAGCCTAACCCTAACCCTAGGCTACCCTTGACTGCTTCTGCCTCCAATAGATTTCCTAAGCACTAGTGTTTTAAGGAACAGCTTAAAAAGAGAATCCTAATGTGATTTCTTTATAATGGGTGTGTTCCTTATCTTATCCTAGTGTCTAAACTCTTCTCCATGGCTGGACCTCCAAATAATATTCCTTTACGTGCTAAGGGGTATCTAGAGAGTGGGTTAGGTTTAATAACTACCCTAACACTAACGCGTACCCTAACCCTAACACGTACCCTAATCCTAACCAATACCCTAAACCGAGCCCTAACCCTAACACTAACCCTAAACCTAACCCTAACCCATACCCTACGCCGTACCAGAAGCCCTCCCCGAACCCGTACCCGAAGCCGTACCCTAAGCCTAACCCTAAGCCTAACCCTAACCCAAGGCTACCCTTGAATGCTTCTGCCTCCAATAGATTTCCTAAGCACTAGTGTTTTAAGGAACAGCTTAAAAAGAGAATCCTAATGTGATTTCTTTATAATGGGTGTGTTCCTTATCTTATCAAAGTGTCTAAACTCTTCTGCATGTCTGGACCTCCAAATAATATTCCTTTACGTGCTAAGCGGTATCTAGGGAGTGGGATAGGTTTAATAACTACCCTAACACTAATGCGTACCCTAACCCTAACCCCTACCCTAACACTAACACGTACCCTAATCGTAACCAATACCCTAAACCGAGCCGTAACCCTAACACTAACCCTAACCCTAAACCTAACCCATACCCTACGCCGTACCCGAAGCCCTCCCCAAACCCGTACCCTAAGCCGTACCCTAAGCCGTACCCTAACCCTAGGCTACCCTTGACTGCTTCTGCCTCCAGTAGATTTCCTAAGCACTAGTGTTTTAAGGAACAGCTTAAAAAGAGAATCCTAATGTGATTTCTTTATAATGGGTGTGTTCCTTATCTTATCCTAGTGTCTAAACTCTTCTCCATGGCTGGACCCCCAAATAATATTCCTTTACGTGCTAAGGTGTATCTAGAGAGTGGGATAGGTTTAATAACTACCCTAACCCTAACGCGTACCCTAACCCTTACCCCTACCCTAACCCTAACATGTACCCTAATGCTAACCCGTACCCTAAACCGAGCCCTAACCCTAACACTAACCCTAACCCTAACCCTAACCCATACACTACGCCGTACCCGAAGCCCTCCCCGAACCCGTACCCTAAGCCGTACCCTAAGCCGTACTCTAAGCCTAACCCTAACCCTAGGCTACCCTTGACTGCTTCTGCCTCCAATAGATTTCCTAAGCACTAGTGTTTTAGGGAACAACTTAAAAAGAGAATCCTAATGTGATTTCTTTATAATGGGTGTGTTCCTTATCTTATCCTAGTGTCTAAACTCTTCTCCATGGCTGGACCTCCAAATAATATTCCTTTACGTGCTAAGGGGTATCTAGAGTGTGGGATAGTTTTAATAACTACCCTAACACTAACGCGTACCCTAACCCTAACCCCTACCCTAACACAAACACGTACCCTAATCCTAACCAATACACTAAACCGAGCCCTAACCCTAACACTAACCCTAACCCTAACCCTAACCCATACCTTACGCCGTACCCGAAGCATTCCCCGAACCCGTACCCTAAGCCGTACGCTAAGCCGTACCCTAAGCCTAACCCTAACCCTAGGCTACCCTTGACTGCTTCTGCCTCCAATAGATTTCCTAAGCACTAGTGTTTTAAGGAACAGCTTAAAAAGAGAATCCTAATGTGATTTCTTTATAATGGGTGTGTTCCTTATCTTATCCTAGTGTCTAAACTCTTCTCCATGGCTGGACCTCCAAATAATATTCCTTATGTGCTAAGGGGTATCTAGAGAGTGGGATAGCTTTAATAACTACCCTAACACTAACGCGTACCCTAACCCTAACCCCTACCCTAACCCTAACATGTACCCTAATGCTAAACCGTACCCTAAACCGAGCCCTAACCCTAACACTAACCCTAACCCTAACCCTAACCCATACACTATGCCGTACCCGAAGCCCTCCCCGAACCCGTACCCTAAGCCGTACCCTAAGCCGTACTCTAAGCCTAACCCTAACCCTAGGCTACCCTTGACTGCTTCTGCCTCCAATAGATTTCCTAAGCACTAGTGTTTTAAGGAACAGCTTAAAAAGAGAATCCTAATGTGATTTCTTTATAATGGGTGTGTTCCTTATCTTATCCTAGTGTCTAAACTCTTCTCCATGGCTGGACCTCCAAATAATATTCCTTTACGTGCTAAGGGGTATCTAGAGAGTGGGTTAGGTTTAATAACTACCCTAACACTAACGCGTACCCTAACCCTAACACGTACCCTAATCCTAACCAATACCCTAAACCGAGCCCTAACCCTAACACTAACCCTAACCCTAACCCTAACCCATACCCTACGCCGTACCAGAAGCCCTCCCCGAACCCGTACCCGAAGCCGTACCCTAAGCCTAACCCTAAGCCTAACCCTAACCCAAGGCTACCCTTGAATGCTTCTGCCTCCAATAGATTTCCTAAGCACTAGTGTTTTAAGGAACAGCTTAAAAAGAGAATCCTAATGTGATTTCTTTATAATGGGTGTGTTCCTTATCTTATCAAAGTGTCTAAACTCTTCTGCATGTCTGGACCTCCAAATAATATTCCTTTACGTGCTAAGCGGTATCTAGGGAGTGGGATAGGTTTAATAACTACCCTAACACTAATGCGTACCCTAACCCTAACCCCTACCCTAACACTAACACGTACCCTAATCGTAACCAATACCCTAAACCGAGCCGTAACCCTAACACTAACCCTAACCCTAAACCTAACCCATACCCTACGCCGTACCCGAAGCCCTCCCCAAACCCGTACCCTAAGCCGTACCCTAAGCCGTACCCTAACCCTAGGCTACCCTTGACTGCTTCTGCCTCCAATAGATTTCCTAAGCACTAGTGTTTTAAGGAACAGCTTAAAAAGAGAATCCTAATGTGATTTCTTTATAATGGGTGTGTTCCTTATCTTATCCTAGTGTCTAAACTCTTCTCCATGGCTGGACCCCAAAATAATATTCCTTTACGTGCTAAGGTGTATCTAGAGAGTGGGATAGGTTTAATAACTACCCTAACCCTAACGCGTACCCTAACCCTAACCCCTACCCTAACCCTAACATGTACCCTAATGCTAACCCGTACCCTAAACCGAGCCCTAACACTAACACTAACCCTAACCCTAACCCTAATCCATACACTACGCCGTACCCGAAGCCCTCCCCGAACCCGTACCCTAAGCCGTACCCTAAGCCGTACCCTAAGCCTAACCCTAACCCTAGGCTACCCTTGACTGCTTCTGCCTCCAATAGATTTCCTAAGCACTAGTGTTTTAAGGAACAGCTTAAAAAGAGAATCCTAATGTGATTTCTTTATAATGGATGTGTTCCTTATCTTATCCTAGTGTCTAAACTCTTCTCCATGCCTGGACCTCCAAATAATATTCCTTTACGTGCTAAGGGGTATCTAGAGAGTGGGTTAGGTTTAATAACTACCCTAACACTAACGCGTACCCTAACCCTAACCCTTACCCTAACCCTAACACGTACCCTAATCCTAACCAATACCCTAAACCGAGCCCTAACCCTAACAGTAACCCTAACCTTAACCCTAACCCATACCCTACGCCGTACCCGAAGCCCTCCCCGAACCCGTACCCTAAGCCGTACCCTAAGCCGTACCCTAACCCTAGGCTACCCTTGACTGCTTCTGCCTCCAGTAGATTTCCTAAGCACTAGTGTTTTAAGGAACAGCTTAAAAAGAGAATCCTAATGTGATTTCTTTATAATGGGTGTGTTCCTTATCTTATCCTAGTGTCTAAACTCTTCTCCATGGCTGGACCTCCAAATAATATTCCTTTACGTGCTAAGGGGTATCTAGAGTGTGGGATAGTTTTAATAACTACCCTAACACTAACGCGTACCCTAACCCTAACCCCTACCCTAACACTAACACGTACCCTAATCCTAACCAATACACTAAACCGAGCCCTAACCCTAACACTAACCCTAACCCTAACCCTAACCCATACCTTACGCCGTACCCGAAGCACTCCCCGAACCCGTACCCTAAGCCGTACGCTAAGCCGTACCCTAAGCCTAACCCTAACCCTAGGCTACCCTTGACTGCTTCTGCCACCAATAGATTTCCTAAGCACTAGTGTTTTAAGGAACAGCTTAAAAAGAGAATCCTAATGTGATTTCTTTATAATGGGTGTGTTCCTTATCTTATCCTAGTGTCTAAACTCTTCTCCATGGCTGGACCTCCAAATAATATTCCTTATGTGCTAAGGGGTATCTAGAGAGTGGGATAGCTTTAATAACTACCCTAACACTAACGCGTACCCTAACCCTAACCCCTACCCTAACCCTAACATGTACCCTAATGCTAAACCGTGCCCTAAACCGAGCCCTAACCCTAACACTAACCCTAACCCTAACCCTAACCCATACACTATGCCGTACCCGAAGCCCTCCCCGAACCCGTACCCTAAGCCGTACCCTAAGCCGTACTCTAAGCCTAACCCTAACCCTAGGCTACCCTTGACTGCTTCTGCCTCCAATAGATTTCCTAAGCACTAGTGTTTTAAGGAACAGCTTAAAAAGAGAATCCTAATGTGATTTCTTTATAATGGGTGTGTTCCTTATCTTATCCTAGTGTCTAAACTCTTCTCCATGGCTGGACCTCCAAATAATATTCCTTTACGTGCTAAGGGGTATCTAGAGAGTGGGTTAGGTTTAATAACTACCCTAACACTAACGCGTACCCTAACCCTAACACGTACCCTAATCCTAACCAATACCCTAAACCGAGCCCTAACCCTAACACTAACCCTAACCCTAACCCTAACCCATACCCTACGCCGTACGCGAAGCCCTCCCCGAACCCGTACCCGAAGCCGTACCCTAAGCCTAACCCTAAGCCGTACCCTAACCCAAGGCTACCCTTGAATGCTTCTGCCTGCAATAGATTTCCTAAGCACTAGTGTTTTAAGGAACAGCTTAAAAAGAGAATCCTAATGTGATTTCTTTATAATGGGTGTGTTCCTTATCTTATCCTAGTGTCTAAACTCTTCTCCATGGCTGGACCTCCAAATAATATTCCTTTACGTGCTAAGGGGTATCTAGAGAGTGGGTTAGGTTTAATAACTACCCTAACACTAACGCGTAACCTAACCCTAACCCCTACCCTAACCCTAACACGTACCCTAATCCTAACCCGTACCCCAAACCGAGCTCTAACCCTAACACTAACCCTAACCCTAACCCTAACCCATACCCTACGCCGTACCCGAAGCCCTCCCCGAACCCGTACCCTAAGCCGTACCCTAATCCGTACCCTAAGCCTAACCCTAACCCTAGGCTACCCTTGACTGCTTCTGCCTCCAATAGATTTCCTAAGCACTAGTGTTTTAAGGAACAGCTTAAAAAGAGAATCCTAATGTGATTTCTTTATAATGGGTGTGTTCCATATCTTATCCTAGTGTCTAAACTCTTCTCCATGGCTGGACCTCCAAATAATATTCCTTATGTGCTAAGGGGTATCTAGAGAGTGGGATAGCTTTAATAACTACCCTAACACTAACGCGTACCCTAACCCTAACCCCTACCCTAACCATAACACGTACCCTAATCCTAACCAATACCCTAAACCGAGCCCTAACCCTAACACTAACCCTAACCCTAACCCTAACCCATACCCTACGCCATACCCGAAGCCCTCCCCGAACCCGTACCCTAAGCCGTACCCTAAGCCTAACCCTAAGCCTAACCCTAACCCTAGGCTACCCTTGAATGCTTCTGCCTCCAATAGATTTCCTAAGCACTAGTGTTTTAAGGAACAGCTTAAAAAGAGAATCCTAATGTGATTTCTTTATAATGGGTGTGTTCCTTATCTTATCCTAGTGTCTAAACTCTTCTCCATGGCTGGACCTCCAAATAATATTCCTTGACGTGCTAAGGGGTATCTAGAGAGTGGGTTAGGTTTAATAACTACCCTAACACTAACGCGTAACCTAACCCTAACCCCTACCCTAACCCTAACACGTACCCTAATCCTAACCCGTACCCCAAAGCGAGCTCTAACCCTAACACTAACCCTAA
This sequence comes from Balaenoptera physalus, assembly GCF_965194825.1. Taxonomy (NCBI): domain Eukaryota; kingdom Metazoa; phylum Chordata; class Mammalia; order Artiodactyla; family Balaenopteridae; genus Balaenoptera; species Balaenoptera physalus. The sequence goes on from NW_028126403.1 coordinate 145,109, forward strand.
CCCTAACCCTAACCCATACCCTACGCCGTACCCGAAGCCCTCCCCGAACCCGTACCCTACGCCGTACCCTAAGCCGTACCCTAAGCCTAACCCTAACCCTAGGCTACCCTTGACTGCTTCTGCCTCCAATATATTTCCTAAGCACTAGTGTTTTAAGGAACAGCTTAAAAAGAGAATCCTAATGTGATTTCTTTATAATGGGTGTGTTCCTTATCTTATCCTAGTGTCTAAACTCTTCTCCATGGCTGGATCTCCAAATAATATTCCTTTACGTGCTAAGGGGTATCTAGAGAGTGGGTTAGGTTTAATAACTACCCTAACACTAACGCGTAACCTAACCCTAACCCCTACCCTAACCCTAACACGTACCCTAATCCAAACCCGTACCCCAAACCGAGCTCTAACCCTAACACTAACCCTAACCCTAACCCTAACCCATACCCTACGCCGTACCCGAAGCCCTCCCCGAACCCGTACCCTAAGCCGTACCCTAAGCCGTACCCTAAGCCTAACCCTAACCCTAGGCTACCCTTGACTGCTTCTGCCTCCAATAGATTTCCTAAGCACTAGTGTTTTAAGGAACAGCTTAAAAAGAGAATCCTAATGTGATTTCTTTATAATGGGTGTGTTCCTTATCTTATCCTAGTGTCTAAACTCTTCTCCATGGCTGGACCTCCAAATAATATTCCTTTACGTGCTAAGGGGTATCTAGAGAGTGGGTTAGGTTTAATAACTACCCTAACACTAACGCGTACCCTAACCCTAACCCCTACCCTAACCCTAACACGTACCCTAATCCTAACCAATACCCTAAACCGAGCCCTAACCCTAACACTAACCCTAACCCTAACCCTAACCCATACCCTACGCCGTACCAGAAGCCCTCCCCGAACCCGTACCCTAAGCCGTACCCTAAGCCTAACCTTAAGCCTAACCCTAACCCTAGGCTACCCTTGAATGCTTCTGCCTCCAATAGATTTCCTAAGCACTAGTGTTTTAAGGAACAGCTTAAAAAGAGAATCCTAATGTGATTTCTTTATAATGGGTGTGTTCCTTATCTTATCCTAGTGTCTAAACTCTTCTCCATGGCTGGACCTCCAAATAATATTCCTTTACGTGCTAAGGGGTATCTAGAGAGTGGGTTAGGTTTAATAACTACCCTAACACTAACGCGTAAACTAACCCTAACCCCTACCCTAACCCTAACACGTACCCTAATCCTAACCCGTACCCCAAACCGAGCCCTAACCCTAACACTAACCCTAACCCTAACCCTAACCCATACCCTACGCCGTACCCGAAGCCCTCCCCGAACCCGTACCCTAAGCCGTACCCTAAGCCGTACCCTAAGCCTAACCCTAACCCTAGGCTACCCTTGACAGCTTCTGCCTCCCATAGATTTCCTAAGCACTAGTGTTTTAAGGAACAGCTTAAAAAGAGAATCCTAATGTGATTTCTTTATAATGGGTGTGTTCCTTATCTTATCCTAGTGTCTAAACTCTTCTCCATGGCTGGACCTCCAAATAATATTCCTTTACGTGCTAAGGGGTATCTAGAGAGTGGGTTAGGTTTAATAACTACCCTAACACTAACGCGTACCCTAACCCTAACCCCTACCGTAACCCTAACACGTACCCTAATCCTAACCAATACCCTAAACCGAGCCCTAACCCTAACACTAACCCTAACCCTAACCCTAACCCATACCCTACGCCGTACCAGAAGCCCTCCCCGAACCCGTACCCTAAGCCGTACCCTAAGCCGTACCCTAAGCCTAACCCTAACCCTAGGCTACCCTTGACTGCTTCTGCCTCCAATAGATTTCCTAAGCACTAGTGTTTTAAGGAACAGCTTAAAAAGAGAATCCTAATGTGATTTCTTTATAGTGGGTGTGTTCCTTATCTTATCCTAGTGTCTAAACTCTTCTCCATGGCTGGACCCCCAAATAATATTCCTTTACGTGCTAAGGGGTATCTAGAGAGTGGGATAGGTTTAATAACTACCCTAACCCTAACGCGTACCCTAACCCTATCCCCTACCCTAACCCTAACACGTACCCTAATCCTAACCCGTACCCCAAACCGAACCCGAACCCTAACACTAACCCTAACCCTAACCCTAACCCATACCCTACGCCGTACCCGAAGCCCTCCCCGAACCCGTACCCTAAGCCGTACCCTAAGCCTAACCCTAACCCTAGGCTACCCTTGACTGCTTCTGCCTCCAATAGATTTCCTAAGCACTAGTGTTTTAAGGAACAGCTTAAAAAGAGAATCCTTATGTGATTTCTTTATAATGGGTGTGTTCCTTATCTTATCCTAGTGTCTAAACTCTTCTCCATGGCTGGACCCCCAAATAATATTCCTTTACATGCTAAGGGGTATCTAGAGAGTGGGATAGGTTTAATAACTACCCTAAACCTAACGCGTACCCTAACCCTATCCCCTACCCTAACCCTAACACGTACCCTAATCCTAACCCGTACCCTAAACCGAGCCCTAACCCTAACCCTAACCCTAACCCTAACCCATACCCTACGCCGTACCCGAAGCCCTCCCCGAACCCGTACCCTAAGCCGTACCCTAAGCCGTACCCTAAGCCTAACCCTAACCCTAGGCTACCCTTGACTGCTTCTGGCTCCAATAGATTTCCTAAGCACTAGTGTTTTAAGGAACAGCTTAAAAAGAGAATCCTAATCTGATTTCTTTATAATAGGTGTGTTCCTTATCTTATCCTAGTGTCTAAACTCTTCTCCATGGCTGGACCTCCAAATAATATTCCTTTACGTGCTAAGGGGTATCTAGAGAGTGGGTTAGGTTTAATAACTACCCTAACACTAACGCGTACCCTAACCCTAACCCCTACCCTAACCCTAACACGTATCCTAATCCTAACCAATACCCTAAACCGAGCCCTAACCCTAACACTAACCCTAACCCTAACCCTAACCCATACCCTACGCCGTACCAGAAGCCCTCCCCGAACCCGTACCCTAAGCCGTACCCTAAGCCTAACCCTAAGCCTAACCCTAACCCTAGGCTACCCTTGAATGCTTCTACCTCCAATAGATTTCCTAAGCACTAGTGTTTTAAGGAACAGCTTAAAAAGAGAATCCTAATGTGATTTCTTTATAATGGGTGTGTTCCTTATCTTATCCTAGTGTCTAAACTCTTCTCCATGGCTGGACCTCCAAATAATATTCCTTTATGTGCTAAGGGGTATCTAGAGAGTGGGATAGCTTTAATAACTACCCTAACACTAACGCGTACCCTAACCCTAACCCTTACCCTAACCATAACACGTACCCTAATCCTAACCAATACCCTAAACCGAGCCCTAACCCTAACACTAACCCTAACCCTAACCCTAACCCATACCCTACGCCGTACCCGAAGCCCTCCCCGAACCCATACCCTACGCCGTACCCTAAGCCGTACCCTAAGCCTAACCCTAACCCTAGGCTTCCCTTGACTGCTTCTGCCTCCAATAGATTTCCTAAGCACTAGTGTTTTAAGGAACAGCTTAAAAAGAGAATCCTAATGTGATTTCTTTATAATGGGTGTGTTCCTTATCTTATCCTAGTGTCTAAACTCTTCTCCATGGCTGGACCTCCAAATAATATTCCTTATGGGCTACGGGGTATCTAGAGAGTGGGATAGCTTTAATAACTACCCTAACACTAACGCGTACCCTAACCCTAACCCCTACCCTAACCCTAACACGTACCCTAATCCTAACCAATACCCTAAACCGAGCCCTAACCCTAACACTAACCCTAACCCTAACCCTAACCCATACCCTACGACATACCCGAAGCCCTCCCCGAACCCGTACCCTAAGCCGTACCCTAAGCCGTACTCTAAGCCGTACCCTAACCCTAGGCTACCCTTGACTGTTTCTGCCTCCAATAGATTTCCTAAGCACTAGTGTTTTAAGGAACAGCTTAAAAAGAGAATCCTAATGTGATTTCTTTATAATGGGTGTGTTCCTTATCTTATCCTAGTGTCTAAACTCTTCTCCATGGCTGGACCTCCAAATAATATTCCTTTATGTGCTAAGGGGTATCTAGAGAGTGGGATAGCTTTAATAACTACCCTAACACTAACGCGTACCCTAACCCTAACCCCTACCCTAACCCTAACACGTACCCTAATCCTAACCCGTACCCCAAACCGAGCCCTAACCCTAACACTAACCCTAACCCTAACACTAACCCATACCCTACGCCGTACCCGAAGCCCTCCCCGAACCCGTACCCTAAGCCGTACCCTAAGCCGTACCCTAAGCCTAACCCTAACCCTAGGCTACCCTTGACTGCTTCTGCCTCCAATAGATTTCCTAAGCACTAGTGTTTTAAGGAACAGCTTAAAAAGAGAATCATAATGTGATTTCTTTATAATGGGTGTGTTCCTTATCTTATCCTAGTGTCTAAACTCTTCTCCATGGTTGGACCTCCAAATAATATTCCTTATGTGCTAAGGGGTATCTAGAGAATGGGATAGCTTTAATAACTACCCTAACACTAACGCGTACCCTAACCCTAACCCCTACCCTAACCCTAACATGTACCCTAATGCTAAACCGTACCCTAAACCGAGCCCTAACCCTAACACTAACCCTAACCCTAACCCTAACCCATACACTATGCCGTACCCGAAGCCCTCCCCGATCCCGTACCCTAAGCCGTACCCTAAGCCGTACTCTAAGCCTAACCCTAACCCTAGGCTACCCTTGACTGCTTCTGCCTCCAATAGATTTCCTAAGCACTAGTGTTTTAAGGAACAGCTTAAAAAGAGAATCCTAATGTGATTTCTTTATAATGGGTGTGTTCCTTATCTTATCCTAGTGTCTAAACTCTTCTCCATGGCTGGACCTCCAAATAATATTCCTTTACGTGCTAAGGGGTATCTAGAGAGTGGGTTAGGTTTAATAACTACCCTAACACTAACGCGTACCCTAACCCTAACCCCTACCCTAACCCTAACACGTACCCTAATCCTAACCAATACCCTAAACCGAGCCCTAACCCTAACAGTAACCCTAACCCTAACCGTAACCCATACCCTACGCCGTACCCGAAGCCCTCCCCGAACCCGTACCCTAAGCCGTACCCTAAGCCGTACCCTAACCCTAGGCTACCCTTGACTGCTTCTGCCTCCAGTAGATTTCCTAAGCACTAGTGTTTTAAGGAACAGCTTAAAAAGAGAATCCTAATGTGATTTCTTTATAATGGGTGTGTTCCTTATCTTATCCTAGTGTCTAAACTCTTCTCCATGGCTGGACCCCCAAATAATATTCCTTTACGTGCTAAGGTGTATCTAGAGAGTGGGATAGGTTTAATAACTACCCTAACCCTAACGCGTACCCTAACCCTAACCCTTACCCTAACCCTAACATGTACCCTAATGCTAACCCGTACCCTAAACCGAGCCCTAACCCTAACACTAACCCTAACCCTAACCCTAACCCATACACTACGCCGTACCCGAAGCCCTCCCCGAACCCGTACCCTAAGCCGTACCCTAAGCCTAACCCTAAGCCTAACCCTAACCCTAGGCTACCCTTGAATGCTTCTGCCTCCAATAGATTTCCTAAGCACTAGTGTTTTAAGGAACAGCTTAAAAAGAGAATCCTAATGTGATTTCTTTATAATGGGTGTGTTCCTTATCTTATCCTAGTGTCTAAACTCTTCTCCATGGCTGGACCTCCAAATAATATTCCTTTACGTGCTAAGGGGTATCTAGAGAGTGGGTTAGGTTTAATAACTACCCTAACACTAACGCGTAAACTAACCCTAACCCCTACCCTAACCCTAACACGTACCCTAATCCTAACCCGTACCCCAAACCGAGCCCTAACCCTAACACTAACCCTAAACCTAACCCTAACCCATACCCTACGCCGTACCCGAAGCCCTCCCCGAACCCGTACCCTAAGCCGTACCCTAAGCCGTACCCTAAGCCTAACCCTAACCCTAGGCTACCCTTGACAGCTTCTGCCTCCCATAGATTTCCTAAGCACTAGTGTTTTAAGGAACAGCTTAAAAAGAGAATCCTAATGTGATTTCTTTATAATGGGTGTGTTCCTTATCTTATCCTAGTGTCTAAACTCTTCTCCATGGCTGGACCTCCAAATAATATTCCTTTACGTGCTAAGGGGTATCTAGAGAGTGGGATAGCTTTAATAACTACCCTAACACTAACGCGTACCCTAACCCTAACCCCTACCGTAACCCTAACACGTACCCTAATCCTAACCAATACCCTAAACCGAGCCCTAACCCTAACACTAACCCTAACCCTAACCCTAACCCATACCCTACGCCGTACCAGAAGCCCTCCCCGAACCCGTACCCTAAGCCGTACCCTAAGCCGTACCCTAAGCCTAACCCTAACCCTAGGCTACCCTTGACTGCTTCTGCCTCCAATAGATTTCCTAAGCACTAGTGTTTTAAGGAACAGCTTAAAAAGAGAATCCTAATGTGATTTCTTTATAGTGGGTGTGTTCCTTATCTTATCCTAGTGTCTAAACTCTTCTCCATGGCTGGACCCCCAAATAATATTCCTTTACGTGCTAAGGGGTATCTAGAGAGTGGGATAGGTTTAATAACTACCCTAACCCTAACGCGTACCCTAACCCTATCCCCTACCCTAACCCTAACACGTACCCTAATCCTAACCCGTACCCCAAACCGAACCCGAACCCTAACACTAACCCTAACCCTAACCCTAACCCATACCCTACGCCGTACCCGAAGCCCTCCCCGAACCCGTACCCTAAGCCGTACCCTAAGCCTAACCCTAACCCTAGGCTACCCTTGACTGCTTCTGCCTCCAATAGATTTCCTAAGCACTAGTGTTTTAAGGAACAGCTTAAAAAGAGAATCCTTATGTGATTTCTTTATAATGGGTGTGTTCCTTATCTTATCCTAGTGTCTAAACTCTTCTCCATGGCTGGACCCCCAAATAATATTCCTTTACATGCTAAGGGGTATCTAGAGAGTGGGATAGGTTTAATAACTACCCTAAACCTAACGCGTACCCTAACCCTATCCCCTACCCTAACCCTAACACGTACCCTAATCCTAACCCGTACCCTAAACCGAGCCCTAACCCTAACCCTAACCCTAACCCTAACCCATACCCTACGCCGTACCCGAAGCCCTCCCCGAACCCGTACCCTAAGCCGTACCCTAAGCCGTACCCTAAGCCTAACCCTAACCCTAGGCTACCCTTGACTGCTTCTGGCTCCAATAGATTTCCTAAGCACTAGTGTTTTAAGGAACAGCTTAAAAAGAGAATCCTAATCTGATTTCTTTATAATAGGTGTGTTCCTTATCTTATCCTAGTGTCTAAACTCTTCTCCATGGCTGGACCTCCAAATAATATTCCTTTACGTGCTAAGGGGTATCTAGAGAGTGGGTTAGGTTTAATAACTACCCTAACACTAACGCGTACCCTAACCCTAACCCCTACCCTAACCCTAACACGTATACTAATCCTAACCAATACCCTAAACCGAGCCCTAACCCTAACACTAACCCTAACCCTAACCCTAACCCATACCCTACGCCGTACCAGAAGCCCTCCCCGAACCCGTACCCTAAGCCGTACCCTAAGCCTAACCCTAAGCCTAACCCTAACCCTAGGCTACCCTTGAATGCTTCTACCTCCAATAGATTTCCTAAGCACTAGTGTTTTAAGGAACAGCTTAAAAAGAGAATCCTAATGTGATTTCTTTATAATGGGTGTGTTCCTTATCTTATCCTAGTGTCTAAACTCTTCTCCATGGCTGGACCTCCAAATAATATTCCTTTATGTGCTAAGGGGTATCTAGAGAGTGGGATAGCTTTAATAACTACCCTAACACTAACGCGTACCCTAACCCTAACCCTTACCCTAACCATAACACGTACCCTAATCCTAACCAATACCCTAAACCGAGCCCTAACCCTAACACTAACCCTAACCCTAACCCTAACCCATACCCTACGCCGTACCCGAAGCCCTCCCCGAACCCATACCCTACGCCGTACCCTAAGCCGTACCCTAAGCCTAACCCTAACCCTAGGCTTCCCTTGACTGCTTCTGCCTCCAATAGATTTCCTAAGCACTAGTGTTTTAAGGAACAGCTTAAAAAGAGAATCCTAATGTGATTTCTTTATAATGGGTGTGTTCCTTATCTTATCCTAGTGTCTAAACTCTTCTCCATGGCTGGACCTCCAAATAATATTCCTTATGGGCTACGGGGTATCTAGAGAGTGGGATAGCTTTAATAACTACCCTAACACTAACGCGTACCCTAACCCTAACACCTACCCTAACCCTAACACGTACCCTAATCCTAACCAATACCCTAAACCGAGCCCTAACCCTAACACTAACCCTAACCCTAACCCTAACCCTAACCCATACCCTACGACATACCCGAAGCCCTCCCCGAACCCGTACCCTAAGCCGTACCCTAAGCCGTACTCTAAGCCGTACCCTAACCCTAGGCTACCCTTGACTGCTTCTGCCTCCAATAGATTTCCTAAGCACTAGTGTTTTAAGGAACAGCTTAAAAAGAGAATCCTAATGTGATTTCTTTATAATGGGTGTGTTCCTTATCTTATCCTAGTGTCTAAACTCTTCTCCATGGCTGGACCTCCAAATAATATTCCTTTATGTGCTAAGGGGTATCTAGAGAGTGGGATAGCTTTAATAACTACCCTAACACTAACGCGTACCCTAACCCTAACCCCTACCCTAACCCTAACACGTACCCTAATCCTAACCCGTACCCCAAACCGAGCCCTAACCCTAACACTAACCCTAACCCTAACACTAACCCATACCCTACGCCGTACCCGAAGCCCTCCCCGAACCCGTACCCTAAGCCGTACCCTAAGCCGTACCCTAAGCCTAACCCTAACCCTAGGCTACCCTTGACTGCTTCTGCCTCCAATAGATTTCCTAAGCACTAGTGTTTTAAGGAACAGCTTAAAAAGAGAATCATAATGTGATTTCTTTATAATGGGTGTGTTCCTTATCTTATCCTAGTGTCTAAACTCTTCTCCATGGTTGGACCTCCAAATAATATTCCTTATGTGCTAAGGGGTATCTAGAGAATGGGATAGCTTTAATAACTACCCTAACACTAACGCGTACCCTAACCCTAACCCCTACCCTAACCCTAACATGTACCCTAATGCTAAACCGTACCCTAAACCGAGCCCTAACCCTAACACTAACCCTAACCCTAACCCTAACCCATACACTATGCCGTACCCGAAGCCCTCCCCGATCCCGTACCCTAAGCCGTACCCTAAGCCGTACTCTAAGCCTAACCCTAACCCTAGGCTACCCTTGACTGCTTCTGCCTCCAATAGATTTCCTAAGCACTAGTGTTTTAAGGAACAGCTTAAAAAGAGAATCCTAATGTGATTTCTTTATAATGGGTGTGTTCCTTATCTTATCCTAGTGTCTAAACTCTTCTCCATGGCTGGACCTCCAAATAATATTCCTTTACGTGCTAAGGGGTATCTAGAGAGTGGGTTAGGTTTAATAACTACCCTAACACTAACGCGTACCCTAACCCTAACCCCTACCCTAACCCTAACACGTACCCTAATCCTAACCAATACCCTAAACCGAGCCCTAACCCTAACAGTAACCCTAACACTAACCCTAACCCATACCCTACGCCGTACCCGAAGCCCTCCCCGAACCCGTACCCTAAGCCGTACCCTAAGCCGTACCCTAACCCTAGGCTACCCTTGACTGCTTCTGCCTCCAGTAGATTTCCTAAGCACTAGTGTTTTAAGGAACAGCTTAAAAAGAGAATCCTAATGTGATTTCTTTATAATGGGTGTGTTCCTTATCTTATCCTAGTGTCTAAACTCTTCTCCATGGCTGGACCCCCAAATAATATTCCTTTACGTGCTAAGGTGTATCTAGAGAGTGGGATAGGTTTAATAACTACCCTAACCCTAACGCGTACCCTAACCCTAACCCCTACCCTAACCCTAACATGTACCCTAATGCTAACCCGTACCCTAAACCGAGCCCTAACCCTAACACTAACCCTAACCCTAACCCTAACCCATACACTACGCCGTACCCGAAGCCCTCCCCGAACCCGTACCCTAAGCCGTACCCTAAGCCGTACTCTAAGCCTAACCCTAACCCTAGGCTACCCTTGACTGCTTCTGCCTCCAATAGATTTCCTAAGCACTAGTGTTTTAAGGAACAACTTAAAAAGAGAATCCTAATGTGATTTCTTTATAATGGGTGTGTTCCTTATCTTATCCTAGTGTCTAAACTCTTCTCCATGGCTGGACCTCCAAATAATATTCCTTTACGTGCTAAGGGGTATCTAGAGAGTGGGTTAGGTTTAATAACTACCCTAACACTAACGCGTACCCTAACCCTAACCCCTACCGTAACCCTAACACGTACCCTAATCCTAACCAATACCCTAAACCGAGCCCTAACCCTAACACTAACCCTAACCCTAACCCTAACCCATACCCTACGCCGTACCAGAAGCCCTCCCCGAACCCGTACCCTAAGCCGTACCCTAAGCCGTACCCTAAGCCTAACCCTAACCCTAGGCTACCCTTGACTGCTTCTGCCTCCAATAGATTTCCTAAGCACTAGTGTTTTAAGGAACAGCTTAAAAAGAGAATCCTAATGTGATTTCTTTATAGTGGGTGTGTTCCTTATCTTATCCTAGTGTCTAAACTCTTCTCCATGGCTGGACCCCCAAATAATATTCCTTTACGTGCTAAGGGGTATCTAGAGAGTGGGATAGGTTTAATAACTACCCTAACCCTAACGCGTACCCTAACCCTATCCCCTACCCTAACCCTAACACGTACCCTAATCCTAACCCGTACCCCAAACCGAACCCGAACCCTAACACTAACCCTAACCCTAACCCTAACCCATACCCTACGCCGTACCCGAAGCCCTCCCCGAACCCGTACCCTAAGCCGTACCCTAAGCCTAACCCTAACCCTAGGCTACCCTTGACTGCTTCTGCCTCCAATAGATTTCCTAAGCACTAGTGTTTTAAGGAACAGCTTAAAAAGAGAATCCTAATGTGATTTCTTTATAATGGGTGTGTTCCTTATCTTATCCTAGTGTCTAAACTCTTCTCCATGGCTGGACCCCCAAATAATATTCCTTTACATGCTAAGGGGTATCTAGAGAGTGGGATAGGTTTAATAACTACCCTAAACCTAACGCGTACCCTAACCCTATCCCCTACCCTAACCCTAACACGTACCCTAATCCTAACCCGTACCCTAAACCGAGCCCTAACCCTAACCGTAACCCATACCCTACGCCGTACCCGAAGCCCTCCCCGAACCCGTACCCTAAGCCGTACCCTAAGCCGTACCCTAAGCCTAACCCTAACCCTAGGCTACCCTTGACTGCTTCTGGCTCCAATAGATTTCCTAAGCACTAGTGTTTTAAGGAACAGCTTAAAAAGAGAATCCTAATCTGATTTCTTTATAATAGGTGTGTTCCTTATCTTATCCTAGTGTCTAAACTCTTCTCCATGGCTGGACCTCCAAATAATATTCCTTTACGTGCTAAGGGGTATCTAGAGAGTGGGTTAGGTTTAATAACTACCCTAACACTAACGCGTACCCTAACCCTAACCCCTACCCTAACCCTAACACGTATCCTAATCCTAACCAATACCCTAAACCGAGCCCTAACCCTAACACTAACCCTAACCCTAACCCTAACCCATACCCTACGCCGTACCAGAAGCCCTCCCCGAACCCGTACCCTAAGCCGTACCCTAAGCCTAACCCTAAGCCTAACCCTAACCCTAGGCTACCCTTGAATGCTTCTACCTCCAATAGATTTCCTAAGCACTAGTGTTTTAAGGAACAGCTTAAAAAGAGAATCCTAATGTGATTTCTTTATAATGGGTGTGTTCCTTATCTTATCCTAGTGTCTAAACTCTTCTCCATGGCTGGACCTCCAAATAATATTCCTTTATGTGCTAAGGGGTATCTAGAGAGTGGGATAGCTTTAATAACTACCCTAACACTAACGCGTACCCTAACCCTAACCCTTACCCTAACCATAACACGTACCCTAATCCTAACCAATACCCTAAACCGAGCCCTAACCCTAACACTAACCCTAACCCTAACCCTAACCCATACCCTACGCCGTACCCGAAGCCCTCCCCGAACCCATACCCTACGCCGTACCCTAAGCCGTACCCTAAGCCTAACCCTAACCCTAGGCTTCCCTTGACTGCTTCTGCCTCCAATAGATTTCCTAAGCACTAGTGTTTTAAGGAACAGCTTAAAAAGAGAATCCTAATGTGATTTCTTTATAATGGGTGTGTTCCTTATCTTATCCTAGTGTCTAAACTCTTCTCCATAGCTGGACCTCCAAATAATATTCCTTATGGGCTACGGGGTATCTAGAGAGTGGGATAGCTTTAATAACTACCCTAACACTAACGCGTACCCTAACCCTAACCCCTACCCTAACCCTAACACGTACCCTAATCCTAACCAATACCCTAAACCGAGCCCTAACCCTAACACTAACCCTAACCCTAACCCTAACCCATACCCTACGACATACCCGAAGCCCTCCCCGAACCCGTACCCTAAGCCGTACCCTAAGCCGTACTCTAAGCCGTACCCTAACCCTAGGCTACCCTTGACTGCTTCTGCCTCCAATAGATTTCCTAAGCACTAGTGTTTTAAGGAACAGCTTAAAAAGAGAATCCTAATGTGATTTCTTTATAATGGGTGTGTTCCTTATCTTATCCTAGTGTCTAAACTCTTCTCCATGGCTGGACCTCCAAATAATATTCCTTTATGTGCTAAGGGGTATCTAGAGAGTGGGATAGCTTTAATAACTACCCTAACACTAACGCGTACCCTAACCCTAACCCCTACCCTAACCCTAACACGTACCCTAATCCTAACCCGTACCCCAAACCGAGCCCTAACCCTAACACTAACCCTAACACTAACACTAACCCATACCCTACGCCGTACCCGAAGCCCTCCCCGAACCCGTACCCTAAGCCGTACCCTAAGCCGTACCCTAAGCCTAACCCTAACCCTAGGCTACCCTTGACTGCTTCTGCCTCCAATAGATTTCCTAAGCACTAGTGTTTTAAGGAACAGCTTAAAAAGAGAATCATAATGTGATTTCTTTATAATGGGTGTGTTCCTTATCTTATCCTAGTGTCTAAACTCTTCTCCATGGTTGGACCTCCAAATAATATTCCTTATGTGCTAAGGGGTATCTAGAGAATGGGATAGCTTTAATAACTACCCTAACACTAACGCGTACCCTAACCCTAACCCCTACCCTAACCCTAACATGTACCCTAATGCTAAACCGTACCCTAAACCGAGCCCTAACCCTAACACTAACCCTAACACTAACCCTAACCCATACACTATGCCGTACCCGAAGCCCTCCCCGATCCCGTACCCTAAGCCGTACCCTAAGCCGTACTCTAAGCCTAACCCTAACCCTAGGCTACCCTTGACTGCTTCTGCCTCCAATAGATTTCCTAAGCACTAGTGTTTTAAGGAACAGCTTAAAAAGAGAATCCTAATGTGATTTCTTTATAATGGGTGTGTTCCTTATCTTATCCTAGTGTCTAAACTCTTCTCCATGGCTGGACCTCCAAATAATATTCCTTTACGTGCTAAGGGGTATCTAGAGAGTGGGTTAGGTTTAATAACTACCCTAACACTAACGCGTACCCTAACCCTAACCCCTACCCTAACCCTAACACGTACCCTAATCCTAACCAATACCCTAAACCGAGCCCTAACCCTAACAGTAACCCTAACCCTAACCCTAACCCATACCCTACGCCGTACCCGAAGCCCTCCCCGAACCCGTACCCTAAGCCGTACCCTAAGCCGTACCCTAACCCTAGGCTACCCTTGACTGCTTCTGCCTCCAGTAGATTTCCTAAGCACTAGTGTTTTAAGGAACAGCTTAAAAAGAGAATCCTAATGTGATTTCTTTATAATGGGTGTGTTCCTTATCTTATCCTAGTGTCTAAACTCTTCTCCATGGCTGGACCCCCAAATAATATTCCTTTACGTGCTAAGGTGTATCTAGAGAGTGGGATAGGTTTAATAACTACCCTAACCCTAACGCGTACCCTAACCCTAACCCCTACCCTAACCCTAACATGTACCCTAATGCTAACCCGTACCCTAAACCGAGCCCTAACCCTAACACTAACCCTAACCCTAACCCTAACCCATACACTACGCCGTACCCGAAGCCCTCCCCGAACCCGTACCCTAAGCCGTACCCTAAGCCGTACTCTAAGCCTAACCCTAACCCTAGGCTACCCTTGACTGCTTCTGCCTCCAATAGATTTCCTAAGCACTAGTGTTTTAAGGAACAGCTTAAAAAGAGAATCCTAATGTGATTTCTTTATAATGGGTGTGTTCCTTATCTTATCCTAGTGTCTAAACTCTTCTCCATGGCTGGACCTCCAAATAATATTCCTTTACGTGCTAAGGGGTATCTAGAGTGTGGGATAGTTTTAATAACTACCCTAACACTAACGCGTACCCTAACCCTAACCCCTACCCTAACACTAACACGTACCCTAATCCTAACCAATACACTAAACCGAGCCCTAACCCTAACACTAACCCTAACCCTAACCCTAACCCATACCTTACGCCGTACCCGAAGCACTCCCCGAACCCGTACCCTAAGCCGTACGCTAAGCCGTACCCTAAGCCTAACCCTAACCCTAGGCTACCCTTGACTGCTTCTGCCTCCAATAGATTTCCTAAGCACTAGTGTTTTAAGGAACAGCTTAAAAAGAGAATCCTAATGTGATTTCTTTATAATGGGTGTGTTCCTTATCTTATCCTAGTGTCTAAACTCTTCTCCATGGCTGGACCTCCAAATAATATTCCTTATGTGCTAAGGGGTATCTAGAGAGTGGGATAGCTTTAATAACTACCCTAACACTAACGCGTACCCTAACCCTAACCCCTACCCTAACCCTAACATGTACCCTAATGCTAAACCGTACCCTAAACCGAGCCCTAACCCTAACACTAACCCTAACCCTAACCCTAACCCATACACTATGCCGTACCCGAAGCCCTCCCCGAACCCGTACCCTAAGCCGTACCCTAAGCCGTACTCTAAGCCTAACCCTAACCCTAGGCTACCCTTGACTGCTTCTGCCTCCAATAGATTTCCTAAGCACTAGTGTTTTAAGGAACAGCTTAAAAAGAGAATCCTAATGTGATTTCTTTATAATGGGTGTGTTCCTTATCTTATCCTAGTGTCTAAACTCTTCTCCATGGCTGGACCTCCAAATAATATTCCTTTACGTGCTAAGGGGTATCTAGAGAGTGGGTTAGGTTTAATAACTACCCTAACACTAACGCGTACCCTAACCCTAACACGTACCCTAATCCTAACCAATACCCTAAACCGAGCCCTAACCCTAACACTAACCCTAACCCTAACCCTAACCCATACCCTACGCCGTACCAGAAGCCCTCCCCGAACCCGTACCCGAAGCCGTACCCTAAGCCTAACCATAAGCCTAACCCTAACCCAAGGCTACCCTTGAATGCTTCTGCCTCCAATAGATTTCCTAAGCACTAGTGTTTTAAGGAACAGCTTAAAAAGAGAATCCTAATGTGATTTCTTTATAATGGGTGTGTTCCTTATCTTATCCTAGTGTCTAAACTCTTCTCCATGCCTGGACCTCCAAATAATATTCCTTTACGTGCTAAGGGGTATCTAGAGAGTGGGTTAGGTTTAATAACTACCCTAACACTAACGCGTACCCTAACCCTAACCCTTACCCTAACCCTAACACGTACCCTAATCCTAACCAATACCCTAAACCGAGCCCTAACCCTAACAGTAACCCTAACCCTAACCCTAACCCATACCCTACGCCGTACCCGAAGCCCTCCCCGAACCCGTACCCTAAGCCGTACCCTAAGCCGTACCCTAACCCTAGGCTACCCTTGACTGCTTCTGCCTCCAGTAGATTTCCTAAGCACTAGTGTTTTAAGGAACAGCTTAAAAAGAGAATCCTAATGTGATTTCTTTATAATGGGTGTGTTCCTTATCTTATCCTAGTGTCTAAACTCTTCTCCATGGCTGGACCCCCAAATAATATTCCTTTACGTGCTAAGGTGTATCTAGAGAGTGGGATAGGTTTAATAACTACCCTAACCCTAACGCGTACCCTAACCCTAACCCCTACCCTAACCCTAACATGTACCCTAATGCTAACCCGTACCCTAAACCGAGCCCTAACCCTAACACTAACCCTAACCCTAACCCTAACCCATACCCTACGCCGTACCCGAAGCCCTCCCCGAACCCGTACCCTAAGCCGTATGCTAAGCCGTACCCTAAGCCTAACCCTAACCCTAGGCTACCCTTGACTGCTTCTGCCTCCAATAGATTTCCTAAGCACTAGTGTTTTAAGGAACAGCTTAAAAAGAGAATCCTAATGTGATTTCTTTATAATGGGTGTGTTCCTTATCTTATCCTAGTGTCTAAACTCTTCTCCATGGCTGGACCTCCAAATAATATTCCTTTACGTGCTAAGGGGTATCTAGAGTGTGGGATAGTTTTAATAACTACCCTAACACTAACGCGTACCCTAACCCTAACCCCTACCCTAACACTAACACGTACCCTAATCCTAACCAATACACTAAACCGAGCCCTAACCCTAACACTAACCCTAACCCTAACCCTAACCCATACCTTACGCCGTACCCGAAGCACTCCCCGAACCCGTACCCTAAGCCGTACGCTAAGCCGTACCCTAAGCCTAACCCTAACCCTAGGCTACCCTTGACTGCTTCTGCCTCCAATAGATTTCCTAAGCACTAGTGTTTTAAGGAACAGCTTAAAAAGAGAATCCTAATGTGATTTCTTTATAATGGGTGTGTTCCTTATCTTATCCTAGTGTCTAAACTCTTCTCCATGGCTGGACCTCCAAATAATATTCCTTATGTACTAAGGGGTATCTAGAGAGTGGGATAGCTTTAATAACTACCCTAACACTAACGCGTACCCTAACCCTAACCCCTACCCTAACCCTAACATGTACCCTAATGCTAAACCGTACCCTAAACCGAGCCCTAACCCTAACACTAACCCTAACCCTAACCCTAACCCATACACTATGCCGTACCCGAAGCCCTCCCCGAACCCGTACCCTAAGCCGTACCCTAAGCCGTACTCTAAGCCTAACCCTAACACTAGGCTACCCTTGACTGCTTCTGCCTCCAATAGATTTCCTAAGCAGTAGTGTTTTAAGGAACAGCTTAAAAAGGGAATCCTAATGTGATTTCTTTATAATGGGTGTGTTCCTTATCTTATCCTAGTGTCTAAACTCTTCTCCATGGCTGGACCTCCAAATAATATTCCTTTACGTGCTAAGGGGTATCTAGAGAGTGGGTTAGGTTTAATAACTACCCTAACACTAACGCGTACCCTAACCCTAACACGTACCCTAATCCTAACCAATACCCTAAACCGAGCCCTAACCCTAACACTAACCCTAACCCATACCCTACGCCGTACCAGAAGCCCTCCCCGAACCCGTACCCGAAGCCGTACCCTAAGCCTAACCCTAAGCCGTACCCTAACCCAAGGATACCCTTGAATGCTTCTGCCTGCAATAGATTTCCTAAGCACTTGTGTTTTAAGGAACAGCTTAAAAAGAGAATCCTAATGTGATTTCTTTATAATGGGTGTGTTCCTTATCTTATCAAAGTGTCTAAACTCTTCTGCATGGCTGGACCTCCAAATAATATTCCTTTACGTGCTAAGCGGTATCTAGGGAGTGGGATAGGTTTAATAACTACCCTAACACTAACGCGTACCCTAACCCTAACCCCTACCCTAACACTAACACGTACCCTAATCCTAACCAATACCCTAAACCGAGCCCTAACCCTAACACTAACCCTAACGTAACCCTAACCCATACCCTACGCCGTACCCGAAGCCCTCCCCGAACCCGTACCCTAAGCCGTACCCTAAGCCGTACCCTAACCCTAGGCTACCCTTGACTGCTTCTGCCTCCAATAGATTTCCTAAGCACTAGTGTTTTAAGGAACAGCTTAAAAAGAGAATCCTAATGTGATTTCTTTATAATGGGTGTGTTCCTTATCTTATCCTAGTGTCTAAACTCTTCTCCATGGCTGGACCCCCAAATAATATTCCTTTACGTGCTAAGGTGTATCTAGAGAGTGGGATAGGTTTAATAACTACCCTAAACCTAACGCGTACCCTAACCCTAACCCCTACCCTAACCCTAACATGTACCCTAATGCTAACCCGTACCCTAAACCGAGCCCTAACCCTAACACTAACCCTAACCCTAACCCTAACCCATACACTACGCCGTACCCGAAGCCCTCCCCGAACCCGTACCCTAAGCCGTACCCTAAGCCGTACTCTAAGCCTAACACTAACCCTAGGCTACCCTTGACTGCTTCTGCCTCCAATAGATTTCCTAAGCACTAGTGTTTTAAGGAACAACTTAAAAAGAGAATCCTAATGTGATTTCTTTATAATGGGTGTGTTCCTTATCTTATCCTAGTGTCTAAACTGTTCTCCATGGCTGGACCTCCAAATAATATTCCTTTACGTGCTAAGGGGTATGTAGAGAGTGGGATAGCTTTAATAACTACCCTAACACTAACGCGTACCCTAACCCTAACCCCTAACCTAACCATAACACGTACGCTAATCCTAACCAATACCCTAAACCGAGCCCTAACCCTAACACTAACCCTAACCCTAACCCTAACCCATACCCTACGCCATACCCGAAGCCCTCTCCGAACCCGTACCCTAAGCCGTACCCTAAGCCTAACCCTAAGCCTAACCCTAACCCTAGGCTACCCTTGAATGCTTCTGCCTCCAATAGATTTCCTAAGCACTAGTGTTTTAAGGAACAGCTTAAAAAGAGAATCCTAATGTGATTTCTTTATAATGGGTGTGTTCCTTATCTTATCCTAGTGTCTAAACTCTTCTCCATGGCTGGACCTCCAAATAATATTCCTTTACGTGCTAAGGGGTATCTAGAGAGTGGGTTAGGTTTAATAACTACCCTAACACTAACGCGTAACCTAACCCTAACCCCTACCCTAACCCTAACACGTACCCTAATCCTAACCCGTACCCCAAACCGAGCTCTAACCCTAACACTAACCCTAACCCTAACCCTAAACCATACCCTACGCCGTACCCGAAGCCCTCCCCGAACCCGTAACCTAAGCCGTACCCTAAGCCGTACCCTAAGCCTAACCCTAACCCTAGGCTACCCTTGACTGCTTCTGCCTCCAATAGATTTCCTAAGCACTAGTGTTTTAAGGAACAGCTTAAAAAGAGAATCCTAATGTGATTTCTTTATAATGGGTGTGTTCCTTATCTTATCCTAGTGTCTAAACTCTTCTCCATGGCTGGACCTCCAAATAATATTCCTTTACGTGCTAAGGGGTATCTAGAGAGTGGGTTAGGTTTAATAACTACCCTAACACTAACGCGTACCCTAACCCTAACCCCTACCCTAACCCTAACACGTACCCTAATCCTAACCCGTACCCCAAACCGAGCTCTAACCCTAACACTAACCCTAACCCTAACCCTAACCCATACCCTACGCCGTACCCGAAGCCCTCCCCGAACCCGTACCCTAAGCCGTACCCTAAGCCGTACCCTAAGCCTAACCCTAACCCTAGGCTACCCTTGACTGCTTCTGCCTCCAATAGATTTCCTAAGCACTAGTGTTTTAAGGAACAGCTTAAAAAGAGAATCCTAATGTGATTTCTTTATAATGGGTGTGTTCCTTATCTTATCCTAGTGTCTAAACTCTTCTCCATGGCTGGACCTCCAAATAATATTCCTTTACGTGCTAAGGGGTATCTAGAGTGTGGGATAGTTTTAATAACTACCCTAACACTAACGCGTACCCTAACCCTAACCCCTACCCTAACACTAACACGTACCCTAATCCTAACCAATACACTAAACCGAGCCCTAACCCTAACACTAACCCTAACCCTAACCCTAACCCATACCTTACGCCGTACCCGAAGCACTCCCCGAACCCGTACCCTAAGCCGTACGCTAAGCCGTACCCTAAGCCTAACCCTAACCCTAGGCTACCCTTGACTGCTTCTGCCTCCAATAGATTTCCTAAGCACTAGTGTTTTAAGGAACAGCTTAAAAAGAGAATCCTAATGTGATTTCTTTATAATGGGTGTGTTCCTTATCTTATCCTAGTGTCTAAACTCTTCTCCATGGCTGGACCTCCAAATAATATTCCTTATGTGCTAAGGGGTATCTAGAGAGTGGGATAGCTTTAATAACTACCCTAACACTAACGCGTACCCTAACCCTAACACGTACCCTAATCCTAACCAATACCCTAAACCGAGCCCTAACCCTAACACTAACCCTAACCCTAACCCTAACCCATACCCTACGCCGTACCAGAAGCCCTCCCCGAACCCGTACCCGAAGCCGTACCCTAAGCCTAACCCTAAGCCGTACCCTAACCCAAGGATACCCTTGAATGCTTCTGCCTGCAATAGATTTCCTAAGCACTTGTGTTTTAAGGAACAGCTTAAAAAGAGAATCCTAATGTGATTTCTTTATAATGGGTGTGTTCCTTATCTTATCAAAGTGTCTAAACTCTTCTGCATGGCTGGACCTCCAAATAATATTCCTTTACGTGCTAAGCGGTATCTAGGGAGTGAGATAGGTTTAATAACTACCCTAACACTAACGCGTACCCTAACCCTAACCCCTACCCTAACACTAACACGTACCCTAATCCTAACCAATACCCTAAACCGAGCCCTAACCCTAACACTAACCCTAACGTAACCCTAACCCATACCCTACGCCGTACCCGAAGCCCTCCCCGAACCCGTACCCTAAGCCGTACCCTAAGCCGTACCCTAACCCTAGGCTACCCTTGACTGCTTCTGCCTCCAATAGATTTCCTAAGCACTAGTGTTTTAAGGAACAGCTTAAAAAGAGAATCCTATTGTGATTTCTTTATAATGGGTGTGTTCCTTATCTTATCCTAGTGTCTAAACTCTTCTCCATGGCTGGACCCCCAAATAATATTCCTTTACGTGCTAAGGTGTATCTAGAGAGTGGGATAGGTTTAATAACTACCCTAAACCTAACGCGTACCCTAACCCTAACCCCTACCCTAACCCTAACATGTACCCTAATGCTAACCCGTACCCTAAACCGAGCCCTAACCCTAACACTAACCCTAACCCTAACCCTAACCCATACACTACGCCGTACCCGAAGCCCTCCCCGAACCCGTACCCTAAGCCGTACCCTAAGCCGTACTCTAAGCCTAACACTAACCCTAGGCTACCCTTGACTGCTTCTGCCTCCAATAGATTTCCTAAGCACTAGTGTTTTAAGGAACAACTTAAAAAGAGAATCCTAATGTGATTTCTTTATAATGGGTGTGTTCCTTATCTTATCCTAGTGTCTAAACTGTTCTCCATGGCTGGACCTCCAAATAATATTCCTTTACGTGCTAAGGGGTATCTAGAGAGTGGGATAGCTTTAATAACTACCCTAACACTAACGCGTACCCTAACCCTAACCCCTAACCTAACCATAACACGTACGCTAATCCTAACCAATACCCTAAACCGAGCCCTAACCCTAACACTAACCCTAACCCTAACCCTAACCCATACCCTACGCCATACCCGAAGCCCTCCCCGAACCCGTACCCTAAGCCGTACCCTAAGCCTAACCCTAAGCCTAACCCTAACCCTAGGCTACCCTTGAATGCTTCTGCCTCCAATAGATTTCCTAAGCACTAGTGTTTTAAGGAACAGCTTAAAAAGAGAATCCTAATGTGATTTCTTTATAATGGGTGTGTTCCTTATCTTATCCTAGTGTCTAAACTCTTCTCCATGGCTGGACCTCCAAATAATATTCCTTTACGTGCTAAGGGGTATCTAGAGAGTGGGTTAGGTTTAATAACTACCCTAACACTAACGCGTAACCTAACCCTAACCCCTACCCTAACCCTAACACGTACCCTAATCCTAACCCGTACCCCAAACCGAGCTCTAACCCTAACACTAACCCTAACCCTAACCCTAAACCATACCCTACGCCGTACCCGAAGCCCTCCCCGAACCCGTAACCTAAGCCGTACCCTAAGCCGTACCCTAAGCCTAACCCTAACCCTAGGCTACCCTTGACTGCTTCTGCCTCCAATAGATTTCCTAAGCACTAGTGTTTTAAGGAACAGCTTAAAAAGAGAATCCTAATGTGATTTCTTTATAATGGGTGTGTTCCTTATCTTATCCTAGTGTCTAAACTCTTCTCCATGGCTGGACCTCCAAATAATATTCCTTTACGTGCTAAGGGGTATCTAGAGAGTGGGTTAGGTTTAATAACTACCCTAACACTAACGCGTAACCTAACCCTAACCCCTACCCTAACCCTAACACGTACCCTAATCCTAACCCGTAGCCCAAACCGAGCTCTAACCCTAACACTAACCCTAACCCTAACCCTAACCCATACCCTACGCCGTACCCGAAGCCCTCCCCGAACCCGTACCCTAAGCCGTACCCTAAGCCGTACCCTAAGCCTAACCCTAACCCTAGGCTACCCTTGACTGCTTCTGCCTCCAATAGATTTCCTAAGCACTAGTGTTTTAAGGAACAGCTTAAAAAGAGAATCCTAATGTGATTTCTTTATAATGGGTGTGTTCCTTATCTTATCCTAGTGTCTAAACTCTTCTCCATGGCTGGACCTCCAAATAATATTCCTTTACGTGCTAAGGGGTATCTAGAGAGTGGGTTAGGTTTAATAACTACCCTAACACTAACGCGTACCCTAACCCTAACCCCTACCCTAACCCTAACACGTACCCTAATCCTAACCAATACCCTAAACCGAGCCCTAACCCTAACACTAACCCTAACCCTAACCCTAACCCATACCCTACGCCGTACCAGAAGCCCTCCCCGAACCCGTACCCTAAGCCGTACCCTAAGCCTAACCCTAAGCCTAACCCTAACCCTAGGCTACCCTTGAATGCTTCTGCCTCCAATAGATTTCCTAAGCACTAGTGTTTTAAGGAACATCTTAAAAAGAGAATCCTAATGTGATTTCTTTATAATGGGTGTGTTCCTTATCTTATCCTAGTGTCTAAACTCTTCTCCATGGCTGGACCTCCAAATAATATTCCTTTACGTGCTAAGGGGTATCTAGAGTGTGGGTTAGGTTTAATAACTACCCTAACACTAACGCGTAACCTAACCCTAACCCCTACCCTAACCCTAACACGTACCCTAATCCTAACCCGTACCCCAAACCGAGCCCTAACCCTAACACTAACCCTAACCCTAACCCTAACCCATACCCTACGCCGTACCCGAAGCCCTCCCCGAACCCGTACCCTAAGCCGTACCCTAAGCCGTACCCTAAGCCTAACCCTAACCCTAGGCTACCCTTGACTGCTTCTGCCTCCCATAGATTTCCTAAGCACTAGTGTTTTAAGGAACAGCTTAAAAAGAGAATCCTAATGTGATTTCTTTATAATGGGTGTGTTCCTTATCTTATCCTAGTGTCTAAACTCTTCTCCATGGCTGGACCTCCAAATAATATTCCTTTATGTGCTAAGGGGTATCTAGAGAGTGGGATAGCTTTAATAACTACCCTAACACTAACGCGTACCCTAACCCTAACCCCTACCCTAACCATAACACGTACCCTAATCCTAACCAATAACCTAAACCGAGCCCTAACC
This sequence comes from Balaenoptera physalus, assembly GCF_965194825.1. NCBI lineage: Eukaryota > Metazoa > Chordata > Mammalia > Artiodactyla > Balaenopteridae > Balaenoptera > Balaenoptera physalus. The sequence goes on from NW_028126403.1 coordinate 168,938, forward strand.
CTAACACTAACCCTAACCCTAACCCTAACCCATAACCTACGCCGTACCCGAAGCCCTCCCCGAACCCGTACCCTAAGCCGTACGCTAAGCCGTACCCTAAGCCTAACCCTAACCCTAGGCTACCCTTGACTGCTTCTGCCTCCAATAGATTTCCTAAGCACTAGTGTTTTAAGGAACAGCTTAAAAAGAGAATCCTAATGTGATTTCTTTATAGTGGGTGTGTTCCTTATCTTATCCTAGTGTCTAAACTCTTCTCCATGGCTGGACCCCCAAATAATATTCCTTTACGTGCTAAGGGGTATCTAGAGAGTGGGATAGGTTTAATAACTACCCTAACCCTAACGCGTACCCTAACCCTATCCCCTACCCTAACCCTAACACGTACCCTAATCCTAACCCGTACCCCAAACCGAACCCGAACCCTAACACTAACCCTAACCCTAACCCTAACCCATACCCTACGCCGTACCCGAAGCCCTCCCCGAACCCGTACCCTAAGCCGTACCCTAAGCCTAACCCTAAGCCTAACCCTAACCCTAGTCTACCCTTGACTGCTTCTGCCTCCAATAGATTTCCTAAGCACTAGTGTTTTAAGGAACAGCTTAAAAAGAGAATCCTAATGTGATTTCTTTATAATGGGTGTGTTCCTTATCTTATCCTAGTGTCTAAACTCTTCTGCATGGCTGGACCCCCAAATAATATTCCTTTACATGCTAAGGGGTATCTAGAGAGTGGGATAGGTTTAATAACTACCCTAAACCTAACGCGTACCCTAACCCTATCCCCTACCCTAACCCTAACACGTACCCTAATCCTAACCCGTACCCTAAACCGAGCCCTAACCCTAACCCTAACCCTAACCCTAACCCATACCCTACGCCGTACCCGAAGCCCTCCCCGAACCCGTACCCTAAGCCGTACCCTAAGCCGTACCCTAAGCCTAACCCTAACCCTAGGCTACCCTTGACTGCTTCTGGCTCCAATAGATTTCCTAAGCACTAGTGTTTTAAGGAACACCTTAAAAAGAGAATCCTAATGTGATTTCATTATAATGGGTGTGTTCCTTATCTTATCCTAGTGTCTAAACTCTTCTCCATGGCTGGACCTCCAAATAATATTCCTTTACGTGCTAAGGGGTATCTAGAGAGTGGGTTAGGTTTAATAACTACCCTAACACTAACGCGTACCCTAACCCTAACCCCTACCCTAACCCTAACACGTACCCTAATCCTAACCAATACCCTAAACCGAGCCCTAACCCTAACACTAACCCTAACCCTAACCCTAACCCATACCCTACGCCGTACCAGAAGCCCTCCCCGAACCCGTACCCTAAGCCGTACCCTAAGCCTAACCCTAAGCCTAACCCTAACCCTAGGCTACCCTTGAATGCTTCTACCTCCAATAGATTTCCTAAGCACTAGTGTTTTAAGGAACAGCTTAAAAAGAGAATCCTAATGTGATTTCTTTATAATGGGTGTGTTCCTTATCTTATCCTAGTGTCTAAACTCTTCTCCATGGCTGGACCTCCAAATAATATTCCTTTATGTGCTAAGGGGTATCTAGAGAGTGGGATAGCTTTAATAACTACCCTAACACTAACGCGTACCCTAACCCTAACCCCTACCCTAACCATAACACGTACCCTAATCCTAACCAATACCCTAAACCGAGCCCTAACCCTAACACTAACCCTAACCCTAACCCTAACCCATACCCTACGCCGTACCCGAAGCCCTCCCCGAACCCATACCCTACGCCGTACCCTAAGCCGTACCCTAAGCCTAACCCTAACCCTAGGCTTCCCTTGACTGCTTCTGCCTCCAATAGATTTCCTAAGCACTAGTGTTTTAAGGAACAGCTTAAAAAGAGAATCCTAATGTGATTTCTTTATAATGGGTGTGTTCCTTATCTTATCCTAGTGTCTAAACTCTTCTCCATGGCTGGACCCCCAAATAATATTCCTTTACGTGCTAAGGTGTATCTAGAGAGTGGGATAGGTTTAATAACTACCCTAACCCTAACGCGTACCCTAACCCTAACCCCTACCCTAACCCTAACATGTACCCTAATGCTAACCCGTACCCTAAACCGAGCCCTAACCCTAACACTAACCCTAACCCTAACCCTAACCCATACCCTACGCCGTACCCGAAGCCCTCCCCGAACCCGTACCCTAAGCCGTACGCTAAGCCGTACCCTAAGCCTAACCCTAACCCTAGGCTACCCTTGACTGCTTCTGCCTCCAATAGATTTCCTAAGCACTAGTGTTTTAAGGAACAGCTTAAAAAGAGAATCCTAATGTGATTTCTTTATAATGGGTGTGTTCCTTATCTTATCCTAGTGTCTAAACTCTTCTCCATGGCTGGACCTCCAAATAATATTCCTTTACGTGCTAAGGGGTATCTAGAGTGTGGGATAGTTTTAATAACTACCCTAACACTAACGCGTACCCTAACCCTAACCCCTACCCTAACACTAACACGTACCCTAATCCTAACCAATACACTAAACCGAGCCCTAACCCTAACACTAACCCTAACCCTAACCCTAACCCATACCTTACGCCGTACCCGAAGCACTCCCCGAACCCGTACCCTAAGCCGTACGCTAAGCCGTACCCTAAGCCTAACCCTAACCCTAGGCTACCCTTGACTGCTTCTGCCTCCAATAGATTTCCTAAGCACTAGTGTTTTAAGGAACAGCTTAAAAAGAGAATCCTAATGTGATTTCTTTATAATGGGTGTGTTCCTTATCTTATCCTAGTGTCTAAACTCTTCTCCATGGCTGGACCTCCAAATAATATTCCTTTATGTGCTAAGGGGTATCTAGAGAGTGGGATAGCTTTAATAACTACCCTAACACTAACGCGTACCCTAACCCTAACCCCTACCCTAACCATAACACGTACCCTAATCCTAACCAATAACCTAAACCGAGCCCTAACCCTAACACTAACCCTAACCCTAACCCTAACCCATAACCTACGCCGTACCCGAAGCCCTCCCCGAACCCGTACCCTAAGCCGTACGCTAAGCCGTACCCTAAGCCTAACCCTAACCCTAGGCTACCCTTGACTGCTTCTGCCTCCAATAGATTTCCTAAGCACTAGTGTTTTAAGGAACAGCTTAAAAAGAGAATCCTAATGTGATTTCTTTATAGTGGGTGTGTTCCTTATCTTATCCTAGTGTCTAAACTCTTCTCCATGGCTGGACCCCCAAATAATATTCCTTTACGTGCTAAGGGGTATCTAGAGAGTGGGATAGGTTTAATAACTACCCTAACCCTAACGCGTACCCTAACCCTATCCCCTACCCTAACCCTAACACGTACCCTAATCCTAACCCGTACCCCAAACCGAACCCGAACCCTAACACTAACCCTAACCCTAACCCTAACCCATACCCTACGCCGTACCCGAAGCCCTCCCCGAACCCGTACCCTAAGCCGTACCCTAAGCCTAACCCTAAGCCTAACCCTAACCCTAGTCTACCCTTGACTGCTTCTGCCTCCAATAGATTTCCTAAGCACTAGTGTTTTAAGGAACAGCTTAAAAAGAGAATCCTAATGTGATTTCTTTATAATGGGTGTGTTCCTTATCTTATCCTAGTGTCTAAACTCTTCTGCATGGCTGGACCCCCAAATAATATTCCTTTACATGCTAAGGGGTATCTAGAGAGTGGGATAGGTTTAATAACTACCCTAAACCTAACGCGTACCCTAACCCTATCCCCTACCCTAACCCTAACACGTACCCTAATCCTAACCCGTACCCTAAACCGAGCCCTAACCCTAACCCTAACCCTAACCCTAACCCATACCCTACGCCGTACCCGAAGCCCTCCCCGAACCCGTACCCTAAGCCGTACCCTAAGCCGTACCCTAAGCCTAACCCTAACCCTAGGCTACCCTTGACTGCTTCTGGCTCCAATAGATTTCCTAAGCACTAGTGTTTTAAGGAACACCTTAAAAAGAGAATCCTAATGTGATTTCATTATAATGGGTGTGTTCCTTATCTTATCCTAGTGTCTAAACTCTTCTCCATGGCTGGACCTCCAAATAATATTCCTTTACGTGCTAAGGGGTATCTAGAGAGTGGGTTAGGTTTAATAACTACCCTAACACTAACGCGTACCCTAACCCTAACCCCTACCCTAACCCTAACACGTACCCTAATCCTAACCAATACCCTAAACCGAGCCCTAACCCTAACACTAACCCTAACCCTAACCCTAACCCATACCCTACGCCGTACCAGAAGCCCTCCCCGAACCCGTACCCTAAGCCGTACCCTAAGCCTAACCCTAAGCCTAACCCTAACCCTAGGCTACCCTTGAATGCTTCTACCTCCAATAGATTTCCTAAGCACTAGTGTTTTAAGGAACAGCTTAAAAAGAGAATCCTAATGTGATTTCTTTATAATGGGTGTGTTCCTTATCTTATCCTAGTGTCTAAACTCTTCTCCATGGCTGGACCTCCAAATAATATTTCTTTATGTGCTAAGGGGTATCTAGAGAGTGGGATAGCTTTAATAACTACCCTAACACTAACGCGTACCCTAACCCTAACCCCTACCCTAACCATAACACGTACCCTAATCCTAACCAATACCCTAAACCGAGCCCTAACCCTAACACTAACCCTAACCCTAACCCTAACCCATACCCTACGCCGTACCCGAAGCCCTCCCCGAACCCATACCCTACGCCGTACCCTAAGCCGTACCCTAAGCCTAACCCTAACCCTAGGCTTCCCTTGACTGCTTCTGCCTCCAATAGATTTCCTAAGCACTAGTGTTTTAAGGAACAGCTTAAAAAGAGAATCCTAATGTGATTTCTTTATAATGGGTGTGTTCCTTATCTTATCCTAGTGTCTAAACTCTTCTCCATGGCTGGACCCCCAAATAATATTCCTTTACGTGCTAAGGTGTATCTAGAGAGTGGGATAGGTTTAATAACTACCCTAACCCTAACGCGTACCCTAACCCTAACCCCTACCCTAACCCTAACATGTACCCTAATGCTAACCCGTACCCTAAACCGAGCCCTAACCCTAACACTAACCCTAACCCTAACCCTAACCCATACCCTACGCCGTACCCGAAGCCCTCCCCGAACCCGTACCCTAAGCCGTACGCTAAGCCGTACCCTAAGCCTAACCCTAACCCTAGGCTACCCTTGACTGCTTCTGCCTCCAATAGATTTCCTAAGCACTAGTGTTTTAAGGAACAGCTTAAAAAGAGAATCCTAATGTGATTTCTTTATAATGGGTGTGTTCCTTATCTTATCCTAGTGTCTAAACTCTTCTCCATGGCTGGACCTCCAAATAATATTCCTTTACGTGCTAAGGGGTATCTAGAGTGTGGGATAGTTTTAATAACTACCCTAACACTAACGCGTACCCTAACCCTAACCCCTACCCTAACACTAACACGTACCCTAATCCTAACCAATACACTAAACCGAGCCCTAACCCTAACACTAACCCTAACCCTAACCCTAACCCATACCTTACGCCGTACCCGAAGCACTCCCCGAACCCGTACCCTAAGCCGTACGCTAAGCCGTACCCTAAGCCTAACCCTAACCCTAGGCTACCCTTGACTGCTTCTGCCTCCAATAGATTTCCTAAGCACTAGTGTTTTAAGGAACAGCTTAAAAAGAGAATCCTAATGTGATTTCTTTATAATGGGTGTGTTCCTTATCTTATCCTAGTGTCTAAACTCTTCTCCATGGCTGGACCTCCAAATAATATTCCTTATGTGCTAAGGGGTATCTAGAGAGTGGGATAGCTTTAATAACTACCCTAACACTAACGCGTACCCTAACCCTAACCCCTACCCTAACCCTAACATGTACCCTAATGCTAAACCGTACCCTAAACCGAGCCCTAACCCTAACACTAACCCTAACCCTAACCCTAACCCATACACTATGCCGTACCCGAAGCCCTCCCCGAACCCGTACCCTAAGCCGTACCCTAAGCCGTACTCTAAGCCTAACCCTAACCCTAGGCTACCCTTGACTGCTTCTGCCTCCAATAGATTTCCTAAGCACTAGTGTTTTAAGGAACAGCTTAAAAAGAGAATCCTAATGTGATTTCTTTATAATGGGTGTGTTCCTTATCTTATCCTAGTGTCTAAACTCTTCTCCATGGCTGGACCTCCAAATAATATTCCTTTACGTGCTAAGGGGTATCTAGAGAGTGGGTTAGGTTTAATAACTACCCTAACACTAACGCGTACCCTAACCCTAACACGTACCCTAATCCTAACCAATACCCTAAACCGAGCCCTAACCCTAACACTAACCCTAACCCTAACCCTAACCCATACCCTACGCCGTACCAGAAGCCCTCCCCGAACCCGTACCCGAAGCCGTACCCTAAGCCTAACCCTAAGCCGTACCCTAACCCAAGGCTACCCTTGAATGCTTCTGCCTGCAATAGATTTCCTAAGCACTAGTGTTTTAAGGAACAGCTTAAAAAGAGAATCCTAATGTGATTTCTTTATAATGGGTGTGTTCCTTATCTTATCAAAGTGTCTAAACTCTTCTGCATGGCTGGACCTCCAAATAATATTCCTTTACGTGCTAAGCGGTATCTAGGGAGTGGGATAGGTTTAATAACTACCCTAACACTAACGCGTACCCTAACCCTAACCCCTACCCTAACACTAACACGTACCCTAATCCTAACCAATACCCTAAACCGAGCCCTAACCCTAACACTAACCCTAACGTAACCCTAACCCATACCCTACGCCGTACCCGAAGCCCTCCCCGAACCCGTACCCTAAGCCGTACCCTAAGCCGTACTCTAAGCCTAACCCTAACCCTAGGCTACCCTTGACTGCTTCTGCCTCCAATAGATTTCCTAAGCACTAGTGTTTTAAGGAACAACTTAAAAAGAGAATCCTAATGTGATTTCTTTATAATGGGTGTGTTCCTTATCTTATCCTAGTGTCTAAACTCTTCTCCATGGCTGGACCTCCAAATAATATTCCTTTACGTGCTAAGGGGTATCTAGAGAGTGGGATAGCTTTAATAACTACCCTAACACTAACGCGTACCCTAACCCTAACCCCTAACCTAACCATAACACATACGCTAATCCTAACCAATACCCTAAACCGAGCCCTAACCCTAACACTAACCCTAACCCTAACCCTAACCCATACCCTACGCCATACCCGAAGCCCTCCCCGAACCCGTACCCTAAGCCGTACCCTAAGCCTAACCCTAAGCCTAACCCTAACCCTAGGCTACCCTTGAATGCTTCTGCCTCCAATAGATTTCCTAAGCACTAGTGTTTTAAGGAACAGCTTAAAAAGAGAATCCTAATGTGATTTCTTTATAATGGGTGTGTTCCTTATCTTATCCTAGTGTCTAAACTCTTCTCCATGGCTGGACCTCCAAATAATATTCCTTTACGTGCTAAGGGGTATCTAGAGAGTGGGTTAGGTTTAATAACTACCCTAACACTAACGCGTAACCTAACCCTAACCCCTAACCTAACCCTAACACGTACCCTAATCCTAACCCGTACCCCAAACCGAGCTCTAACCCTAACACTAACCCTAACCCTAACCCTAAACCATACCCTACGCCGTACCCGAAGCCCTCCCCGAACCCGTACCCTAAGCCGTACCCTAAGCCGTACCCTAAGCCTAACCCTAACCCTAGGCTACCCTTCACTGCTTCTGCCTCCAATAGATTTCCTAAGCACTAGTGTTTTAAGGAACAGCTTAAAAAGAGAATCCTAATGTGATTTCTTTATAATGGGTGTGTTCCTTATCTTATCCTAGTGTCTAAACTCTTCTCCATGGCTGGACCTCCAAATAATATTCCTTTACGTGCTAAGGGGTATCTAGAGAGTGGGTTAGGTTTAATAACTACCCTAACACTAACGCGTAACCTAACCCTAACCCCTACCCTAACCCTAACACGTACCCTAATCCTAACCCGTACCCCAAACCGAGCTCTAACCCTAACACTAACCCTAACCCTAACCCTAACCCATACCCTACGCCGTACCCGAAGCCCTCCCCGAACCCGTACCCTAAGCCGTACCCTAAGCCGTACCCTAAGCCTAACCCTAACCCTAGGCTACCCTTGACTGCTTCTGCCTCCAATAGATTTCCTAAGCACTAGTGTTTTAAGGAACAGCTTAAAAAGAGAATCCTAATGTGATTTCTTTATAATGGGTGTGTTCCTTATCTTATCCTAGTGTCTAAACTCTTCTCCATGGCTGGACCTCCAAATAATATTCCTTTACGTGCTAAGGGGTATCTAGAGAGTGGGTTAGGTTTAATAACTACCCTAACACTAACGCGTACCCTAACCCTAACCCCTACCCTAACCCTAACACGTACCCTAATCCTAACCAATACCCTAAACCGAGCCCTAACCCTAACCCTAACCCTAACCCTAACCCTAACCCATACCCTACGCCGTACCAGAAGCCCTCCCCGAACCCGTACCCTAAGCCGTACCCTAAGCCTAACCCTAAGCCTAACCCTAACCCTAGGCTACCCTTGAATGCTTCTGCCTCCAATAGATTTCCTAAGCACTAGTGTTTTAAGGAACATCTTAAAAAGAGAACCCTAATGTGATTTCTTTATAATGGGTGTGTTCCTTATCTTATCCTAGTGTCTAAACTCTTCTCCATGGCTGGACCTCCAAATAATATTCCTTTACGTGCTAAGGGGTATCTAGAGAGTGGGTTAGGTTTAATAACTACCCTAACACTAACGCGTAACCTAACCCTAACCCCTACCCTAACCCTAACACGTACCCTAATCCTAACCCGTACCCCAAACCGAGCCCTAAACCTAACACTAACCCTAACCCTAACCCTAACCCATACCCTACGCCGTACCCGAAGCCCTCCCCGAACCCGTACCCTAAGCCGTACCCTAAGCCGTACCCTAAGCCTAACCCTAACCCTAGGCTACCCTTGACTGCTTCTGCCTCCCATAGATTTCCTAAGCACTAGTGTTTTAAGGAACAGCTTAAAAAGAGAATCCTAATGTGATTTCTTTATAATGGGTGTGTTCCTTATCTTATCCTAGTGTCTAAACTCTTCTCCATGGCTGGACCTCCAAATAATATTCCTTTATGTGCTAAGGGGTATCTAGAGAGTGGGATAGCTTTAATAACTACCCTAACACTAACGCGTACCCTAACCCTAACCCCTACCCTAACCATAACACGTACCCTAATCCTAACCAATAACCTAAACCGAGCCCTAACCCTAACACTAACCCTAACCCTAACCCTAACCCATACCCTACGCCGTACCCGAAGCCCTCCCCGAACCCGTACCCTAAGCCGTACGCTAAGCCGTACCCTAAGGCTAACCCTAACCCTAGGCTACCCTTGACTGCTTCTGCCTCCAATAGATTTCCTAAGCACTAGTGTTTTAAGGAACAGCTTAAAAAGAGAATCCTAATGTGATTTCTTTATAGTGGGTGTGTTCCTTATCTTATCCTAGTGTCTAAACTCTTCTCCATGGCTGGACCCCCAAATAATATTCCTTTACGTGCTAAGGGGTATCTAGAGAGTGGGATAGGTTTAATAACTACCCTAACCCTAACGCGTACCCTAACCCTATCCCCTACCCTAACCCTAACACGTACCCTAATCCTAACCCGTACCCTAAACCGAGCCCTAACCCTAACCCTAACCCTAACCCTAACCCATACCCTACGCCGTACCCGAAGCCCTCCCCGAACCCGTACCCTAAGCCGTACCCTAAGCCGTACCCTAAGCCTAACCCTAACCCTAGGCTACCCTTGACTGCTTCTGGCTCCAATAGATTTCCTAAGCACTAGTGTTTTAAGGAACACCTTAAAAAGAGAATCCTAATGTGATTTCATTATAATGGGTGTGTTCCTTATCTTATCCTAGTGTCTAAACTCTTCTCCATGGCTGGACCTCCAAATAATATTCCTTTACGTGCTAAGGGGTATCTAGAGAGTGGGTTAGGTTTAATAACTACCCTAACACTAACGCGTACCCTAACCCTAACCCCTACCCTAACCCTAACACGTACCCTAATCCTAACCAATACACTAAACCGAGCCCTAACCCTAACACTAACCCTAACCCTAACCCTAACACATACCTTACGCCGTACCCGAAGCACTCCCCGAACCCGTACCCTAAGCCGTACGCTAAGCCGTACCCTAAGCCTAACCCTAACCCTAGGCTACCCTTGACTGCTTCTGCTTCCAATAGATTTCCTAAGCACTAGTGTTTTAAGGAACAGCTTAAAAAGAGAATCCTAATGTGATTTCTTTATAATGGGTGTGTTCCTTATCTTATCCTAGTGTCTAAACTCTTCTCCATGGCTGGACCTCCAAATAATATTCCTTATGTGCTAAGGGGTATCTAGAGAGTGGGATAGCTTTAATAACTACCCTAACACTAACGCGTACCCTAACCCTAACCCCTACCCTAACCCTAACATGTACCCTAATGCTAAACCGTACCCTAAACCGAGCCCTAACCCTAACACTAACCCTAACCCTAACCCTAACCCATACACTATGCCGTACCCGAAGCCCTCCCCGAACCCGTACCCTAAGCCGTACCCTAAGCCGTACTCTAAGCCTAACCCTAACCCTAGGCTACCCTTGACTGCTTCTGCCTCCAATAGATTTCCTAAGCACTAGTGTTTTAAGGAACAGCTTAAAAAGAGAATCCTAATGTGATTTCTTTATAATGGGTGTGTTCCTTATCTTATCCTAGTGTCTAAACTCTTCTCCATGGCTGGACCTCCAAATAATATTCCTTTACGTGCTAAGGGGTATCTAGAGAGTGGGTTAGGTTTAATAACTACCCTAACACTAACGCGTAACCTAACCCTAACCCCTACCCTAACCCTAACACGTACCCTAATCCTAACCCGTACCCCAAACCGAGCTCTAACCCTAACACTAACCCTAACCCTAACCCTAACCCATACCCTACGCCGTACCCGAAGCCCTCCCCGAACCCGTACCCTAAGCCGTACCCTAAGCCGTACCCTAAGCCTAACCCTAACCCTAGGCTACCCTTGACTGCTTCTGCCTCCAATAGATTTCCTAAGCACTAGTGTTTTAAGGAACAGCTTAAAAAGAGAATCCTAATGTGATTTCTTTATAATGGGTGTGTTCCTTATCTTATCCTAGTGTCTAAACTCTTCTCCATGGCTGGACCTCCAAATAATATTCCTTTACGTGCTAAGGGGTATCTAGAGAGTGGGTTAGGTTTAATAACTACCCTAACACTAACGCGTACCCTAACCCTAACCCCTACCCTAACCCTAACACGTACCCTAATCCTAACCAATACCCTAAACCGAGCCCTAACCCTAACACTAACCCTAACCCTAACCCTAACCCATACCCTACGCCGTACCAGAAGCCCTCCCCGAACCCGTACCCTAAGCCGTACCCTAAGCCTAACCCTAAGCCTAACCCTAACCCTAGGCTACCCTTGAATGCTTCTGCCTCCAATAGATTTCCTAAGCACTAGTGTTTTAAGGAACATCTTAAAAAGAGAATCCTAATGTGATTTCTTTATAATGGGTGTGTTCCTTATCTTATCCTAGTGTCTAAACTCTTCTCCATGGCTGGACCTCCAAATAATATTCCTTTACGTGCTAAGGGGTATCTAGAGAGTGGGTTAGGTTTAATAACTACCCTAACACTAACGCGTAACCTAACCCTAACCCCTACCCTAACACTAACACGTACCCTAATCCTAACCCGTACCCCAAACCGAGCCCTAAACCTAACACTAACCCTAACCCTAACCCTAACCCATACCCTACGCCGTACCCGAAGCCCTCCCCGAACCCGTACCCTAAGCCGTACCCTAAGCCGTACCCTAAGCCTAACCCTAACCCTAGGCTACCCTTGACTGCTTCTGCCTCCCATAGATTTCCTAAGCACTAGTGTTTTAAGGAACAGCTTAAAAAGAGAATCCTAATGTGATTTCTTTATAATGGGTGTGTTCCTTATCTTATCCTAGTGTCTAAACTCTTCTCCATGGCTGGACCTCCAAATAATATTCCTTTATGTGCTAAGGGGTATCTAGAGAGTGGGATAGCTTTAATAACTACCCTAACACTAACGCGTACCCTAACCCTAACCCCTACCCTAACCATAACACGTACCCTAATCCTAACCAATAACCTAAACCGAGCCCTAACCCTAACACTAACCCTAACCCTAACCCTAACCCATACCCTACGCCGTACCCGAAGCCCTCCCCGAACCCGTACCCTAAGCCGTACGCTAAGCCGTACCCTAAGGCTAACCCTAACCCTAGGCTACCCTTGACTGCTTCTGCCTCCAATAGATTTCCTAAGCACTAGTGTTTTAAGGAACAGCTTAAAAAGAGAATCCTAATGTGATTTCTTTATAGTGGGTGTGTTCCTTATCTTATCCTAGTGTCTAAACTCTTCTCCATGGCTGGACCCCCAAATAATATTCCTTTACGTGCTAAGGGGTATCTAGAGAGTGGGATAGGTTTAATAACTACCCTAACCCTAACGCGTACCCTAACCCTATCCCCTACCCTAACCCTAACACGTACCCTAATCCTAACCCGTACCCTAAACCGAGCCCTAACCCTAACCCTAACCCTAACCCTAACCCATACCCTACGCCGTACCCGAAGCCCTCCCCGAACCCGTACCCTAAGCCGTACCCTAAGCCGTACCCTAAGCCTAACCCTAACCCTAGGCTACCCTTGACTGCTTCTGGCTCCAATAGATTTCCTAAGCACTAGTGTTTTAAGGAACACCTTAAAAAGAGAATCCTAATGTGATTTCATTATAATGGGTGTGTTCCTTATCTTATCCTAGTGTCTAAACTCTTCTCCATGGCTGGACCTCCAAATAATATTCCTTTACGTGCTAAGGGGTATCTAGAGAGTGGGTTAGGTTTAATAACTACCCTAACACTAACGCGTACCCTAACCCTAACCCCTACCCTAACCCTAACACGTACCCTAATCCTAACCAATACACTAAACCGAGCCCTAACCCTAACACTAACCCTAACCCTAACCCTAACACATACCTTACGCCGTACCCGAAGCACTCCCCGAACCCGTACCCTAAGCCGTACGCTAAGCCGTACCCTAAGCCTAACCCTAACCCTAGGCTACCCTTGACTGCTTCTGCTTCCAATAGATTTCCTAAGCACTAGTGTTTTAAGGAACAGCTTAAAAAGAGAATCCTAATGTGATTTCTTTATAATGGGTGTGTTCCTTATCTTATCCTAGTGTCTAAACTCTTCTCCATGGCTGGACCTCCAAATAATATTCCTTATGTGCTAAGGGGTATCTAGAGAGTGGGATAGCTTTAATAACTACCCTAACACTAACGCGTACCCTAACCCTAACCCCTACCCTAACCCTAACATGTACCCTAATGCTAAACCGTACCCTAAACCGAGCCCTAACCCTAACACTTACCCTAACCCTAACCCTAACCCATACACTATGCCGTACCCGAAGCCCTCCCCGAACCCGTACCCTAAGCCGTACCCTAAGCCGTACTCTAAGCCTAACCCTAACCCTAGGCTACCCTTGACTGCTTCTGCCTCCAATAGATTTCCTAAGCACTAGTGTTTTAAGGAACAGCTTAAAAAGAGAATCCTAATGTGATTTCTTTATAATGGGTGTGTTCCTTATCTTATCCTAGTGTCTAAACTCTTCTCCATGGCTGGATCTCCAAATAATATTCCTTTACGTGCTAAGGGGTATCTAGAGAGTGGGTTAGGTTTAATAACTACCCTAACACTAACGCGTACCCTAACCCTAACACGTACCCTAATCCTAACCAATACCCTAAACCGAGCCCTAACCCTAACACTAACCCTAACCCTAACCCTAACCCATACCCTACGCCGTACCCGAAGCCCTCCCCGAACCCGTACCCGAAGCCGTACCCTAAGCCTAACCCTAAGCCGTACCCTAACCCAAGGCTACCCTTGAATGCTTCTGCCTGCAATAGATTTCCTAAGCACTAGTGTTTTAAGGAACAGCTTAAAAAGAGAATCCTAATGTGATTTCTTTATAATGGGTGTGTTCCTTATCTTATCAAAGTGTCTAAACTCTTCTGCATGGCTGGACCTCCAAATAATATTCCTTTACGTGCTAAGCGGTATCTAGGGAGTGGGATAGGTTTAATAACTACCCTAACACTAACGCGTACCCTAACCCTAACCCCTACCCTAACACTAACACGTACCCTAATCCTAACCAATACCCTAAACCGAGCCCTAACCCTAACACTAACCCTAACGTAACCCTAACCCATACCCTACGCCGTACCCGAAGCCCTCCCCGAACCCGTACCCTAAGCCGTACCCTAAGCCGTACCCTAACCCTAGGCTACCCTTGACTGCTTCTGCCTCCAATAGATTTCCTAAGCACTAGTGTTTTAAGGAACAGCTTAAAAAGAGAATCCTAATGTGATTTCTTTATAATGGGTGTGATCCTTATCTTATCCTAGTGTCTAAACTCTTCTCCATGGCTGGACCCCCAAATAATATTCCTTTACGTGCTAAGGTGTATCTAGAGAGTGGGATAGGTTTAATAACTACCCTAACCCTAACGCGTACCCTAACCCTAACCCCTACCCTAACCCTAACATGTACCCTAATGCTAACCCGTACCCTAAACCGAGCCCTAACCCTAACACTAACCCTAACCCTAACCCTAACCCATACACTACGCCGTACCCGAAGCCCTCCCCGAACCCGTACCCTAAGCCGTACCCTAAGCCGTACTCTAAGCCTAACCCTAACCCTAGGCTACCCTTGACTGCTTCTGCCTCCAATAGATTTCCTAAGCACTAGTGTTTTAAGGAACAACTTAAAAAGAGAATCCTAATGTGATTTCTTTATAATGGGTGTGTTCCTTATCTTATCCTAGTGTCTAAACTCTTCTCCATGGCTGGACCTCCAAATAATATTCCTTTACGTGCTAAGGGGTATCTAGAGAGTGGGATAGCTTTAATAACTACCCTAACACTAACGCGTACCCTAACCCTAACCCCTAACCTAACCATAACACGTACGCTAATCCTAACCAATACCCTAAACCGAGCCCTAACCCTAACACTAACCCTAACCCTAACCCTAACCCATACCCTACGCCATACCCGAAGCCCTCCCCGAACCCGTACCCTAAGCCGTACCCTAAGCCTATCCCTAAGCCTAACCCTAACCCTAGGCTACCCTTGAATGCTTCTGCCTCCAATAGATTTCCTAAGCACTAGTGTTTTAAGGAACAGCTTAAAAAGAGAATCCTAATGTGATTTCTTTATAATGGGTGTGTTCCTTATCTTATCCTAGTGTCTAAACTCTTCTCCATGGCTGGACCTCCAAATAATATTCCTTTACGTGCTAAGGGGTATCTAGAGAGTGGGTTAGGTTTAATAACTACCCTAACACTAACGCGTAACCTAACCCTAACCCCTACCCTAACCCTAACACGTACCCTAATCCTAACCCGTACCCCAAACCGAGCTCTAACCCTAACACTAACCCTAACCCTAACCCTAAACCATACCCTACGCCGTACCCGAAGCCCTCCCCGAACCCGTACCCTAAGCCGTACCCTAAGCCGTATCCTAAGCCTAACCCTAACCCTAGGCTACCCTTGACTGCTTCTGCCTCCAATAGATTTCCTAAGCACTAGTGTTTTAAGGAACAGCTTAAAAAGAGAATCCTAATGTGATTTCTTTATAATGGGTGTGTTCCTTATCTTATCCTAGTGTCTAAACTCTTCTCCATGGCTGGACCTCCAAATAATATTCCTTTACGTGCTAAGGGGTATCTAGAGAGTGGGTTAGGTTTAATAACTACCCTAACACTAACGCGTAACCTAACCCTAACCCCTACCCTAACCCTAACACGTACCCTAATCCTAACCCGTACCCCAAACCGAGCTCTAACCCTAACACTAACCCTAACCCTAACCCTAACCCATACCCTACGCCGTACCCGAAGCCCTCCCCGAACCCGTACCCTAAGCCGTACCCTAAGCCGTACCCTAAGCCTAACCCTAACCCTAGGCTACCCTTGACTGCTTCTGCCTCCAATAGATTTCCTAAGCACTAGTGTTTTAAGGAACAGCTTAAAAAGAGAATCCTAATGTGATTTCTTTATAATGGGTGTGTTCCTTATCTTATCCTAGTGTCTAAACTCTTCTCCATGGCTGGACCTCCAAATAATATTCCTTTACGTGCTAAGGGGTATCTAGAGAGTGGGTTAGGTTTAATAACTACCCTAACACTAACGCGTACCCTAACCCTAACCCCTACCCTAACCCTAACACGTACCCTAATCCTAACCAATACCCTAAACCGAGCCCTAACCCTAACACTAACCCTAACCCTAACCCTAACCCATACCCTACGCCGTACCAGAAGCCCTCCCCGAACCCGTACCCTAAGCCGTACCCTAAGCCTAACCCTAAGCCTAACCCTAACCCTAGGCTACCCTTGAATGCTTCTGCCTCCAATAGATTTCCTAAGCACTAGTGTTTTAAGGAACATCTTAAAAAGAGAATCCTAATGTGATTTCTTTATAATGGGTGTGTTCCTTATCTTATCCTAGTGTCTAAACTCTTCTCCATGGCTGGACCTCCAAATAATATTCCTTTACGTGCTAAGGGGTATCTAGAGAGTGGGTTAGGTTTAATAACTACCCTAACACTAACGCGTAACCTAACCCTAACCCCTACCCTAACCCTAACACGTACCCTAATCCTAACCCGTACCCCAAACCGAGCCCTAACCCTAACACTAACCCTAACCCTAACCCTAACCCATACCCTACGCCGTACCCGAAGCCCTCCCCGAACCCGTACCCTAAGCCGTACCCTAAGCCGTACCCTAAGCCTAACCCTAACCCTAGGCTACCCTTGACTGCTTCTGCCTCCCATAGATTTCCTAAGCACTAGTGTTTTAAGGAACAGCTTAAAAAGAGAATCCTAATGTGATTTCTTTATAATGGGTGTGTTCCTTATCTTATCCTAGTGTCTAAACTCTTCTCCATGGCTGGACCTCCAAATAATATTCCTTTATGTGCTAAGGGGTATCTAGAGAGTGGGATAGCTTTAATAACTACCCTAACACTAACGCGTACCCTAACCCTAACCCCTACCCTAACCATAACACGTACCCTAATCCTAACCAATACCCTAAACCGAGCCCTAACCCTAACACTAACCCTAACCCTAACCCTAACCCATACCCTACGCCGTACCCAAAGCCCTCCCCGAACCCGTACCCTAAGCCGTACGCTAAGCCGTACCCTAAGCCTAACCCTAACCCTAGGCTACCCTTGACTGCTTCTGCCTCCAATAGATTTCCTAAGCACTAGTGTTTTAAGGAACAGCTTAAAAAGAGAATCCTAATGTGATTTCTTTATAGTGGGTGTGTTCCTTATCTTATCCTAGTGTCTAAACTCTTCTCCATGGCTGGACCCCCAAATAATATTCCTTTACGTGCTAAGGGGTATCTAGAGAGTGGGATAGGTTTAATAACTACCCTAACCCTAACGCGTACCCTAACCCTATCCCCTACCCTAACCCTAACACGTACCCTAATCCTAACCCGTACCCCAAACCGAACCCGAACCCTAACACTAACCCTAACCCTAACCCTAACCCATACCCTACGCCGTACCCGAAGCCCTCCCCGAACCCGTACCCTAAGCCGTACCCTAAGCCTAACCCTAAGCCTAACCCTAACCCTAGGCTACCCTTGACTGCTTCTGCCTCCAATAGATTTCCTAAGCACTAGTGTTTTAAGGAACAGCTTAAAAAGAGAATCCTAATGTGATTTCTTTATAATGGGTGTGTTCCTTATCTTATCCTAGTGTCTAAACTCTTCTCCATGGCTGGACCCCCAAATAATATTCCTTTACATGCTAAGGGGTATCTAGAGAGTGGGATAGGTTTAATAACTACCCTAAACCTAACGCGTACCCTAACCCTATCCCCTACCCTAACCCTAACACGTACCCTAATCCTAACCCGTACCCTAAACCGAGCCCTAACCCTAACCCTAACCCTAACCCTAACCCATACCCTACGCCGTACCCGAAGCCCTCCCCGAACCCGTACCCTAAGCCGTACCCTAAGCCGTACCCTAAGCCTAACCCTAACCCTAGGCTACCCTTGACTGCTTCTGGCTCCAATAGATTTCCTAAGCACTAGTGTTTTAAGGAACACCTTAAAAAGAGAATCCTAATGTGATTTCATTATAATGGGTGTGTTCCTTATCTTATCCTAGTGTCTAAACTCTTCTCCATGGCTGGACCTCCAAATAATATTCCTTTACGTGCTAATGGGTATCTAGAGAGTGGGTTAGGTTTAATAACTACCCTAACACTAACGCGTACCCTAACCCTAACCCCTACCCTAACCCTAACACGTACCCTAATCCTAACCAATACCCTAAACCGAGCCCTAACCCTAACACTAACCCTAACCCTAACCCTAACCCATACCTTACGCCGTACCAGAAGCCCTCCCCGAACCCGTACCCTAAGCCGTACCCTAAGCCTAACCCTAAGCCTAACCCTAACCCTAGGCTACCCTTGAATGCTTCTACCTCCAATAGATTTCCTAAGCACTAGTGTTTTAAGGAACAGCTTAAAAAGAGAATCCTAATGTGATTTCTTTATAATGGGTGTGTTCCTTATCTTATCCTAGTGTCTAAACTCTTCTCCATGGCTGGACCTCCAAATAATATTCCTTTATGTGCTAAGGGGTATCTAGAGAGTGGGATAGCTTTAATAACTACCCTAACACTAACGCGTACCCTAACCCTAACCCCTACCGTAACCATAACACGTACCCTAATCCTAACCAATACCCTAAACCGAGCCCTAACCCTAACACTAACCCTAACCCTAACCCTAACCCATACCCTACGCCGTACCCGAAGCCCTCCCCGAACCCATACCCTACGCCGTACCCTAAGCCGTACCCTAAGCCTAACCCTAACCCTAGGCTTCCCTTGACTGCTTCTGCCTCCAATAGATTTCCTAAGCACTAGTGTTTTAAGGAACAGCTTAAAAAGAGAATCCTAATGTGATTTCTTTATAATGGGTGTGTTCCTTATCTTATCCTAGTGTCTAAACTCTTCTCCATGGCTGGACCTCCAAATAATATTCCTTATGTGCTACGGGGTATCTAGAGAGTGGGATAGCTTTAATAACTACCCTAACACTAACGCGTACCCTAACCCTAACCCCTACCCTAACCCTAACACGTACCCTAATCCTAACCAATACCCTAAACCGAGCCCTAACCCTAACACTAACCCTAACGTAACCCTAACCCATACCCTACGCCGTACCCGATGCCCTCCCCGAACCCGTACCCTAAGCCGTACCCTAAGCCGTACCCTAACCCTAGGCTACCCTTGACTGCTTCTGGCTCCAATAGATTTCCTAATCACTAGTGTTTTAAGGAACAGCTTAAAAAGAGAATCCTAATGTGATTTCTTTATAATGGGTGTGTTCCTTATCTTATCCTAGTGTCTAAACTCTTCTCCATGGCTGGACCCCCAAATAATATTCCTTTACGTGCTAAGGTGTATCTAGAGAGTGGGATAGGTTTAATAACTACCCTAACCCTAACGCGTACCCTAACCCTAACCCCTACCCTAACCCTAACATGTACCCTAATGCTAACCCGTACCCTAAACCGAGCCCTAACCCTAACACTAACCCTAACCCTAACCCTAACCCATACACTACGCCGTACCAGAAGCCCTCCCCGAACCCGTACCCTAAGCCGTACCCTAAGCCTAACCCTAAGCCTAACCCTAACCCTAGGCTACCCTTGAATGCTTCTACCTCCAATAGATTTCCTAAGCACTAGTGTTTTAAGGAACAGCTTAAAAAGAGAATCCTAATGTGATTTCTTTATAATGGGTGTGTTCCTTATCTTATCCTAGTGTCTAAACTCTTCTCCATGGCTGGACCTCCAAATAATATTACTTTATGTGCTAAGGGGTATCTAGAGAGTGGGATAGCTTTAATAACTACCCTAACACTAACGCGTACCCTAACCCTAACCCCTACCCTAACCATAACACGTACCCTAATCCTAACCAATACCCTAAACCGAGCCCTAACCCTAACACTAACCCTAACCCTAACCCTAACCCATACCCTACGCCGTACCCGAAGCCCTCCCCGAACCCATACCCTACGCCGTACCCTAAGCCGTACCCTAAGCCTAACCCTAACCCTAGGCTTCCCTTGACTGCTTCTGCCTCCAATAGATTTCCTAAGCACTAGTGTTTTAAGGAACAGCTTAAAAAGAGAATCCTAATGTGATTTCTTTATAATGGGTGTGTTCCTTATCTTATCCTAGTGTCTAAACTCTTCTCCATGGCTGGACCTCCAAATAATATTCCTTATGTGCTACGGGGTATCTAGAGAGTGGGATAGCTTTAATAACTACCCTAACACTAACGCGTACCCTAACCCTAACCCCTACCCTAACCCTAACACGTACCCTAATCCTAACCAATACCCTAAACCGAGCCCTAACCCTAACACTAACCCTAACCCTAACCCTAACCCATACCCTACGACATACCCGAAGCCCTCCCCGAACCCGTACCCTAAGCCGTACCCTAAGCCGTACCCTAAGCCGTACCCTAACCCTAGGCTACCCTTGACTGCTTCTGCCTCCAATAGATTTCCTAAGCACTAGTGTTTTAAGGAACAGCTTAAAAAGAGAATCCTATTGTGATTTCTTTATAATGGGTGTGTTCCTTATCTTATCCTAGTTTCTAAACTCTTCTCCATGGCTGGACCCCCAAATAATATTCCTTGACGTGCTAAGGTGTATCTAGAGAGTGGGATAGGTTTAATAACTACCCTAACCCTAAAGCGTACCCTAACCCTAACCCCTACCCTAACCCTAACATGTACCCTAATCCTAACACGTACCCTAAACGGAGCCCTAACCCTAACACTAACCCTAACCCTAACCCATACCCTATGCCGTACCCGAAGCCCTCCCCGAACCCGTACCCTAAGCCTTACCCTAAGCCGTACCCTAAGCCTAACCCTAACCGTAGGCTACTCTTGACTGCTTCTGCCTCCAATAGATTTCCTAAGCACTAGTGTTTTAAGGAACAGCTTAAAAAGAGAATCCTAATGTGATTTCTTTATAATGGGTGTGTTCCTTATCTTATCAAAGTGTCTAAACTCTTCTACTTGGCTGGACCTCCAAATAATATTCCTTTACGTGCTAAGCGGTATCTAGGGAGTGGGATAGGTTTAATAACTACCCTAACACTAACGCGTACCCTAACCCTAACCCCTACCCTAACACTAACACGTACCCTAATCCTAACCAATACCCTAAACCGAGCCCTAACCCTAACACTAACCCTAACCCTAACCCTAACCCATACCCTACGCCGTACCCGAAGCCCTCCCCGAACCCGTACCCTAAGCCGTACCCTAAGCCGTACCCTAACCCTAGGCTACCCTTGACTGCTTCTGCCTCCAATAGATTTCCTAAGCACTAGTGTTTTAAGGAACAGCTTAAAAAGAGAATCCTAATGTGATTTCTTTATAATGGGTGTGTTCCTTATCTTATCCTACTGTCTAAACTCTTCTCCATGGCTGGACCCCCAAATAATATTCCTTTACGTGCTAAGGTGTATCTAGAGAGTGGGATAGGTTTAATAACTACCCTAACCCTAACGCGTACCCTAACCCTAACCCCTACCCTAACCCTAACATGTACCCTAATGCTAACCCGTACCCTAAACCGAGCCCTAACCCTAACACTAACCCTAACCCTAACACTAACCCATACCCTACGCCGTACCCGAAGCCCTCCCCGAACCCGTACCCTAAGCCGTACGCTAAGCCGTACCCTAAGCCTAACCCTAACCCTAGGCTACCCTTGACTGCTTCTGCCTCCAATAGATTTCCTAA
Organism: Balaenoptera physalus; assembly: GCF_965194825.1. Lineage (NCBI taxonomy): Eukaryota > Metazoa > Chordata > Mammalia > Artiodactyla > Balaenopteridae > Balaenoptera > Balaenoptera physalus. The sequence continues at coordinate 190,923 of NW_028126403.1, forward strand.
GCACTAGTGTTTTAAGGAACAGCTTAAAAAGAGAATCCTAATGTGATTTCTTTATAATGGGTGTGTTCCTTATCTTATCCTAGTGTCTAAACTCTTCTCCATGGCTGGACCTCCAAATAATATTCCTTTACGTGCTAAGGGGTATCTAGAGAGTGGGTTAGGTTTAATAACTACCCTAACACTAACGCGTAACCTAACCCTAACCCCTACCCTAACCCTAACACGTACCCTAATCCTAACCCGTACCCCAAACCGAGCTCTAACCCTAACACTAACCCTAACCCTAACCCTAACCCATACCCTACGCCGTACCCGAAGCCCTCCCCGAACCCGTACCCTAAGCCGTACCCTAAGCCGTACCCTAAGCCTAACCCTAACCCTAGGCTACCCTTGACTGCTTCTGCCTCCAATAGATTTCCTAAGCACTAGTGTTTTAAGGAACAGCTTAAAAAGAGAATCCTAATGTGATTTCTCTATAATGGGTGTGTTCCTTATCTTATCCTAGTGTCTAAACTCTTCTCCATGGCTGGACCTCCAAATAATATTCCTTTACGTGCTAAGGGGTATCTAGAGAGTGGGTTAGGTTTAATAACTACCCTAACACTAACGCGTACCCTAACCCTAACCCCTACCCTAACCCTAACACGTACCCTAATCCTAACCAATACCCTAAACCGAGCCCTAACCCTAACACTAACCCTAACCCTAACCCTAACCCATACCCTACGCCGTACCAGAAGCCCTCCCCGAACCCGTACCCTAAGCCGTACCCTAAGCCTAACCCTAAGCCTAACCCTAACCCTAGGCTACCCTTGAATGCTTCTGCCTCCAATAGATTTCCTAAGCACTAGTGTTTTAAGGAACATCTTAAAAAGAGAATCCTAATGTGATTTCTTTATAATGGGTGTGTTCCTTATCTTATCCTAGTGTCTAAACTCTTCTCCATGGCTGGACCTCCAAATAATATTCCTTTACGTGCTAAGGGGTATCTAGAGAGTGGGTTAGGTTTAATAACTACCCTAACACTAACGCGTAACCTAACCCTAACCCCTACCCTAACCCTAACACGTACCCTAATCCTAACCCGTACCCCAAACCGAGCCCTAACCCTAACACTAACCCTAACCCTAACCCTAACCCATACCCTACGCCGTACCCGAAGCCCTCCCCGAACCCGTACCCTAAGCCGTACCCTAAGCCGTACCCTAAGCCTAACCCTAACCCTAGGCTACCCTTGACTGCTTCTGCCTCCCATAGATTTCCTAAGCACTAGTGTTTTAAGGAACAGCTTAAAAAGAGAATCCTAATGTGATTTCTTTATAATGGGTGTGTTCCTTATCTTATCCTAGTGTCTAAACTCTTCTCCATGGCTGGACCTCCAAATAATATTCCTTTATGTGCTAAGGGGTATCTAGAGAGTGGGATAGCTTTAATAACTACCCTAACACTAACGCGTACCCTAACCCTAACCCCTACCCTAACCATAACACGTACCCTAATCCTAACCAATAACCTAAACCGAGACCTAACCCTAACACTAACCCTAACCCTAACCCTAACCCATAACCTACGCCGTACCCGAAGCCCTCCCCGAACCCGTACCCTAAGCCGTACGCTAAGCCGTACCCTAAGCCTAACCCTAACCCTAGGCTACCCTTGACTGCTTCTGCCTCCAATAGATTTCCTAAGCACTAGTGTTTTAAGGAACAGCTTAAAAAGAGAATCCTAATGTGATTTCTTTATAGTGGGTGTGTTCCTTATCTTATCCTAGTGTCTAAACTCTTCTCCATGGCTGGACCCCCAAATAATATTCCTTTACGTGCTAAGGGGTATCTAGAGAGTGGGATAGGTTTAATAACTACCCTAACCCTAACGCGTACCCTAACCCTATCCCCTACCCTAACCCTAACACGTACCCTAATCCTAACCCGTACCCCAAACCGAACCCGAACCCTAACACTAACCCTAACCCTAACCCTAACCCATACCCTACGCCGTACCCGAAGCCCTCCCCGAACCCGTACCCTAAGCCGTACCCTAAGCCTAACCCTAAGCCTAACCCTAACCCTAGGCTACCCTTGACTGCTTCTGCCTCCAATAGATTTCCTAAGCACTAGTGTTTTAAGGAACAGCTTAAAAAGAGAATCCTAATGTGATTTCTCTATAATGGGTGTGTTCCTTATCTTATCCTAGTGTCTAAACTCTTCTCCATGGCTGGACCTCCAAATAATATTCCTTTACGTGCTAAGGGGTATCTAGATAGTGGGTTAGGTTTAATAACTACCCTAACACTAACGCGTACCCTAACCCTAACCCCTACCCTAACCCTAACACGTACCCTAATCCTAACCAATACCCTAAACCGAGCCCTAACCCTAACACTAACCCTAACCCTAACCCTAACCCATACCCTACGCCGTACCAGAAGCCCTCCCCGAACCCGTACCCTAAGCCGTACCCTAAGCCTAACCCTAAGCCTAACCCTAACCCTAGGCTACCCTTGAATGCTTCTGCCTCCAATAGATTTCCTAAGCACTAGTGTTTTAAGGAACATCTTAAAAAGAGAATCCTAATGTGATTTCTTTATAATGGGTGTGTTCCTTATCTTATCCTAGTGTCTAAACTCTTCTCCATGGCTGGACCTCCAAATAATATTCCTTTACGTGCTAAGGGGTATCTAGAGAGTGGGTTAGGTTTAATAACTACCCTAACACTAACGCGTAACCTAACCCTAACCCCTACCCTAACCCTAACACGTACCCTAATCCTAACCCGTACCCCAAACCGAGCCCTAACCCTAACACTAACCCTAACCCTAACCCTAACCCATACCCTACGCCGTACCCGAAGCCCTCCCCGAACCCGTACCCTAAGCCGTACCCTAAGCCGTACCCTAAGCCTAACCCTAACCCTAGGCTACCCTTGACTGCTTCTGCCTCCCATAGATTTCCTAAGCACTAGTGTTTTAAGGAACAGCTTAAAAAGAGAATCCTAATGTGATTTCTTTATAATGGGTGTGTTCCTTATCTTATCCTAGTGTCTAAACTCTTCTCCATGGCTGGACCTCCAAATAATATTCCTTTATGTGCTAAGGGGTATCTAGAGAGTGGGATAGCTTTAATAACTACCCTAACACTAACGCGTACCCTAACCCTAACCCCTACCCTAACCATAACACGTACCCTAATCCTAACCAATAACCTAAACCGAGACCTAACCCTAACACTAACCCTAACCCTAACCCTAACCCATACCCTACGCCGTACCCGAAGCCCTCCCCGAACCCGTACCCTAAGCCGTACCCTAAGCCTAACCCTAAGCCTAACCCTAACCCTAGGCTACCCTTGACTGCTTCTGCCTCCAATAGATTTCCTAAGCACTAGTGTTTTAAGGAACAGCTTAAAAAGAGAATCCTAATGTGATTTCTTTATAATGGGTGTGTTCCTTATCTTATCCTAGTGTCTAAACTCTTCTCCATGGCTGGACCCCCAAATAATATTCCTTTACATGCTAAGGGGTATCTAGAGAGTGGGATAGGTTTAATAACTACCCTAAACCTAACGCGTACCCTAACCCTATCCCCTACCCTAACCCTAACACGTACCCTAATCCTAACCCGTACCCTAAACCGAGCCCTAACCCTAACCCTAACCCTAACCCTAACCCATACCCTACGCCGTACCCGAAGCCCTCCCCGAACCCGTACCCTAAGCCGTACCCTAAGCCTAACCCTAACCCTAGGCTACCCTTGACTGCTTCTGCCTCCAATAGATTTCCTAAGCACTAGTGTTTTAAGGAACAGCTTAAAAAGAGAATCCTAATGTGATTTCTTTATAATGGGTGTGTTCCTTATCTTATCCTAGTGTCTAAACTCTTCTCCATGGCTGGACCCCCAAATAATATTCCTTTACGTGCTAAGGTGTATCTAGAGAGTGGGATAGGTTTAATAACTACCCTAACCCTAACGCGTACCCTAACCCTAACCCCTACCCTAACCCTAACATGTACCCTAATGCTAACCCGTACCCTAAACCGAGCCCTAACCCTAACACTAACCCTAACCCTAACCCTAACCCATACCCTACGCCGTACCCGAAGCCCTCCCCGAACCCGTACCCTAAGCCGTACGCTAAGCCGTACCCTAAGCCTAACCCTAACCCTAGGCTACCCTTGACTGCTTCTGCCTCCAATAGATTTCCTAAGCACTAGTGTTTTAAGGAACAGCTTAAAAAGAGAATCCTAATGTGATTTCTTTATAATGGGTGTGTTCCTTATCTTATCCTAGTGTCTAAACTCTTCTCCATGGCTGGACCTCCAAATAATATTCCTTTACGTGCTAAGGGGTATCTAGAGTGTGGGATAGTTTTAATAACTACCCTAACACTAACGCGTACCCTAACCCTAACCCCTACCCTAACACTAACACGTACCCTAATCCTAACCAATACACTAAACCGAGCCCTAACCCTAACACTAACCCTAACCCTAACCCTAACCCATACCTTACGCCGTACCCGAAGCACTCCCCGAACCCGTACCCTAAGCCGTACGCTAAGCCGTACCCTAAGCCTAACCCTAACCCTAGGCTACCCTTGACTGCTTCTGCCTCCAATAGATTTCCTAAGCACTAGTGTTTTAAGGAACAGCTTAAAAAGAGAATCCTAATGTGATTTCTTTATAATGGGTGTGTTCCTTATCTTATCCTAGTGTCTAAACTCTTCTCCATGGCTGGACCTCCAAATAATATTCCTTATGTGCTAAGGGGTATCTAGAGAGTGGGATAGCTTTAATAACTACCCTAACACTAACGCGTACCCTAACCCTAACCCCTACCCTAACCCTAACATGTACCCTAATGCTAAACCGTACCCTAAACCGAGCCCTAACCCTAACACTAACCCTAACCCTAACCCTAACCCATACACTATGCCGTACCCGAAGCCCTCCCCGAACCCGTACCCTAAGCCGTACCCTAAGCCGTACTCTAAGCCTAACCCTAACCCTAGGCTACCCTTGACTGCTTCTGCCTCCAATAGATTTCCTAAGCACTAGTGTTTTAAGGAACAGCTTAAAAAGAGAATCCTAATGTGATTTCTTTATAATGGGTGTGTTCCTTATCTTATCCTAGTGTCTAAACTCTTCTCCATGGCTGGACCTCCAAATAATATTCCTTTACGTGCTAAGGGGTATCTAGAGAGTGGGTTAGGTTTAATAACTACCCTAACACTAACGCGTACCCTAACCCTAACCCCTACCCTAACCCTAACACGTACCCTAATGCTAACCAATACCCTAAACCGAGCCCTAACCCTAACACTAACCCTAACCCTAACCCTAACCCATACCCTACGCCGTACCAGAAGCCCTCCCCGAACCCGTACCCTAAGCCGTACCCTAAGCCTAACCCTAAGCCTAACCCTAACCCTAGGCTACCCTTGAATGCTTCTACCTCCAATAGATTTCCTAAGCACTAGTGTTTTAAGGAACAGCTTAAAAAGAGAATCCTAATGTGATTTCTTTATAATGGGTGTGTTCCTTATCTTATCCTAGTGTCTAAACTCTTCTCCATGGCTGGACCTCCAAATAATATTCCTTTATGTGCTAAGGGGTATCTAGAGAGTGGGATAGCTTTAATAACTACCCTAACACTAACGCGTACCCTAACCCTAACCCCTACCCTAACCATAACACGTACCCTAATCCTAACCAATACCCTAAACCGAGCCCTAACCCTAACACTAACCCTAACCCTAACCCTAACCCATACGCTACGCCGTACCTGAAGCCCTCCCCGAACCCATACCCTACGCCGTACCCTAAGCCGTACCCTAAGCCTAACCCTAACCCTAGGCTTCCCTTGACTGCTTCTGCCTCCAATAGATTTCCTAAGCACTAGTGTTTTAAGGAACAGCTTAAAAAGAGAATCCTAATGTGATTTCTTTATAATGGGTGTGTTCCTTATCTTATCCTAGTGTCTAAACTCTTCTCCATGGCTGGACCCCCAAATAATATTCCTTTACGTGCTAAGGTGTATCTAGAGAGTGGGATAGGTTTAATAACTACCCTAACCCTAACGCGTACCCTAACCCTAACCCCTACCCTAACCCTAACATGTACCCTAATGCTAACCCGTACCCTAAACCGAGCCCTAACCCTAACACTAACCCTAACCCTAACCCTAACCCATACCCTACGCCGTACCCGAAGCCCTCCCCGAACCCGTACCCTAAGCCGTACGCTAAGCCGTACCCTAAGCCTAACCCTAACCCTAGGCTACCCTTGACTGCTTCTGCCTCCAATAGATTTCCTAAGCACTAGTGTTTTAAGGAACAGCTTAAAAAGAGAATCCTAATGTGATTTCTTTATAATGGGTGTGTTCCTTATCTTATCCTAGTGTCTAAACTCTTCTCCATGGCTGGACCTCCAAATAATATTCCTTTACGTGCTAAGGGGTATCTAGAGTGTGGGATAGTTTTAATAACTACCCTAACACTAACGCGTACCCTAACCCTAACCCCTACCCTAACACTAACACGTACCCTAATCCTAACCAATACACTAAACCGAGCCCTAACCCTAACACTAACCCTAACCCTAACCCTAACCCATACCTTACGCCGTACCCGAAGCACTCCCCGAACCCGTACCCTAAGCCGTACGCTAAGCCGTACCCTAAGCCTAACCCTAACCCTAGGCTACCCTTGACTGCTTCTGCCTCCAATAGATTTCCTAAGCACTAGTGTTTTAAGGAACAGCTTAAAAAGAGAATCCTAATGTGATTTCTTTATAATGGGTGTGTTCCTTATCTTATCCTAGTGTCTAAACTCTTCTCCATGGCTGGACCTCCAAATAATATTCCTTATGTGCTAAGGGGTATCTAGAGAGTGGGATAGCTTTAATAACTACCCTAACACTAACGCGTACCCTAACCCTAACCCCTACCCTAACCCTAACATGTACCCTAATGCTAAACCGTACCCTAATCCGAGCCCTAACCCTAACACTAACCCTAACCCTAACCCTAACCCATACACTATGCCGTACCCGAAGCCCTCCCCGAACCCGTACCCTAAGCCGTACCCTAAGCCGTACTCTAAGCCTAACCCTAACCCTAGGCTACCCTTGACTGCTTCTGCCTCCAATAGATTTCCTAAGCACTAGTGTTTTAAGGAACAGCTTAAAAAGAGAATCCTAATGTGATTTCTTTATAATGGGTGTGTTCCTTATCTTATCCTAGTGTCTAAACTCTTCTCCATGGCTGGACCTCCAAATAATATTCCTTTACGTGCTAAGGGGTATCTAGAGAGTGGGATAGGTTTAATAACTACCCTAACACTAACGCGTACCCTAACCCTAACACGTACCCTAATCCTAACCAATACCCTAAACCGAGCCCTAACCCTAACACTAACCCTAACCCTAACCCTAACCCATACCCTACGCCGTACCAGAAGCCCTCCCCGAACCCGTACCCGAAGCCGTACCCTAAGCCTAACCCTAAGCCGTACCCTAACCCAAGGCTACCCTTGAATGCTTCTGCCTGCAATAGATTTCCTAAGCACTAGTGTTTTAAGGAACAGCTTAAAAAGAGAATCCTAATGTGATTTCTTTATAATGGGTGTGTTCCTTATCTTATCAAAGTGTCTAAACTCTTCTGCATGGCTGGACCTCCAAATAATATTCCTTTACGTGCTAAGCGGTATCTAGGGAGTGGGATAGGTTTAATAACTACCCTAACACTAACGCGTACCCTAACCCTAACCCCTACCCTAACACTAACACGTACCCTAATCCTAACCAATACCCTAAACCGAGCCCTAACCCTAACACTAACCCTAACGTAACCCTAACCCATACCCTACGCCGTACCCGAAGCCCTCCCCGAACCCGTACCCTAAGCCGTACCCTAAGCCGTACCCTAACCCTAGGCTACCCTTGACTGCTTCTGCCTCCAATAGATTTCCTAAGCACTAGTGTTTTAAGGAACAGCTTAAAAAGAGAATCCTAATGTGATTTCTTTATAATGGGTGTGTTCCTTATCTTATCCTAGTGTCTAAACTCTTCTCCATGGCTGGACCCCCAAATAATATTCCTTTACGTGCTAAGGTGTATCTAGAGAGTGGGATAGGTTTAATAACTACCCTAACCCTAACGCGTACCCTAACCCTAACCCCTACCCTAACCCTAACATGTACCCTAATTCTAACCCGTACCCTAAACCGAGCCCTAACCCTAACACTAACCCTAACCCTAACCCTAACCCATACACTACGCCGTACCCGAAGCCCTCCCCGAACCCGTACCCTAAGCCGTACCCTAAGCCGTACTCTAAGCCTAACCCTAACCCTAGGCTACCCTTGACTGCTTCTGCCTCCAATAGATTTCCTAAGCACTAGTGTTTTAAGGAACAACTTAAAAAGAGAATCCTAATGTGATTTCTTTATAATGGGTGTGTTCCTTATCTTATCCTAGTGTCTAAATTCTTCTCCATGGCTGGACCTCCAAATAATATTCCTTTACGTGCTAAGGGGTATCTAGAGAGTGGGATAGCTTTAATAACTACCCTAACACTAACGCGTACCCTAACCCTAACCCCTAACCTAACCATAACACGTACGCTAATCCTAACCAATACCCTAAACCGAGCCCTAACCCTAACACTAACCCTAACCCTAACCCTAACCCATACCCTACGCCATACCCGAAGCCCTCCCCGAACCCGTACCCTAAGCCGTACCCTAAGCCTAACCCTAAGCCTACCCTAATCCTAGGCTACCCTTGAATGCTTCTGCCTCCAATAGACTTCCTAAGCACTAGTGTTTTAAGGAACAGCTTAAAAAGAGAATCCTAATGTGATTTCTTTATAATGGGTGTGTTCCTTATCTTATCCTAGTGTCTAAACTCTTCTCCATGGCTGGACCTCCAAATAATATTCCTTTACGTGCTAAGGGGTATCTAGAGAGTGGGTTAGGTTTAATAACTACCCTAACACTAACGCGTAACCTAACCCTAACCCCTACCCTAACCCTAACACGTACCCTAATCCTAACCCGTACCCCAAACCGAGCTCTAACCCTAACACTAACCCTAACCCTAACCCTAAACCATACCCTAGGCCGTACCCGAAGCCCTCCCCGAACCCGTACCCTAAGCCGTACCCTAAGCCGTACCCTAAGCCTAACCCTAACCCTAGGCTACCCTTGACTGCTTCTGCCTCCAATAGATTTCCTAAGCACTAGTGTTTTAAGGAACAGCTTAAAAAGAGAATCCTAATGTGATTTCTTTATAATGGGTGTGTTCCTTATCTTATCCTAGTGTCTAAACTCTTCTCCATGGCTGGACCTCCAAATAATATTCCTTTACGTGCTAAGGGGTATCTAGAGAGTGGGTTAGGTTTAATAACTACCCTAACACTAACGCGTACCCTAACCCTAACCCCTACCCTAACCCTAACACGTACCCTAATCCTAACCAATACCCTAAACCGAGCCCTAACCCTAACACTAACCCTAACCCTAACCCTAACCCATACCCTACGCCGTACCAGAAGCCCTCCACGAACCCGTACCCTAAGCCGTACCCTAAGCCTAACCCTAAGCCTAACCCTAACCCTAGGCTACCCTTGAATGCTTCTGCCTCCAATAGATTTCCTAAGCACTAGTGTTTTAAGGAACATCTTAAAAAGAGAATCCTAATGTGATTTCTTTATAATGGGTGTGTTCCTTATCTTATCCTAGTGTCTAAACTCTTCTCCATGGCTGGACCTCCAAATAATATTCCTTTACGTGCTAAGGGGTATCTAGAGAGTGGGTTAGGTTTAATAACTACCCTAACACTAACGCGTAACCTAACCCTAACCCCTACCCTAACCCTAACACGTACCCTAATCCTAACCCGTACCCCAAACCGAGCCCTAACCCTAACACTAACCCTAACCCTAACCCTAACCCATACCCTACGCCGTACCCGAAGCCCTCCCCGAACCCGTACCCTAAGCCGTACCCTAAGCCGTACCCTAAGCCTAACCCTAACCCTAGGCTACCCTTGACTGCTTCTGCCTCCCATAGATTTCCTAAGCACTAGTGTTTTAAGGAACAGCTTAAAAAGAGAATCCTAATGTGATTTCTTTATAATGGGTGTGTTCCTTATCTTATCCTAGTGTCTAAACTCTTCTCCATGGCTGGACCTCCAAATAATATTCCTTTATGTGCTAAGGGGTATCTAGAGAGTGGGATAGCTTTAATAACTACCCTAACACTAACGCGTACCCTAACCCTAACCCCTACCCTAACCATAACACGTACCCTAATCCTAACCAATAACCTAAACCGAGCCCTAACCCTAACACTAACCCTAACCCTAACCCTAACCCATACCCTACGCCGTACCCGAAGCCCTCCCCGAACCCGTACCCTAAGCCGTACGCTAAGCCGTACCCTAAGCCTAACCCTAACCCTAGGCTACCCTTGACTGCTTCTGCCTCCAATAGATTTCCTAAGCACTAGTGTTTTAAGGAACAGCTTAAAAAGAGAATCCTAATGTGATTTCTTTATAGTGGGTGTGTTCCTTATCTTATCCTAGTGTCTAAACTCTTCTCCATGGCTGGACCCCCAAATAATATTCCTTTACGTGCTAAGGGGTATCTAGAGAGTGGGATAGGTTTAATAACTACCCTAACCCTAACGCGTACCCTAACCCTATCCCCTACCCTAACCCTAACACGTACCCTAATCCTAACCCGTACCCCAAACCGAACCCGAACCCTAACACTAACCCTAACCCTAACCCTAACCCATACCCTACGCCGTACCCGAAGCCCTCCCCGAACCCGTACCCTAAGCCGTACCCTAAGCCTAACCCTAAGCCTAACCCTAACCCTAGGCTACCCTTGACTGCTTCTGCCTCCAATAGATTTCCTAAGCACTAGTGTTTTAAGGAACAGCTTAAAAAGAGAATCCTAATGTGATTTCTTTATAATGGGTGTGTTCCTTATCTTATCCTAGTGTCTAAACTCTTCTCCATGGCTGGACCCCCAAATAATATTCCTTTACATGCTAAGGGGTATCTAGAGAGTGGGATAGGTTTAATAACTACCCTAAACCTAACGCGTACCCTAACCCTATCCCCTACCCTAACCCTAACACGTACCCTAATCCTAACCCGTACCCTAAACCGAGCCCTAACCCTAACCCTAACCCTAACCCTAACCCATACCCTACGCCGTACCCGAAGCCCTCCCCGAACCCGTACCCTAAGCCGTACCCTAAGCCGTACCCTAAGCCTAACCCTAACCCTAGGCTACCCTTGACTGCTTCTGGCTCCAATAGATTTCCTAAGCACTAGTGTTTTAAGGAACACCTTAAAAAGAGAATCCTAATGTGATTTCATTATAATGGGTGTGTTCCTTATCTTATCCTAGTGTCTAAACTCTTCTCCATGGCTGGACCTCCAAATAATATTCCTTTACGTGCTAAGGGGTATCTAGAGAGTGGGTTAGGTTTAATAACTACCCTAACACTAACGCGTACCCTAACCCTAACCCCTACCCTAACCCTAACACGTACCCTAATCCTAACCAATACCCTAAACCGAGCCCTAACCCTAACACTAACCCTAACCCTAACCCTAACCCATACCCTACGCCGTACCAGAAGCCCTCCCCGAACCCGTACCCTAAGCCGTACCCTAAGCCTAACCCTAAGCCTAACCCTAACCCTAGGCTACCCTTGAATGCTTCTACCTCCAATAGATTTCCTAAGCACTAGTGTTTTAAGGAACAGCTTAAACAGAGAATCCTAATGTGATTTCTTTATAATGGGTGTGTTCCTTATCTTATCCTAGTGTCTAAACTCTTCTCCATGGCTGGACCTCCAAATAATATTCCTTTATGTGCTAAGGGGTATCTAGAGAGTGGGATAGCTTTAATAACTACCCTAACACTAACGCGTACCCTAACCCTAACCCCTACCCTAACCATAACACGTACCCTAATCCTAACCAATACCCTAAACCGAGCCCTAACCCTAACACTAACCCTAACCCTAACCCTAACCCATACCCTACGCCGTACCCGAAGCCCTCCACGAACCCGTACCCTAAGCCGTACCCTAAGCCTAACCCTAAGCCTAACCCTAACCCTAGGCTACCCTTGAATGCTTCTGCCTCCAATAGATTTCCTAAGCACTAGTGTTTTAAGGAACATCTTAAAAAGAGAATCCTAATGTGATTTCTTTATAATGGGTGTGTTCCTTATCTTATCCTAGTGTCTAAACTCTTCTCCATGGCTGGACCTCCAAATAATATTCCTTTACGTGCTAAGGGGTATCTAGAGAGTGGGTTAGGTTTAATAACTACCCTAACACTAACGCGTAACCTAACCCTAACCCCTACCCTAACCCTAACACGTACCCTAATCCTAACCCGTACCCCAAACCGAGCCCTAACCCTAACACTAACCCTAACCCTAACCCTAACCCATACCCTACGCCGTACCCGAAGCCCTCCCCGAACCCGTACCCTAAGCCGTACCCTAAGCCGTACCCTAAGCCTAACCCTAACCCTAGGCTACCCTTGACTGCTTCTGCCTCCCATAGATTTCCTAAGCACTAGTGTTTTAAGGAACAGCTTAAAAAGAGAATCCTAATGTGATTTCTTTATAATGGGTGTGTTCCTTATCTTATCCTAGTGTCTAAACTCTTCTCCATGGCTGGACCTCCAAATAATATTCCTTTATGTGCTAAGGGGTATCTAGAGAGTGGGATAGCTTTAATAACTACCCTAACACTAACGCGTACCCTAACCCTAACCCCTACCCTAACCATAACACGTACCCTAATCCTAACCAATAACCTAAACCGAGCCCTAACCCTAACACTAACCCTAACCCTAACCCTAACCCATACCCTACGCCGTACCCGAAGCCCTCCCCGAACCCGTACCCTAAGCCGTAAGCTAAGCCGTACCCTAAGCCTAACCCTAACCCTAGGCTACCCTTGACTGCTTCTGCCTCCAATAGATTTCCTAAGCACTAGTGTTTTAAGGAACAGCTTAAAAAGAGAATCCTAATGTGATTTCTTTATAGTGGGTGTGTTCCTTATCTTATCCTAGTGTCTAAACTCTTCTCCATGGCTGGACCCCCAAATAATATTCCTTTACGTGCTAAGGGGTATCTAGAGAGTGGGATAGGTTTAATAACTACCCTAACCCTAACGCGTACCCTAACCCTATCCCCTACCCTAACCCTAACACGTACCCTAATCCTAACCCGTACCCCAAACCGAACCCGAACCCTAACACTAACCCTAACCCTAACCCTAACCCATACCCTACGCCGTACCCGAAGCCCTCCCCGAACCCGTACCCTAAGCCGTACCCTAAGCCTAACCCTAAGCCTAACCCTAACCCTAGGCTACCCTTGACTGCTTCTGCCTCCAATAGATTTCCTAAGCACTAGTGTTTTAAGGAACAGCTTAAAAAGAGAATCCTAATGTGATTTCTTTATAATGGGTGTGTTCCTTATCTTATCCTAGTGTCTAAACTCTTCTCCATGGCTGGACCCCCAAATAATATTCCTTTACATGCTAAGGGGTATCTAGAGAGTGGGATAGGTTTAATAACTACCCTAAACCTAACGCGTACCCTAACCCTATCCCCTACCCTAACCCTAACACGTACCCTAATCCTAACCCGTACCCTAAACCGAGCCCTAACCCTAACCCTAACCCTAACCCTAACCCATACCCTACGCCGTACCCGAAGCCCTCCCCGAACCCGTACCCTAAGCCGTACCCTAAGCCGTACCCTAAGCCTAACCCTAACCCTAGGCTACCCTTGACTGCTTCTGGCTCCAATAGATTTCCTAAGCACTAGTGTTTTAAGGAACACCTTAAAAAGAGAATCCTAATGTGATTTCATTATAATGGGTGTGTTCCTTATCTTATCCTAGTGTCTAAACTCTTCTCCATGGCTGGACCTCCAAATAATATTCCTTTACGTGCTAAGGGGTATCTAGAGAGTGGGTTAGGTTTAATAACTACCCTAACACTAACGCGTACCCTAACCCTAACCCCTACCCTAACCCTAACACGTACCCTAATCCTAACCAATACCCTAAACCGAGCCCTAACCCTAACACTAACCCTAACCCTAACCCTAACCCATACCCTACGCCGTACCAGAAGCCCTCCCCGAACCCGTACCCTAAGCCGTACCCTAAGCCTAACCCTAAGCCTAACCCTAACCCTAGGCTACCCTTGAATGCTTCTACCTCCAATAGATTTCCTAAGCACTAGTGTTTTAAGGAACAGCTTAAAAAGAGAATCCTAATGTGATTTCTTTATAATGGGTGTGTTCCTTATCTTATCCTAGTGTCTAAACTCTTCTCCATGGCTGGACCTCCAAATAATATTCCTTTATGTGCTAAGGGGTATCTAGAGAGTGGGATAGCTTTAATAACTACCCTAACACTAACGCGTACCCTAACCCTAACCCCTACCCTAACCATAACACGTACCCTAATCCTAACCAATACCCTAAACCGAGCCCTAACCCTAACACTAACCCTAACCCTAACCCTAACCCATACCCTACGCCGTACCCGAAGCCCTCCCCGAACCCATACCCTACGCCGTACCCTAAGCCGTACCCTAAGCCTAACCCTAACCCTAGGCTTCCCTTGACTGCTTCTGCCTCCAATAGATTTCCTAAGCACTAGTGTTTTAAGGAACAGCTTAAAAAGAGAATCCTAATGTGATTTCTTTATAATGGGTGTGTTCCTTATCTTATCCTAGTGTCTAAACTCTTCTCCATGGCTGGACCTCCAAATAATATTCCTTATGTGCTACGGGGTATCTAGAGAGTGGGATAGCTTTAATAACTACCCTAACACTAACGCGTACCCTAACCCTAACCCCTACCCTAACCCTAACACGTACCCTAATCCTAACCAATACCCTAAACCGAGCCCTAACCCTAACACTAACCCTAACGTAACCCTAACCCATTCCCTACGCCGTACCCGAAGCCCTCCCCGAACCCGTACCCTAAGCCGTACCCTAAGCCGTACCCTAACCCTAGGCTACCCTTGACTGCTTCTGCCTCCAATAGATTTCCTAAGCACTAGTGTTTTAAGGAACAGCTTAAAAAGGGAATCCTAATGTGATTTCTTTATAATGGGTGTGTTCCTTATCTTATCCTAGTGTCTAAACTCTTCTCCATGGCTGGACCTCCAAATAATATTCCTTTACGTGCTAAGGGGTATCTAGAGAGTGGGTTAGGTTTAATAACTACCCTAACACTAACGCGTAACCTAACCCTAACCCCTAACCTAACCCTAACACGTACCCTAATCCTAACCCGTACCCCAAACCGAGCTCTAACCCTAACACTAACCCTAACCCTAACCCTAAACCATACCCTACGCCGTACCCGAAGCCCTCCCCGAACCCGTACCCTAAGCCGTACCCTAAGCCGTACCCTAAGCCTAACCCTAACCCTAGGCTACCCTTCACTGCTTCTGCCTCCAATAGATTTCCTAAGCACTAGTGTTTTAAGGAACAGCTTAAAAAGAGAATCCTAATGTGATTTCTTTATAATGGGTGTGTTCCTTATCTTATCCTAGTGTCTAAACTCTTCTCCATGGCTGGACCTCCAAATAATATTCCTTTACGTGCTAAGGGGTATCTAGAGAGTGGGTTAGGTTTAATAACTACCCTAACACTAACGCGTAACCTAACCCTAACCCCTACCCTAACCCTAACACGTACCCTAATCCTAACCCGTACCCCAAACCGAGCTCTAACCCTAACACTAACCCTAACCCTAACCCTAACCCATACCCTACGCCGTACCCGAAGCCCTCCCCGAACCCGTACCCTAAGCCGTACCCTAAGCCGTACCCTAAGCCTAACCCTAACCCTAGGCTACCCTTGACTGCTTCTGCCTCCAATAGATTTCCTAAGCACTAGTGTTTTAAGGAACAGCTTAAAAAGAGAATCCTAATGTGATTTCTTTATAATGGGTGTGTTCCTTATCTTATCCTAGTGTCTAAACTCTTCTCCATGGCTGGACCTCCAAATAATATTCCTTTACGTGCTAAGGGGTATCTAGAGAGTGGGTTAGGTTTAATAACTACCCTAACACTAACGCGTACCCTAACCCTAACCCCTACCCTAACCCTAACACGTACCCTAATCCTAACCAATACCCTAAACCGAGCCCTAACCCTAACACTAACCCTAACCCTAACCCTAACCCATACCCTACGCCGTACCAGAAGCCCTCCCCGAACCCGTACCCTAAGCCGTACCCTAAGCCTAACCCTAAGCCTAACCCTAACCCTAGGCTACCCTTGAATGCTTCTGCCTCCAATAGATTTCCTAAGCACTAGTGTTTTAAGGAACATCTTAAAAAGAGAATCCTAATGTGATTTCTTTATAATGGGTGTGTTCCTTATCTTATCCTAGTGTCTAAACTCTTCTCCATGGCTGGACCTCCAAATAATATTCCTTTACGTGCTAAGGGGTATCTAGAGAGTGGGTTAGGTTTAATAACTACCCTAACACTAACGCGTAACCTAACCCTAACCCCTACCCTAACCCTAACACGTACCCTAATCCTAACCCGTACCCCAAACCGAGCCCTAACCCTAACACTAACCCTAACCCTAACCCTAACCCATACCCTACGCCGTACCCGAAGCCCTCCCCGAACCCGTACCCTAAGCCGTACCCTAAGCCTAACCCTAACCCTAGGCTACCCTTGACTGCTTCTGCCTCCCATAGATTTCCTAAGCACTAGTGTTTTAAGGAACAGCTTAAAAAGAGAATCCTAATGTGATTTCTTTATAATGGGTGTGTTCCTTATCTTATCCTAGTGTCTAAACTCTTCTCCATGGCTGGACCTCCAAATAATATTCCTTTATGTGCTAAGGGGTATCTAGAGAGTGGGATAGCTTTAATAACTACCCTAACACTAACGCGTACCCTAACCCTAACCCCTACCCTAACCATAACACGTACCCTAATCCTAACCAATACCCTAAACCGAGCCCTAACCCTAACACTAACCCTAACCCTAACCCTAACCCATACCCTACGCCGTACCCAAAGCCCTCCCCGAACCCGTACCCTAAGCCGTACGCTAAGCCGTACCCTAAGCCTAACCCTAACCCTAGGCTACCCTTGACTGCTTCTGCCTCCAATAGATTTCCTAAGCACTAGTGTTTTAAGGAACAGCTTAAAAAGAGAATCCTAATGTGATTTCTTTATAGTGGGTGTGTTCCTTATCTTATCCTAGTGTCTAAACTCTTCTCCATGGCTGGACCCCCAAATAATATTCCTTTACGTGCTAAGGGGTATCTAGAGAGTGGGATAGGTTTAATAACTACCCTAACCCTAACGCGTACCCTAACCCTATCCCCTACCCTAACCCTAACACGTACCCTAATCCTAACCCGTACCCCAAACCGAACCCGAACCCTAACACTAACCCTAACCCTAACCCTAACCCATACCCTACGCCGTACCCGAAGCCCTCCCCGAACCCGTACCCTAAGCCGTACCCTAAGCCTAACCCTAAGCCTAACCCTAACCCTAGGCTACCCTTGACTGCTTCTGCCTCCAATAGATTTCCTAAGCACTAGTGTTTTAAGGAACAGCTTAAAAAGAGAATCCTAATGTGATTTCTTTATAATGGGTGTGTTCCTTATCTTATCCTAGTGTCTAAACTCTTCTCCATGGCTGGACCCCCAAATAATATTCCTTTACATGCTAAGGGGTATCTAGAGAGTGGGATAGGTTTAATAACTACCCTAAACCTAACGCGTACCCTAACCCTATCCCCTACCCTAACCCTAACACGTACCCTAATCCTAACCCGTACCCTAAACCGAGCCCTAACCCTAACCCTAACCCTAACCCTAACCCATACCCTACGCCGTACCCGAAGCCCTCCCCGAACCCGTACCCTAAGCCGTACCCTAAGCCGTACCCTAAGCCTAACCCTAACCCTAGGCTACCCTTGACTGCTTCTGGCTCCAATAGATTTCCTAAGCACTAGTGTTTTAAGGAACACCTTAAAAAGAGAATCCTAATGTGATTTCATTATAATGGGTGTGTTCCTTATCTTATCCTAGTGTCTAAACTCTTCTCCATGGCTGGACCTCCAAATAATATTCCTTTACGTGCTAATGGGTATCTAGAGAGTGGGTTAGGTTTAATAACTACCCTAACACTAACGCGTACCCTAACCCTAACCCCTACCCTAACCCTAACACGTACCCTAATCCTAACCAATACCCTAAACCGAGCCCTAACCCTAACACTAACCCTAACCCTAACCCTAACCCATACCTTACGCCGTACCAGAAGCCCTCCCCGAACCCGTACCCTAAGCCGTACCCTAAGCCTAACCCTAAGCCTAACCCTAACCCTAGGCTACCCTTGAATGCTTCTACCTCCAATAGATTTCCTAAGCACTAGTGTTTTAAGGAACAGCTTAAAAAGAGAATCCTAATGTGATTTCTTTATAATGGGTGTGTTCCTTATCTTATCCTAGTGTCTAAACTCTTCTCCATGGCTGGACCTCCAAATAATATTCCTTTATGTGCTAAGGGGTATCTAGAGAGTGGGATAGCTTTAATAACTACCCTAACACTAACGCGTACCCTAACCCTAACCCCTACCCTAACCATAACACGTACCCTAATCCTAACCAATACCCTAAACCGAGCCCTAACCCTAACACTAACCCTAACCCTAACCCTAACCCATACCCTACGCTGTACCCGAAGCCCTCCCCGAACCCATACCCTACGCCGTACCCTAAGCCGTACCCTAAGCCTAACCCTAACCCTAGGCTTCCCTTGACTGCTTCTGCCTCCAATAGATTTCCTAAGCACTAGTGTTTTAAGGAACAGCTTAAAAAGAGAATCCTAATGTGATTTCTTTATAATGGGTGTGTTCCTTATCTTATCCTAGTGTCTAAACTCTTCTCCATGGCTGGACCTCCAAATAATATTCCTTATGTGCTACGGGGTATCTAGAGAGTGGGATAGCTTTAATAACTACCCTAACACTAACGCGTACCCTAACCCTAACCCCTACCCTAACCCTAACACGTACCCTAATCCTAACCAATACCCTAAACCGAGCCCTAACCCTAACACTAACCCTAACGTAACCCTAACCCATACCCTACGCCGTACCCGAAGCCCTCCCCGAACCCGTACCCTAAGCCGTACCCTAAGCCGTACCCTAACCCTAGGCTACCCTTGACTGCTTCTGGCTCCAATAGATTTCCTAAGCACTAGTGTTTTAAGGAACAGCTTAAAAAGAGAATCCTAATGTGATTTCTTTATAATGGGTGTGTTCCTTATCTTATCCTAGTGTCTAAACTCTTCTCCATGGCTGGACCCCCAAATAATATTCCTTTACGTGCTAAGGTGTATCTAGAGAGTGGGATAGGTTTAATAACTACCCTAACCCTAACGCGTACCCTAACCCTAACCCCTACCCTAACCCTAACATGTACCCTAATGCTAACCCGTACCCTAAACCGAGCCCTAACCCTAACACTAACCCTAACCCTAACCCTAACCCATACACTACGCCGTACCAGAAGCCCTCCCCGAACCCGTACCCTAAGCCGTACCCTAAGCCTAACCCTAAGCCTAACCCTAACCCTAGGCTACCCTTGAATGCTTCTACCTCCAATAGATTTCCTAAGCACTAGTGTTTTAAGGAACAGCTTAAAAAGAGAATCCTAATGTGATTTCTTTATAATGGGTGTGTTCCTTATCTTATCCTAGTGTCTAAACTCTTCTCCATGGCTGGACCTCCAAATAATATTCCTTTATGTGCTAAGGGGTATCTAGAGAGTGGGATAGCTTTAATAACTACCCTAACACTAACGCGTACCCTAACCCTAACCCCTACCCTAACCATAACACGTACCCTAATCCTAACCAATACCCTAAACCGAGCCCTAACCCTAACACTAACCCTAACCCTAACCCTAACCCATACCCTACGCCGTACCCGAAGCCCTCCCCGAACCCATACCCTACGCCGTACCCTAAGCCGTACCCTAAGCCTAACCCTAACCCTAGGCTTCCCTTGACTGCTTCTGCCTCCAATAGATTTCCTAAGCACTAGTGTTTTAAGGAACAGCTTAAAAAGAGAATCCTAATGTGATTTCTTTATAATGGGTGTGTTCCTTATCTTATCCTAGTGTCTAAACTCTTCTCCATGGCTGGACCTCCAAATAATATTCCTTATGTGCTACGGGGTATCTAGAGAGTGGGATAGCTTTAATAACTACCCTAACACTAACGCGTACCCTAACCCTAACCCCTACCCTAACCCTAACACGTACCCTAATCCTAACCAATACCCTAAACCGAGCCCTAACCCTAACACTAACCCTAACCCTAACCCTAACCCATACCCTACGACATACCCGAAGCCCTCCCCGAACCCGTACCCTAAGCCGTACCCTAAGCCGTACCCTAAGCCGTACCCTAACCCTAGGCTACCCTTGACTGCTTCTGCCTCCAATAGATTTCCTAAGCACTAGTGTTTTAAGGAACAGCTTAAAAAGAGAATCCTATTGTGATTTCTTTATAATGGGTGTGTTCCTTATCTTATCCTAGTTTCTAAACTCTTCTCCATGGCTGGACCCCCAAATAATATTCCTTGACGTGCTAAGGTGTATCTAGAGAGTGGGATAGGTTTAATAACTACCCTAACCCTAAAGCGTACCCTAACCCTAACCCCTACCCTAACCCTAACATGTACCCTAATCCTAACACGTACCCTAAACGGAGCCCTAACCCTAACACTAACCCTAACCCTAACCCATACCCTATGCCGTACCCGAAGCCCTCCCCGAACCCGTACCCTAAGCCTTACCCTAAGCCGTACCCTAAGCCTAACCCTAACCGTAGGCTACTCTTGACTGCTTCTGCCTCCAATAGATTTCCTAAGCACTAGTGTTTTAAGGAACAGCTTAAAAAGAGAATCCTAATGTGATTTCTTTATAATGGGTGTGTTCCTTATCTTATCAAAGTGTCTAAACTCTTCTACTTGGCTGGACCTCCAAATAATATTCCTTTACGTGCTAAGCGGTATCTAGGGAGTGGGATAGGTTTAATAACTACCCTAACACTAACGCGTACCCTAACCCTAACCCCTACCCTAACACTAACACGTACCCTAATCCTAACCAATACCCTAAACCGAGCCCTAACCCTAACACTAACCCTAACCCTAACCCTAACCCATACCCTACGCCGTACCCGAAGCCCTCCCCGAACCCGTACCCTAAGCCGTACCCTAAGCCGTACCCTAACCCTAGGCTACCCTTGACTGCTTCTGCCTCCAATAGATTTCCTAAGCACTAGTGTTTTAAGGAACAGCTTAAAAAGAGAATCCTAATGTGATTTCTTTATAATGGGTGTGTTCCTTATCTTATCCTACTGTCTAAACTCTTCTCCATGGCTGGACCCCCAAATAATATTCCTTTACGTGCTAAGGTGTATCTAGAGAGTGGGATAGGTTTAATAACTACCCTAACCCTAACGCGTACCCTAACCCTAACCCCTACCCTAACCCTAACATGTACCCTAATGCTAACCCGTACCCTAAACCGAGCCCTAACCCTAACACTAACTCTAACCCTAACACTAACCCATACCCTACGCCGTACCCGAAGCCCTCCCCGAACCCGTACCCTAAGCCGTACGCTAAGCCGTACCCTAAGCCTAACCCTAACCCTAGGCTACCCTTGACTGCTTCTGCCTCCAATAGATTTCCTAAGCACTAGTGTTTTAAGGAACAGCTTAAAAAGAGAATCCTAATGTGATTTCTTTATAATGGGTGTGTTCCTTATCTTATCCTAGTGTCTAAACTCTTCTCCATGGCTGGACCTCCAAATAATATTCCTTTACGTGCTAAGGGGTATCTAGAGAGTGGGTTAGGTTTAATAACTACCCTAACACTAACGCGTAACCTAACCCTAACCCCTACCCTAACCCTAACACGTACCCTAATCCTAACCCGTACCCCAAACCGAGCTCTAACCCTAACACTAACCCTAACCCTAACCCTAACCCATACCCTACGCCGTACCCGAAGCCCTCCCCGAACCCGTACCCTAAGCCGTACCCTAAGCCGTACCCTAAGCCTAACCCTAACCCTAGGCTACCCTTGACTGCTTCTGCCTCCAATAGATTTCCTAAGCACTAGTGTTTTAAGGAACAGCTTAAAAAGAGAATCCTAATGTGATTTCTCTATAATGGGTGTGTTCCTTATCTTATCCTAGTGTCTAAACTCTTCTCCATGGCTGGACCTCCAAATAATATTCCTTTACGTGCTAAGGGGTATCTAGAGAGTGGGTTAGGTTTAATAACTACCCTAACACTAACGCGTACCCTAACCCTAACCCCTACCCTAACCCTAACACGTACCCTAATCCTAACCAATACCCTAAACCGAGCCCTAACCCTAACACTAACCCTAACCCTAACCCTAACCCATACCCTACGCCGTACCAGAAGCCCTCCCCGAACCCGTACCCTAAGCCGTACCCTAAGCCTAACCCTAAGCCTAACCCTAACCCTAGGCTACCCTTGAATGCTTCTGCCTCCAATAGATTTCCTAAGCACTAGTGTTTTAAGGAACATCTTAAAAAGAGAATCCTAATGTGATTTCTTTATAATGGGTGTGTTCCTTATCTTATCCTAGTGTCTAAACTCTTCTCCATGGCTGGACCTCCAAATAATATTCCTTTACGTGCTAAGGGGTATCTAGAGAGTGGGTTAGGTTTAATAACTACCCTAACACTAACGCGTAACCTAACCCTAACCCCTACCCTAACCCTAACACGTACCCTAATCCTAACCCGTACCCCAAACCGAGCCCTAACCCTAACACTAACCCTAACCCTAACCCTAACCCATACCCTACGCCGTACCCGAAGCCCTCCCCGAACCCGTACCCTAAGCCGTACCCTAAGCCGTACCCTAAGCCTAACCCTAACCCTAGGCTACCCTTGACTGCTTCTGCCTCCCATAGATTTCCTAAGCACTAGTGTTTTAAGGAACAGCTTAAAAAGAGAATCCTAATGTGATTTCTTTATAATGGGTGTGTTCCTTATCTTATCCTAGTGTCTAAACTCTTCTCCATGGCTGGACCTCCAAATAATATTCCTTTATGTGCTAAGGGGTATCTAGAGAGTGGGATAGCTTTAATAACTACCCTAACACTAACGCGTACCCTAACCCTAACCCCTACCCTAACCATAACACGTACCCTAATCCTAACCAATAACCTAAACCGAGACCTAACCCTAACACTAACCCTAACCCTAACCCTAACCCATAACCTACGCCGTACCCGAAGCCCTCCCCGAACCCGTACCCTAAGCCGTACGCTAAGCCGTACCCTAAGCCTAACCCTAACCCTAGGCTACCCTTGACTGCTTCTGCCTCCAATAGATTTCCTAAGCACTAGTGTTTTAAGGAACAGCTTAAAAAGAGAATCCTAATGTGATTTCTTTATAGTGGGTGTGTTCCTTATCTTATCCTAGTGTCTAAACTCTTCTCCATGGCTGGACCCCCAAATAATATTCCTTTACGTGCTAAGGGGTATCTAGAGAGTGGGATAGGTTTAATAACTACCCTAACCCTAACGCGTACCCTAACCCTATCCCCTACCCTAACCCTAACACGTACCCTAATCCTAACCCGTACCCCAAACCGAACCCGAACCCTAACACTAACCCTAACCCTAACCCTAACCCATACCCTACGCCGTACCCGAAGCCCTCCCCGAACCCGTACCCTAAGCCGTACCCTAAGCCTAACCCTAAGCCTAACCCTAACCCTAGGCTACCCTTGACTGCTTCTGCCTCCAATAGATTTCCTAAGCACTAGTGTTTTAAGGAACAGCTTAAAAAGAGAATCCTAATGTGATTTCTCTATAATGGGTGTGTTCCTTATCTTATCCTAGTGTCTAAACTCTTCTCCATGGCTGGACCTCCAAATAATATTCCTTTACGTGCTAAGGGGTATCTAGATAGTGGGTTAGGTTTAATAACTACCCTAACACTAACGCGTACCCTAACCCTAACCCCTACCCTAACCCTAACACGTACCCTAATCCTAACCAATACCCTAAACCGAGCCCTAACCCTAACACTAACCCTAACCCTAACCCTAACCCATACCCTACGCCGTACCAGAAGCCCTCCCCGAACCCGTACCCTAAGCCGTACCCTAAGCCTAACCCTAAGCCTAACCCTAACCCTAGGCTACCCTTGAATGCTTCTGCCTCCAATAGATTTCCTAAGCACTAGTGTTTTAAGGAACATCTTAAAAAGAGAATCCTAATGTGATTTCTTTATAATGGGTGTGTTCCTTATCTTATCCTAGTGTCTAAACTCTTCTCCATGGCTGGACCTCCAAATAATATTCCTTTACGTGCTAAGGGGTATCTAGAGAGTGGGTTAGGTTTAATAACTACCCTAACACTAACGCGTAACCTAACCCTAACCCCTACCCTAACCCTAACACGTACCCTAATCCTAACCCGTACCCCAAACCGAGCCCTAACCCTAACACTAACCCTAACCCTAACCCTAACCCATACCCTACGCCGTACCCGAAGCCCTCCCCGAACCCGTACCCTAAGCCGTACCCTAAGCCGTACCCTAAGCCTAACCCTAACCCTAGGCTACCCTTGACTGCTTCTGCCTCCCATAGATTTCCTAAGCACTAGTGTTTTAAGGAACAGCTTAAAAAGAGAATCCTAATGTGATTTCTTTATAATGGGTGTGTTCCTTATCTTATCCTAGTGTCTAAACTCTTCTCCATGGCTGGACCTCCAAATAATATTCCTTTATGTGCTAAGGGGTATCTAGAGAGTGGGATAGCTTTAATAACTACCCTAACACTAACGCGTACCCTAACCCTAACCCCTACCCTAACCATAACACGTACCCTAATCCTAACCAATAACCTAAACCGAGACCTAACCCTAACACTAACCCTAACCCTAACCCTAACCCATACCCTACGCCGTACCCGAAGCCCTCCCCGAACCCGTACCCTAAGCCGTACCCTAAGCCTAACCCTAAGCCTAACCCTAACCCTAGGCTACCCTTGACTGCTTCTGCCTCCAATAGATTTCCTAAGCACTAGTGTTTTAAGGAACAGCTTAAAAAGAGAATCCTAATGTGATTTCTTTATAATGGGTGTGTTCCTTATCTTATCCTAGTGTCTAAACTCTTCTCCATGGCTGGACCCCCAAATAATATTCCTTTAGATGCTAAGGGGTATCTAGAGAGTGGGATAGGTTTAATAACTACCCTAAACCTAACGCGTACCCTAACCCTATCCCCTACCCTAACCCTAACACGTACCCTAATCCTAACCCGTACCCTAAACCGAGCCCTAACCCTAACCCTAACCCTAACCCTAACCCATACCCTACGCCGTACCCGAAGCCCTCCCCGAACCCGTACCCTAAGCCGTACCCTAAGCCGTACCCTAAGCCTAACCCTAACCCTAGGCTACCCTTGACTGCTTCTGGCTCCAATAGATTTCCTAAGCACTAGTGTTTTAAGGAACACCTTAAAAAGAGAATCCTAATGTGATTTCATTATAATGGGTGTGTTCCTTATCTTATCCTAGTGTCTAAACTCTTCTCCATGGCTGGACCTCCAAATAATATTCCTTTACGTGCTAATGGGTATCTAGAGAGTGGGTTAGGTTTAATAACTACCCTAACACTAACGCGTACCCTAACCCTAACCCCTACCCTAACCATAACACGTACCCTAATCCTAACCAATACCCTAAACCGAGCCCTAACCCTAACACTAACCCTAACCCTAACCCTAACCCATACCCTACGCCGTACCAGAAGCCCTCCCCGAACCCGTACCCTAAGCCGTACCCTAAGCCTAACCCTAAGCCTAACCCTAACCCTAGGCTACCCTTGAATGCTTCTACCTCCAATAGATTTCCTAAGCACTAGTGTTTTAAGGAACAGCTTAAAAAGAGAATCCTAATGTGATTTCTTTATAATGGGTGTGTTCCTTATCTTATCCTAGTGTCTAAACTCTTCTCCATGGCTGGACCTCCAAATAATATTCCTTTATGTGCTAAGGGGTATCTAGAGAGTGGGATAGCTTTAATAACTACCCTAACACTAACGCGTACCCTAACCCTAACCCCTACCCTAACCATAACACGTACCCTAATCCTAACCAATACCCTAAACCGAGCCCTAACCCTAACACTAACCCTAACCCTAACCCTAACCCATACCCTACGCCGTACCCGAAGCCCTCCCCGAACCCATACCCTACGCCGTACCCTAAGCCGTACCCTAAGCCTAACCCTAACCCTAGGCTACCCTTGACTGCTTCTGCCTCCAATAGATTTCCTAAGCACTAGTGTTTTAAGGAACAGCTTAAAAAGAGAATCCTAATGTGATTTCTTTATAATGGGTGTGTTCCTTATCTTATCCTAGTGTCTAAACTCTTCTCCATGGCTGGACCCCCAAATAATATTCCTTTACGTGCTAAGGTGTATCTAGAGAGTGGGATAGGTTTAATAACTACCCTAACCCTAACGCGTACCCTAACCCTAACCCCTACCCTAACCCTAACATGTACCCTAATGCTAACCCGTACCCTAAACCGAGCCCTAACCCTAACACTAACCCTAACCCTAACCCTAACCCATACCCTACGCCGTACCCGAAGCCCTCCCCGAACCCGTACCCTAAGCCGTACGCTAAGCCGTACCCTAAGCCTAACCCTAACCCTAGGCTACCCTTGACTGCTTCTGCCTCCAATAGATTTCCTAAGCACTAGTGTTTTAAGGAACAGCTTAAAAAGAGAATCCTAATGTGATTTCTTTATAATGGGTGTGTTCCTTATCTTATCCTAGTGTCTAAACTCTTCTCCATGGCTGGACCTCCAAATAATATTCCTTTACGTGCTAAGGGGTATCTAGAGTGTGGGATAGTTTTAATAACTACCCTAACACTAACGCGTACCCTAACCCTAACCCCTACCCTAACACTAACACGTACCCTAATCCTAACCAATACACTAAACCGAGCCCTAACCCTAACACTAACCCTAACCCTAACCCTAACCCATACCTTACGCCGTACCCGAAGCACTCCCCGAACCCGTACCCTAAGCCGTACGCTAAGCCGTACCCTAAGCCTAACCCTAACCCTAGGCTACCCTTGACTGCTTCTGCCTCCAATAGATTTCCTAAGCACTAGTGTTTTAAGGAACAGCTTAAAAAGAGAATCCTAATGTGATTTCTTTATAATGGGTGTGTTCCTTATCTTATCCTAGTGTCTAAACTCTTCTCCATGGCTGGACCTCCAAATAATATTCCTTATGTGCTAAGGGGTATCTAGAGAGTGGGATAGCTTTAATAACTACCCTAACACTAACGCGTACCCTAACCCTAACCCCTACCCTAACCCTAACATGTACCCTAATGCTAAACCGTACCCTAAACCGAGCCCTAACCCTAACACTAACCCTAACCCTAACCCTAACCCATACACTATGCCGTACCCGAAGCCCTCCCCGAACCCTTACCCTAAGCCGTACCCTAAGCCGTACTCTAAGCCTAACCCTAACCCTAGGCTACCCTTGACTGCTTCTGCCTCCAATAGATTTCCTAAGCACTAGTGTTTTAAGGAACAGCTTAAAAAGAGAATCCTAATGTGATTTCTTTATAATGGGTGTGTTCCTTATCTTATCCTAGTGTCTAAACTCTTCTCCATGGCTGGACCTCCAAATAATATTCCTTTACGTGCTAAGGGGTATCTAGAGAGTGGGTTAGGTTTAATAACTACCCTAACACTAACGCGTACCCTAACCCTAACCCCTACCCTAACCCTAACACGTACCCTAATGCTAACCAATACCCTAAACCGAGCCCTAACCCTAACACTAACCCTAACCCTAACCCTAACCCATACCCTACGCCGTACCAGAAGCCCTCCCCGAACCCGTACCCTAAGCCGTACCCTAAGCCTAACCCTAAGCCTAACCCTAACCCTAGGCTACCCTTGAATGCTTCTACCTCCAATAGATTTCCTAAGCACTAGTGTTTTAAGGAACAGCTTAAAAAGAGAATCCTAATGTGATTTCTTTATAATGGGTGTGTTCCTTATCTTATCCTAGTGTCTAAACTCTTCTCCATGGCTGGACCTCCAAATAATATTCCTTTATGTGCTAAGGGGTATCTAGAGAGTGGGATAGCTTTAATAACTACCCTAACACTAACGCGTACCCTAACCCTAACCCCTACCCTAACCATAACACGTACCCTAATCCTAACCAATACCCTAAACCGAGCCCTAACCCTAACACTAACCCTAACCCTAACCCTAACCCATACCCTACGCCGTACCTGAAGCCCTCCCCGAACCCATACCCTACGCCGTACCCTAAGCCGTACCCTAAGCCTAACCCTAACCCTAGGCTTCCCTTGACTGCTTCTGCCTCCAATAGATTTCCTAAGCACTAGTGTTTTAAGGAACAGCTTAAAAAGAGAATCCTAATGTGATTTCTTTATAATGGGTGTGTTCCTTATCTTATCCTAGTGTCTAAACTCTTCTCCATGGCTGGACCCCCAAATAATATTCCTTTACGTGCTAAGGTGTATCTAGAGAGTGGGATAGGTTTAATAACTACCCTAACCCTAACGCGTACCCTAACCCTAACCCCTACCCTAACCCTAACATGTACCCTAATGCTAACCCGTACCCTAAACCGAGCCCTAACCCTAACACTAACCCTAACCCTAACCCTAACCCATACCCTACGCCGTACCCGAAGCCCTCCCCGAACCCGTACCCTAAGCCGTACGCTAAGCCGTACCCTAAGCCTAACCCTAACCCTAGGCTACCCTTGACTGCTTCTGCCTCCAATAGATTTCCTAAGCACTAGTGTTTTAAGGAACAGCTTAAAAAGAGAATCCTAATGTGATTTCTTTATAATGGGTGTGTTCCTTATCTTATCCTAGTGTCTAAACTCTTCTCCATGGCTGGACCTCCAAATAATATTCCTTTACGTGCTAAGGGGTATCTAGAGTGTGGGATAGTTTTAATAACTACCCTAACACTAACGCGTACCCTAACCCTAACCCCTACCCTAACACTAACACGTACCCTAATCCTAACCAATACACTAAACCGAGCCCTAACCCTAACACTAACCCTAACCCTAACCCTAACCCATACCTTACGCC
This sequence comes from Balaenoptera physalus, assembly GCF_965194825.1. Lineage (NCBI taxonomy): Eukaryota > Metazoa > Chordata > Mammalia > Artiodactyla > Balaenopteridae > Balaenoptera > Balaenoptera physalus. Next base: position 220,213 of record NW_028126403.1, read on the forward strand.
GTACCCGAAGCACTCCCCGAACCCGTACCCTAAGCCGTACGCTAAGCCGTACCCTAAGCCTAACCCTAACCCTAGGCTACCCTTGACTGCTTCTGCCTCCAATAGACTTCCTAAGCACTAGTGTTTTAAGGAACAGCTTAAAAAGAGAATCCTAATGTGATTTCTTTATAATGGGTGTGTTCCTTATCTTATCCTAGTGTCTAAACTCTTCTCCATGGCTGGACCTCCAAATAATATTCCTTATGTGCTAAGGGGTATCTAGAGAGTGGGATAGCTTTAATAACTACCCTAACACTAACGCGTACCCTAACCCTAACCCCTACCCTAACCCTAACATGTACCCTAATGCTAAACCGTACCCTAATCCGAGCCCTAACCCTAACACTAACCCTAACCCTAACCCTAACCCATACACTATGCCGTACCCGAAGCCCTCCCCGAACCCGTACCCTAAGCCGTACCCTAAGCCGTACTCTAAGCCTAACCCTAACCCTAGGCTACCCTTGACTGCTTCTGCCTCCAATAGATTTCCTAAGCACTAGTGTTTTAAGGAACAGCTTAAAAAGAGAATCCTAATGTGATTTCTTTATAATGGTTGTGTTCCTTATCTTATCCTAGTGTCTAAACTCTTCTCCATGGCTGGACCTCCAAATAATATTCCTTTACGTGCTAAGGGGTATCTAGAGAGTGGGATAGGTTTAATAACTACCCTAACACTAACGCGTACCCTAACCCTAACACGTACCCTAATCCTAACCAATACCCTAAACCGAGCCCTAACCCTAACACTAACCCTAACCCTAACCCTAACCCATACCCTACGCCGTACCAGAAGCCCTCCCCGAACCCGTACCCGAAGCCGTACCCTAAGCCTAACCCTAAGCCGTACCCTAACCCAAGGCTACCCTTGAATGCTTCTGCCTGCAATAGATTTCCTAAGCACTAGTGTTTTAAGGAACAGCTTAAAAAGAGAATCCTAATGTGATTTCTTTATAATGGGTGTGTTCCTTATCTTATCAAAGTGTCTAAACTCTTCTGCATGGCTGGACCTCCAAATAATATTCCTTTACGTGCTAAGCGGTATCTAGGGAGTGGGATAGGTTTAATAACTACCCTAACACTAACGCGTACCCTAACCCTAACCCCTACCCTAACACTAACACGTACCCTAATCCTAACCAATACCCTAAACCGAGCCCTAACCCTAACACTAACCCTAACGTAACCCTAACCCATACCCTACGCCGTACCCGAAGCCCTCCCCGAACCCGTACCCTAAGCCGTACCCTAAGCCGTACCCTAACCCTAGGCTACCCTTGACTGCTTCTGCCTCCAATAGATTTCCTAAGCACTAGTGTTTTAAGTAACAGCTTAAAAAGAGAATCCTAATGTGATTTCTTAATAATGGGTGTGTTCCTTATCTTATCCTAGTGTCTAAACTCTTCTCCATGGCTGGACCTCCAAATAATATTCCTTTACGTGCTAAGGGGTATCTAGAGAGTGGGTTAGGTTTAATAACTACCCTAACACTAACGCGTACCCTAACCCTAACCCCTACCCTAACCCTAACACGTACCCTAATGCTAACCAATACCCTAAACCGAGCCCTAACCCTAACACTAACCCTAACCCTAACCCTAACCCATACCCTACGCCGTACCAGAAGCCCTCCCCGAACCCGTACCCTAAGCCGTACCCTAAGCCTAACCCTAAGCCTAACCCTAACCCTAGGCTACCCTTGAATGCTTCTACCTCCAATAGATTTCCTAAGCACTAGTGTTTTAAGGAACAGCTTAAAAAGAGAATCCTAATGTGATTTCTTTATAATGGGTGTGTTCCTTATCTTATCCTAGTGTCTAAACTCTTCTCCATGGCTGGACCTCCAAATAATATTCCTTTATGTGCTAAGGGGTATCTAGAGAGTGGGATAGCTTTAATAACTACCCTAACACTAACGCGTACCCTAACCCTAACCCCTACCCTAACCATAACACGTACCCTAATCCTAACCAATACCCTAAACCGAGCCCTAACCCTAACACTAACCCTAACCCTAACCCTAACCCATACCCTACACCGTACCTGAAGCCCTCCCCGAACCCATACCCTACGCCGTACCCTAAGCCGTACCCTAAGCCTAACCCTAACCCTAGGCTTCCCTTGACTGCTTCTGCCTCCAATAGATTTCCTAAGCACTAGTGTTTTAAGGAACAGCTTAAAAAGAGAATCCTAATGTGATTTCTTTATAATGGGTGTGTTCCTTATCTTATCCTAGTGTCTAAACTCTTCTCCATGGCTGGACCCCCAAATAATATTCCTTTACGTGCTAAGGTGTATCTAGAGAGTGGGATAGGTTTAATAACTACCCTAACCCTAACGCGTACCCTAACCCTAACCCCTACCCTAACCCTAACATGTACCCTAATGCTAACCCGTACCCTAAACCGAGCCCTAACCCTAACACTAACCCTAACCCTAACCCTAACCCATACCCTACGCCGTACCCGAAGCCCTCCCCGAACCCGTACCCTAAGCCGTACGCTAAGCCGTACCCTAAGCCTAACCCTAACCCTAGGCTACCCTTGACTGCTTCTGCCTCCAATAGATTTCCTAAGCACTAGTGTTTTAAGGAACAGCTTAAAAAGAGAATCCTAATGTGATTTCTTTATAATGGGTGTGTTCCTTATCTTATCCTAGTGTCTAAACTCTTCTCCATGGCTGGACCTCCAAATAATATTCCTTTACGTGCTAAGGGGTATCTAGAGTGTGGGATAGTTTTAATAACTACCCTAACACTAACGCGTACCCTAACCCTAACCCCTACCCTAACACTAACACGTACCCTAATCCTAACCAATACACTAAACCGAGCCCTAACCCTAACACTAACCCTAACCCTAACCCTAACCCATACCTTACGCCGTACCCGAAGCACTCCCCGAACCCGTACCCTAAGCCGTACGCTAAGCCGTACCCTAAGCCTAACCCTAACCCTAGGCTACCCTTGACTGCTTCTGCCTCCAATAGATTTCCTAAGCACTAGTGTTTTAAGGAACAGCTTAAAAAGAGAATCCTAATGTGATTTCTTTATAATGGGTGTGTTCCTTATCTTATCCTAGTGTCTAAACTCTTCTCCATGGCTGGACCTCCAAATAATATTCCTTATGTGCTAAGGGGTATCTAGAGAGTGGGATAGCTTTAATAACTACCCTAACACTAACGCGTACCCTAACCCTAACCCCTACCCTAACCCTAACATGTACCCTAATGCTAAACCGTACCCTAATCCGAGCCCTAACCCTAACACTAACCCTAACCCTAACCCTAACCCATACACTATGCCGTACCCGAAGCCCTCCCCGAACCCGTACCCTAAGCCGTACCCTAAGCCGTACTCTAAGCCTAACCCTAACCCTAGGCTACCCTTGACTGCTTCTGCCTCCAATAGATTTCCTAAGCACTAGTGTTTTAAGGAACAGCTTAAAAAGAGAATCCTAATGTGATTTCTTTATAATGGGTGTGTTCCTTATCTTATCCTAGTGTCTAAACTCTTCTCCATGGCTGGACCTCCAAATAATATTCCTTTACGTGCTAAGGGGTATCTAGAGAGTGGGATAGGTTTAATAACTACCCTAACACTAACGCGTACCCTAACCCTAACACGTACCCTAATCCTAACCAATACCCTAAACCGAGCCCTAATCCTAACACTAACCCTAACCCTAACCCTAACCCATACCCTACGCCGTACCAGAAGCCCTCCCCGAACCCGTACCCGAAGCCGTACCCTAAGCCTAACCCTAAGCCGTACCCTAACCCAAGGCTACCCTTGAATGCTTCTGCCTGCAATAGATTTCCTAAGCACTAGTGTTTTAAGGAACAGCTTAAAAAGAGAATCCTAATGTGATTTCTTTATAATGGGTGTGTTCCTTATCTTATCAAAGTGTCTAAACTCTTCTGCATGGCTGGACCTCCAAATAATATTCCTTTACGTGCTAAGCGGTATCTAGGGAGTGGGATAGGTTTAATAACTACCCTAACACTAACGCGTACCCTAACCCTAACCCCTACCCTAACACTAACACGTACCCTAATCCTAACCAATACCCTAAACCGAGCCCTAACCCTAACACTAACCCTAACGTAACCCTAACCCATACCCTACGCCGTACCCGAAGCCCTCCCCGAACCCGTACCCTAAGCCGTACCCTAAGCCGTACCCTAACCCTAGGCTACCCTTGACTGCTTCTGCCTCCAATAGATTTCCTAAGCACTAGTGTTTTAAGGAACAGCTTAAAAAGAGAATCCTAATGTGATTTCTTTATAATGGGTGTGATCCTTATCTTATCCTAGTGTCTAAACTCTTCTCCATGGCTGGACCCCCAAATAATATTCCTTTACGTGCTAAGGTGTATCTAGAGAGTGGGATAGGTTTAATAACTACCCTAACCCTAACGCGTACCCTAACCCTAACCCCTACCCTAACCCTAACCTGTACCCTAATGCTAACCCGTACCCTAAACCGAGCCCTAACCCTAACACTAACCCTAACCCTAACCCTAACCCATACACTACGCCGTACCCGAAGCCCTCCCCGAACCCGTACCCTAAGCCGTACCCTAAGCCGTACTCTAAGCCTAACCCTAACCCTAGGCTACCCTTGACTGCTTCTGCCTCCAATAGATTTCCTAAGCACTAGTGTTTTAAGGAACAACTTAAAAAGAGAATCCTAATGTGATTTCTTTATAATGGGTGTGTTCCTTATCTTATCCTAGTGTCTAAACTCTTCTCCATGGCTGGACCTCCAAATAATATTCCTTTACGTGCTAAGGGGTATCTAGAGAGTGGGATAGCTTTAATAACTACCCTAACACTAACGCGTACCCTAACCCTAACCCCTAACCTAACCATAACACGTACGCTAATCCTAACCAATACCCTAAACCGAGCCCTAACCCTAACACTAACCCTAACCCTAACCCTAACCCATACCCTACGCCATACCCGAAGCCCTCCCCGAACCCGTACCCTAAGCCGTACCCTAAGCCTATCCCTAAGCCTAACCCTAACCCTAGGCTACCCTTGAATGCTTCTGCCTCCAATAGATTTCCTAAGCACTAGTGTTTTAAGGAACAGCTTAAAAAGAGAATCCTAATGTGATTTCTTTATAATGGGTGTGTTCCTTATCTTATCCTAGTGTCTAAACTCTTCTCCATGGCTGGACCTCCAAATAATATTCCTTTACGTGCTAAGGGGTATCTAGAGAGTGGGTTAGGTTTAATAACTACCCTAACACTAACGCGTAACCTAACCCTAACCCCTACCCTAACCCTAACACGTACCCTAATCCTAACCCGTACCCCAAACCGAGCTCTAACCCTAACACTAACCCTAACCCTAACCCTAAACCATACCCTACGCCGTACCCGAAGCCCTCCCCGAACCCGTACCCTAAGCCGTACCCTAAGCCGTATCCTAAGCCTAACCCTAACCCTAGGCTACCCTTGACTGCTTCTGCCTCCAATAGATTTCCTAAGCACTAGTGTTTTAAGGAACAGCTTAAAAAGAGAATCCTAATGTGATTTCTTTATAATGGGTGTGTTCCTTATCTTATCCTAGTGTCTAAACTCTTCTCCATGGCTGGACCTCCAAATAATATTCCTTTACGTGCTAAGGGGTATCTAGAGAGTGGGTTAGGTTTAATAACTACCCTAACACTAACGCGTAACCTAACCCTAACCCCTACCCTAACCCTAACACGTACCCTAATCCTAACCCGTACCCCAAACCGAGCTCTAACCCTAACACTAACCCTAACCCTAACCCTAACCCATACCCTACGCCGTACCCGAAGCCCTCCCCGAACCCGTACCCTAAGCCGTACCCTAAGCCGTACCCTAAGCCTAACCCTAACCCTAGGCTACCCTTGACTGCTTCTGCCTCCAATAGATTTCCTAAGCACTAGTGTTTTAAGGAACAGCTTAAAAAGAGAATCCTAATGTGATTTCTTTATAATGGGTGTGTTCCTTATCTTATCCTAGTGTCTAAACTCTTCTCCATGGCTGGACCTCCAAATAATATTCCTTTACGTGCTAAGGGGTATCTAGAGAGTGGGTTAGGTTTAATAACTACCCTAACACTAACGCGTACCCTAACCCTAACCCCTACCCTAACCCTAACACGTACCCTAATCCTAACCAATACCCTAAACCGAGCCCTAACCCTAACACTAACCCTAACCCTAACCCTAACCCATACCCTACGCCGTACCAGAAGCCCTCCCCGAACCCGTACCCTAAGCCGTACCCTAAGCCTAACCCTAAGCCTAACCCTAACCCTAGGCTACCCTTGAATGCTTCTGCCTCCAATAGATTTCCTAAGCACTAGTGTTTTAAGGAACATCTTAAAAAGAGAATCCTAATGTGATTTCTTTATAATGGGTGTGTTCCTTATCTTATCCTAGTGTCTAAACTCTTCTCCATGGCTGGACCTCCAAATAATATTCCTTTACGTGCTAAGGGGTATCTAGAGAGTGGGTTAGGTTTAATAACTACCCTAACACTAACGCGTAACCTAACCCTAACCCCTACCCTAACCCTAACACGTACCCTAATCCTAACCCGTACCCCAAACCGAGCCCTAACCCTAACACTAACCCTAACCCTAACCCTAACCCATACCCTACGCCGTACCCGAAGCCCTCCCCGAACCCGTACCCTAAGCCGTACCCTAAGCCTAACCCTAACCCTAGGCTACCCTTGACTGCTTCTGCCTCCCATAGATTTCCTAAGCACTAGTGTTTTAAGGAACAGCTTAAAAAGAGAATCCTAATGTGATTTCTTTATAATGGGTGTGTTCCTTATCTTATCCTAGTGTCTAAACTCTTCTCCATGGCTGGACCTCCAAATAATATTCCTTTATGTGCTAAGGGGTATCTAGAGAGTGGGATAGCTTTAATAACTACCCTAACACTAACGCGTACCCTAACCCTAACCCCTACCCTAACCATAACACGTACCCTAATCCTAACCAATACCCTAAACCGAGCCCTAACCCTAACACTAACCCTAACCCTAACCCTAACCCATACCCTACGCCGTACCCAAAGCCCTCCCCGAACCCGTACCCTAAGCCGTACGCTAAGCCGTACCCTAAGCCTAACCCTAACCCTAGGCTACCCTTGACTGCTTCTGCCTCCAATAGATTTCCTAAGCACTAGTGTTTTAAGGAACAGCTTAAAAAGAGAATCCTAATGTGATTTCTTTATAGTGGGTGTGTTCCTTATCTTATCCTAGTGTCTAAACTCTTCTCCATGGCTGGACCCCCAAATAATATTCCTTTACGTGCTAAGGGGTATCTAGAGAGTGGGATAGGTTTAATAACTACCCTAACCCTAACGCGTACCCTAACCCTATCCCCTACCCTAACCCTAACACGTACCCTAATCCTAACCCGTACCCCAAACCGAACCCGAACCCTAACACTAACCCTAACCCTAACCCTAACCCATACCCTACGCCGTACCCGAAGCCCTCCCCGAACCCGTACCCTAAGCCGTACCCTAAGCCTAACCCTAAGCCTAACCCTAACCCTAGGCTACCCTTGACTGCTTCTGCCTCCAATAGATTTCCTAAGCACTAGTGTTTTAAGGAACAGCTTAAAAAGAGAATCCTAATGTGATTTCTTTATAATGGGTGTGTTCCTTATCTTATCCTAGTGTCTAAACTCTTCTCCATGGCTGGACCCCCAAATAATATTCCTTTACATGCTAAGGGGTATCTAGAGAGTGGGATAGGTTTAATAACTACCCTAAACCTAACGCGTACCCTAACCCTATCCCCTACCCTAACCCTAACACGTACCCTAATCCTAACCCGTACCCTAAACCGAGCCCTAACCCTAACCCTAACCCTAACCCTAACCCATACCCTACGCCGTACCCGAAGCCCTCCCCGAACCCGTACCCTAAGCCGTACCCTAAGCCGTACCCTAAGCCTAACCCTAACCCTAGGCTACCCTTGACTGCTTCTGGCTCCAATAGATTTCCTAAGCACTAGTGTTTTAAGGAACACCTTAAAAAGAGAATCCTAATGTGATTTCATTATAATGGGTGTGTTCCTTATCTTATCCTAGTGTCTAAACTCTTCTCCATGGCTGGACCTCCAAATAATATTCCTTTACGTGCTAATGGGTATCTAGAGAGTGGGTTAGGTTTAATAACTACCCTAACACTAACGCGTACCCTAACCCTAACCCCTACCCTAACCCTAACACGTACCCTAATCCTAACCAATACCCTAAACCGAGCCCTAACCCTAACACTAACCCTAACCCTAACCCTAACCCATACCTTACGCCGTACCAGAAGCCCTCCCCGAACCCGTACCCTAAGCCGTACCCTAAGCCTAACCCTAAGCCTAACCCTAACCCTAGGCTACCCTTGAATGCTTCTACCTCCAATAGATTTCCTAAGCACTAGTGTTTTAAGGAACAGCTTAAAAAGAGAATCCTAATGTGATTTCTTTATAATGGGTGTGTTCCTTATCTTATCCTAGTGTCTAAACTCTTCTCCATGGCTGGACCTCCAAATAATATTCCTTTATGTGCTAAGGGGTATCTAGAGAGTGGGATAGCTTTAATAACTACCCTAACACTAACGCGTACCCTAACCCTAACCCCTACCCTAACCATAACACGTACCCTAATCCTAACCAATACCCTAAACCGAGCCCTAACCCTAACACTAACCCTAACCCTAACCCTAACCCATACCCTACGCTGTACCCGAAGCCCTCCCCGAACCCATACCCTACGCCGTACCCTAAGCCGTACCCTAAGCCTAACCCTAACCCTAGGCTTCCCTTGACTGCTTCTGCCTCCAATAGATTTCCTAAGCACTAGTGTTTTAAGGAACAGCTTAAAAAGAGAATCCTAATGTGATTTCTTTATAATGGGTGTGTTCCTTATCTTATCCTAGTGTCTAAACTCTTCTCCATGGCTGGACCTCCAAATAATATTCCTTATGTGCTACGGGGTATCTAGAGAGTGGGATAGCTTTAATAACTACCCTAACACTAACGCGTACCCTAACCCTAACCCCTACCCTAACCCTAACACGTACCCTAATCCTAACCAATACCCTAAACCGAGCCCTAACCCTAACACTAACCCTAACGTAACCCTAACCCATACCCTACGCCGTACCCGAAGCCCTCCCCGAACCCGTACCCTAAGCCGTACCCTAAGCCGTACCCTAACCCTAGGCTACCCTTGACTGCTTCTGGCTCCAATAGATTTCCTAAGCACTAGTGTTTTAAGGAACAGCTTAAAAAGAGAATCCTAATGTGATTTCTTTATAATGGGTGTGTTCCTTATCTTATCCTAGTGTCTAAACTCTTCTCCATGGCTGGACCCCCAAATAATATTCCTTTACGTGCTAAGGTGTATCTAGAGAGTGGGATAGGTTTAATAACTACCCTAACCCTAACGCGTACCCTAACCCTAACCCCTACCCTAACCCTAACATGTACCCTAATGCTAACCCGTACCCTAAACCGAGCCCTAACCCTAACACTAACCCTAACCCTAACCCTAACCCATACACTACGCCGTACCAGAAGCCCTCCCCGAACCCGTACCCTAAGCCGTACCCTAAGCCTAACCCTAAGCCTAACCCTAACCCTAGGCTACCCTTGAATGCTTCTACCTCCAATAGATTTCCTAAGCACTAGTGTTTTAAGGAACAGCTTAAAAAGAGAATCCTAATGTGATTTCTTTATAATGGGTGTGTTCCTTATCTTATCCTAGTGTCTAAACTCTTCTCCATGGCTGGACCTCCAAATAATATTCCTTTATGTGCTAAGGGGTATCTAGAGAGTGGGATAGCTTTAATAACTACCCTAACACTAACGCGTACCCTAACCCTAACCCCTACCCTAACCATAACACGTACCCTAATCCTAACCAATACCCTAAACCGAGCCCTAACCCTAACACTAACCCTAACCCTAACCCTAACCCATACCCTACGCCGTACCCGAAGCCCTCCCCGAACCCATACCCTACGCCGTACCCTAAGCCGTACCCTAAGCCTAACCCTAACCCTAGGCTTCCCTTGACTGCTTCTGCCTCCAATAGATTTCCTAAGCACTAGTGTTTTAAGGAACAGCTTAAAAAGAGAATCCTAATGTGATTTCTTTATAATGGGTGTGTTCCTTATCTTATCCTAGTGTCTAAACTCTTCTCCATGGCTGGACCTCCAAATAATATTCCTTATGTGCTACGGGGTATCTAGAGAGTGGGATAGCTTTAATAACTACCCTAACACTAACGCGTACCCTAACCCTAACCCCTACCCTAACCCTAACACGTACCCTAATCCTAACCAATACCCTAAACCGAGCCCTAACCCTAACACTAACCCTAACCCTAACCCTAACCCATACCCTACGACATACCCGAAGCCCTCCCCGAACCCGTACCCTAAGCCGTACCCTAAGCCGTACCCTAAGCCGTACCCTAACCCTAGGCTACCCTTGACTGCTTCTGCCTCCAATAGATTTCCTAAGCACTAGTGTTTTAAGGAACAGCTTAAAAAGAGAATCCTATTGTGATTTCTTTATAATGGGTGTGTTCCTTATCTTATCCTAGTTTCTAAACTCTTCTCCATGGCTGGACCCCCAAATAATATTCCTTGACGTGCTAAGGTGTATCTAGAGAGTGGGATAGGTTTAATAACTACCCTAACCCTAAAGCGTACCCTAACCCTAACCCCTACCCTAACCCTAACATGTACCCTAATCCTAACACGTACCCTAAACGGAGCCCTAACCCTAACACTAACCCTAACCCTAACCCATACCCTATGCCGTACCCGAAGCCCTCCCCGAACCCGTACCCTAAGCCTTACCCTAAGCCGTACCCTAAGCCTAACCCTAACCGTAGGCTACTCTTGACTGCTTCTGCCTCCAATAGATTTCCTAAGCACTAGTGTTTTAAGGAACAGCTTAAAAAGAGAATCCTAATGTGATTTCTTTATAATGGGTGTGTTCCTTATCTTATCAAAGTGTCTAAACTCTTCTACTTGGCTGGACCTCCAAATAATATTCCTTTACGTGCTAAGCGGTATCTAGGGAGTGGGATAGGTTTAATAACTACCCTAACACTAACGCGTACCCTAACCCTAACCCCTACCCTAACACTAACACGTACCCTAATCCTAACCAATACCCTAAACCGAGCCCTAACCCTAACACTAACCCTAACCCTAACCCTAACCCATACCCTACGCCGTACCCGAAGCCCTCCCCGAACCCGTACCCTAAGCCGTACCCTAAGCCTAACCCTAACCCTAGGCTACCCTTGACTGCTTCTGCCTCCAATAGATTTCCTAAGCACTAGTGTTTTAAGGAACAGCTTAAAAAGAGAATCCTAATGTGATTTCTTTATAATGGGTGTGTTCCTTATCTTATCCTAGTGTCTAAACTCTTCTCCATGGCTGGACCTCCAAATAATATTCCTTTACGTGCTAAGGGGTATCTAGAGAGTGGGTTAGGTTTAATAACTACCCTAACACTAACGCGTAACCTAACCCTAACCCCTACCCTAACCCTAACACGTACCCTAATCCTAACCCGTACCCCAAACCGAGCTCTAACCCTAACACTAACCCTAACCCTAACCCTAACCCATACCCTACGCCGTACCCGAAGCCCTCCCCGAACCCGTACCCTAAGCCGTACCCTAAGCCGTACCCTAAGCCTAACCCTAACCCTAGGCTACCCTTGACTGCTTCTGCCTCCAATAGATTTCCTAAGCACTAGTGTTTTAAGGAACAGCTTAAAAAGAGAATCCTAATGTGATTTCTCTATAATGGGTGTGTTCCTTATCTTATCCTAGTGTCTAAACTCTTCTCCATGGCTGGACCTCCAAATAATATTCCTTTACGTGCTAAGGGGTATCTAGAGAGTGGGTTAGGTTTAATAACTACCCTAACACTAACGCGTACCCTAACCCTAACCCCTACCCTAACCCTAACACGTACCCTAATCCTAACCAATACCCTAAACCGAGCCCTAACCCTAACACTAACCCTAACCCTAACCCTAACCCATACCCTACGCCGTACCAGAAGCCCTCCCCGAACCCGTACCCTAAGCCGTACCCTAAGCCTAACCCTAAGCCTAACCCTAACCCTAGGCTACCCTTGAATGCTTCTGCCTCCAATAGATTTCCTAAGCACTAGTGTTTTAAGGAACATCTTAAAAAGAGAATCCTAATGTGATTTCTTTATAATGGGTGTGTTCCTTATCTTATCCTAGTGTCTAAACTCTTCTCCATGGCTGGACCTCCAAATAATATTCCTTTACGTGCTAAGGGGTATCTAGAGAGTGGGTTAGGTTTAATAACTACCCTAACACTAACGCGTAACCTAACCCTAACCCCTACCCTAACCCTAACACGTACCCTAATCCTAACCCGTACCCCAAACCGAGCCCTAACCCTAACACTAACCCTAACCCTAACCCTAACCCATACCCTACGCCGTACCCGAAGCCCTCCCCGAACCCGTACCCTAAGCCGTACCCTAAGCCGTACCCTAAGCCTAACCCTAACCCTAGGCTACCCTTGACTGCTTCTGCCTCCCATAGATTTCCTAAGCACTAGTGTTTTAAGGAACAGCTTAAAAAGAGAATCCTAATGTGATTTCTTTATAATGGGTGTGTTCCTTATCTTATCCTAGTGTCTAAACTCTTCTCCATGGCTGGACCTCCAAATAATATTCCTTTATGTGCTAAGGGGTATCTAGAGAGTGGGATAGCTTTAATAACTACCCTAACACTAACGCGTACCCTAACCCTAACCCCTACCCTAACCATAACACGTACCCTAATCCTAACCAATAACCTAAACCGAGACCTAACCCTAACACTAACCCTAACCCTAACCCTAACCCATAACCTACGCCGTACCCGAAGCCCTCCCCGAACCCGTACCCTAAGCCGTACGCTAAGCCGTACCCTAAGCCTAACCCTAACCCTAGGCTACCCTTGACTGCTTCTGCCTCCAATAGATTTCCTAAGCACTAGTGTTTTAAGGAACAGCTTAAAAAGAGAATCCTAATGTGATTTCTTTATAGTGGGTGTGTTCCTTATCTTATCCTAGTGTCTAAACTCTTCTCCATGGCTGGACCCCCAAATAATATTCCTTTACGTGCTAAGGGGTATCTAGAGAGTGGGATAGGTTTAATAACTACCCTAACCCTAACGCGTACCCTAACCCTATCCCCTACCCTAACCCTAACACGTACCCTAATCCTAACCCGTACCCCAAACCGAACCCGAACCCTAACACTAACCCTAACCCTAACCCTAACCCATACCCTACGCCGTACCCGAAGCCCTCCCCGAACCCGTACCCTAAGCCGTACCCTAAGCCTAACCCTAAGCCTAACCCTAACCCTAGGCTACCCTTGACTGCTTCTGCCTCCAATAGATTTCCTAAGCACTAGTGTTTTAAGGAACAGCTTAAAAAGAGAATCCTAATGTGATTTCTCTATAATGGGTGTGTTCCTTATCTTATCCTAGTGTCTAAACTCTTCTCCATGGCTGGACCTCCAAATAATATTCCTTTACGTGCTAAGGGGTATCTAGATAGTGGGTTAGGTTTAATAACTACCCTAACACTAACGCGTACCCTAACCCTAACCCCTACCCTAACCCTAACACGTACCCTAATCCTAACCAATACCCTAAACCGAGCCCTAACCCTAACACTAACCCTAACCCTAACCCTAACCCATACCCTACGCCGTACCAGAAGCCCTCCCCGAACCCGTACCCTAAGCCGTACCCTAAGCCTAACCCTAAGCCTAACCCTAACCCTAGGCTACCCTTGAATGCTTCTGCCTCCAATAGATTTCCTAAGCACTAGTGTTTTAAGGAACATCTTAAAAAGAGAATCCTAATGTGATTTCTTTATAATGGGTGTGTTCCTTATCTTATCCTAGTGTCTAAACTCTTCTCCATGGCTGGACCTCCAAATAATATTCCTTTACGTGCTAAGGGGTATCTAGAGAGTGGGTTAGGTTTAATAACTACCCTAACACTAACGCGTAACCTAACCCTAACCCCTACCCTAACCCTAACACGTACCCTAATCCTAACCCGTACCCCAAACCGAGCCCTAACCCTAACACTAACCCTAACCCTAACCCTAACCCATACCCTACGCCGTACCCGAAGCCCTCCCCGAACCCGTACCCTAAGCCGTACCCTAAGCCGTACCCTAAGCCTAACCCTAACCCTAGGCTACCCTTGACTGCTTCTGCCTCCCATAGATTTCCTAAGCACTAGTGTTTTAAGGAACAGCTTAAAAAGAGAATCCTAATGTGATTTCTTTATAATGGGTGTGTTCCTTATCTTATCCTAGTGTCTAAACTCTTCTCCATGGCTGGACCTCCAAATAATATTCCTTTATGTGCTAAGGGGTATCTAGAGAGTGGGATAGCTTTAATAACTACCCTAACACTAACGCGTACCCTAACCCTAACCCCTACCCTAACCATAACACGTACCCTAATCCTAACCAATAACCTAAACCGAGACCTAACCCTAACACTAACCCTAACCCTAACCCTAACCCATACCCTACGCCGTACCCGAAGCCCTCCCCGAACCCGTACCCTAAGCCGTACCCTAAGCCTAACCCTAAGCCTAACCCTAACCCTAGGCTACCCTTGACAGCTTCTGCCTCCAATAGATTTCCTAAGCACTAGTGTTTTAAGGAACAGCTTAAAAAGAGAATCCTAATGTGATTTCTTTATAATGGGTGTGTTCCTTATCTTATCCTAGTGTCTAAACTCTTCTCCATGGCTGGACCCCCAAATAATATTCCTTTACATGCTAAGGGGTATCTAGAGAGTGGGATAGGTTTAATAACTACCCTAAACCTAACGCGTACCCTAACCCTATCCCCTACCCTAACCCTAACACGTACCCTAATCCTAACCCGTACCCTAAACCGAGCCCTAACCCTAACCCTAACCCTAACCCTAACCCATACCCTACGCCGTACCCGAAGCCCTCCCCGAACCCGTACCCTAAGCCGTACCCTAAGCCGTACCCTAAGCCTAACCCTAACCCTAGGCTACCCTTGACTGCTTCTGGCTCCAATAGATTTCCTAAGCACTAGTGTTTTAAGGAACACCTTAAAAAGAGAATCCTAATGTGATTTCATTATAATGGGTGTGTTCCTTATCTTATCCTAGTGTCTAAACTCTTCTCCATGGCTGGACCTCCAAATAATATTCCTTTACGTGCTAATGGGTATCTAGAGAGTGGGTTAGGTTTAATAACTACCCTAACACTAACGCGTACCCTAACCCTAACCCCTACCCTAACCATAACACGTACCCTAATCCTAACCAATACCCTAAACCGAGCCCTAACCCTAACACTAACCCTAACCCTAACCCTAACCCATACCCTACGCCGTACCAGAAGCCCTCCCCGAACCCGTACCCTAAGCCGTACCCTAAGCCTAACCCTAAGCCTAACCCTAACCCTAGGCTACCCTTGAATGCTTCTACCTCCAATAGATTTCCTAAGCACTAGTGTTTTAAGGAACAGCTTAAAAAGAGAATCCTAATGTGATTTCTTTATAATGGGTGTGTTCCTTATCTTATCCTAGTGTCTAAACTCTTCTCCATGGCTGGACCTCCAAATAATATTCCTTTATGTGCTAAGGGGTATCTAGAGAGTGGGATAGCTTTAATAACTACCCTAACACTAACGCGTACCCTAACCCTAACCCCTACCCTAACCATAACACGTACCCTAATCCTAACCAATACCCTAAACCGAGCCCTAACCCTAACACTAACCCTAACCCTAACCCTAACCCATACCCTACGCCGTACCCGAAGCCCTCCCCGAACCCGTACCCTAAGCCGTACGCTAAGCCGTACCCTAAGCCTAACCCTAACCCTAGGCTACCCTTGACTGCTTCTGCCTCCAATAGATTTCCTAAGCACTAGTGTTTTAAGGAACAGCTTAAAAAGAGAATCCTAATGTGATTTCTTTATAATGGGTGTGTTCCTTATCTTATCCTAGTGTCTAAACTCTTCTCCATGGCTGGACCTCCAAATAATATTCCTTATGTGCTAAGGGGTATCTAGAGAGTGGGATAGCTTTAATAACTACCCTAACACTAACGCGTACCCTAACCCTAACCCCTACCCTAACCCTAACATGTACCCTAATGCTAAACCGTACCCTAAACCGAGCCCTAACCCTAACACTAACCCTAACCCTAACCCTAACCCATACACTATGCCGTACCCGAAGCCCTCCCCGAACCCTTACCCTAAGCCGTACCCTAAGCCGTACTCTAAGCCTAACCCTAACCCTAGGCTACCCTTGACTGCTTCTGCCTCCAATAGATTTCCTAAGCACTAGTGTTTTAAGGAACAGCTTAAAAAGAGAATCCTAATGTGATTTCTTTATAATGGGTGTGTTCCTTATCTTATCCTAGTGTCTAAACTCTTCTCCATGGCTGGACCTCCAAATAATATTCCTTTACGTGCTAAGGGGTATCTAGAGAGTGGGTTAGGTTTAATAACTACCCTAACACTAACGCGTACCCTAACCCTAACCCCTACCCTAACCCTAACACGTACCCTAATGCTAACCAATACCCTAAACCGAGCCCTAACCCTAACACTAACCCTAACCCTAACCCTAACCCATACCCTACGCCGTACCAGAAGCCCTCCCCGAACCCGTACCCTAAGCCGTACCCTAAGCCTAACCCTAAGCCTAACCCTAACCCTAGGCTACCCTTGAATGCTTCTACCTCCAATAGATTTCCTAAGCACTAGTGTTTTAAGGAACAGCTTAAAAAGAGAATCCTAATGTGATTTCTTTATAATGGGTGTGTTCCTTATCTTATCCTAGTGTCTAAACTCTTCTCCATGGCTGGACCTCCAAATAATATTCCTTTATGTGCTAAGGGGTATCTAGAGAGTGGGATAGCTTTAATAACTACCCTAACACTAACGCGTACCCTAACCCTAACCCCTACCCTAACCATAACACGTACCCTAATCCTAACCAATACCCTAAACCGAGCCCTAACCCTAACACTAACCCTAACCCTAACCCTAACCCATACCCTACGCCGTACCTGAAGCCCTCCCCGAACCCATACCCTACGCCGTACCCTAAGCCGTACCCTAAGCCTAACCCTAACCCTAGGCTTCCCTTGACTGCTTCTGCCTCCAATAGATTTCCTAAGCACTAGTGTTTTAAGGAACAGCTTAAAAAGAGAATCCTAATGTGATTTCTTTATAATGGGTGTGTTCCTTATCTTATCCTAGTGTCTAAACTCTTCTCCATGGCTGGACCCCCAAATAATATTCCTTTACGTGCTAAGGTGTATCTAGAGAGTGGGATAGGTTTAATAACTACCCTAACCCTAACGCGTACCCTAACCCTAACCCCTACCCTAACCCTAACATGTACCCTAATGCTAACCCGTACCCTAAACCGAGCCCTAACCCTAACACTAACCCTAACCCTAACCCTAACCCATACCCTACGCCGTACCCGAAGCCCTCCCCGAACCCGTACCCTAAGCCGTACGCTAAGCCGTACCCTAAGCCTAACCCTAACCCTAGGCTACCCTTGACTGCTTCTGCCTCCAATAGATTTCCTAAGCACTAGTGTTTTAAGGAACAGCTTAAAAAGAGAATCCTAATGTGATTTCTTTATAATGGGTGTGTTCCTTATCTTATCCTAGTGTCTAAACTCTTCTCCATGGCTGGACCTCCAAATAATATTCCTTTACGTGCTAAGGGGTATCTAGAGTGTGGGATAGTTTTAATAACTACCCTAACACTAACGCGTACCCTAACCCTAACCCCTACCCTAACACTAACACGTACCCTAATCCTAACCAATACACTAAACCGAGCCCTAACCCTAACACTAACCCTAACCCTAACCCTAACCCATACCTTACGCCGTACCCGAAGCACTCCCCGAACCCGTACCCTAAGCCGTACGCTAAGCCGTACCCTAAGCCTAACCCTAACCCTAGGCTACCCTTGACTGCTTCTGCCTCCAATAGACTTCCTAAGCACTAGTGTTTTAAGGAACAGCTTAAAAAGAGAATCCTAATGTGATTTCTTTATAATGGGTGTGTTCCTTATCTTATCCTAGTGTCTAAACTCTTCTCCATGGCTGGACCTCCAAATAATATTCCTTATGTGCTAAGGGGTATCTAGAGAGTGGGATAGCTTTAATAACTACCCTAACACTAACGCGTACCCTAACCCTAACCCCTACCCTAACCCTAACATGTACCCTAATGCTAAACCGTACCCTAATCCGAGCCCTAACCCTAACACTAACCCTAACCCTAACCCTAACCCATACACTATGCCGTACCCGAAGCCCTCCCCGAACCCGTACCCTAAGCCGTACCCTAAGCCGTACTCTAAGCCTAACCCTAACCCTAGGCTACCCTTGACTGCTTCTGCCTCCAATAGATTTCCTAAGCACTAGTGTTTTAAGGAACAGCTTAAAAAGAGAATCCTAATGTGATTTCTTTATAATGGTTGTGTTCCTTATCTTATCCTAGTGTCTAAACTCTTCTCCATGGCTGGACCTCCAAATAATATTCCTTTACGTGCTAAGGGGTATCTAGAGAGTGGGATAGGTTTAATAACTACCCTAACACTAACGCGTACCCTAACCCTAACACGTACCCTAATCCTAACCAATACCCTAAACCGAGCCCTAACCCTAACACTAACCCTAACCCTAACCCTAACCCATACCCTACGCCGTACCAGAAGCCCTCCCCGAACCCGTACCCGAAGCCGTACCCTAAGCCTAACCCTAAGCCGTACCCTAACCCAAGGCTACCCTTGAATGCTTCTGCCTGCAATAGATTTCCTAAGCACTAGTGTTTTAAGGAACAGCTTAAAAAGAGAATCCTAATGTGATTTCTTTATAATGGGTGTGTTCCTTATCTTATCAAAGTGTCTAAACTCTTCTGCATGGCTGGACCTCCAAATAATATTCCTTTACGTGCTAAGCGGTATCTAGGGAGTGGGATAGGTTTAATAACTACCCTAACACTAACGCGTACCCTAACCCTAACCCCTACCCTAACACTAACACGTACCCTAATCCTAACCAATACCCTAAACCGAGCCCTAACCCTAACACTAACCCTAACGTAACCCTAACCCATACCCTACGCCGTACCCGAAGCCCTCCCCGAACCCGTACCCTAAGCCGTACCCTAAGCCGTACCCTAACCCTAGGCTACCCTTGACTGCTTCTGCCTCCAATAGATTTCCTAAGCACTAGTGTTTTAAGTAACAGCTTAAAAAGAGAATCCTAATGTGATTTCTTAATAATGGGTGTGTTCCTTATCTTATCCTAGTGTCTAAACTCTTCTCCATGGCTGGACCTCCAAATAATATTCCTTTACGTGCTAAGGGGTATCTAGAGAGTGGGTTAGGTTTAATAACTACCCTAACACTAACGCGTACCCTAACCCTAACCCCTACCCTAACCCTAACACGTACCCTAATGCTAACCAATACCCTAAACCGAGCCCTAACCCTAACACTAACCCTAACCCTAACCCTAACCCATACCCTACGCCGTACCAGAAGCCCTCCCCGAACCCGTACCCTAAGCCGTACCCTAAGCCTAACCCTAAGCCTAACCCTAACCCTAGGCTACCCTTGAATGCTTCTACCTCCAATAGATTTCCTAAGCACTAGTGTTTTAAGGAACAGCTTAAAAAGAGAATCCTAATGTGATTTCTTTATAATGGGTGTGTTCCTTATCTTATCCTAGTGTCTAAACTCTTCTCCATGGCTGGACCTCCAAATAATATTCCTTTATGTGCTAAGGGGTATCTAGAGAGTGGGATAGCTTTAATAACTACCCTAACACTAACGCGTACCCTAACCCTAACCCCTACCCTAACCATAACACGTACCCTAATCCTAACCAATACCCTAAACCGAGCCCTAACCCTAACACTAACCCTAACCCTAACCCTAACCCATACCCTACACCGTACCTGAAGCCCTCCCCGAACCCATACCCTACGCCGTACCCTAAGCCGTACCCTAAGCCTAACCCTAACCCTAGGCTTCCCTTGACTGCTTCTGCCTCCAATAGATTTCCTAAGCACTAGTGTTTTAAGGAACAGCTTAAAAAGAGAATCCTAATGTGATTTCTTTATAATGGGTGTGTTCCTTATCTTATCCTAGTGTCTAAACTCTTCTCCATGGCTGGACCCCCAAATAATATTCCTTTACGTGCTAAGGTGTATCTAGAGAGTGGGATAGGTTTAATAACTACCCTAACCCTAACGCGTACCCTAACCCTAACCCCTACCCTAACCCTAACATGTACCCTAATGCTAACCCGTACCCTAAACCGAGCCCTAACCCTAACACTAACCCTAACCCTAACCCTAACCCATACCCTACGCCGTACCCGAAGCCCTCCCCGAACCCGTACCCTAAGCCGTACGCTAAGCCGTACCCTAAGCCTAACCCTAACCCTAGGCTACCCTTGACTGCTTCTGCCTCCAATAGATTTCCTAAGCACTAGTGTTTTAAGGAACAGCTTAAAAAGAGAATCCTAATGTGATTTCTTTATAATGGGTGTGTTCCTTATCTTATCCTAGTGTCTAAACTCTTCTCCATGGCTGGACCTCCAAATAATATTCCTTTACGTGCTAAGGGGTATCTAGAGTGTGGGATAGTTTTAATAACTACCCTAACACTAACGCGTACCCTAACCCTAACCCCTACCCTAACACTAACACGTACCCTAATCCTAACCAATACACTAAACCGAGCCCTAACCCTAACACTAACCCTAACCCTAACCCTAACCCATACCTTACGCCGTACCCGAAGCACTCCCCGAACCCGTACCCTAAGCCGTACGCTAAGCCGTACCCTAAGCCTAACCCTAACCCTAGGCTACCCTTGACTGCTTCTGCCTCCAATAGATTTCCTAAGCACTAGTGTTTTAAGGAACAGCTTAAAAAGAGAATCCTAATGTGATTTCTTTATAATGGGTGTGTTCCTTATCTTATCCTAGTGTCTAAACTCTTCTCCATGGCTGGACCTCCAAATAATATTCCTTATGTGCTAAGGGGTATCTAGAGAGTGGGATAGCTTTAATAACTACCCTAACACTAACGCGTACCCTAACCCTAACCCCTACCCTAACCCTAACATGTACCCTAATGCTAAACCGTACCCTAATCCGAGCCCTAACCCTAACACTAACCCTAACCCTAACCCTAACCCATACACTATGCCGTACCCGAAGCCCTCCCCGAACCCGTACCCTAAGCCGTACCCTAAGCCGTACTCTAAGCCTAACCCTAACCCTAGGCTACCCTTGACTGCTTCTGCCTCCAATAGATTTCCTAAGCACTAGTGTTTTAAGGAACAGCTTAAAAAGAGAATCCTAATGTGATTTCTTTATAATGGGTGTGTTCCTTATCTTATCCTAGTGTCTAAACTCTTCTCCATGGCTGGACCTCCAAATAATATTCCTTTACGTGCTAAGGGGTATCTAGAGAGTGGGATAGGTTTAATAACTACCCTAACACTAACGCGTACCCTAACCCTAACACGTACCCTAATCCTAACCAATACCCTAAACCGAGCCCTAATCCTAACACTAACCCTAACCCTAACCCTAACCCATACCCTACGCCGTACCAGAAGCCCTCCCCGAACCCGTACCCGAAGCCGTACCCTAAGCCTAACCCTAAGCCGTACCCTAACCCAAGGCTACCCTTGAATGCTTCTGCCTGCAATAGATTTCCTAAGCACTAGTGTTTTAAGGAACAGCTTAAAAAGAGAATCCTAATGTGATTTCTTTATAATGGGTGTGTTCCTTATCTTATCAAAGTGTCTAAACTCTTCTGCATGGCTGGACCTCCAAATAATATTCCTTTACGTGCTAAGCGGTATCTAGGGAGTGGGATAGGTTTAATAACTACCCTAACACTAACGCGTACCCTAACCCTAACCCCTACCCTAACACTAACACGTACCCTAATCCTAACCAATACCCTAAACCGAGCCCTAACCCTAACACTAACCCTAACGTAACCCTAACCCATACCCTACGCCGTACCCGAAGCCCTCCCCGAACCCGTACCCTAAGCCGTACCCTAAGCCGTACCCTAACCCTAGGCTACCCTTGACTGCTTCTGCCTCCAATAGATTTCCTAAGCACTAGTGTTTTAAGGAACAGCTTAAAAAGAGAATCCTAATGTGATTTCTTTATAATGGGTGTGTTCCTTATCTTATCCTAGTGTCTAAACTCTTCTCCATGGCTGGACCCCCAAATAATATTCCTTTACGTGCTAAGGTGTATCTAGAGAGTGGGATAGGTTTAATAACTACCCTAACCCTAACGCGTACCCTAACCCTAACCCCTACCCTAACCCTAACATGTACCCTAATGCTAACCCGTACCCTAAACCGAGCCCTAACCCTAACACTAACCCTAACCCTAACCCTAACCCATACACTACGCCGTACCCGAAGCCCTCCCCGAACCCGTACCCTAAGCCGTACCCTAAGCCGTACTCTAAGCCTAACCCTAACCCTAGGCTACCCTTGACTGCTTCTGCCTCCAATAGATTTCCTAAGCACTAGTGTTTTAAGGAACAACTTAAAAAGAGAATCCTAATGTGATTTCTTTATAATGGGTGTGTTCCTTATCTTATCCTAGTGTCTAAACTCTTCTCCATGGCTGGACCTCCAAATAATATTCCTTTACGTGCTAAGGGGTATCTAGAGAGTGGGATAGCTTTAATAACTACCCTAACACTAACGCGTACCCTAAACCTAACCCCTAACCTAACCATAACACGTACGCTAATCCTAACCAATACCCTAAACCGAGCCCTAACCCTAACACTAACCCTAACCCTAACCCTAACCCATACCCTACGCCATACCCGAAGCCCTCCCCGAACCCGTACCCTAAGCCGTACCCTAAGCCTAACCCTAAGCCTACCCTAACCCTAGGCTACCCTTGAATGCTTCTGCCTCCAATAGATTTCCTAAGCACTAGTGTTTTAAGGAACAGCTTAAAAAGAGAATCCTAATGTGATTTCTTTATAATGGGTGTGTTCCTTATCTTATCCTAGTGTCTAAACTCTTCTCCATGGCTGGACCTCCAAATAATATTCCTTTACGTGCTAAGGGGTATCTAGAGAGTGGGTTAGGTTTAATAACTACCCTAACACTAAGGCGTAACCTAACCCTAACCCCTACCCTAACCCTAACACGTACCCTAATTCTAACCCGTACCCCAAACCGAGCTCTAACCCTAACACTAACCCTAACCCTAACCCTAAACCATACCCTACGCCGTACCCGAAGCCCTCCCCGAACCCGTACCCTAAGCCGTACCCTAAGCCGTACCCTAAGCCTAACCCTAACCCTAGGCTACCCTTGACTGCTTCTGCCTCCAATAGATTTCCTAAGCACTAGTGTTTTAAGGAACAGCTTAAAAAGAGAATCCTAATGTGATTTCTTTATAATGGGTGTGTTCCTTATCTTATCCTAGTGTCTAAACTCTTCTCCATGGCTGGACCTCCAAATAATATTCCTTTACGTGCTAAGGGGTATCTAGAGAGTGGGTTAGGTTTAATAACTACCCTAACACTAACGCGTACCCTAACCCTAACCCCTACCCTAACCCTAACACGTACCCTAATCCTAACCAATACCCTAAACCGAGCCCTAACCCTAACACTAACCCTAACCCTAACCCTAACCCATACCCTACGCCGTACCCGAAGCCCTCCCCGAACCCGTACCCTAAGCCGTACCCTAAGCCGTACCCTAAGCCTAACCCTAACCCTAGGCTACCCTTGACTGCTTCTGCCTCCCATAGATTTCCTAAGCACTAGTGTTTTAAGGAACAGCTTAAAAAGAGAATCCTAATGTGATTTCTTTATAATGGGTGTGTTCCTTATCTTATCCTACTGTCTAAACTCTTCTCCATGGCTGGACCTCCAAATAATATTCCTTTATGTGCTAAGGGGTATCTAGAGAGTGGGATAGCTTTAATAACTACCCTAACACTAACGCGTACCCTAACCCTAACCCCTACCCTAACCATAACACGTACCCTAATCCTAACCAATAACCTAAACCGAGCCCTAACCCTAACACTAACCCTAACCCTAACCCTAACCCATACCCTACGCCGTACCCGAAGCCCTCCCCGAACCCGTACCCTAAGCCGTACGCTAAGCCGTACCCTAAGCCTAACCCTAACCCTAGGCTACCCTTGACTGCTTCTGCCTCCAATAGATTTCCTAAGCACTAGTGTTTTAAGGAACAGCTTAAAAAGAGAATCCTAATGTGATTTCTTTATAGTGGGTGTGTTCCTTATCTTATCCTAGTGTCTAAACTCTTCTCCATGGCTGGACCCCCAAATAATATTCCTTTACGTGCTAAGGGGTATCTAGAGAGTGGGATAGGTTTAATAACTACCCTAACCCTAACGCGTACCCTAACCCTATCCCCTACCCTAACCCTAACACGTACCCTAATCCTAACCCGTACCCCAAACCGAACCCGAACCCTAACACTAACCCTAACCCTAACCCTAACCCATACCCTACGCCGTACCCGAAGCCCTCCCCGAACCCGTACCCTAAGCCGTACCCTAAGCCTAACCCTAAGCCTAACCCTAACCCTAGGCTACCCTTGACTGCTTCTGCCTCCAATAGATTTCCTAAGCACTAGTGTTTTAAGGAACAGCTTAAAAAGAGAATCCTAATGTGATTTCTTTATAATGGGTGTGTTCCTTATCTTATCCTAGTGTCTAAACTCTTCTCCATGGCTGGACCCCCAAATAATATTCCTTTACATGCTAAGGGGTATCTAGAGAGTGGGATAGGTTTAATAACTACCCTAAACCTAACGCGTACCCTAACCCTATCCCCTACCCTAACCCTAACACGTACCCTAATCCTAACCCGTACCCTAAACCGAGCCCTAACCCTAACCCTAACCCTAACCCATACCCTACGCCGTACCCGAAGCCCTCCCCGAACCCGTACCCTAAGCCGTACCCTAAGCCGTACCCTAAGCCTAACCCTAACCCTAGGCTACCCTTGACTGCTTCTGGCTCCAATAGATTTCCTAAGCACTAGTGTTTTAAGGAACACCTTAAAAAGAGAATCCTAATGTGATTTCATTATAATGGGTGTGTTCCTTATCTTATCCTAGTGTCTAAACTCTTCTCCATGGCTGGACCTCCAAATAATATTCCTTTACGTGCTAAGGGGTATCTAGAGAGTGGGTTAGGTTTAATAACTACCCTAACACTAACGCGTACCCTAACCCTAACCCCTACCCTAACCCTAACACGTACCCTAATCCTAACCAATACCCTAAACCGAGCCCTAACCCTAACACTAACCCTAACCCTAACCCTAACCCATACCCTACGCCGTACCAGAAGCCCTCCCCGAACCCG
This sequence comes from Balaenoptera physalus, assembly GCF_965194825.1. NCBI lineage: Eukaryota > Metazoa > Chordata > Mammalia > Artiodactyla > Balaenopteridae > Balaenoptera > Balaenoptera physalus. The sequence continues at coordinate 245,781 of NW_028126403.1, forward strand.
TACCCTAAGCCGTACCCTAAGCCTAACCCTAAGCCTAACCCTAACCCTAGGCTACCCTTGAATGCTTCTACCTCCAATAGATTTCCTAAGCACTAGTGTTTTAAGGAACAGCTTAAAAAGAGAATCCTAATGTGATTTCTTTATAATGGGTGTGTTCCTTATCTTATCCTAGTGTCTAAACTCTTCTCCATGGCTGGACCTCCAAATAATATTCCTTTATGTGCTAAGGGGTATCTAGAGAGTGGGATAGCTTTAATAACTACCCTAACACTAACGCGTACCCTAACCCTAACCCCTACCCTAACCATAACACGTACCCTAATCCTAACCAATACCCTAAACCGAGCCCTAACCCTAACACTAACCCTAACCCTAACCCTAACCCATACCCTACGCCGTACCCGAAGCCCTCCCCGAACCCATACCCTACGCCGTACCCTAAGCCGTACCCTAAGCCTAACCCTAACCCTAGGCTTCCCTTGACTGCTTCTGCCTCCAATAGATTTCCTAAGCACTAGTGTTTTAAGGAACAGCTTAAAAAGAGAATCCTAATGTGATTTCTTTATAATGGGTGTGTTCCTTATCTTATCCTAGTGTCTAAACTCTTCTCCATGGCTGGACCTCCAAATAATATTCCTTATGTGCTACGGGGTATCTAGAGAGTGGGATAGCTTTAATAACTACCCTAACACTAACGCGTACCCTAACCCTAACCCCTACCCTAACCCTAACACGTACCCTAATCCTAACCAATACCCTAAACCGAGCCCTAACCCTAACACTAACCCTAACGTAACCCTAACCCATTCCCTACGCCGTACCCGAAGCCCTCCCCGAACCCGTACCCTAAGCCGTACCCTAAGCCGTACCCTAACCCTAGGCTACCCTTGACTGCTTCTGCCTCCAATAGATTTCCTAAGCACTAGTGTTTTAAGGAACAGCTTAAAAAGAGAATCCTAATGTGATTTCTTTATAATGGGTGTGTTCCTTATCTTATCCTAGTGTCTAAACTCTTCTCCATGGCTGGACCCCCAAATAATATTCCTTTACGTGCTAAGGTGTATCTAGAGAGTGGGATAGGTTTAATAACTACCCTAACCCTAACGCGTACCCTAACCCTAACCCCTACCCTAACCCTAACATGTACCCTAATGCTAACCCGTACCCTAAACCGAGCCCTAACCCTAACACTAACCCTAACCCTAACCCTAACCCATACACTACGTCGTACCAGAAGCCCTCCCCGAACCCGTACCCTAAGCCGTACCCTAAGCCTAACCCTAAGCCTAACCCTAACCCTAGGCTACCCTTGAATGCTTCTACCTCCAATAGATTTCCTAAGCACTAGTGTTTTAAGGAACAGCTTAAAAAGAGAATCCTAATGTGATTTCTTTATAATGGGTGTGTTCCTTATCTTATCCTAGTGTCTAAACTCTTCTCCATGGCTGGACCTCCAAATAATATTCCTTTATGTGCTAAGGGGTATCTAGAGAGTGGGATAGCTTTAATAACTACCCTAACACTAATGCGTACCCTAACCCTAACCCCTACCCTAACCATAACACGTACCCTAATCCTAACCAATACCCTAAACCGAGCCCTAACCCTAACACTAACCCTAACCCTAACCCTAACCCATACCCTACGCCGTACCCGAAGCCCTCCCCGAACCCGTACCCTAAGCCTTACCCTAAGCCGTACCCTAAGCCTAACCCTAACCGTAGGCTACGCTTGACTGCTTCTGCCTCCAATAGATTTCCTAAGCACTAGTGTTTTAAGGAACAGCTTAAAAAGAGAATCCTAATGTGATTTCTTTATAATGGGTGTGTTCCTTATCTTATCAAAGTGTCTAAACTCTTCTGCATGGCTGGACCTCCAAATAATATTCCTTTACGTGCTAAGCGGTATCTAGGGAGTGGGATAGGTTTAATAACTACCCTAACACTAACGCGTACCCTAACCCTAACCCCTACCCTAACACTAACACGTACCCTAATCCTAACCAATACCCTAAACCGAGCCCTAACCCTAACACTAACCCTAACGCTAACCCTAACCCATACCCTACGCCGTACCCGAAGCCCTCCCCGAAACCGTACCCTAAGCCGTACCCTAAGCCGTACCCTAACCCTAGGCTACCCTTGACTGCTTCTGCCTCCAATAGATTTCCTAAGCACTAGTGTTTTAAGGAACAGCTTAAAAAGAGAATCCTAATGTGATTTCTTTATAATGGGTGTGTTCCTTATCTTATCCTAGTGTCTAAACTCTTCTCCATGGCTGGACCCCCAAATAATATTCCTTTACGTGCTAAGGTGTATCTAGAGAGTGGGATAGGTTTAATAACTACCCTAACCCTAACGCGTACCCTAACCCTAACCCTTACCCTAACCCTAACATGTACCCTAATGCTAACCCGTACCCTAAACCGAGCCCTAACCCTAACACTAACCCTAACCCTAACCCTAACCCATACCCTACGCCGTACCCGAAGCCCTCCCCGAACCCGTACCCTAAGCCGTACGCTAAGCCGTACCCTAAGCCTAACCCTAACCCTAGGCTACCCTTGACTGCTTCTGCCTCCAATAGATTTCCTAAGCACTAGTGTTTTAAGGAACAGCTTAAAAAGAGAATCCTAATGTGATTTCTTTATAATGGCTGTGTTCCTTATCTTATCCTAGTGTCTAAACTCTTCTCCATGGCTGGACCTCCAAATAATATTCCTTTACGTGCTAAGGGGTATCTAGAGAGTGGGTTAGGTTTAATAACTACCCTAACACTAACGCGTACCCTAACCCTAACCCCTACCCTAACCCTAACACGTACCCTAATCCTAACCAATACCCTAAACCGAGCCCTAACCCTAACACTAACCCTAACCCTAACCCTAACCCATACCCTACGCCGTACCAGAAGCCCTCCCCGAACCCGTACCCTAAGCCGTACCCTAAGCCTAACCCTAAGCCTAACCCTAACCCTAGGCTACCCTTGAATGCTTCTGCCTCCAATAGATTTCCTAAGCACTAGTGTTTTAAGGAACAGCTTAAAAAGAGAATCCTAATGTGATTTCTTTATAATGGGTGTGTTCCTTATCTTATCCTAGTGTCTAAACTCTTCTCCATGGCTGGACCTCCAAATAATATTCCTTTATGTGCTAAGGGGTATCTAGAGAGTGGGATAGCTTTAATAACTACCCTAACACTAACGCGTACCCTAACCCTAACCCCTACCCTAACCATAACACGTACCCTAATCCTAACCAATACCCTAAACCGAGCCCTAACCCTAACACTAACCCTAACCCTAACCCTAACCCATACCCTACGCCGTACCCGAAGCCCTCCCCGAACCCATACCCTACGCCGTACCCTAAGCCGTACCCTAAGCCTAACCCTAACCCTAGGCTTCCCTTGACTGCTTCTGCCTCCAATAGATTTCCTAAGCACTAGTGTTTTAAGGAACAGCTTAAAAAGAGAATCCTAATGTGATTTCTTTATAATGGGTGTGTTCCTTATCTTATCCTAGTGTCTAAACTCTTCTCCATGGCTGGACCTCCAAATAATATTCCTTATGTGCTACGGGGTATCTAGAGAGTGGGATAGCTTTAATAACTACCCTAACACTAACGCGTACCCTAACCCTAACCCCTACCCTAACACTAACACGTACCCTAATCCTAACCAATACCCTAAACCGAGCCCTAACCCTAACACTAACCCTAACGTAACCCTAACCCATTCCCTACGCCGTACCCGAAGCCCTCCCCGAACCCGTACCCTAAGCCGTACCCTAAGCCGTACCCTAACCCTAGGCTACCCTTGACTGCTTCTGCCTCCAATAGATTTCCTAAGCACTAGTGTTTTAAGGAACAGCTTAAAAAGAGAATCCTAATGTGATTTCTTTATAATGGGTGTGTTCCTTATCTTATCCTAGTGTCTAAACTCTTCTCCATGGCTGGACCCCCAAATAATATTCCTTTACGTGCTAAGGTGTATCTAGAGAGTGGGATAGGTTTAATAACTACCCTACCCTAACGCGTACCCTAACCCTAACCCCTACCCTAACCCTAACATGTACCCTAATGCTAACCCGTACCCTAAACCGAGCCCTAACCCTAACACTAACCCTAACCCTAACCCTAACCCATACACTACGTCGTACCAGAAGCCCTCCCCGAACCCGTACCCTAAGCCGTACCCTAAGCCTAACCCTAAGCCTAACCCTAACCCTAGGCTACCCTTGAATGCTTCTACCTCCAATAGATTTCCTAAGCACTAGTGTTTTAAGGAACAGCTTAAAAAGAGAATCCTAATGTGATTTCTTTATAATGGGTGTGTTCCTTATCTTATCCTAGTGTCTAAACTCTTCTCCATGGCTGGACCTCCAAATAATATTCCTTTATGTGCTAAGGGGTATCTAGAGAGTGGGATAGCTTTAATAACTACCCTAACACTAATGCGTACCCTAACCCTAACCCCTACCCTAACCATAACACGTACCCTAATCCTAACCAATACCCTAAACCGAGCCCTAACCCTAACACTAACCCTAACCCTAACCCTAACCCATACCCTACGCCGTACCCGAAGCCCACCCCGAACCCATACCCTACGCCGTACCCTAAGCCGTACCCTAAGCCTAACCCTAACCCTAGGCTTCCCTTGACTGCTTCTGCCTCCAATAGATTTCCTAAGCACTAGTGTTTTAAGGAACAGCTTAAAAAGAGAATCCTAATGTGATTTCTTTATAATGGGTGTGTTCCTTATCTTATCCTAGTGTCTAAACTCTTCTCCATGGCTGGACCTCCAAATAATATTCCTTATGTGCTACGGGGTATCTAGAGAGTGGGATAGCTTTAATAACTACCCTAACACTAACGCGTACCCTAACCCTAACCCCTACCCTAACCCTAACACGTACCCTAATCCTAACCAATACCCTAAACCGAGCCCTAACCCTAACACTAACCCTAACCCTAACCCTAACCCATACCCTACGCCGTACCCGAAGCCCTCCCCGAACCCGTACCCTAAGCCTTACCCTAAGCCGTACCCTAAGCCTAACCCTAACCGTAGGCTACGCTTGACTGCTTCTGCCTCCAATAGATTTCCTAAGCACTAGTGTTTTAAGGAACAGCTTAAAAAGAGAATCCTAATGTGATTTCTTTATAATGGGTGTGTTCCTTATCTTATCAAAGTGTCTAAACTCTTCTGCATGGCTGGACCTCCAAATAATATTCTTTTACGTGCTAAGCGGTATCTAGGGAGTGGGATAGGTTTAATAACTACCCTAACACTAACGCGTACCCTAACCCTAACCCCTACCCTAACACTAACACGTACCCTAATCCTAACCAATACCCTAAACCGAGCCCTAACCCTAACACTAACCCTAACCCTAACCCTAACCCATACCCTACGCCGTACCCGAAGCCCTCCCCGAACCCGTACCCTAAGCCGTACCCTAAGCCGTACCCTAACCCTAGGCTACCCTTGACTGCTTCTGCCTCCAATAGATTTCCTAAGCACTAGTGTTTTAAGGAACAGCTTAAAAAGAGAATCCTAATGTGATTTCTTTATAATGGGTGTGTTCCTTATCTTATCCTAGTGTCTAAACTCTTCTCCATGGCTGGACCCCCAAATAATATTCCTTTACGTGCTAAGGTGTATCTAGAGAGTGGGATAGGTTTAATAACTACCCTAACCCTAACGCGTACCCTAACCCTAACCCTTACCCTAACCCTAACATGTACCCTAATGCTAACCCGTACCCTAAACCGAGCCCTAACCCTAACACTAACCCTAACCCTAACCCTAACCCATACCCTACGCCGTACCCGAAGCCCTCCCCGAACCCGTACCCTAAGCCGTACGCTAAGCCGTACCCTAAGCCTAACCCTAACCCTAGGCTACCCTTGACTGCTTCTGCCTCCAATAGATTTCCTAAGCACTAGTGTTTTAAGGAACAGCTTAAAAAGAGAATCCTAATGTGATTTCTTTATAATGGGTGTGTTCCTTATCTTATCCTAGTGTCTAAACTCTTCTCCATGGCTGGACCTCCAAATAATATTCCTTTACGTGCTAAGGGGTATCTAGAGAGTGGGTTAGGTTTAATAACTACCCTAACACTAACGCGTACCCTAACCCTAACCCCTACCCTAACCCTAACACGTACCCTAATCCTAACCAATACCCTAAACCGAGCCCTAACCCTAACACTAACCCTAACCCTAACCCTAACCCATACCCTACGCCGTACCAGAAGCCCTCCCCGAACCCGTACCCTAAGCCGTACCCTAAGCCTAACCCTAAGCCTAACCCTAACCCTAGGCTACCCTTGAATGCTTCTGCCTCCAATAGATTTCCTAAGCACTAGTGTTTTAAGGAACAGCTTAAAAAGAGAATCCTAATGTGATTTCTTTATAATGGGTGTGTTCCTTATCTTATCCTAGTGTCTAAACTCTTCTCCATGGCTGGACCTCCAAATAATATTCCTTTATGTGCTAAGGGGTATCTAGAGAGTGGGATAGCTTTAATAACTACCCTAACACTAACGCGTAACCTAACCCTAACCCCTACCCTAACCCTAACACGTACCCTAATCCTAACCCGTACACCAAACCGAGCCCTAACCCTAACACTAACCCTAACCCTAACCCTAACCCATACCCTACGCCGTACCCGAAGCCCTCCCCGAACCCGTACCCTAAGCCGTACCCTAAGACGTACCCTAAGCCTAACCCTAACCCTAGGCTACCCTTGACTGCTTCTGCCTCCAATAGATTTCCTAAGCACTAGTGTTTTAAGGAACAGCTTAAAAAGAGAATCCTAATGTGATTTCTTTATAATGGGTGTGTTCCTTATCTTATCCTAGTGTCTAAACTCTTCTCCATGGCTGGACCTCCAAATAATATTCCTTATGTGCTAAGGGGTATCTAGAGAATGGGATAGCTTTAATAACTACCCTAACACTAACGCGTACCCTAACCCTAACCCCTACCCTAACCCTAACACGTACCCTAATCCTAACCAATACCCTAAACCGAGCCCTTACCCTAACACTAACCCTAACCCTAACCCTAACCCATACCCTACGCCGTACCCGAAGCTCTCCCAGAACCCGTACCCTAAGCCGTACCCTAAGCCTAAACCTAACCCTAGGCTACCCTTGACTGCTTCTGCCTCCAATAGATTTCCTAAGCACTAGTGTTTTAAGGAACAGCTTAAAAAGAGTATCCTGATGTGATTTCTTTATAATGGGTGTGTTCCTTATTTAATCCTAGTGTCTAAACGCTTCACAATGGCTGGAACCCGAAATAATATACCTTTTTGTGCTAAGGGGTATCTAGAGAGTGGGATAGGTTTAATAAATGCCCTAACCCTAACGCGTACCCTAACTGTAACCCGTAACCTAACCCTAACACGTACCCTAATCCTAAACCGTACCCTAAACCGAGCCCTATCCCTAACACTTACACTAACCCTAACCCTAACCCATACCCTACACCGTACCCGAACCCCTCCCCGAACCCGTACCCTAAGCCGTATCCTAACCCTAAGCCAAAGCCGTACCCTAACCCTAGGCTACCCTTGACTGCTTCTGCCTCCAATAGATTTCCTAAGCACTAGTGTTTTAAGGAACAGCTTAAAAAGAGAATCCTAATGTGATTTCTTTATAATGGGTGTGTTCCTTATCTTATCCTAATCTCTAAACTCTTCTCCATGGCTGGACCCCCAAATAATATTCCTTTACGTGCTAAGGTGTATCTAGAGAGTGGGATAGGTTTAATAACTACCCTAACCCTAACGCGTACCCTAACCCTAACCCTTACCCTAACCCTAACATGTACCCTAATGCTAACCCGTACCCTAAACCGAGCCCTAACCCTAACACTAACCCTAACCCTAACCCTAACCCATACCCTACGCCGTACCCGAAGCCCTCCCCGAACCCGTACCCTAAGCCGTACGCTAAGCCGTACCCTAAGCCTAACCCTAACCCTAGGCTACCCTTGACTGCTTCTGCCTCCAATAGATTTCCTAAGCACTAGTGTTTTAAGGAACAGCTTAAAAAGAGAATCCTAATGTGATTTCTTTATAATGGGTGTGTTCCTTATCTTATCCTAGTGTCTAAACTCTTCTCCATGGCTGGACCTCCAAATAATATTCCTTTACGTGCTAAGGGGTATCTAGAGAGTGGGTTAGGTTTAATAACTACCCTAACACTAACGCGTACCCTAACCCTAACCCCTACCCTAACCCTAACACGTACCCTAATCCTAACCAATACCCTAAACCGAGCCCTAACCCTAACACTAACCCTAACCCTAACCCTAACCCATACCCTACGCCGTACCAGAAGCCCTCCCCGAACCCGTACCCTAAGCCATACCCTAAGCCTAACCCTAAGCCTAACCCTAACCCTAGGCTACCCTTGAATGCTTCTGCCTCCAATAGATTTCCTAAGCACTAGTGTTTTAAGGAACAGCTTAAAAAGAGAATCCTAATGTGATTTCTTTATAATGGGTGTGTTCCTTATCTTATCCTAGTGTCTAAACTCTTCTCCATGGCTGGACCTCCAAATAATATTCCTTTATGTGCTAAGGGGTATCTAGAGAGTGGGATAGCTTTAATAACTACCCTAACACTAACGCGTAACCTAACCCTAACCCCTACCCTAACCCTAACACGTACCCTAATCCTAACCCGTACACCAAACCGAGCCCTAACCCTAACACTAACCCTAACCCTAACCCTAACCCATACCCTACGCCGTACCCGAAGCCCTCCCCGAACCCGTACCCTAAGCCGTACCCTAAGACGTACCCTAAGCCTAACCCTAACCCTAGGCTACCCTTGACTGCTTCTGCCTCCAATAGATTTCCTAAGCACTAGTGTTTTAAGGAACAGCTTAAAAAGAGAATCCTAATGTGATTTCTTTATAATGGGTGTGTTCCTTATCTTATCCTAGTGTCTAAACTCTTCTCCATGGCTGGACCTCCAAATAATATTCCTTATGTGCTAAGGGGTATCTAGAGAATGGGATAGCTTTAATAACTACCCTAACACTAACGCGTACCCTAACCCTAACCCCTACCCTAACCCTAACACGTACCCTAATCCTAACCAATACCCTAAACCGAGCCCTTACCCTAACACTAACCCTAACCCTAACCCTAACCCATACCCTACGCCGTACCCGAAGCTCTCCCAGAACCCGTACCCTAAGCCGTACCCTAAGCCTAAACCTAACCCTAGGCTACCCTTGACTGCTTCTGCCTCCAATAGATTTCCTAAGCACTAGTGTTTTAAGGAACAGCTTAAAAAGAGTATCCTGATGTGATTTCTTTATAATGGGTGTGTTCCTTATTTAATCCTAGTGTCTAAACGCTTCACAATGGCTGGAACCCGAAATAATATTCCTTTTTGTGCTAAGGGGTATCTAGAGAGTGGGATAGGTTTAATAAATGCCCTAACCCTAACGCGTACCCTAACTGTAACCCGTAACCTAACCCTAACACGTACCCTAATCCTAAACCGTACCCTAAACCGAGCCCTATCCCTAACACTTACACTAACCCTAACCCTAACCCATACCCTACACCGTACCCGAACCCCTCCCCGAACCCGTACCCTAAGCCGTATCCTAACCCTAAGCCAAAGCCGTACCCTAACCCTAGGCTACCCTTGACTGCTTCTGCCTCCAATAGATTTCCTAAGCACTAGTGTTTTAAGGAACAGCTTAAAAAGAGAATCCTAATGTGATTTCTTTATAATGGGTGTGTTCCTTATCTTATCCTAGTGTCTAAACTCTTCTCCATGGCTGGACCCCCAAATAACATTCCTTTACGTGCTAAGCGGTATCTAGAGAGTGGGATAGGTTTAATAACTACCCTAAACCTAACGCGTACCCTAACCCTAACCCCTACCCTAACACTAACACATACCCTAATACTAACCCGTACCCTAAACCGAGCCCTAACGCTAACGCTAACCCTAACCCTAACCCATACACTACGCCCGCCGTACCCGAACCCCTCCCTGAACCCGTAACCTAAGCCATACCCTAACCCTAAGCCTAACCCTAGGCTACCCTTGACTGCTTCTGCCTCCAATAGATTTCCTAAGCACTAGTGTTTTAAGGAACAGCTTAAAAAGAGAATCCTAATGTGATTTCTTTATAATGGGTGTGTTCCTTATCTTATCCTAGTGTCTAAACTCTTCTCCATGGCTAGACCCACAAATAATATTCCTTTACGTGCTAAGGGGTATCTAGAGAGTGGGATAGGTTTAATAACTACCCTAACCCTAACGCGTACCCTAACCCTAACCCGTACCCTAAGCCTAGCTCGTACCCTAATCCTAACGCGTACCCTAAACCGAGCCCTAACCCTAACACTAACCCTAACCCTAACCCTAACCCATACACTACGCCGTACCCGAAGCCCTCCCCGAACCCGTAACCTAAGCCGTACCGTAACCCTAAACCTAAGCCTAACCCTAACCCTAGGCTACCCTTGACTGCTTCTGCCTCCAATAGATTTCCTAAGCACTAGTGTTTTAAGGACCAGCTTAAAAAGAGAATCCTAATATGATTTCTTTATAATGAGTGTGTTCCTTATCTTATCCTAGTGTCTAAATTCTTCTCCATGGCTGGCCCACAAATAATATTCCTTTACGTACTAAGGGTTATCTAGAGTGTGGGATAGGTTTAATAACTACGCTAACCCTAACGCGTTCCCTAACCCTAACTCCTACACTAACCCTAACACGTACTCTAATACTAACCCGTACACTAAAATGAGCCCTAAACCTAACACTAACCCTAACACTAACCCTAACCCTAACCCTACGCCGTACTCGAAACCCTCCCCGAACCCGTACCCTAAGCCGTACCCTAAACCTAACCCTAAGCCTAACCCTAACCCTAGGCTACCCTTGACTTCTTCTGCCTCCAATAGATTTCCTAAGCACTAGTGTTTTAAGGAACAGCTTAAAAAGAGAATTCTAATGTCATTTCTTTATAATGGGTGTGTTCCTTATCTTTTTCTACTGTCTAAACTCTTCTCCATGGCTGGACCCCCAAATAATATTCCTATACGTGCTAAGGGGTATCTACAGAGTGGGATAGGTTTAATAACTAGCCTAACCCTAACGCGTACCCTAACCCTAACCCCTACACTAATCCTAACCCGTACCCTAAACCGAGCCCTAACCCTAACACTAACCATAACCCTATCCCTTACCCATACCCTATGCCGTACACGAACCCGTCTCCGAACCCATACCCTAAGCCGAATCCTAAACCTAACCCTAAACATAACCCTAACCCTAGGCTACCCTTGACTGCTTCTGCCTCCAATAGATTTCCTAAGCACTAGTGTTTTAAGGTACAGCTTAAAAAGAGTATCCTGATGTGACTTTTTATAATGGGTGTGTTCCTTATGTTATCCTAGGGTCTAAAGTCTTCTCAATGGCTGGACCCCCAAATAATATTCCTTTTTGTGCTAAGGGGTATCTAGAGAGTGGGATAGGTTTAATAAATGCCCTAACCATAACGCATACCCTAACTCTAAACCCTACCCTAACCCTAACACGTATCCTAATCCTAACACGTACCCTAAACCGAGCCCTAACCCTAACCCTAACCCTTAACATAACCCTAACCCATACCCTACGCCGTACGCGAACCCCTCCCCGAACCCGTACCCTAAGCCGTAACCTATCCGTAACCCTAAGCCTAACCCTAACCCTAAACCTAACCCTAAACCTAACCCTAACCCTAACCCTATCCCTAACACTTACCCTAACCCTAACCCTAACCCATACCCTACACCGTACCCGAACCCCTCCCCGAACCCGTACCCTTAGCCGTACCCTAACCCTAAGCCAAAGCCTAACCCTAACCCTAGGCTACCCTTGACTGCTTCTGCCTCCAATAGATTTCGTAAGCAATAGTGTTTTAAGGAACAGCTTAAAAAGAGAATCCTAATGTGATTTCTTTATAATGTGTGTGTTCCTTATATTATCTTAGTGTCTAAACTCTTCTCCATGGCTGGACCCCCAAATAATATTCCTTTACATGCTAAGGGGTATCTAGAGAGTGGGATAGGTTTAATAACTACCCTAACCCTAACGCGTACCCTAACCCTAACCCCTACCCTAACCCTAACACGAACACTAATCCTAAACCGTACCCTAAACCGAGCCCTAACCCTAACACTTACCCTAACCCTAACCCTAACCCATACACTACGCCGTACCCGAACTCCTCCCCGAACCCGTAACCTAAGCCGTACCCTAACCCTAACCCTAAGCCTAACCCTAATCCTAGGCTACCCTTGACTGCTTCTGCCTCCAATAGATTTCCTAAGCACTAGTGTTTTAAGGAACAGCTTAAAAAGAGTATCCTGATGTGATTTCTTTATAATGGGTGTGTTCCTTATTTTATCCTAGTGTCTAAACTCTTCTCCATGGCTGGACACCCAAATAATATTCCTTTACGTGCTAAGGGGTATCTAGAGAGTTGGATAGGTTTAGTAACTACCCCAACCCTAACGCGTACCCTAACCCTAACCCCTACCCTAAGCCTAACACGTACCCTAATCCTAACCCGTACCCTAAACCGAGCCCTATCCCTAACACTAACCCTAACCCTAACCCATACACTACGCCGTACCCGAACCCCTCCCCGAACCTGTAACCTAAGCCATACCCTAACGCTAACGCTAACCCTAGGCTACCCTTGACTGCTTCGGCCTCCAATAGATTTCCTAAGCACTAGTGTTTTAAGAAAAGCTTAAAAAGAGAATCCTAATGTGATTTCTTTATAATGGGTGTGTTCCTTATCTTATCTTAGTGTCTAAACTCTTCTCCATGGCTGGACCCCCAAATAATATTCCTTTACGTGCTAAGGGGTATCTAGAGAGTGGGATAGGTTTAATAACTACCCTAACCCTAACGCGTACCCTAACCCTAACCTCTACCCTAAGCCTAACACGTACCCTAATCCTAACCCGTACCCTAAACCGAGCCCTAACCCTAACACTAACCCTAAACCTAACCCTAAGCTATACACTACGCCATACACAAACCCCTCCGCGAACTCGTAACCTAAGCCGTACCCTAACGCTAACCCTAAGCCTAACCCTAACCCTAGGCTACCCTTGACTACTTCTGCCTCTAATAGATTTCCTAAGCACTAGTGTTTTAAGGAACAGCTTAAAAAGAGAACTCTAATGTGATTTCTTTATAATGGGTGTGTTCCTTATCTTATCCTAGTGTCTAAACTCTTCTCCATGGCTGGACCCCCAAATAATATTCCTTTACGTGCTAAGGGGTACCTAGAGAGGGGGATAGGTTTAATAACTACCCTAACCCTAACGCGTACCCTAACCCTAACCCCTACCCTAAGCCTAACACGTACCCTAATCCTAACCCTTACCCTAAACCGAGCCCTAACCCTAACACTAACCCTAACCCTAACCCATACACTATGCCATACCCGAACCCCTTCCCGAACCCGTACCCTAAGCCGTACCCTAATCCGTACCCTAAGCCTAACCCTAACCCTAGGCTACCCTTGACTGTTTCTGCCTCCAATAGATTTCCTAAGCACTAATGTTTTAAGGAACAGCTTAAAAAGAGAATCCTAATGTGATGTCTTTATAATGGGTGTGTTCCTTATCTTATACTAGTGCCTAAACTTTTCTCCATGGATGGACCCCCAAATAATATTCCTTTACGTGCTAAAGGGTTATCTAGAGAGTGGGATATGTTTAGTAACTACCCTAACTCTAACGCGTTCCCTAACCCTAACCCCTACCCTAACCCTAACAGGTGCCCTAATCCTAACCCATACCCTAAACCGAGCCCTAACCCTAACACTTACCCTAAACCTAAGCCTAACCCATACCCTACGCCGTACCCGAACCCCTCCCCGAACCCATACCCTATGCTGTACCCTAAACCTAACCCTAAGCCTAACCCTAACCCTAGGCTACCCTTTACTGCTTCTGCCTCTAACAGATTTCCTAAGCACTAGTGTTTTATGGAACAGCTTAACAAGAGAATCCTAATGTGATTTCTTTATAATGGGTGTGTTCCTTATCTTATCCTAGTGTCTAAATTCTTCTCCATGGCTGGACCCCCACATAATATTCCTTTACCTGCAAAGGTGTATCTAGAGAGTGGGATAGGTTTAATAACTAGCCTAACCCAAAAGCGTACCCTAACCCTAACCCCTACCGTAACCCTAACACATACCCTAATCACTCAGCCATGAAATCAATGTCATGAGGCTAGTAGCAGCATGATGAGTGGATTTAGGTACGACGATTCTAAGTGAAATAAGTCACACAGAAAAGGACATTTCTCATAAGGTATCACTTATAGAGGGAATGTAAAAACCGTTACACTTGAACTGATTTACAAAACAGAACAGAGTCACACATGCAGGAAACACACTATGGCTGCTTAACGGGAAAGTTGAGGTGGGGTGATACATAAAACAAGGGTTTCAAATTAGCTGAGATACCGTTCCATAAACCCAATATGTAACAGACAAGACCTACTCCTTGATCAGAGAACTGGACTCAGCACGCCATATTCACCGCACAAGAATGAAACTGAATAGTAATAATCTTAAAACCTATGTATTGAAATCTCTCTGTTAGTGTGTCAAGTGGGTGTAAAGCGGCATAAACACAGCAGTGAAAAGCAGCTAAACCCCATGATAAAAATAAATTACTTTTAAAAACCCATGAAACAAAGACAGAGAAAGAGAGAGAAATTCTTACACAATTCGTTCAGGGGTGTGATGCAACCCGGAGAGACCATATCTAGAACCACAGATGGATGAGACATAAAGTTGGACACTCTTGGGGCTGAGAGGTTTGGTGAGGTTGGGTGAGCAAACGCAGACCCTTTAAAGTAATACTGCGTGGTACCCATTCCATGGGTCCCAAATCTCCAGGTTCAAGGGCATCTTCCTACATCGAAAACATGCATGAGAAACCCAGACGATGGTACACCGTGTGATGGGGAAAGGTTTCTAAAACGCACCTCATTTCTCATCTCCTTGTGCTCGGTTTCGCCATTCCAGCCACTTTACTAGCAATCTCCCTACTTGGAACATCAGCACCTTTAACCTCCTGTTCCGTACAGGTTGCAATTTGTCCTGAGGATGAACAGGAAGATGGGGAACCAATGAGAGACTAGCTCTTGGTGTTGGGACAGGTACAGGTCACTCTATTTTCCCATCAGGAAGAAGAATTAACCACAGGCTCAGCCTGCCCCCCGGAACCAGAACAGGGCCTGAAGCCATCCTGCGCTTTTGCGGCCAGCTCCCAAAAAAGCGAGTTGTAAAATGGAGCTTCAGGGCACTGCAATTCACAAACCTGCAGAGTTATAAATGATAACTCTCGTCCACAAATATATTGAGGGAAGGCAAACAAGAGGATTTGAAATCAAGGCAGAATTGCAGGAAACAGATTTCAGGAGGTAGATTCGAATCGCCTTTAAAGCACATGAAAAGCGGCAAAACGTTGAAAATGATGCCGTTGGCCAAAAAGGGCGTATGCGTTATTTTCTGAATATATTCAGGAAAAAACGCATACGCCCTTTTCGGCAAACCAGGCAACCTGGAAAGTCAAATCAGCGCTACAAAGAACTCTCACTTCCCATCGGTCAAAAGGGCCATGCTGAAAAAAGTGTCAAAATCAGAAATGCAGGACAGGCAATGGAGAAATGGGAGCCTTGCTACACTGATGGGCGGGATGTAAATTGCCAACAGCCACTCTGGAGAAGGGTACGGTGTGTCCTGAAACATCTAAAATACACAGCTGAGAGAGCATAGGGCACTTCCACGCATGGGGGTATAAATTGGGAAAATTAAAAATCAGCAAGACACAAGCACACCAAAGTTTAGGGCTGCTCTGTTGCCAAGGACCTCCACTTCATTCCACCTTAAATATCCCAGGAAAGAGAAAAATGGATAAAGAAGTTGTGGTCCTTATGTACAATGGAATATCACTCAGCCATGAAATCAATGTCATAAGGCTAGTAGCAGCATGATGAGTGGATTTAGGTACGACGATTCTAAGTGAAATAAGTCACACAGAAAAGGACACTTCTCATAAGATATCACTTATACAGGGAAAGTAAAAACCATTACACTTGAACTGAAAAACAAAACAGAACAGAGTCACACATGCAGAAAACACACTATGGCTGCTTAACAGGGAAGGTGAGGTGGGGTAATACATAAAACAAGGGTTTCAAATTAGCTCAGATACCGTTCCATAAACCCAATATGTAATAGACAAGACCGACTCCTTGCTCAGAGAACTGGACTCAACATCCCCTATTCACCACACAAGGATATATCTGACTAGTAATAATCTTAAAACCTATGTATTGAAATCTCTCTGTTAGTGTGTGAAGTGGGTGTAAAGCGGCATAAACACAGCAGTGAAAAGCAGCTAAACCCCATTATAAAAATAAATTACTTCTAAAAACCCATGAAACAAAGACAGTGAAAGAGAGAGAAATTCTTACACAATTCGTTCAGGGGCTGTGATGGAGCCTGGATTGACCATATCTAGACCTACAGCTGGATGAGACATAAGGGTGGACACTCTTGGGCCTGAGTGGTTTGGTGAGTTTGGGTGAGCAAACGCAGACCCTTTAAAGTAATACTGCCTGGTACCCATCGCATGGGTGCCAAATCTCGAGGTTCAAGGGCATCTTCCTACATCGAAAACATACATGAGAAACCCAGAAGATGGTACACCGTGTGATGGGGAAAGCTTTCTAAAACGCACCTAATTTGTCATCTCCTTGAGCTCGGGTTCGCAATTCCAGCCACTTTACTAGCAATCTCCCTATTTGGAGTATCAGCACCTTTAACCTCCTGTTCCGTACAGGTTGCAATTTGTCCTGAGGATGAACGGGAAGACCGGGAACCAATGAGAGCCTAGCTCTTGGTATTGGGAGAGACACAGGTCACTCTATTTTCCCATCAGGAAGAAGAATTATCCACAGGCTCAGCTGCCCCCCGGAACAAGAACAGGGCCTGAGGCCATCCTGCGCTTTTACGGCCAGCTCCCAAAAAGCGAGTTGTAAAATGGAGCTTCAGGGCACTGCAATTCACAAACCTGCAGAGTTATAAATGATAACTCTCGTCCACAAATATATTGAGGGAAGGCAAAGAAGAGGATTTGAAATCAAGGCAGAATTGCAGGAAACAGATTTCAGGAGGTAGATTCGAATCGCCTTTAAAGCACATGAAAAGCAGCAAAACGTTGAAAATGAGGCCCTTGGCCAAAAAGGGCGTATGCGTTTTTTCCTGAATATATTCAGGAAAAAACGCATACGCCCTTTTTGGCCAACCAAGAAACCTGGAAAGGCAAATCAGCGCTTCAAAGAAGTCTCGCTTCCCATCGGTCAAAAGGGCCATGCTGAGAAAAGTGTCAAAACCAGAAATGCAGGACAGGCCATGGAGAAATGGGAGCCTTGCTACGCTGATGGGCGGGATGTAAATTGCCAACAGCCACGCTGGAGAAGGGTACAGTGTGTCCTGAAACATTTAAAAAACACAGCTTAGAGCGCTAAGGGCACTTCCACGCATGGGGGTATAAATTGGGAAAATTAAAAATCAGCAAGACACAAGCACACCAAAGTTTAGGGCTGCTCTGTTGCCAAGGACCTCCACTTCATTCCACCTTAAATATCCCAGGAAAGAGAAAAATGGATAAAGAAGTTGTGGTCCTTATGTACAATGGAATATCACTCAGCCATGAAATCAATGTCATAAGGCTAGTAGCAGCATGATGAGTGGATTTAGGTACGACGATTCTAAGTGAAATAAGTCACACAGAAAAGGACACTTCTCATAAGATATCACTTATACAGGGAAAGTAAAAACCATTACACTTGAACTGAAAAACAAAACAGAACAGAGTCACACATGCAGAAAACACACTATGGCTGCTTAACAGGGAAGGTGAGGTGGGGTAATACATAAAACAAGGGTTTCAAATTAGCTCAGATACCGTTCCATAAACCCAATATGTAATAGACAAGACCGACTCCTTGCTCAGAGAACTGGACTCAACATCCCCTATTCACCACACAAGGATATATCTGACTAGTAATAATCTTAAAACCTATGTATTGAAATCTCTCTGTTAGTGTGTGAAGTGGGTGTAAAGCGGCATAAACACAGCAGTGAAAAGCAGCTAAACCCCATTATAAAAATAAATTACTTCTAAAAACCCATGAAACAAAGACAGTGAAAGAGAGAGAAATTCTTACACAATTCGTTCAGGGGCTGTGATGGAGCCTGGATTGACCATATCTAGACCTACAGCTGGATGAGACATAAGGGTGGACACTCTTGGGCCTGAGTGGTTTGGTGAGTTTGGGTGAGCAAACGCAGACCCATTAAAGTAATACTGCCTGGTACCCATCGCATGGGTGCCAAATCTCGAGGTTCAAGGGCATCTTCCTACATCGAAAACATACATGAGAAACCCAGAAGATGGTACACCGTGTGATGGGGAAAGCTTTCTAAAACGCACCTAATTTGTCATCTCCTTGAGCTCGGGTTCGCAATTCCAGCCACTTTACTAGCAATCTCCCTATTTGGAGTATCAGCACCTTTAACCTCCTGTTCCGTACAGGTTGCAATTTGTCCTGAGGATGAACGGGAAGACCGGGAACCAATGAGAGCCTAGCTCTTGGTATTGGGAGAGACACAGGTCACTCTATTTTCCCATCAGGAAGAAGAATTATCCACAGGCTCAGCTGCCCCCCGGAACAAGAACAGGGCCTGAGGCCATCCTGCGCTTTTACGGCCAGCTCCCAAAAAGCGAGTTGTAAAATGGAGCTTCAGGGCACTGCAATTCACAAACCTGCAGAGTTATAAATGATAACTCTCGTCCACAAATATATTGAGGGAAGGCAAAGAAGAGGATTTGAAATCAAGGCAGAATTGCAGGAAACAGATTTCAGGAGGTAGATTCGAATCGCCTTTAAAGCACATGAAAAGCAGCAAAACGTTGAAAATGAGGCCCTTGGCCAAAAAGGGCGTATGCGTTTTTTCCTGAATATATTCAGGAAAAAACGCATACGCCCTTTTTGGCCAACCAAGAAACCTGGAAAGGCAAATCAGCGCTACAAAGAAGTCTCGCTTCCCATCGGTCAAAAGGGCCATGCTGAGAAAAGTGTCAAAACCAGAAATGCAGGACAGGCCATGGAGAAATGGGAGCCTTGCTACGCTGATGGGCGGGATGTAAATTGCCAACAGCCACGCTGGAGAAGGGTACAGTGTGTCCTGAAACATTTAAAAAACACAGCTTAGAGCGCTAAGGGCACTTCCACGCATGGGGGTATAAATTGGGAAAATTAAAAATCAGCAAGACACAAGCACACCAAAGTTTAGGGCTGCTCTGTTGCCAAGGACCTCCACTTCATTCCACCTTAAATATCCCAGGAAAGAGAAAAATGGATAAAGAAGTTGTGGTCCTTATGTACAATGGAATATCACTCAGCCATGAAATCAATGTCATAAGGCTAGTAGCAGCATGATGAGTGGATTTAGGTACGTCGATTCTAAGTGAAATAAGTCACACAGAAAAGGACACTTCTCATAAGATATCACTTATACAGGGAAAGTAAAAACCATTACACTTGAACTGAATTCCAAAACAGAACAGAGTCACACATGCAGAAAACACACTATGGCTGCTTAACAGGAAAGGTGAGGTGGGGTGATACATAAAACAAGGGTTTCAAATTAGCTGAGATACCGTTCCATAAACCCAATATGTAATAGAGAAGACCGACTCCTTGCTCAGAGAACTGGACTCAACACCCCCTATTCACCACACAAGGATATATCTGACTAGTAATAATCTTAAAACCTATGTATTGAAATCTCTCTGTTAGTGTGTCAAGTGGGTGTAAAGCGGCATAAACACAGCAGTGAAAAGCAGCTAAACCCCATTATAAAAATAAATTATTTTAAAAAACCCATGAAACAAAGACAGTGAAAGAGAGAGAAATTCTTACACAATTCGTTCAGGGGCTGTGATGGAACCTGGATTGACCATATCTAGACCCACAGCTGGATGAGACATAAGGGTGGACACTCTTGGGGCTGAGAGGTTTGGTGAGGTTGGGTGAGCAAACGCAGACCCTTTAAAGTAATACTGCGTGGTACCCATCGCATGGGTCCCAAATCTCGAGGTTCAAGGGCATCTTCCTACATCGAAAACATGCATGAGAAACCCAGAAAATGGTACACCGTGTGATGGGGAAAGGTTCCTAAAACGCACCTCATTTCTCATCTCCTTGTGCTCGGGTTCGCCATTCCAGCCACTTTACTAGCAATCTCCCTACTTGGAGCATCAGCACCTTTAACCTCCTGTTCCGTACAGGTTGCAATTTGTCCTGAGGATGAATGGGAAGATGGGGAACCAATGAGAGGCTAGCTCTAGGTGTTGGGACAGGCACAGGTCACTCTATTTTCCCATCAGGAAGAAGAATTAACCACAGGCTCAGCTGCCCCCCGGAACCAGCACAGGGCCTGAAACCATCCTGCACTTTTACGGCCAGCTCCCAAAAAGCGAGTTGTAAAATGGAGCTTCAGGGCACTGCAATTCACAAACCTGCAGAGTTATAAATGATAACTCTCGTCCACAAATATATTGAGGGAAGGCAAAGAAGAGGATTTGAAATCAAGGAAGAATTGCAGTAAACAGATTTCAGGAGGTAGATTCGAATCGCCTTTAAAGCACATGAAAAGCAGCAAAACGTTGACAATGAGGCCCTTTTTGGCCAACCAAGCAACCTGGAAAGGCAAATCAGCGCTACAAAGAAGTCTCACTTCCCATCGGTCAAAAGGGCCATGCTTAGAAAAGTGTCAAAACCAGAAATGCAGGACAGGCCATGGAGAAATGGGAGCCTTGTTACGCTGACGGACGGGATGTAAATTGCCAACAGCCACTCTGGAGAAGGGTATGGTGTGTCCTGAAACATCTAAAAAACACAGTTTAGACCGCATAGGGCACTTCCACACATGGGGGTATAAATTGGGAAAATTAAAAATCAGCAAGACACAAGCACACCAAAGTTTAGGGCTGCTCTGTTGCCAAGGACCTCCACTTCATTCCACCTTAAATATCCCAGGAAAGAGAAAAATGGATAAAGAAGTTGTGGTCCTTATGTACAATGGAATATCACTCAGCCATGAAATCAATGTCATAAGGCTAGTAGCAGCATGATGAGTGGATTGAGGTAAGATGATTCTAAGTGAAATAAGTCACACAGAAAAGGACACTTCTCATAAGATATCACTTATACAGGGAAAGTAAAAACCATTACACTTGAACTGAAATACAAAACAGAACAGAGTCACACATGCAGAAAACACACTATGGCTGCTTAACAGGAAAGGTGAGGTGGGGTGATACATAAAACAAGGGTTTCAAATTAGCTGAGATACCGTTCCATAAACCCAATATGTAATAGACAAGACCGACTCCTTGCTCAGGGAACTGGACTCAACACCCCCTATTCACCACACAAGGATATATCTGACTAGTAATAATCTTAAAACCTATGTATTGAAATCTCTCTGTTAGTGTGTCAAGTGGGTGTAAAGTGGCATAAACACAGCAGTGAAAAGCAGCTAAACCTCATTATAAAAATAAATTACTTTTAAAAACCCATGAAACAAAGACAGAGAAACAGAGAGAAATTCTTACACAATTCGTTCAGGGGCTGTGATGCAACCCGGATTGACCATATCTAGACCCACAGCTGGATGAGACATAAGGGTGGACACTCTTGGGGCTGAGAGGTTTGGTGAGGTTGGGTGAGCAAACGCAGACCCTGTAAAGTAATACTGTGTGGTACCCATCCCATGGGTCCCAAATCTCCAGGTTCAAGGGCATCTTCCTACATCGAAAACATGCATGAGAAACCCAGAAAATGGTACACCGTGTGATGGGGAAAGCTTTCTAAAACGCACCTCATTTGTCATCTCCTTGAGCTCGGGTTCGCAATTCCAGCCACTTTACTAGCAATCTCCCTACTTGGAGTATCAGCACCTTTAACCTCCTGTTCCGTACAGGTTGCAATTTGTCCTGTGGATGAACGGGAAGACGGGGAACCAATGAGAGACTAGATCTTGGTATTGGGACAGACACAGGTCACTCTATTTTCCCATCAGGAAGAAGAATTAACCACAGGCTCAGCCTGCCCCCCTGAACCAGAACAGTGACTGAAGCCATCCTGCGCTTTTACGGCCAGCTCCCAAAAATGCTAGTTGTAAAATGAAGCTTCAGGGCACTGCAATTCACAAACCTGCAGAGTTATAAATGATAACTCTCGTCCACAAATATATTGAGGGAAGGCAAAGAAGAGGATTTGAAATGAAGGCAGAATTGCAGGAAACAGATTTCATGAGGTAGATCCGAAACGCCTTTAAAGCACATGAAAAGCGGCAAAACGTTGACAATGATGCCCTTGGCCAAAAAGGGCGTATGCGTTTTTTCCTGAATATATTCAGGAAAAAACGCATACGCCCTTTTTGGCCAACCAAGCAACCTGGAAAGGCAAATCAGCGCTACAAAGAAGTCTCGCTTCCCATCGGTCAAAAGTGCCATGCTGAGAAAAGTGTCAAAACCAGAAATGCAGGACAGGCCATGGAGAAATGGGAGCCTTGCTACACTGACGGGCGGGATGTAAATTGCCAACAGCCACTCTGGAGAAGGTTACGGTGTGTCCTGAAACATCTAAAAAACACAGCTTAGAGAGCATAGGGCACTTCCACGCATGGAGGTGTAAATTGGGAAAATTAAATATCAGCAAGACACAAGCACCCCAAAGTTTAGGGCTGCTGTGTTGCCAAGGACCTCCACTTCATTCCACCTTAAATATCCCAGGAAAGAGAAAAATGGATAAAGTAGTTGTGGTCCTTATGTACAATGGAATATCACTCAGCCATGAAATCAATGTCCTGAGGCTAGTAGCAGCATGATGAGTGGATTTAGGTACGACGATTCTAAGTGAAATAAGTCACACAGAAAAGGACACTTCTCATAAGGTATCACTTATAGAGGGAATGTAAAAATCGTTACACTTGAACTGAATTACAAAACAGAACAGAGTCACACATGCAGAAAACACACTATGGCTGCTTAACAGGAAAGGTGAGGTGGGTTGATACATAAAAAAAGGGTTTCAAATTAGCTGAGATACCGTTCCATAAACCCAATATGTAATAGAGAAGACCTACTCCTTGCTCAGAGAACTGGACTCAACAACCCCTATTCACCACACAAGGATATATCTGACTAGTAATAATCTTAAAACCTATGTATTGAAATCTCTCTGTTGGTGTGTCAAGTGGGTGTAAAGCGGCATAAACACAGCAGTGAAAAGCAGCTAAACCCCATTATAAAAATAAATTACTTTTAAAAACCCATGAAACGAAGACAGAGAAACAGAGATAAATTCTTACCCAATTCGTTCAGGGGCTGTGATGCAACCCGGATTGACCATATCTAGACCCACAGCTGGATGAGACATAAGGGTGGACACTCTTGGGGCTGAGAGGTTTGGTGAGGTTGGGTGAGCAAACGCAGACCCTTTAAAGTAATACTGCGTGGTACCCATCGCATGGGTCCCAAATCTCGAGGTTCAAGGGCATCTTCCTACATCGAAAACATGCATGAGAAACCCAGAAAATGGTACACCGTGTGATGGGGAAAGGTTCCTAAAACGCACCTCATTTCTCATCTCCTTGTGCTCGGGTTCGCCATTCCAGCCACTTTACTAGCAATCTCCCTACTTGGAGCATCAGCACCTTTAACCTCCTGTTCCGTACAGGTTGCAATTTGTCCTGAGGATGAATGGGAAGATGGGGAACCAATGAGAGGCTAGCTCTAGGTGTTGGGACAGGCACAGGTCACTCTATTTTCCCATCAGGAAGAAGAATTAACCACAGGCTCAGCTGCCCCCCGGAACCAGCACAGGGCCTGAAACCATCCTGCACTTTTACGGCCAGCTCCCAAAAAGCGAGTTGTAAAATGGAGCTTCAGGGCACTGCAATTCACAAACCTGCAGAGTTATAAATGATAACTCTCGTCCACAAATATATTGAGGGAAGGCAAAGAAGAGGATTTGAAATCAAGGAAGAATTGCAGTAAACAGATTTCAGGAGGTAGATTCGAATCGCCTTTAAAGCACATGAAAAGCAGCAAAACGTTGACAATGAGGCCCTTCGCCAAAAAGGGCGTATGCGTTTTTTCCTGAATATATTCAGGAAAAAACGCATACGCCCTTTTTGGCCAACCAAGCAACCTGGAAAGGCAAATCAGCGCTACAAAGAAGTCTCGCTTCCCATTGGTCAAAAGGGCCATGCTGAGAAAAGTGTCAAAACCAGAAATGCAGGACAGGCCATGGAGAAATGGGAGCCTTGCTACGCTGATGGGCGGGATGTAAATTGTCAAGAGCCATGCTGGAGAAGGGTACGGTATGTCCTCAAACATCTAAAAAACACAGCTTAGAGCGCAAGGGGCACTTCCACGCATGGGGGTATAAATTGGGAAAATTAAAAATCAGCAAGACACAAGCACACCAAAGTTTAGGGCTGCTCTGTTGCAAAGGACCTCCACTTCATTCCACCTTAAATATCCCAGGAAAGAGAAAAATGGATAAAGAAGTTGTGGTCCTTAAGTACAATGGAATATCACTCAGCCATGAAATCAATGTCATAAGGCTAGTAGCAGCATGATGAGTGGATTTAGGTACGACGATTCTAAGTGAAATAAGTCACACAGAAAAGGACACTTCTCATAAGATATCACTTATACAGGGAAAGTAAAAACCGTTACACTTGAACTGAATTATAAAACAGAACAGAGTCACACATGCAGAAAACACACTATGGCTGCTTAACAGGAAAGGTGAGGTGGGGTGATACATAAAACAAGGGTTTCAAATTAGCTGAGATACCGTTCCATAATTCCAATATGTAATAGACAAGACCAACTCCTTGCTCAGAGAACTGGACTCAACACCCCCTATTCACCACACAAGGATATATCTGAGTAGTAATAATCTTAAAACCTATGTATTGAAATCTCTCTGTTAGTGTGTCAAGTGGGTGTAAAGCGGCATAAACACAGCAGTGAAAAGCAGCTAAACCCCATTATAAAAATAAATTATTTTAAAAAACCCATGAAACAAAGACAGTGAAAGAGAGAGAAATTCTTACACAATTCGTTCAGGGGCTGTGATGGAACCTGGATTGACCATATCTAGACCCACAGCTGGATGAGACATAAGGGTGGACACTCTTGGGGCTGAGAGATTTGGTGAGGTTGGGTGAGCAAACGCAGAACCTTTAAAGTAATACTGCGTGGTACCCATCGCATGGGTCCCAAATCTCGAGGTTCAAGGGCATCTTCCTACATCGAAAACATGCATGAGAAACCCAGAAAATGGTACACCGTGTGATGGGGAAAGGTTTCTAAAACGCACTTCATTTCTCATCTCCTTGTGCTCGGGTTTGCCATTCCAGCCACTTTACTAGCAATCTCCCTACTTGGAGCATCAGCACCTTTAACTTCCTGTTCCGTACACGGTGCAATTTGTCCTGAGGATGAAGGGGAAGATGGGGAACCAATGAGAGACTAGCTCTTGGTGTTGGGACAGGCACAGGTCACTCTATTTTCCCATCAGGGAAAAGAATTAACCACAGGCTCAGCCTGCCCCCCGGAACCAGAACAGGGCCTGAAGCCATCCTGCGCTTTTACGGCCAGCACCCAAAAAGCGAGTTGTAAAATGGAGCTTCAGGGCACTGCAATTCACAAACCTGCAGAGTTATAAATGATAACTCTCGTCCACAAATATATTGAGCGAAGGCAAAGAAGAGGATTTGAAATCAAGGCAGAATTGCAGGAAACAGATTTCAGGAGGTAGATTCGAATCGCCTTTAAAGCACATGAAAAGCAGCAAAACGTTGACAATGAGGCCCTTGGCCAAAAAGGGCGTATGCGTTTTTTCCTGAATATATTCAGGAAAAAACGCATACGCCCTTTTTGGCCAACCAAGCAACCTGAAAAGGCAAATCAGCGCTACAAAGAAGTCTCGCTTCCCATCGGTCAAAAGGGCCATGCTGAGAAAAGTGTCAAAACCAGAAATGCAGGACAGGCCATGGAGAAATGGGAGCCTTGCTACACTGACGGGCGGGATGTAAATTGCCAACAGCCACTCTGGAGAAGGGTACAGTGTTTCCTGTAACATCTAAAATACACAGCTTAGAGCGCATAGGGCACTTCCACGCATGGGGGTATAAATTGGGAAAATTAAAAATCAGCAAGACACAAGCACACCAAAGTTTAGGGCTGCTCTGTTGCCAAGGACCTCCACTTCATTCCACCTTAAATATCCCAGGAAAGAGAAAAATGGATAAAGAAGTTGTGGTCCTTATGTACAATGGAATATCACTCAGCCATGAAATCAATGTCATAAGGCTAGTAGCAGCATGATGAGTGGATTTAGGTACAACGATTCTAAGTGAAATAAGTCACACAGAAAAGGACACTTCTCATAAGATATCACTTATACAGGGATTGTAAAAACCATTACACTTGAACTGAATTACAAAACAGAACAGAGTCACACATGCAGAAAACACACTATGGCTGCTTAACAGGAAAGGTGAGGTGGGGTGATACATAAAACAAGTGTTTCAAATTAGCTGAGATACCGTTCCATAAACCCAATATGTAATAGACAAGACAGACTCCTTGCTCAGAGAACTGGACTCAACACCCCCTATTCACCACACAAGGATATATCTGACTATTAATAATCTTAAAACCTATATATTGAAATCTCTGTGTTAGTGTGTCAAGTGAGTGTAAAGCGGCATAAACACAGCAGTTAAAAGCAGCTAAACCCCATTATAAAAATAAATTACTTTTAAAAACCCATGAAACAAAGACAGTGAAAGACAGAGAAATACTTACACAATTCGTTCAGGGGCTGTGATGGAACCTGGATTGACCATATCTAGACCCACAGCTGGATGAGACATAAGGGTGGACACTCTTGGGGCTGAGCGGTTTGGTGAGGTTGGGTGAGCAAACGCAGACCCTTTAAAGTAATACTGCATGGTACCCATCCCATGGGTCCCAAATCTCGAGGTTCAAGGGCATCTTCCTACATCGAAAACATGCATGAGAAACCCAGAAGATGGTACACCGTGTGATGGGGAAAGGTTTCTAAAACGCACATCATTTCTCATCTCCTTGTGCTCGGGTTCGCCATTCCAGCCACTTTACTAGCAATCTCCCTACTTGGAGCAACAGCATCTTTAACCTCCTGTTCCGTACAGGTTGCAATTTGTCCTGAGGATGAATGAGAAGATGGGGAACCAATGAGAGACTAGCTCTTGGTGTTGGGACAGGCACAGGTCACTCTGTTTTCCCATCAGGGAGAAGAATTAACCAGAGGCTCAGCCTGACCCCCGGAACCAGAACAGGGCCTGAAGCCATCCTGCGCTTTTACGGCCAGCACCCAAAAAGCGAGTTGTAAAATGGAGCTTCAGGGCACTGCAATTCACAAACGTGCAGAGTTATAAATGATAACTCTCGTCCACAAATATATTGAGGGAAGGCAAAGAAGAGGATTTGAAATCAAGGCAGAATTGCAGGAAACAGATTTCAGGAGGTAGATTCGAATCGCCTTTAAAGCACATGAAAAGCAGCAAAACGTTGACAATGAGGCCCTTGGCCAAAAAGGGCGTATGCGTTTTTTCCTGAATATATTCAGGAAAAAACGCATACGCCCTTTTTGGCCAACCAAGCAACTTGGAAAGGCAAATCAGCGCTACAAAGAAGTCTCGCTTCCCATCGGTCAAAAGGGCCATGCTGAGAAAAGTGTCAAAACCAGAAATGCAGGACAGGCCATGGAGAATTGGGAGCCTTGCTACGCTGATGGGCGGGATGTAAATTGTCAACAGCCATGCTGGAGAAGGGTACGGTGTGTCCTCAAGCATCTAAAAAACACAGCTTAGAGCGCATAGGGCACTTCCACGCATGGGGGTATAAATTGGGAAAATTAAAAATCAGCAAGACACAAGCACACCAAAGTTTAGGGCTGCTCTGTTGCCAAGGATCTCCACTTCATTCCACCTTAAATATCCCAGGAAAGAGAAAAATGGATAAAGAAGTTGTGGTCCTTAAGTACAATGGAATATCACTCAGCCATGAAATCAATGTCATAAGGCTAGTAGCAGCATGATGAGTGGATATAGGTACGACGATTCTAAGTGAAATAAGTCACACAGAAAAGGACACTTCTCATAAGATATCACTTATACAGGGAAAGTAAAAACCGTTACACTTGAACTGAATTATAAAACAGAACAGAGTCACACATGCAGAAAACACACTATGGCTGCTTAACAGGAAAGGTGAGGTGGGGTGATACATAAAACAAGTGTTTCAAATTAGCTGAGATACCGTTCCATAATCCCAATATGTAATAGACAAGACCAACTCCTTGCTCAGAGAACTGGACTCAACACCCCCTATTCACCACACAAGGATATATCTGAGTAGTAATAATCTTAAAACCTATGTATTGAAATCTCTCTCTGTTAGTGTCAAGTGGGTGTAAAGCGGCATAAACACAGCAGTGAAAAGCAGCTAAACCCCATTATAAAAATAAATTACTTTTAAAAACCCATGAAACAAAGACAGTGAAAGACAGAGAAATACTTACACAATTCGTTCAGGGGCTGTGATGGAACCTGGATTGACCATATCTAGACCCACAGCTGGATGAGACATAAGGGTGGACACTCTTGGGGCTGAGAGATTTGGTGAGGTTGGGTGAGCAAACGCAGACCCTTTAAAGTAATACTGCGTGGTACCCATCGCATGGGTCCCAAATCTCGAGGTTCAATGGCATCTTCCTACATCGAAAACATGCATGAGAAACCCAGAAAATGGTACACCGTGTGATGGGGAAAGGTTCCTAAAACGCACCTCATTTCTCATCTCCTTGTGCTCGGGTTCGCCATTCCAGCCACTTTACTAGCAATCTCCCTACTTGGAGCATCAGCACCTTTAACCTCCTTTTCCGTACAGGTTGCAATTTGTCCTGAGGATGAATGGGAAGATGGGGAACCAATGAGAGGCTAGCTCTAGGTGTTGGGACAGGCACAGGTCACTCTATTTTCCCATCAGGAAGAAGAATTAACCACAGGCTCAGCTGCCCCCCCGAACCAGCACAGGGCCTGAAACCATCCTGCGCTTTTACGGCCAGCTCCCAAAAAGCGAGTTGTAAAATGGAGCTTCAGGGCACTGCAATTCACAAACCTGCAGAGTTATAAATGATAACTCTCGTCCACAAATATATTGAGGGAAGGCAAAGAAGAGGATTTGAAATCAAGGCAGAATTGCAGTAAACAGATTTCAGGAGGTAGATTCGAATCGCCTTCATAGCACATGAAAAGCAGCAAAACGTTGACAATGAGGCCCTTGGCCAAAAAGGGCGTATGCGTATTTTCCTGAATATATTCAGGAAAAAACGCATACGCCCTTTTTGGCCAACCAAGCAACCTGGAAAGGCAAATCAGCGCTACAAAGAAGTCTCGCTTCCCATCGGTCAAAAGGGCCATGCTGAGAAAAGTGTCAAAACCAGAAATGCAGGACAGGCCATGGAGAAATGGGAGCCTTTCTACGCTGATGGGCGGGATGTAAATTGCCAACAGCCACGCTGGAGAAGGGTACGGTGTGTCCTCAAACATCTAAACAACACAGCTTAGAGCGCATAGGGCACTTCCACGCATGGGGGTATAAATTGGGAAAATTAAAAATCAGCAAGACACAAGCACACCAAAGTTTAGGGCTGCTCTGTTGCCAAGGACCTCCACTTCATTCCACCTTAAATATCCCAGGAAAGAGAAAAATGGATAAAGAAGTTGTGGTCCTTAAGTACAATGGAATATCACTCAGCCATGAAATCAATGTCATAAGGCTAGTAGCAGCATGATGAGTGGATTTAGGTACGACAATTCTAAGTGAAATAAGTCACACAGAAAAGGACACTTCTCATAAGATATCACTTATACAGGGAAAGTAAAAACCGTTACACTTGAACTGAATTATAAAACAGAACAGAGTCACACATGCAGAAAACACACTATGGCTGCTTAACAGGAAAGGTGAGGTGGGGTGATACATAAAACAAGGGTTTCAAATTAGCTGAGATACCGTTCCATAATCCCAATATGTAATAGACAAGACCAACTCCTTGCTCAGAGAACTGGACTCAACACCCCCTATTCACCACACAAGGATATATCTGAGTAGTAATAATCTTAAAACCTATGTATTGAAATCTCTCTGTTAGTGTGTCAAGTGGGTGTAAAGCGGCATAAACACAGCAGTGAAAAGCAGCTAAACCCCATTATAAAAATAAATTACTTTTAAAAACCCATGAAACAAAGACAGTGAAAGAGAGAGAAATTCTTACACAATTCGTTCAGGGGCTGTGATGGAACCTGGATTGACCATATCTAGACCCACAGCTGGATGAGACATAAGGGTGGACACTCTTGGGGCTGAGAGATTTGGTGAGGCTGGGTGAGCAAACGCAGACCCTTTAAAGTAATACTGCGTGGTACCCATCGCATGGGTCACAAATCTCGAGGTTCAAGGGCATCTTCCTACATCGAAAACATGCATGAGAAACCCAGAAGATGGTACACCGTGTGATGGGGTAAGGTTCCTAAAACGCACCTCATTTCTCATCTCCTTGTGCTCGGGTTCGCCATTCCAGCCACTTTACTAGCAATCTCCCTACTTGGAGCATCAGCACCTTTAACCTCCTGTTCCGTACAGGTTGCAATTTGTCCTGAGGATGAATGGGAAGATGGGGAACCAATGAGAGGCTAGCTCTAGGTGTTTGGACAGGCACAGGTCACTCTATTTTCCCATCAGGAAGAAGAATTAACCACAGGCTCAGCTGCCCCCCGGAACCAGCACAGGGCCTGAAACCATCCTGCGCTTTTACATCCAGCTCCCAAAAAGCGAGTTGTAAAATGGAGCTTCAGGGCACTGCAATTCACAAACCTGCAGAGTTATAAATGATAACTCTCGTCCACAAATATATTGAGGGAAGGCAAAGAAGAGGATTTGAAATCAAGGCAGAATTGCAGGAAACAGATTTCAGGAGGTAGATTCGAATCGCCTTTAAAGCACATGAAAAGCAGCAAAACGTTGACAATGAGGCCCTTGGCCAAAAAGGGCCTATGCGTATTTTCCTGAATATATTCAGGAAAAAACGCATACGCCCTTTTTGGCCAACCAAGCAACCTGGAAAGGCAAATCAGCGCTACAAAGAAGTCTCGCTTCCCATCGGTCAAAAGGGCCATGCTGAGAAAAGTGTCAAAACCAGAAATGCAGGACAGGCCATGGAGAAATGGGAGACTTGCTACGCTGATGGGCGGGATGTAAATTGCCAACAGCCACGCTGGAGAAGGGTACGAGGTGTCCTCAAACATCTAAACAACACAGCTTAGAGCGCATAGGGCACTTCCACGCATGGGGGTATAAATTGGGAAAATTAAAAATCAGCAAGACACAAGCACACCAAAGTTTAGGGCTGCTCTGTTGCCAAGGACCTCCACTTCATTCCACCTTAAATATCCCAGGAAAGAGAAAAATGGATAAAGAAGTTGTGGTCCTTATGTACAATGGAATATCACTCAGCCATGAAATCAATGTCATAAGGCTAGTAGCAGCATGATGAGTGGATTTAGGTACAACGATTCTAAGTGAAATAAGTCACACAGAAAAGGACACTTCTCATAAGATATCACTTATACAGGGATTGTAAAAACCATTACACTTGAACTGAATTACAAAACAGAACAGAGTCACACATGCAGAAAACACACTATGGCTGCTTAACAGGAAAGGTGAGGTGGGGTGATACATAAAACAAGTGTTTCAAATTAGCTGAGATACCGTTCCATAAACCCAATATGTAATAGACAAGACAGACTCCTTGCTCAGAGAACTGGACTCAACACCCCCTATTCACCACACAAGGATATATCTGACTATTAATAATCGTAAAACCTATATATTGAAATCTCTCTGTTAGTGTGTCAAGTGAGTGTAAAGCGGCATAAACACAGCAGTTAAAAGCAGCTAAACCCCATTATAAAAATAAATTACTTTTAAAAACCCATGAAACAAAGACAGTGAAAGACAGAGAAATACTTACACAATTCGTTCAGGGGCTGTGATGGAAACTGGATTGACCATATCTAGACCCACAGCTGGATGAGACATAAGGGTGGACACTCTTGGGGCTGAGAGATTTGGTGAGGTTGGGTGAGCAAACGCAGACCCTTTAAAGTAATACTGCATGGTACCCATCCCATGGGTCCCAAATCTCGAGGTTCAAGGGCATCTTCCTACATCGAAAACATGCATGAGAAACCCAGAAGATGGTACACCGTGTGATGGGGAAAGGTTTCTAAAACGCACA
This sequence comes from Balaenoptera physalus, assembly GCF_965194825.1. Taxonomy (NCBI): domain Eukaryota; kingdom Metazoa; phylum Chordata; class Mammalia; order Artiodactyla; family Balaenopteridae; genus Balaenoptera; species Balaenoptera physalus. Next base: position 278,366 of record NW_028126403.1, read on the forward strand.
TCATTTCTCATCTCCTTGTGCTCGGGTTCGCCATTCCAGCCACTTTACTAGCAATCTCCCTACTTGGAGCATCAGCACCTTTAACCTCCTGTTCCGTACAGGTTGCAATTTGTCCTGAGGATGAATGGGAAGATGGGGAACCAATGAGAGGCTAGCTCTAGGTGTTGGGACAGGCACAGGTCACTCTATTTTCCCATCAGGAAGAAGAATTAACCACAGGCTCAGCTGCTCCCCGGAACCAGCACAGGGCCTGAAACCATCCTGCGCTTTTACGGCCAGCTCCCAAAAAGCGAGTTGTAAATTGGAGCTTCAGGGCACTGCAATTCACAAACCTGCAGAGTTATAAATGATAACTCTCGTCCACAAATATATTGAGGGAAGGCAAAGAAGAGGATTTGAAATCAAGGCAGAATTGCAGGAAACAGATTTCAGGAGGTAGATTCGAATCGCCTTTAAAGCACATGAAAAGCAGCAAAACGTTGACAATGAGGCCCTTGGCCAAAAAGGGCGTATGCGTTTTTTCCTGAATATATTCAGGAAAAAACGCATACGCCCTTTTGGCCAACCAAGCAACCTGGAAAGGCAAATCAGTGCTACAAAGAAGTCTCGCTTCCCATTGGTCAAAAGGGCCATGCTGAGAAAAGTGTCAAAACCAGAAATGCAGGACAGGCCATGGAGAAATGGGAGCCTTGCTATGCTGATGGGCGGGATGTAAATTGCCAACAGCCACTCTGGAGAAGGTATGGTGTGTCCTGAAACATCTAAAAAACACAGCTTAGAGCGCATAGGGCACTTCCACGCATGGGGGTATAAATTGAGAAAATTAAAAATCAGCAAGACACAAGCACACCAAAGTTTAGGGCTGCTCTGTTGCCAAGGACCTCCACTTCATTCCACCTTCAATATCCCAGGAAAGAGAAAAATGGATAAAGAAGTTGTGGTCCTTAAGTACAATGGAATATCACTCAGCCATGAAATCAATGTCATAAGGCTAGTAGCAGCGTGATGAGTGGATTTAGGTACGACGATTCTAAGTGAAATAAGTCACACAGAAAAGGACACTTCTCATAAGATATCACTTATACAGGGAAAGTAAAAACCGTTACACTTGAACTGAATTATAAAACAGAACAGAGTCACACATGCAGAAAACACACTATGGCTGCTTAACAGGAAAGGTGAGGTGGGGTGATACCTAAAACAAGGATTTCAAATTAGCTGAGATACCGTTCCATAATCCCAATATGTAATAGACAAGACCAACTCCTTGCTCAGAGAACTGGACTCAACACCCCCTATTCACCACACAAGGATATATCTGACTAGTAATAATCTTAAAACCTATGTATTGAAATCTCTCTGTTAGTGTGTCAAGTGGGTGTAAAGCGGCATAAACACAGCAGTGAAAAGCAGCTAAACCCCATTATAAAAATAAATTACTTTTAAAAACCCATGAAACAAAGACAGTGAAAGAGAGAGAAATTCTTACACAATTCGTTCAGGGGCTGTGATGGAACCTGGATTGACCATATCTAGACCCACAGCTGGATGAGACATAAGGGTGGACACTCTTGGGGCTGAGAGATTTGGTGAGGCTGGGTGAGCAAACGCAGACCCTTTAAAGTAATACTGCGTGGTACCCATCGCATGGGTCACAAATCTCGAGGTTCAAGGGCATCTTCCTACATCGAAAACATGCATGAGAAACCCAGAAGATGGTACACCGTGTGATGGGGTAAGGTTCCTAAAACGCACCTCATTTCTCATCTCCTTGTGCTCGGGTTCGCCATTCCAGCCACTTTACTAGCAATCTCCCTACTTGGAGCATCAGCACCTTTAACCTCCTGTTCCGTACAGGTTGCAATTTGTCCTGAGGATGAATGGGAAGATGGGGAACCAATGAGAGGCTAGCTCTAGGTGTTTGGACAGGCACAGGTCACTCTATTTTCCCATCAGGAAGAAGAATTAACCACAGGCTCAGCTGCCCCCCGGAACCAGCACAGGGCCTGAAACCATCCTGCGCTTTTACATCCAGCTCCCAAAAAGCGAGTTGTAAAATGGAGCTTCAGGGCACTGCAATTCACAAACCTGCAGAGTTATAAATGATAACTCTCGTCCACAAATATATTGAGGGAAGGCAAAGAAGAGGATTTGAAATCAAGGCAGAATTGCAGGAAACAGATTTCAGGAGGTAGATTCGAATCGCCTTTAAAGCACATGAAAAGCAGCAAAACGTTGACAATGAGGCCCTTGGCCAAAAAGGGCCTATGCGTATTTTCCTGAATATATTCAGGAAAAAACGCATACGCCCTTTTTGGCCAACCAAGCAACCTGGAAAGGCAAATCAGCGCTACAAAGAAGTCTCGCTTCCCATCGGTCAAAAGGGCCATGCTGAGAAAAGTGTCAAAACCAGAAATGCAGGACAGGCCATGGAGAAATGGGAGACTTGCTACGCTGATGGGCGGGATGTAAATTGCCAACAGCCACGCTGGAGAAGGGTACGAGGTGTCCTCAAACATCTAAACAACACAGCTTAGAGCGCATAGGGCACTTCCACGCATGGGGGTATAAATTGGGAAAATTAAAAATCAGCAAGACACAAGCACACCAAAGTTTAGGGCTGCTCTGTTGCCAAGGACCTCCACTTCATTCCACCTTAAATATCCCAGGAAAGAGAAAAATGGATAAAGAAGTTGTGGTCCTTATGTACAATGGAATATCACTCAGCCATGAAATCAATGTCATAAGGCTAGTAGCAGCATGATGAGTGGATTTAGGTACAACGATTCTAAGTGAAATAAGTCACACAGAAAAGGACACTTCTCATAAGATATCACTTATACAGGGATTGTAAAAACCATTACACTTGAACTGAATTACAAAACAGAACAGAGTCACACATGCAGAAAACACACTATGGCTGCTTAACAGGAAAGGTGAGGTGGGGTGATACATAAAACAAGTGTTTCAAATTAGCTGAGATACCGTTCCATAAACCCAATATGTAATAGACAAGACAGACTCCTTGCTCAGAGAACTGGACTCAACACCCCCTATTCACCACACAAGGATATATCTGACTATTAATAATCGTAAAACCTATATATTGAAATCTCTCTGTTAGTGTGTCAAGTGAGTGTAAAGCGGCATAAACACAGCAGTTAAAAGCAGCTAAACCCCATTATAAAAATAAATTACTTTTAAAAACCCATGAAACAAAGACAGTGAAAGACAGAGAAATACTTACACAATTCGTTCAGGGGCTGTGATGGAAACTGGATTGACCATATCTAGACCCACAGCTGGATGAGACATAAGGGTGGACACTCTTGGGGCTGAGAGATTTGGTGAGGTTGGGTGAGCAAACGCAGACCCTTTAAAGTAATACTGCATGGTACCCATCCCATGGGTCCCAAATCTCGAGGTTCAAGGGCATCTTCCTACATCGAAAACATGCATGAGAAACCCAGAAGATGGTACACCGTGTGATGGGGAAAGGTTTCTAAAACGCACATCATTTCTCATCTCCTTGTGCTCGGGTTCGCCATTCCAGCCACTTTACTAGCAATCTCCCTACTTGGAGCATCAGCACCTTTAACCTCCTGTTCCGTACAGGTTGCAATTTGTCCTGAGGATGAATGGGAAGATGGGGAACCAATGAGAGGCTAGCTCTAGGTGTTGGGACAGGCACAGGTCACTCTATTTTCCCATCAGGAAGAAGAATTAACCACAGGCTCAGCTGCTCCCCGGAACCAGCACAGGGCCTGAAACCATCCTGCGCTTTTACGGCCAGCTCCCAAAAAGCGAGTTGTAAATTGGAGCTTCAGGGCACTGCAATTCACAAACCTGCAGAGTTATAAATGATAACTCTCGTCCACAAATATATTGAGGGAAGGCAAAGAAGAGGATTTGAAATCAAGGCAGAATTGCAGGAAACAGATTTCAGGAGGTAGATTCGAATCGCCTTTAAAGCACATGAAAAGCAGCAAAACGTTGACAATGAGGCCCTTGGCCAAAAAGGGCGTATGCGTTTTTTCCTGAATATATTCAGGAAAAAACGCATACGCCCTTTTGGCCAACCAAGCAACCTGGAAAGGCAAATCAGTGCTACAAAGAAGTCTCGCTTCCCATTGGTCAAAAGGGCCATGCTGAGAAAAGTGTCAAAACCAGAAATGCAGGACAGGCCATGGAGAAATGGGAGCCTTGCTATGCTGATGGGCGGGATGTAAATTGCCAACAGCCACTCTGGAGAAGGTATGGTGTGTCCTGAAACATCTAAAAAACACAGCTTAGAGCGCATAGGGCACTTCCACGCATGGGGGTATAAATTGAGAAAATTAAAAATCAGCAAGACACAAGCACACCAAAGTTTAGGGCTGCTCTGTTGCCAAGGACCTCCACTTCATTCCACCTTCAATATCCCAGGAAAGAGAAAAATGGATAAAGAAGTTGTGGTCCTTAAGTACAATGGAATATCACTCAGCCATGAAATCAATGTCATAAGGCTAGTAGCAGCGTGATGAGTGGATTTAGGTACGACGATTCTAAGTGAAATAAGTCACACAGAAAAGGACACTTCTCATAAGATATCACTTATACAGGGAAAGTAAAAACCGTTACACTTGAACTGAATTATAAAACAGAACAGAGTCACACATGCAGAAAACACACTATGGCTGCTTAACAGGAAAGGTGAGGTGGGGTGATACCTAAAACAAGGATTTCAAATTAGCTGAGATACCGTTCCATAATCCCAATATGTAATAGACAAGACCAACTCCTTGCTCAGAGAACTGGACTCAACACCCCCTATTCACCACACAAGGATATATCTGACTAGTAATAATCTTAAAACCTATGTATTGAAATCTCTCTGTTAGTGTGTCAAGTGGGTGTAAAGCGGCATAAACACAGCAGTGAAAAGCAGCTAAACCCCATTATAAAAATAAATTACTTTTAAAAACCCATGAAACAAAGACAGTGAAAGAGAGAGAAATTCTTACACAATTCGTTCAGGGGCTGTGATGGAACCTGGATTGACCATATCTAGACCCACAGCTGGATGAGACATAAGGGTGGACACTCTTGGGGCTGAGAGATTTGGTGAGGCTGGGTGAGCAAACGCAGACCCTTTAAAGTAATACTGCGTGGTACCCATCGCATGGGTCACAAATCTCGAGGTTCAAGGGCATCTTCCTACATCGAAAACATGCATGAGAAACCCAGAAGATGGTACACCGTGTGATGGGGTAAGGTTCCTAAAACGCACCTCATTTCTCATCTCCTTGTGCTCGGGTTCGCCATTCCAGCCACTTTACTAGCAATCTCCCTACTTGGAGCATCAGCACCTTTAACCTCCTGTTCCGTACAGGTTGCAATTTGTCCTGAGGATGAATGGGAAGATGGGGAACCAATGAGAGGCTAGCTCTAGGTGTTTGGACAGGCACAGGTCACTCTATTTTCCCATCAGGAAGAAGAATTAACCACAGGCTCAGCTGCCCCCCGGAACCAGCACAGGGCCTGAAACCATCCTGCGCTTTTACGGCCAGCTCCCAAAAAGCGAGTTGTAAAATGGAGCTTCAGGGCACTGCAATTCACAAACCTGCAGAGTTATAAATGATAACTCTCGTCCACAAATATATTGAGGGAAGGCAAAGAAGAGGATTTGAAATCAAGGCAGAATTGCAGGAAACAGATTTCAGGAGGTAGATTCGAATCGCCTTTAAAGCACATGAAAAGCGGCAAAACGTTGACAATGATGCCCTTGGCCAAAAAGGGCGTATGCGTTTTTTCCTGAATATATTCAGGAAAAAACGCATACGCCCTTTTTGGCCAACCAAGCAACCTGGAAAGGCAAATCAGCGCTACAAAGAAGTCTCGCTTCCCTTCGGTCAAAAGGGCCATGCTGAAATAAGTGTCAAAACCAGAAATGCAGGACAGGCCATGGAGAAATGGGAGCCTTGATACACTGATGGGCGGGATGTAAATTGCCAACAGCCACTCTGGAGAAGGTTACGGTGTGTCCTGAAACATCTAAAAAACACAGCTTAGAGAGCATAGGGCACTTCCACGCATGGGGGTGTAAATTGGGAAAATTAAAAATCAGCAAGACACAAGCACTCCAAAGTTTAGGGCTGCTGTGTTGCCAAGGACCTCCACTTCATTGCACCTTAAATATCCCAGGAACGAGAAAAATGGATAAAGTAGTTGTGGTCCTTATGTACAATGGAATATCACTCAGCCATGAAATCAATGTCCTGAAGCTAGTAGCAGCATGATGAGTGGATTTAGGTACGACGATTCTAAGTGAAATAAGTCACACAGAAAAGGACATTTCTCATAAGGTATCACTTATAGAGGGAATGTAAAAACCGTTACACTTGAACCGAATTACAAAACAGAACAGAGTCACACATGCAGAAAACACACTATGGCTGCTTAACAGGAAAGGTGAGGTGGGGTGATACATAAAACAAGGGTTTCAAATTAGCTGAGATACCGTTCCATAATCCCAATATGTAATAGAGAAGACCTACTCCTTGCTCAGAGAACTGGACTCAACAAACCCTATTCACCACACAAGGATATATCTGACTAGTAATAATCTTAAAACCTATGTATTGAAATCTCTCTGTTAGTGTGTCAAGTGGGTGTAAAGCGGCATAAACACAGCAGTGAAAAGTAGCTAAACCCATTTATAAAAATAAATTACTTTTAAAAACCCATGAAACGAAGACAGAGAAAGAGAGATAAATTCTTACACAATTCGTTCAGGGGCTGTGATGCAACACGGATTGACCATATCTAGACCCACAGCTGGATGTGACATAAGGGTGGACACTCTTGGGGCTGAGAGGTTTGGTGAGGTTGGGTGAGCAAACGCAGACCCTTTAAAGTAGTACTGCGTGGTACCCATCCCATGGGTCCCTAATCTCCAGGTTCAAGGACATCTTCCTACATCGAAAACATGCATGAGAAACCCAGAAGATGGTACACCGTGTGATGGGGAAAGGATTCTAAAACGCACCTCATTTCTCATCTCCTTGTGCTCGGGTTCGCCATTCCAGCCACTTTTCTAGCTATCTCCCTACTTGGAGCATCAGCACCTTTAACCTCCTGTTCTATACAGGTTGCAATTTGTCCTGAGGATGAACGGGAAGATGGGGAACCAATGAGAGACTAGCTCTAGGTGTTGGGACAGGCACAGGTCACTCTATTTTCCCATCAGGAAGAAGAATTAACCACAGGCTCAGCTGCCCCCCGGAACCAGCACAGGGCCTGAAACCATCCTGCACTTTTACGGCCAGCTCCCAAAAAGCGAGTTGTAAAATGGAGCTTCAGGGCACTGCAATTCACAAACCTGCAGAGTTATAAATGATAACTCTCGTCCACAAATATATTGAGGGAAGGCAAAGAAGAGGATTTGAAATCAAGGAAGAATTGCAGTAAACAGATTTCAGGAGGTAGATTCGAATCGCCTTTAAAGCACATGAAAAGCAGCAAAACGTTGACAATGAGGCTCTTTTTGGCCAACCAAGCAACCTGGAAAGGCAAATCACCGCTACAAAGAAGTCTCACTTCCCATCGGTCAAAAGGGCCATGCTTAGAAAAGTGTCAAAACCAGAAATGCAGGACAGGCCATGGAGAAATGGGAGCCTTGTTACGCTGACGGACGGGATGTAAATTGCCAACAGCCACTCTGGAGAAGGGTATGGTGTGTCCTGAAACATCTAAAAAACACAGTTTAGAGCGCATAGGGCACTTCCACACATGGGGGTATAAATTGGGAAAATTAAAAATCAGCAAGACACAAGCACCCCAAAGTTTAGGGCTGCTCTGTTGCCAAGGACCTCCACTTCATTCCACCTTAAATATCCCAGGAAAGAGAAAAATGGATAAAGAAGTTGTGGTCCTTATGTACAATGGAATATCACTCAGCCATGAAATCAATGTCATAAGGCTAGTAGCAGCATGATGAGTGGATTGAGGTACGATGATTCTAAATGAAATAAGTCACACAGAAAAGGACACTTCTCATAAGATATCACTTATACAGGGAAAGTAAAAACCATTACACTTGAACTGAAATACAAAACAGAACAGAGTCACACATGCAGAAAACACACTATGGCTGCTTAACAGGAAAGGTGAGGTGGGGTGATACATAAAACAAGGGTTTCAAATTAGCTGAGATACCGTTCCATAAACCCAATATGTAATAGACAAGACCGACTCCTTGCTCAGGGAACTGGATTCAACACCCCCTATTCACCACACAAGGATATATCTGACTAGTAATAATCTTAAAACCTATGTATTGAAATCTCTCTGTTAGTGTGTCAAGTGGGTGTAAAGCGGCATAAACACAGCAGTGAAAAGCAGCTAAACCTCATTATAAAAATAAATTACTTTTAAAAACCCATGAAACAAAGACAGAGAAACAGAGAGAAATTCTTACACAATTCGTTCAGGGGCTGTGATGCAACCCGAATTGACCATATCTAGACCCACAGCTGGATGAGACATAAGGGTGGACACTCTTGGGGCTGAGAGGTTTGGTGAGGTTGGGTGAGCAAACGCAGACCCTGTAAAGTAATACTGTGTGGTACCCATCCCATGGGTTCCAAATCTCCAGGTTCAAGGGCATCTTCCTACATCGAAAACATGCATGAGAAACCCAGAAAATGGTACACCGTGTGATGGGGAAAGCTTTCTAAAACGCACCTCATTTGTCATCTCCTTGAGCTCGGGTTCGCAATTCCAGCCACTTTACTAGCAATCTCCCTACTTGGAGTATCAGCACCTTTAACCTCCTGTTCCGTACAGGTTGCAATTTGTCCTGTGGATGAACGGGAAGACGGGGAACCAATGAGAGACTAGATCTTGGTATTGGGACAGACACAGGTCACTCTATTTTCCCATCAGGAAGAAGAATTAACCACAGGCTCAGCCTGCCCCCCTGAACCAGAACAGTGACTGAAGCCATCCTGCGCTTTTACGGCCAGCTCCCAAAAATGCTAGTTGTAAAATGAAGCTTCAGGGCACTGCAATTCACAAACCTGCAGAGTTATAAATGATAACTCTCGTCCACAAATATATTGAGGGAAGGCAAAGAAGAGGATTTGAAATGAAGGCAGAATTGCAGGAAACAGATTTCATGAGGTAGATCCGAAACGCCTTTAAAGCACATGAAAAGCGGCAAAACGTTGACAATGATGCCCTTGGCCAAAAAGGGCGTATGCGTTTTTTCCTGAATATATTCAGGAAAAAACGCATACGCCCTTTTTGGCCAACCAAGCAACCTGGAAAGGCAAATCAGCGCTACAAAGAAGTCTCGCTTCCCATCGGTCAAAAGTGCCATGCTGAGAAAAGTGTCAAAACCAGAAATGCAGGACAGGCCATGGAGAAATGGGAGCCTTGCTACACTGACGGGCGGGATGTAAATTGCCAACAGCCACGCTGGAGAAGGGTACGGTGTGTCCTGAAACATCTAAAAAACACAGCTTAGAGCGCTAAGGGCACTTCCACGCATGGGGGTATAAATTGGGAAAATTAAAAATCAGCAAGACACAAGCACACCAAAGTTTAGGGCTGCTCTGTTGCCAAGGACCTCCACTTCATTCCACCTTAAATATCCCAGGAAAGAGAAAAATGGATAAAGAAGTTGTGGTCCTTATGTACAATGGAATATCACTCAGCCATGAAATCAATGTCATAAGGCTAGTAGCAGCATGATGAGTGGATTTAGGTACAACGATTCTAAGTGAAATAAGTCACACAGAAAAGGACACTTCTCATAAGATATCACTTATACAGGGATTTTAAAAACCATTACACTTGAACTGAATTACAAAACAGAACAGAGTCACACATGCAGAAAACACACTATGGCTGCTTAACAGGAAAGGTGAGGTGGGGTGATACATAAAACAAGTGTTTCAAATTAGCTGAGATACCGTTCCATAAACCCAATATGTAATAGACAAGACAGACTCCTTGCTCAGAGAACTGGACTCAACACCCCGTATTCACCACACAAGGATATATCTGAGTAGTAATAATCTTAAAACCTATGTATTGAAATCTCTCTCTGTTAGTGTCAAGTGGGTGTAAAGCGGCATAAACACAGCAGTGAAAAGCAGCTAAACCCCATTTTAAAAATAAATTACTTTTAAAAACCCATGAAACAAAGACAGTGAAAGAGAGAGAAATTCTTACACAATTCGTTCAGGGGCTGTGATGGAACCTGGATTGACCATATCTAGACCCACAGCTGGATGAGACATAAGGGTTGACACTCTTGGGGCTGAGAGATTTGGTGAGGTTGGGTGAGCAAACGCAGACCTTTTAAAGTAATACTGCGTGGTACCCATCGCATGGGTCCCAAATCTCGAGGTTCAATGGCATCTTCCTACATGGAAAACATGCATGAGAAACCCAGAAAATGGTACACCGTGTGATGGGGAAAGGTTCCTAAAACGCACCTCTTTTCTCATCTCCTTGTGCTCGGGTTCGCCATTCCAGCCACTTTACTAGCAATCTCCCTACTTGGAGCATCAGCACCTTTAACCTCCTGTTCCGTACAGGTTGCAATTTGTCCTGAGGATGAATGGGAAGATGGGGAACCAATGAGAGGCTAGCTCTAGGTGTTGGGACAGGCACAGGTCACTCTATTTTCCCATCAGCAGGAAGAATTAACCACAGGCTCAGCTGCCCCCCGGAACCAGCACAGGGCCTGAAACCATCCTGCGCTTTTACGGCCAGCTCCCAAAAAGCGAGTTGTAAAATGGAGCTTCAGGGCACTGCAATTCACAAACCTGCAGAGTTATAAATGATAACTCTCGTCCACAAATATATTGAGGGAAGGCAAAGAAGAGGATTTGAAATCAAGGCAGAATTGCAGTAAACAGATTTCAGGAGGTAGATTCGAATCGCCTTTAAAGCACATGAAAAGCAGCAAAACGTTGACAATGAGGCCCTTGGCCAAAAAGGGCGTATGCGTTTTTTCCTGAATATATTCAGGAAAAAACGCATACGCCCTTTTTGGCCAACCAAGCAACCTGGAAAGGCAAATCAGCGCTACAAAGAAGTCTCGCTTCCCATCGGTCAAAAGGGCCATGCTGAGAAAAGTGTCAAAACCAGAAATGCAGGACAGGCCATGGAGAATTGGGAGCCTTGCTACGCTGATGGGCGGGATGTAAATTGTCAACAGCCATGCTGGAGAAGGGTACGGTGTGTCCTCAAGCATCTAAAAAACACAGCTTAGAGCGCATAGGGCACTTCCACGCATGGGGGTATAAATTGGGAAAATTAAAAATCAGCATGACACAAGCACACCAAAGTTTAGGGCTGCTCTGTTGCCAAGGACCTCCACTTCATTCCACCTTAAATATCCCAGGAAAGAGAAAAATGGATAAAGAAGTTGTGGTCCTTAAGTACAATGGAATATCACTCAGCCATGAAATCAATGTCATAAGGCTAGTAGCAGCATGATGAGTGGATTTAGGTACGACGATTCTAAGTGAAATAAGTCACACAGAAAAGGACACTTCTCATAAGATATCACTTATACAGGGAAAGAAAAAACCGTTACACTTGAACTGAATTATAAAACAGAACAGAGTCACACATGCAGAAAACACACTATGGCTGCTTAACAGGAAATGTGAGGTGGGGTGATACATAAAACAAGGGTTTCAAATTAGCTGAGATACCGTTCCATAATCCCAATATGTAATAGAAAAGACCAACTCCTTGCTCAGAGAACTGGACTCAACACCCCCTATTCACCACACAAGGATATATCTGAGTAGTAATAATCTTAAAACCTATGTATTGAAATCTCTCTGTTAGTGTGTCAAGTGGGTGTAAAGCGGCATAAACACAGCAGTGAAAAGCAGGTAAACCCCATTATAAACATAAATTACTTTTAAAAACCCATGAAACAAAGACAGAGAAAGAGAGAGAAATTCTTACACAATTCGTTCAGGGGCTGTGATGCAACCCGGATTGACCATATCTAGACCCACAGCTGGATGAGACATAAGGGTGGACACTCTTGGGCCTGAGAGGTTTGGTGAGGTTGGGTGAGCAAACGCAGACCCTTTAAAGTAATACTGTGTGGTACCCATCCCATGGGTCCCAAATCTCCCGATTCTAGGGCATCTTCCTACATCGAAAACATGCATGAGAAACCCAGAAGATGGTACACCGTGTGATGGGGAAAGCTTTCTAAAACGCACCTCATTTGTCATCTCCTTGAGCTTGGGTTCGCAATTCCAGCCACTTTACTAGCAATCTCCCTACTTGGAGTATCAGCACCTTTAACCTCCTGTTCCGTACAGGTTGCAATTTTTCCTGAGGATGAACGGGAAGACGGGGAACCAATGAGAGACTAGCTCTTGGTATTGGGACAGACACAGGTCACTCTATTTTCCCACCAGGAAGAAGAAATATCCACAGGCTCAGCCTGCCCCCCCGAACCAGAACAGGGCCTGAAGCCATCCTGCGCTTTTGCGGCCAGCTCCCAAAAAAGCGAGTTGTAAAATGGAGCTTCAAGGCACTGCAATTCACAAACCTGCAGAGTTATAAATGATAACTCTCGTCCACAAATATATTGAGGGAAGGCAAAGAAGAGGATTTGAAATGAAGGCAGAATTGCAGGAAACAGATTTCATGAGGTAGATTCGAATCGCCTTTAAAGCACATGAAAAGCGGCAAAACGTTGACAATGATTCCCTTGGCCAAAAAGGGCGTATGCGTTTTTTCCTGAATATATTCAGGAAAAAACGCATACGCCCTTTTTGGCCAACCAAGCAACCTGGATTGGCAAATCAGCGCTACAAAGAAGTCTCGCTTCCCATCGGTCAAAAGTGCCATGCTGAGAAAAGTGTCAAAACCAGAAATGCAGGACAGGCCATGGAGAAATGGGAGCCTTGCTACGCTGATGGGCGGAATGTAAATTGCCAACAGCCACCCTGGAGAAGGGTACGGTGTGTCCTGAAACATCTAAAAAACACAGCTTAGAGCGCATAGGGCACTTCCACGCATGGGGGTATAAATTGAGAAAATTAAAAATCAGCAAGACACAAGCACACCAAAGTTTAGGGCTGCTCTGTTGCCAAGGACCTCCACTTCATTCCACCTTCAATATCCCAGGAAAGAGAAAAATGGATAAAGAAGTTGTGGTCCTTAAGTACAATGGAATATCACTCAGCCATGAAATCAATGTCATAAGGCTAGTAGCAGCATGATGAGTGGATTTAGGTACGACGATTCTAAGTGAAATAAGTCACACAGAAAAGGACACTTCTCATAAGATATCACTTATACAGGGAAAGTAAAAACCGTTACACTTGAACTGAATTATAAAACAGAACAGAGTCACACATGCAGAAAACACACTATGGCTGCTTAACAGGAAAGGTGAGGTGGGGTGATACCTAAAACAAGGATTTCAAATTAGCTGAGATACCGTTCCATAATCCCAATATGTAATAGACAAGACCAACTCCTTGCTCAGAGAACTGGACTCAACACCCCCTATTCACCACACAAGGATATATCTGACTAGTAATAATCTTAAAACCTATGTATTGAAATCTCTCTGTAAGTGTGTCAAGTGGGTGTAAAGCGGCATAAACACAGCAGTGAAAAGCAGCTAAACCCCATTATAAAAATAAATTACTTTTAAAAACCCATGAAACAAAGACAGTGAAAGAGAGAGAAATTCTTACACAATTCGTTCCGGGGGTGTGATGGAACCTGGATTGACCATATCTAGACCCACAGCTGGATGAGACATAAGGGTGGACACTCTTGGAGCTGAGAGATTTGGTGAGGCTGGGTGAGCAAACGCAGACCCTTTAAAGTAATACTGCGTGGTACCCATCGCATGGGTCCCAAATCTCGAGGTTCAAGGGCATCTTCCTACATCGAAAACATGCATGAGAAACCCAGAAGATGGTACACCGTGTGATGGGGAAAGCTTTCTAAAACGCACCTCATTTGTCATCTCCTTGAGCTTGGGTTCGCAATTCCAGCCACTTTACTAGCAATCTCCCTACTTGGAGTATCAGCACCTTTAACCTCCTGTTCCGTACAGGTTGCAATTTTTCCTGAGGATGAACGGGAAGACGGGGAACCAATGAGAGACTAGCTCTTGGTATTGGGACAGACACAGGTCACTCTATTTTCCCACCAGGAAGAAGAAATATCCACAGGCTCAGCCTGCCCCCCCGAACCAGAACAGGGCCTGAAGCCATCCTGCGCTTTTGCGGCCAGCTCCCAAAAAAGCGAGTTGTAAAATGGAGCTTCAGGGCACTGCAATTCACAAACCTGCAGAGTTATAAATGATAACTCTCGTCCACAAATATATTGAGGGAAGGCAAAGAAGAGGATTTGAAATGAAGGCAGAATTGCAGGAAACAGATTTCATGAGGTAGATTCGAATCGCCTTTAAAGCACATGAAAAGCGGCAAAACGTTGACAATGATTCCCTTGGCCAAAAAGGGCGTATGCGTTTTTTCCTGAATATATTCAGGAAAAAACGCATACGCCCTTTTTGGCCAACCAAGCAACCTGGATTGGCAAATCAGCGCTACAAAGAAGTCTCGCTTCCCATCGGTCAAAAGTGCCATGCTGAGAAAAGTGTCAAAACCAGAAATGCAGAACAGGCCATGGAGAAATGGGAGCCTTGCTACGCTGATGGGCGGAATGTAAATTGCCAACAGCCACCCTGGAGAAGGGTACGGTGTGTCCTGAAACATCTAAAAAACACAGCTTAGAGCGCATAGGGCACTTCCACGCATGGGGGTATAAATTGAGAAAATTAAAAATCAGCAAGACACAAGCACACCAAAGTTTAGGGCTGCTCTGTTGCCAAGGACCTCCACTTCATTCCACCTTCAATATCCCAGGAAAGAGAAAAATGGATAAAGAAGTTGTGGTCCTTAAGTACAATGGAATATCACTCAGCCATGAAATCAATGTCATAAGGCTAGTAGCAGCATGATGAGTGGATTTAGGTACGACGATTCTAAGTGAAATAAGTCACACAGAAAAGGACACTTCTCATAAGATATCACTTATACAGGGAAAGTAAAAACCGTTACACTTGAACTGAATTATAAAACAGAACAGAGTCACACATGCAGAAAACACACTATGGCTGCTTAACAGGAAAGGTGAGGTGGGGTGATACCTAAAACAAGGATTTCAAATTAGCTGAGATACCGTTCCATAATCCCAATATGTAATAGACAAGACCAACTCCTTGCTCAGAGAACTGGACTCAACACCCCCTATTCACCACACAAGGATATATCTGACTAGTAATAATCTTAAAACCTATGTATTGAAATCTCTCTGTAAGTGTGTCAAGTGGGTGTAAAGCGGCATAAACACAGCAGTGAAAAGCAGCTAAACCCCATTATAAAAATAAATTACTTTTAAAAACCCATGAAACAAAGACAGTGAAAGAGAGAGAAATTCTTACACAATTCGTTCCGGGGGTGTGATGGAACCTGGATTGACCATATCTAGACCCACAGCTGGATGAGACATAAGGGTGGACACTCTTGGAGCTGAGAGATTTGGTGAGGCTGGGTGAGCAAACGCAGACCCTTTAAAGTAATACTGCGTGGTACCCATCGCATGGGTCCCAAATCTCGAGGTTCAAGGGCATCTTCCTACATCGAAAACATGCATGAGAAACCCAGAAGATGGTACACCGTGTGATGGGGAAAGGTTCCTAAAACGCACCTCATTTCTCATCTCCTTGTGCTCGGGTTCGCCATTCCAGCCACTTTACTAGCAATCTCCCTACTTGGAGCATCAGCACCTTTAACCTCCTGTTCCGTACAGGTTGCAATTTGTCCTGAGGATGAATGGGAAGATGGGGAACCAATGAGAGGCTAGCTCTAGGTGTTTGGACAGGCACAGGTCACTCTATTTTCCCATCAGGAAGAAGAATTAACCACAGGCTCAGCTGCCCCCCGGAACCAGCACAGGGCCTGAAACCATCCTGCGCTCTTACGGCCAGCTCCCAAAAAGCGAGTTGTAAAATGGAGCTTCAGGGCACTGCAATTCACAAACCTGCAGAGTTATAAATGATAACTCTCGTCCACAAATATATTGAGGGAAGGCAAAGAAGAGGATTTGAAATCAAGGCAGAATTGCAGGAAACAGATTTCAGGAGGTAGATTCGAATCGCCTTTAAAGCACATGAAAAGCAGCAAAACGTTGACAATGAGGCCCTTGGCCAAAAAGGGCGTATGCGTTTTTTCCTGAATATATTCAGGAAAAAACGCATACGCCCTTTTTGGCCAACCAAGCAACCTGGAAAGGCAAATCAGCGCTACAAAGAAGTCTCGCTTCCCATCGGTCAAAAGGGCCATGCTGAGAAAAGTGTCAAAACCAGAAATGCAGGACAGGCCATGGAGAAATGGGAGCCTTGCTACACTGACGGGCGGGATGTAAATTGCCAACAGCCACTCTGGAGAAGGGTACAGTGTTTCCTGTAACATCTAAAATACACAGCTTAGAGCGCATAGGGCACTTCCACGCATGGGGGTATAAATTGGGAAAATTAAAAATCAGCAAGACACAAGCACACCAAAGTTTAGGGCTGCTCTGTTGCCAAGGACCTCCACTTCATTCCACCTTAAATATCCCAGGAAAGAGAAAAATGGATAAAGAAGTTGTGGTCCTTAAGTACAATGGAATATCACTCAGCCATGAAATCAATGTCATAAGGCTAGTAGCAGCATGATGAGTGGATTTAGGTACGACGATTCTAAGTGAAATAAGTCACACAGAAAAGGACACTTCTCATAAGATATCACTTATACAGGGAAAGTAAAAACCGTTACACTTGAACTGAATTATAAAACAGAACAGAGTCACACATGCAGAAAACACACTATGGCTGCTTAACAGGAAAGGTGAGGTGGGGTGATACATAAAACAAGGGTTTCAAATTAGCTGAGATACCGTTCCATAATCCCAATATGTAATAGACAAGACCAACTCCTTGCTCAGAGAACTGGACTCAACATCCCCTATTCACCACACAAGGATATATCTGAGTAGTAATAATCTTAAAACCTATGTATTGAAATCTCTCTCTGTTAGTGTCAAGTGGGTGTAAAGCGGCATAAACACAGCAGTGAAAAGCAGCTAAACCCCATTATAAAAATAAATTAATTTTAAAAACCCATGAAACAAAGACAGTGAAAGAGAGAGAAATTCTTACACAATTCGTTCAGGGGCTGTGATGGAACCTGGATTGACCATATCTAGACCCAGAGCTGGATGAGACATAAGGGTGGACACTCTTGGGGCTGAGAGATTTGGTGAGGTTGGGTGAGCAAACGCAGACCCTTTAAAGTAATACTGCGTGGTACCCATCGCATGGGTCCCAAATCTCGAGGTTCAAGGGCATCTTCCTACATCGAAAACATGCATGAGAAACCCAGAAGATGGTACACCGTGTGATGGGGAAAGGTTCCTAAAACGCACCTCATTTCTCATCTCCTTGTGCTCGGGTTCGCCATTCCAGCCACTTTACTAGCAATCTCCCTACTTGGAGCATCAGCACCTTTAACCTCCTGTTCCGTACAGGTTGCAATTTGTCCTGAGGATGAATGGGAAGATGGGGAACCAATGAGAGGCTAGCTCTAGGTGTTTGGACAGGCACAGGTCACTCTATTTTCCCATCAGGAAGAAGAATTAACCACAGGCTCAGCTGCCCCCCGGAACCAGCACAGGGCCTGAAACCATCCTGCGCTTTTACGGCCAGCTCCCAAAAAGCGAGTTGTAAAATGGAGCTTCAGGGCACTGCAATTCACAAACCTGCAGAGTTATAAATGATAACTCTCGTCCACAAATATATTGAGGGAAGGCAAAGAAGAGGATTTGAAATCAAGGCAGAATTGCAGGAAACAGATTTCAGGAGGTAGATACGAATCGCCTTTAAAGCACATGAAAAGCAGCAAAACGTTGACAATGAGGCCCTTGGCCAAAAAGGGCGTATGCGTATTTTCCTGAATATATTCAGGAAAAAACGCATACGCCCTTTTTGGCCAACCAAGCAACCTGGAAAGGCAAATCAGCGCTACAAAGAAGTCTCCCTTCCCATCGGTCAAAAGGGCCATGCTGAGAAAAGTGTCAAAACCAGAAATGCAGGACAGGCCATGGAGAAATGGGAGCCTTTCTACGCTGATGGGCGGGATGTAAATTGCCAACAGCCACGCTGGAGAAGGGTACGGTGTGTCCTCAAACATCTAAACAACACAGCTTAGAGCGCATAGGGCACTTCCACGCATGGGGGTATAAATTGGGAAAATTAAAAATCAGCAAGACACAAGCACACCAAAGTTTAGGGCTGCTCTGTTGCCAAGGACCTCCACTTCATTCCACCTTAAATATCCCAGGAAAGAGAAAAATGGATAAAGAAGTTGTGGTCCTTATGTACAATGGAATATCACTCAGCCATGAAATCAATGTCATAAGGCTAGTAGCAGCATGATGAGTGGATTTAGGTACAACGATTCTAAGTGAAATAAGTCACACAGAAAAGGACACTTCTCATAAGATATCACTTATACAGGGATTGTAAAAACCATTACACTTGAACTGAATTACAAAACAGAACAGAGTCACACATGCAGAAAACACACTATGGCTGCTTAACAGGAAAGGTGAGGTGGGGTGATACATAAAACAAGTGTTTCAAATAAGCTGAGATACCGTTCCATAAACCCAATATGTAATAGACAAGACAGACTCCTTGCTCAGAGAACTGGACTCAACACCCCCTATTCACCACACAAGGATATATCTGAGTAGTAATAATCTTAAAACCTATGTATTGAAATCTCTCTCTGTTAGTGTCAAGTGGGTGTAAAGCGGCATAAACACAGCAGTGAAAAGCAGCTAAACCCCATTTTAAAAATAAATTACTTTTAAAAACCCATGAAACAAAGACAGTGAAAGAGAGAGAAATTCTTACACAATTCGTTCAGGGGCTGTGATGGAACCTGGATTGACCATATCTAGACCCACAGCTGGATGAGACATAAGGGTTGACACTCTTGGGGCTGAGAGATTTGGTGAGGTTGGGTGAGCAAACGCAGACCTTTTAAAGTAATACTGCGTGGTACCCATCGCATGGGTCCCAAATCTCGAGGTTCAATGGCATCTTCCTACATGGAAAACATGCATGAGAAACCCAGAAAATGGTACACCGTGTGATGGGGAAAGGTTCCTAAAACGCACCTCATTTCTCATCTCCTTGTGCTCGGGTTCGCCATTCCAGCCACTTTACTAGCAATCTCCCTACTTGGAGCATCAGCACCTTTAACCTCCTGTTCCGTACAGGTTGCAATTTGTCCTGAGGATGAATGGGAAGATGGGGAACCAATGAGAGGCTAGCTCTAGGTGTTGGGACAGGCACAGGTCACTCTATTTTCCCATCAGCAAGAAGAATTAACCACAGGCTCAGCTGCCCCCCGGAACCAGCACAGGGCCTGAAACCATCCTGCGCTTTTACGGCCAGCTCCCAAAAAGCGAGTTGTAAAATGGAGCTTCAGGGCACTGCAATTCACAAACCTGCAGAGTTATAAATGATAACTCTCGTCCACAAATATATTGAGGGAAGGCAAAGAAGAGGATTTGAAATCAAGGCAGAATTGCAGTAAACAGATTTCAGGAGGTAGATTCGAATCGCCTTTAAAGCACATGAAAAGCAGCAAAACGTTGACAATGAGGCCCTTGGCCAAAAAGGGCGTATGCGTTTTTTCCTGAATATATTCAGGAAAAAACGCATACGCCCTTTTTGGCCAACCAAGCAACCTGGAAAGGCAAATCAGCGCTACAAAGAAGTCTCGCTTCCCATCGGTCAAAAGGGCCATGCTGAGAAAAGTGTCAAAACCAGAAATGCAGGACAGGCCATGGAGAATTGGGAGCCTTGCTACGCTGATGGGCGGGATGTAAATTGTCAACAGCCATGCTGGAGAAGGGTACGGTGTGTCCTCAAGCATCTAAAAAACACAGCTTAGAGCGCATAGGGCACTTCCACGCATGGGGGTATAAATTGGGAAAATTAAAAATCAGCAAGACACAAGCACACCAAAGTTTAGGGCTGCTCTGTTGCCAAGGACCTCCACTTCATTCCACCTTAAATATCCCAGGAAAGAGAAAAATGGATAAAGAAGTTGTGGTCCTTAAGTACAATGGAATATCACTCAGCCATGAAATCAATGTCATAAGGCTAGTAGCAGCATGATGAGTGGATTTAGGTACGACGATTCTAAGTGAAATAAGTCACACAGAAAAGGACACTTCTCATAAGATATCACTTATACAGGGAAAGAAAAAACCGTTACACTTGAACTGAATTATAAAACAGAACAGAGTCACACATGCAGAAAACACACTATGGCTGCTTAACAGGAAATGTGAGGTGGGGTGATACATAAAACAAGGGTTTCAAATTAGCTGAGATACCGTTCCATAATCCCAATATGTAATAGACAAGACCAACTCCTTGCTCAGAGAACTGGACTCAACACCCCCTATTCACCACACAAGGATATATCTGAGTAGTAACAATCTTAAAACCTATGTATTGAAATCTCTCTCTGTTAGTGTCAAGTGGGTGTAAAGCGGCATAAACACAGCAGTGAAAAGCAGCTAAACCCCATTGTAAAAATAAATTACTTTTAAAAACCCATGAAACAAAGACAGTGAAAGAGAGAGAAATTCTTACACAATTCGTTCAGGGGCTGTGATGGAACCTGGATTGACCATATCAAGACCCACAGCTGGATGAGACATAAGGGTGGACACTCTTGGGGCTGAGCGGTTTGGTGAGGTTGGGTGAGCAAACGCAGACCCTTTAAAGTAATACTGCGTGGTACCCATCGCATGGGTCCCAAATCTCGAGGTTCAAGGGCATCTTCCTACATCGAAAACATGCATGAGAAACCCAGAAAATGGTACACCGTGTGATGGGGAAAGGTTCCTAAAACGCACCTCATTTCTCATCTCCTTGTGCTCGGGTTCGCCATTCCAGCCACTTTACTAGCAATCTCCCTACTTGGAACATCAGCACCTTTAACCTCCTGTTCCGAACAGGTTGCAATTTGTCCTGAGGATGAATGGGAAGATGGGGAACCAATGAGAGGCTAGCTCTAGGTGTTGGGACAGGCACAGGTCACTCTATTTTCCCATCAGGAAGAAGAATTAACCACAGGCTCAGCTGCCCCCCGGAACCAGCACAGGGCCTGAAACCATCCTGCGCTTTTACGGCCAGCTCCCAAAAAGCGAGTTGTAAAATGGAGCTTCAGGGCACTGCAATTCACAAACCTGCAGAGTTATAAATGATAACTCTCGTCCACAAATATATTGAGCGAAGGCAAAGAAGAGGATTTGAAATCAAGGCAGAATTGCAGGAAACAGATTTCAGGAGGTAGATTCGAATCGCCTTTAAAGCACATGAAAAGCAGCAAAACGTTGACAATGAGGCCCTTGGCCAAAAAGGGCGTATGCGTTTTTTCCTGAATATATTCAGGAAAAAACGCATACGCCCTTTTTGGCCAACCAAGCAACCTGGAAAGGCAAATCAGCGCTACAAAGAAGTCTCGCTTCCCATCGGTCAAAAGGGCCATGCTGAGAAAAGTGTCAAAACCAGAAATGCAGGACAGGCCATGGAGAAT
The DNA here is from genome assembly GCF_965194825.1 of Balaenoptera physalus. Taxonomy (NCBI): domain Eukaryota; kingdom Metazoa; phylum Chordata; class Mammalia; order Artiodactyla; family Balaenopteridae; genus Balaenoptera; species Balaenoptera physalus. Next base: position 300,085 of record NW_028126403.1, read on the forward strand.
TGGGAGCCTTGCTACGCTGATGGGCGGGATGTAAATTGTCAACAGCCATGCTGGAGAAGGGTACGGTGTGTCCTCAAGCATCTAAAAAACACAGCTTAGAGCGCATAGGGCACTTCCACGCATGGGGGTATAAATTGGGAAAATTAAAAATCAGCAAGACACAAGCACACCAAAGTTTAGGGCTGCTCTGTTGCCAAGGACCTCCACTTCATTCCACCTTAAATATCCCAGGAAAGAGAAAAATGGATAAAGAAGTTGTGGTCCTTAAGTACAATGGAATATCACTCAGCCATGAAATCAATGTCATAAGGCTAGTAGCAGCATGATGAGTGGATTTAGGTACGACGATTCTAAGTGAAATAAGTCAAACAGAAAAGGACACTTCTCATAAGATATCACTTATACAGGGAAAGAAAAAACCGTTACACTTGAACTGAATTATAAAACAGAACAGAGTCACACATGCAGAAAACACACTATGGCTGCTTAACAGGAAATGTGAGGTGGGGTGATACATAAAACAAGGGTTTCAAATTAGCTGAGATACCGTTCCATAATCCCAATATGTAATAGACAAGACCAACTCCTTGCTCAGAGAACTGGACTCAACACCCCCTATTCACCACACAAGGATATATCTGAGTAGTAACAATCTTAAAACCTATGTATTGAAATCTCTCTCTGTTAGTGTCAAGTGGGTGTAAAGCGGCATAAACACAGCAGTGAAAAGCAGCTAAACCCCATTGTAAAAATAAATTACTTTTAAAAACCCATGAAACAAAGACAGTGAAAGAGAGAGAAATTCTTACACAATTCGTTCAGGGGCTGTGATGGAACCTGGATTGACCATATCAAGACCCACAGCTGGATGAGACATAAGGGTGGACACTCTTGGGGCTGAGCGGTTTGGTGAGGTTGGGTGAGCAAACGCAGACCCTTTAAAGTACTACTGTGTGGTACCCATCCCATGGGTCCCAAATCTCCAGTTTCAAGGGCATCTTCCTACATTGAAAACATGCATGAGAAACCCAGAAGATGGTACACCGTGTGATGGGGAAAGGTTCCTAAAACGCACCTCATTTCTCATCTCCTTGTGCTCGGGTTCGCCATTCCAGCCACTTTACTAGCAATCTCCCTACTTGGAGCATCAGCACCTTTAACCTCCTGTTCCGTACAGGTTGCAATTTGTCCTGAGGATGAATGGGAAGATGGGGAACCAATGAGAGGCTAGCTCTAGGTGTTGGGACAGGCACAGGTCACTCTATTTTCCCATCAGGAAGAAGAATTAACCACAGGCTCAGCTACCCCCCGGAACCAGCACAGGGCCTGAAACCATCCTGCGCTTTTACGGCCAGCTCCCAAAAAGCGAGTTGTAAAATGGAGCTTCAGGGCACTGCAATTCACAAACCTGCAGAGTTATAAATGATAACTCTCGTCCACAAATATATTGAGGGAAGGCAAAGAAGAGGATTTGAAATCAAGGCTGAATTGCAGGAAACAGATTTCAGGAGGTAGATTCGAATCGCCTTTAAAGCACATGAAAAGCAGCAAAACGTTGACAATGAGGCCCTTGGCCAAAAAGGGCGCATGCGTTTTTTCCTGAATATATTCAGGAAAAAACGCATACGCCCTTTTTGGCCAACCAAGCAACCTGGAAAGGCAAATCAGCGCTACAAAGAAGTCTCGCTGCCCATCGGTCAAAAGGGCCATGCTGAGAAAAGTGTCAAAACCAGAAATGCAGAACAGGCCATGGAGAAATGGGAGCCTTGCTACGCTGATGGGCGGAATGTAAATTGCCAACAGCCACGCTGGAGAAGGGTACGGTGTGTCCTGAAACATCTAAAAAACACAGCTTAGAGCGCATAGGGCACTTCCACGCATGGGGGTATAAATTGGGAAAATTAAAAATCAGCAAGACACAAGCACACCAAAGTTTAGGGCTGCTCTGTTGCCAAGGACCTCCACTTCATTCCACCTTAAATATCCCAGGAAAGAGAAAAATGGATAAAGAAGTTGTGGTCCTTATGTACAATGGAATATCACTCAGCCATGAAATCAATGTCATAAGGCTAGTAGCAGCATGATGAGTGGATTTAGGTACGACGATTCTAAGTGAAATAAGTCACACAGAAAAGGACACTTCTCATAAGATATCACTTATACAGGGAAAGTAAAAACCATTATACTTGAACTGAATTACAAAACAGAACAGAGTCACACATGCAGAAAACACACTATGGCTGCTTAACAGGAAAGGTGAGGTGGGGTGATACATAAAACAAGGGTTTCAAATTACCTGAGATACAGTTCCATAAACCCAACATGTAATAGACAAGACCTACTCCTTGCTCAGAGAACTGGACTCAACACCCCCTATTCACCACACAAGGATATATCTGACTAGTAATAATCTTAAAACCTATGTATTGAAATCTCTCTGTTAGTGTGTCAAGTGGGTGTAAAGCGGCATAAACACAGCAGTGAAAAGCAGCTAAACCCCATTATAAAAATAAATTACTTTTAAAAACCCATGAAACAAAGACAGTGAAAGAGAGAGAAATTCTTACACAATTCGTTCAGGGGCTGTGATGGAACCCGGATTGACCATATCTAGACCCACAGCTGGATGAGACATAAGGGTGGACACTCTTGGGGCTGAGAGGTTTGGTGAGGTTGGGTGAGCAAACGAAGACCCTTTAAAGTAATACTGCGTGGTACCCATTGCAGGGGTCCCAAATCTCGAGGTTCAAGGGCATCTTCCTACATCGAAAACATGCATGAGAAACCCAGAAGATGGTACACCGTGTGATGGGGAAAGGTTCCTAAAACGCACCTCATTTCTCATCTCCTTGTGCTCGGGTTCGCCATTCCAGCCACTTTACTAGCAATCTCCCTACTTGGAGCATCAGCACCTTTAACCTCCTGTTCCGTACAGGTTGCAATTTGTCCTGAGGATGAATGGGAAGATGGGGAACCAATGAGAGGCTAGCTCTAGGTGTTGGGACAGGCACAGGTCACTCTATTTTCCCATCAGGAAGAAGAATTAACCACAGGCTCAGCTGCCCCCCGGAACCAGAACAGAGCCTGAAGCCATCCTGCGCTTTTACGGCCAGCTCCCAAAAAGCGAGTTGTAAAATGGAGCTTCAGGGAACTGCAATTCACAAACCTGCAGAGTTATAAATGATAACTCTCGTCCACAAATATATTGAGGGAAGGCAAAGAAGAGGATTTGAAATCAAGGCAGAATTGCAGGAAACAGATTTCAGGAGGTAGATTCGAATCGCCTTTAAAGCACATGAAAAGCGGCAAAACGTTGACAATGATGCCCTTGGCCAAAAAGTGCGTAGGCGTTTTTTCCTGAATATATTCAGGAAAAAACGCATACGCCCTTTTTGGCCAGCCAAGCAACCTGGAAAGGCAAATCAGCGCTACAAAGAAGTCTCGCTTCCCATCGGTCAAAAGGGCCATGCTGAGAAAAGTGTCAAAACCAGAAATGCAGGACAGGCCATGGAGAAATGGGAGCCTTGCTACGCTGATGGGCGGGATGTAAATTGCCAACAGCCACTCTGGAGAAGGGTATGGTGTGTCCTGAAACATCTAAAAAACACAGCTTAGAGCGCATAGGGCACTTCCAAGCATGGGGGTATAAATTGCGAAAATTAAAAATCAGCAAGACACAAGCACACCAAAGTTTAGGGCTGCTCTGTTGCCAAGGACCTCCACTTCATTCCACCATAAATATCCCAGGAAAGAGAAAAATGGATAAAGAAGTTGTGGTCCTTATGTACAATGGAATATCACTCAGCCATGAAATCAATGTCATAAGGCTAGTAGCAGCATGATGAGTGGATTTAGGTACGACGATTCTAAGTGAAATATGTCACACAGAAAAGGACACTTCTCATAAGATATCACTTATACAGGGAAAGTAAAAACCATTACACTTGAACTGAATTCCAAAACAGAACAGAGTCACACATGCAGAAAACACACTATGGCTGCTTAACAGGAAAGGTGAGGTGGGGTGATACATAAAACAAGGGTTTCAAATTAGCTGAGATACCGTTCCATAAACCCAATATGTAATAGAGAAGACCGACTCCTTGCTCAGAGAACTGGACTCAACACCCCCTATTCACCACACAAGGATATATCTGACTAGTAATAATCTTAAAAACTATGTATTGAAATCTCTCTGTTAGTGTGTCAAGTGGGTGTAAAGCGGCATAAACACAGCAGTGAAAAGCAGCTAAACCCCATTATAAAAATAAATTATTTTAAAAAACCCATGAAACAAAGACAGTGAAAGAGAGAGAAATTCTTACACAATTCGTTCAGGGGCTGTGATGGAACCTGGATTGACCATATCTAGACCCACAGCTGGATGAGACATAAGGGTGGACACTCTTGGGGCTGAGAGGTTTGGTGAGGTTGGGTGAGCAAACGCAGACCCTTTAAAGTAATACTGCGTGGTACCCATCGCATGGGTCCCAAATCTCGAGGTTCAAGGGCATCTTCCTACATGGAAAACATGCATGAGAAACCCAGAAAATGGTACACCGTGTGATGGGGAAAGGTTCCTAAAACGCACCTCATTTCTCATCTCCTTGTGCTCGGGTTCGCCATTCCAGCCACTTTACTAGCAATCTCCCTACTTGGAGCATCAGCACCTTTAACCTCCTGTTCCGTACAGGTTGCAATTTGTCCTGAGGATGAATGGGAAGATGGGGAACCAATGAGAGGCTAGCTCTAGGTGTTGGGACAGGCACAGGTCACTCTATTTTCCCATCAGGAAGAAGAATTAACCACAGGCTCAGCTGCCCCCCGGAACCAGCACAGGGCCTGAAACCATCCTGCACTTTTACGGCCAGCTCCCAAAAAGCGAGTTGTAAAATGGAGCTTCAGGGCACTGCAATTCACAAACCTGCAGAGTTATAAATGATAACTCTCGTCCACAAATATATTGAGGGAAGGCAAAGAAGAGGATTTGAAATCAAGGAAGAATTGCAGTAAACAGATTTCAGGAGGTAGATTCGAATCGCCTTTAAAGCACATGAAAAGCAGCAAAACGTTGACAATGAGGCCTTTTGGCCAACCAAGCAACCTGGAAAGGCAAATCAGCGCTACAAAGAAGTCTCACTTCCCATCGGTCAAAAGGGCCATGCTTAGAAAAGTGTCAAAACCAGAAATGCAGGACAGGCCATGGAGAAATGGGAGCCTTGTTACGCTGACGGACGGGATGTAAGTTGCCAACAGCCACTCTGGAGAAGGGTATGGTGTGTCCTGAAACATCTAAAAAACACAGTTTAGAGCGCATAGGGCACTTCCACACATGGGGGTATAAATTGGGAAAATTAAAAATCAGCAAGACACAAGCACCCCAAAGTTTAGGGCTGCTCTGTTGCCAAGGACCTCCACTTCATTCCACCTTAAATATCCCAGGAAAGAGAAAAATGGATAAAGAAGTTGTGGTCCTTATGTACAATGGAATATCACTCAGCCATGAAATCAATGTCATAAGGCTAGTAGCAGCATGATGAGTGGATTGAGGTACGATGATTCTAAGTGAAATAAGTCACACAGAAAAGGACACTTCTCATAAGATATCACTTATACAGGGAAAGTAAAAACCATTACACTTGAACTGAAATACAAAACAGAACAGAGTCACACATGCAGAAAACACACTATGGCTGCTTAACAGGAAAGGTGAGGTGGGGTGATACAAAAACAAGGGTTTCAAATTAGCTGAGATACCGTTCCATAAACCCAATATGTAATAGACAAGACCGACTCCTTGCTCAGGGAACTGGACTCAACACCCCCTATTCACCACACAAGGATATATCTGACTAGTAATAATCTTAAAACCTATGTATTGAAATCTCTCTGTTAGTGTGTCAAGTGGGTGTAAAGCGGCATAAACACAGCAGTGAAAAGCAGCTAAACCTCATTATAAAAATAAATTACTTTTAAAAACCCATGAAACAAAGACAGAGAAACAGAGAGAAATTCTTACACAATTCGTTCAGGGGCTGTGATGCAACCCGAATTGACCATATCTAGACCCACAGCTGGATGAGACATAAGGGTGGACACTCTTGGGGCTGAGAGGTTTGGTGAGGTTGGGTGAGCAAACGCAGACCCTTTAAAGTAATACTGTGTGGTACCCATCCCATGGGTCCCAAATCTCCAGGTTCAAGGGCATCTTCCTACATCGAAAACATGCATGAGAAACCCAGAAAATGGTACACCGTGTGATGGGGAAAGCTTTCTAAAACGCACCTCATTTGTCATCTCCTTGAGCTCGGGTTCGCAATTCCAGCCACTTTACTAGCAATCTCCCTACTTGGAGTATCAGCACCTTTAACCTCCTGTTCCGTACAGGATGCAATTTGTCCTGTGGATGAACGGGAAGACGGGGAACCAATGAGAGACTAGATCTTGGTATTGGGACAGACACAGGTCACTCTATTTTCCCATCAGGAAGAAGAATTAACGACAGGCTCAGCCTGCCCCCCTGAACCAGAACAGTGACTGAAGCCATCCTGCGCTTTTACGGCCAGCTCCCAAAAATGCTAGTTGTAAAATGAAGCTTCAGGGCACTGCAATTCACAAACCTGCAGAGTTATAAATGATAACTCTCGTCCACAAATATATTGAGGGAAGGCAAAGAAGAGGATTTGAAATGAAGGCAGAATTGCAGGAAACAGATTTCATGAGGTAGATCCGAAACGCCTTTAAAGCACATGAAAAGCGGCAAAACGTTGACAATGATGCCCTTGGCCAAAAAGGGCGTATGCGTTTTTTCCTGAATATATTCAGGAAAAAACGCATACGCCCTTTTTGGCCAACCAAGCAACCTGGAAAGGCAAATCAGCGCTACAAAGAAGTCTCGCTTCCCATCGGTCAAAAGGGCCATGCTGAGAAAAGTGTCAAAACCAGAAATGCAGGACAGGCCATGGAGAAATGGGAGCCTTGCTACGCTGATGGGCGGGATGTAAATTGTCAAGAGCCATGCTGGAGAAGGGTACGGTATGTCCTCAAACATCTAAAAAACACAGCTTAAAGCGCAAGGGGCACTTCCACGCATGGGGGTATAAATTGGGAAAATTAAAAATCAGCAAGACACAAGCACACCAAAGTTTAGGGCTGCTCTGTTGCAAAGGACCTCCACTTCATTCCACCTTAAATATCCCAGGAAAGAGAAAAATGGATAAAGAAGTTGTGGTCCTTAAGTAGAATGGAATATCACTCAGTCATGAAATCAATGTCATAAGGCTAGTAGCAGCATGATGAGTGGATTTAGGTACGACGATTCTAAGTGAAATAAGTCACACAGAAAAGGACACTTCTCATAAGATATCACTTATACAGGGAAAGTAAAAACCGTTACACTTGAACTGAATTATAAAACAGAACAGAGTCACACATGCAGAAAACACACTATGGCTGCTTAACAGGAAAGGTGAGGTGGGGTGATACATAAAACAAGGGTTTCAAATTAGCTGAGATACCGTTCCATAATTCCAATATGTAATAGACAAGACCAACTCCTTGCTCAGAGAACTGGACTCAACACCCCCTATTCACCACACAAGGATATATCTGAGTAGTAATAATCTTAAAACCTATGTATTGAAATCTCTCTGTTAGTGTGTCAAGTGGGTGTAAAGCGGCATAAACACAGCAGTGAAAAGCAGCTAAACCCCATTATAAAAATAAATTACTTTTAAAACCCCATGAAACAAAGACAGTGAAAGAGAGAGAAATTCTTACACAATTCGTTCAGGGGCTGTGATGGAACCTGGATTGACCATATCTAGACCCACAGCTGGATGAGACATAAGGGTGGACACTCTTGGGGCTGAGAGATTTGGTGAGGTTGGGTGAGCAAACGCAGACCCTTTAAAGTAATACTGCGTGGTACCCATCGCATGGGTCCCAAATCTCGAGGTTCAAGGGCATCTTCCTACATCGAAAACATGCATGAGAAACCCAGAAAATGGTACACCGTGTGATGGGGAAAGGTTTCTAAAACGCACTTCATTTCTCATCTCCTTGTGCTCGGGTTTGCCATTCCAGCCACTTTACTAGCAATCTCCCTACTTGGAGCATCAGCACCTTTAACTTCCTGTTCCGTACAGGTTGCAATTTGTCCTGAGGATGAAGGGGAAGATGGGGAACCAATGAGCGACTAGCTCTAGGTGTTGGGACAGGCACAGGGCACTTTATTTTCCCATCAGTAAGAAGAAATAACCCCAGGCTAAGCTGCCCCCCGGAACCAGAAAAGGGCCTGAAGCCATCCTGCGCTTTTACGGCCAGGTTCCAAAAAGCGAGTTGTAAAATGGAACTTCAGGGCACTGCAATTCACAAACATGCAGAGTTATAAATGATAAGTCTCGTCCACAAATATATTGAGGGAAGGCAAAGAAGAGGATTTGAAATCAAGGCAGAATTGCAGGAAACAGATTTCAGGAGGTAGATTCGAATCACCTTTAAAGCACATGAAAAGCAGAAAAACATTGACAATGAGGCCCTTGGCCAAAAAGGGCGTAGGCGTTTTTTCCTGAATATATTCAGGAGAAAACGCCTACTCCCTTTTTGGCCAACCAAGCAACCTGAAAAGGCAAATCAGCGCTAAAAAGAAGTCTCGCTTCCCATCGGTCAAAAGGGCCATGCTGAGAAAAGTGTCAAAACCAGAAATGCAGGACAGGCCATGGAGAAATGGGAGCCTTGCTACACTGACGGGCGGGATGTAAATTGCCAACAGCCACTCTGGAGAAGGGTACAGTGTTTCCTATAACATCTAAAATACACAGCTTAGAGCGCATAGGGCACTTCCACGCATGGGGGTATAAATTGGGAAAATTAAAAATCAGCAAGACACAAGCACACCAAAGTTTAGGGCTGCTCTGTTGCCAAGGACCTCCACTTCATTCCACCTTAAATATCCCAGGAAAGAGAAAAATGGATAAAGAAGTTGTGGTCCTTATGTACAATGGAATATCACTCAGCCATGAAATCAATGTCATAAGGCTAGTAGCAGCATGATGAGTGGATTTAGGTACAACGATTCTAAGTGAAATAAGTCACACAGAAAAGGACACTTCTCATAAGATATCACTTATACAGGGATTGTAAAAACCATTACACTTGAACTGAATTACAAAACAGAACAGAGTCACACATGCAGAAAACACACTATGGCTGCTTAACAGGAAAGGTGAGGTGGGGTGATACATAAAACAAGTGTTTCAAATTAGCTGAGATAACGTTCCATAAACCCAATATGTAATAGACAAGACCGACTCCTTGCTCAGAGAACTGGACTCAACACCCCCTATTCACCACACAAGGATATATCTGACTATTAATAATCTTAAAACCTATATATTGAAATCTCTCTGTTAGTGTGTCAAGTGAGTGTAAAGCGGCATAAACACAGCAGTTAAAAGCAGCTAAACCCCATTATAAAAATAAATTACTTTTAAAAACCCATGAAACAAAGACAGTGAAAGACAGAGAAATACTTACACAATTCGTTCAGGGGCTGTGATGGAACCTGGATTGACCATATCTAGACCCACAGCTGGATGAGACATAAGGGTGGACACTCTTGGGGCTGAGCGGTTTGGTGAGGTTGGTTGAGCAAACGCAGACCCTTTAAAGTAATACTGCATGGTACCCATCCCATGGATCCCAAATCTCGAGGTTCAAGGGCATCTTCCTACATCGAAAACATGCATGAGAAACCCAGAAGATGGTACACCGTGTGATGGGGAAAGGTTTCTAAAACGCACATCATTTCTCATCTCCTTGTGCTCGGGTTCGCCATTCCAGCCACTTTACTAGCAATCTCCCTACTTGGAGCAACAGCATTTTTAACCTCCTGTTCCGTACAGGTTGCAATTTGTCCTGAGGATGAATGGGAAGATGGGGAACCAATGAGAGACTAGCTCTTGGTGTTGGGACAGGCACAGGTCACTCTATTTTCCCATCAGGGAGAAGAATTAACCACAGGCTCAGCCTGCCCCCCGGAACCAGAACAGGGCCTGAAGCCATCCTGTGCTTTTACGGCCAGCACCCAAAAAGCGAGTTGTAAAATGGAGCTTCAGGGCACTGCAATTCACAAACCTGCAGAGTTATAAATGATAACTCTCGTCCACAAATATATTGAGGGAAGGCAAAGAAGAGGATTTGAAATCAAGGCAGAATTGCAGGAAACAGATTTCAGGAGGTAGATTCGAATCGCCTTTAAAGCACATGAAAAGCAGCAAAACGTTGACAATGAGGCCCTTGGACAAAAAGGGCGTATGCGTTTTTTCCTGAATATATTCAGGAGAAAACGCCTACGCCCTTTTTGGCCAACCAAGCAACCTGAAAAGGCAAATCAGCGCTACAAAGAAGTCTCGCTTCCCATCGGTCAAAAGGGCCATGCTGAGAAAAGTGTCAAAACCAGAAATGCAGGACAGGCCATGGAGAAATGGGAGCCTTGCTACACTGACGGGCGGGATGTAAATTGCCAACAGCCACTCTGGAGAAGGGTACAGTGTTTCCTGTAACATCTAAAATACACAGCTTAGAGCGCATAGGGCACTTCCACGCATGGGGGTATAAATTGGGAAAATTAAAAATCAGCAAGACACAAGCACCCCAAAGTTTAGGGCTGCTGTGTGGCCAAGGACCTCCACTTCATTCCACCTTAAATATCCCAGGAAAGAGAAAAATGGATAAAGTAGTTGTGGTCCTTATGTACAATGGAATATCACTCAGCCATGAAATCAATGTCCTGAGGCTAGTAGCAGCATGATGAGTGGATTTAGGTACGACGATTCTAAGTGAAATAAGTCACACAGAAAAGGACACTTCTCATAAGGTATCACTTATAGAGGGAATGTAAAAATCGTTACACTTGAACTGAATTACAAAACAGAACAGAGTCACACATGCAGAAAACACACTATGGCTGCTTAACAGGAAAGGTGAGGTGGGGTGATACATAAAAAAAGGGTTTCAAATTAGCTGAGATACCGTTCCATAAACCCAATATGTAATAGAGAAGACCTACTCCTTGCTCAGAGAACTGGACTCAACAACCCCTATTCACCACACAAGGATATATCTGACTAGTAATAATCTTAAAACCTATGTATTGAAATCTCTCTGTTGGTGTGTCAAGTGGGTGTAAAGCGGCATAAACACAGCAGTGAAAAGCAGCTAAACCCCATTATAAAAATAAATTACTTTTAAAACCCCATGAAACAAAGACAGTGAAAGAGAGAGAAATTCTTACACAATTCGTTCAGGGGCTGTGATGGAACCTGGATTGACCATATCTAGACCCACAGCTGGATGAGACATAAGGGTGGACACTCTTGGGGCTGAGAGATTTGGTGAGGTTGGGTGAGCAAACGCAGACCCTTTAAAGTAATACTGCGTGGTACCCATCGCATGGGTCCCAAATCTCGAGGTTCAAGGGCATCTTCCTACATCGAAAACATGCATGAGAAACCCAGAAAATGGTACACCGTGTGATGGGGAAAGGTTTCTAAAACGCACTTCATTTCTCATCTCCTTGTGCTCGGGTTTGCCATTCCAGCCACTTTACTAGCAATCTCCCTACTTGGAGCATCAGCACCTTTAACTTCCTGTTCCGTACAGGTTGCAATTTGTCCTGAGGATGAAGGGGAAGATGGGGAACCAATGAGCGACTAGCTCTAGGTGTTGGGACAGGCACAGGGCACTTTATTTTCCCATCAGTAAGAAGAAATAACCCCAGGCTAAGCTGCCCCCCGGAACCAGAAAAGGGCCTGAAGCCATCCTGCGCTTTTACGGCCAGGTTCCACAAAGCGAGTTGTAAAATGGAACTTCAGGGCACTGCAATTCACAAACATGCAGAGTTATAAATGATAAGTCTCGTCCACAAATATATTGAGGGAAGGCAAAGAAGAGGATTTGAAATCAAGGCAGAATTGCAGGAAACAGATTTCAGGAGGTAGATTCGAATCACCTTTAAAGCACATGAAAAGCAGAAAAACATTGACAATGAGGCCCTTGGCCAAAAAGGGCGTAGGCGTTTTTTCCTGAATATATTCAGGAGAAAACGCCTACTCCCTTTTTGGCCAACCAAGCAACCTGAAAAGGCAAATCAGCGCTAAAAAGAAGTCTCGCTTCCCATCGGTCAAAAGGGCCATGCTGAGAAAAGTGTCAAAACCAGAAATGCAGGACAGGCCATGGAGAAATGGGAGCCTTGCTACACTGACGGGCGGGATGTAAATTGCCAACAGCCACTCTGGAGAAGGGTACAGTGTTTCCTATAACATCTAAAATACACAGCTTAGAGCGCATAGGGCACTTCCACGCATGGGGGTATAAATTGGGAAAATTAAAAATCAGCAAGACACAAGCACACCAAAGTTTAGGGCTGCTCTGTTGCCAAGGACCTCCACTTCATTCCACCTTAAATATCCCAGGAAAGAGAAAAATGGATAAAGAAGTTGTGGTCCTTATGTACAATGGAATATCACTCAGCCATGAAATCAATGTCATAAGGCTAGTAGCAGCATGATGAGTGGATTTAGGTACAACGATTCTAAGTGAAATAAGTCACACAGAAAAGGACACTTCTCATAAGATATCACTTATACAGGGATTGTAAAAACCATTACACTTGAACTGAATTCCAAAACAGAACAGAGTCACACATGCAGAAAACACACTATGGCTGCTTAACAGGAAAGGTGAGGTGGGGTGATACATAAAACAAGTGTTTCAAATTAGCTGAGATAACGTTCCATAAACCCAATATGTAATAGACAAGACCGACTCCTTGCTCAGAGAACTGGACTCAACACCCCCTATTCACCACACAAGGATATATCTGACTATTAATAATCTTAAAACCTATATATTGAAATCTCTCTGTTAGTGTGTCAAGTGAGTGTAAAGCGGCATAAACACAGCAGTTAAAAGCAGCTAAACCCCATTATAAAAATAAATTACTTTTAAAAACCCATGAAACAAAGACAGTGAAAGACAGAGAAATACTTACACAATTCGTTCAGGGGCTGTGATGGAACCTGGATTGACCATATCTAGACCCACAGCTGGATGAGACATAAGGGTGGACACTCTTGGGGCTGAGCGGTTTGGTGAGGTTGGTTGAGCAAACGCAGACCCTTTAAAGTAATACTGCATGGTACCCATCCCATGGGTCCCAAATCTCGAGGTTCAAGGGCATCTTCCTACATCGAAAACATGCATGAGAAACCCAGAAGATGGTACACCGTGTGATGGGGAAAGGTTTCTAAAACGCACATCATTTCTCATCTCCTTGTGCTCGGGTTCGCCATTCCAGCCACTTTACTAGCAATCTCCCTACTTGGAGCAACAGCATTTTTAACCTCCTGTTCCGTACAGGTTGCAATTTGTCCTGAGGATGAATGGGAAGATGGGGAACCAATGAGAGACTAGCTCTTGGTGTTGGGACAGGCACAGGTCACTCTATTTTCCCATCAGGGAGAAGAATTAACCACAGGCTCAGCCTGCCCCCCGGAACCAGAACAGGGCCTGAAGCCATCCTGTGCTTTTACGGCCAGCACCCAAAAAGCGAGTTGTAAAATGGAGCTTCAGGGCACTGCAATTCACAAACCTGCAGAGTTATAAATGATAACTCTCGTCCACAAATATATTGAGGGAAGGCAAAGAAGAGGATTTGAAATCAAGGCAGAATTGCAGGAAACAGATTTCAGGAGGTAGATTCGAATCGCCTTTAAAGCACATGAAAAGCAGCAAAACGTTGACAATGAGGCCCTTGGACAAAAAGGGCGTATGCGTTTTTTCCTGAATATATTCAGGAGAAAACGCCTACGCCCTTTTTGGCCAACCAAGCAACCTGAAAAGGCAAATCAGCGCTACAAAGAAGTCTCCCTTCCCATCGGTCAAAAGGGCCATGCTGAGAAAAGTGTCAAAACCAGAAATGCAGGACAGGCCATGGAGAAATGGGAGCCTTGCTACACTGACGGGCGGGATGTAAATTGCCAACAGCCACTCTGGAGAAGGGTACAGTGTTTCCTGTAACATCTAAAATACACAGCTTAGAGCGCATAGGGCACTTCCACGCATGGGGGTATAAATTGGGAAAATTAAAAATCAGCAAGACACAAGCACCCCAAAGTTTAGGGCTGCTGTGTGGCCAAGGACCTCCACTTCATTCCACCTTAAATATCCCAGGAAAGAGAAAAATGGATAAAGTAGTTGTGGTCCTTATGTACAATGGAATATCACTCAGCCATGAAATCAATGTCCTGAGGCTAGTAGCAGCATGATGAGTGGATTTAGGTACGACGATTCTAAGTGAAATAAGTCACACAGAAAAGGACACTTCTCATAAGGTATCACTTATAGAGGGAATGTAAAAATCGTTACACTTGAACTGAATTACAAAACAGAACAGAGTCACACATGCAGAAAACACACTATGGCTGCTTAACAGGAAAGGTGAGGTGGGTTGATACATAAAAAAAGGGTTTCAAATTAGCTGAGATACCGTTCCATAAACCCAATATGTAATAGAGAAGACCTACTCCTTGCTCAGAGAACTGGACTCAACAACCCCTATTCACCACACAAGGATATATCTGACTAGTAATAATCTTAAAACCTATGTATTGAAATCTCTCTGTTGGTGTGTCAAGTGGGTGTAAAGCGGCATAAACACAGCAGTGAAAAGCAGCTAAACCCCATTATAAAAATAAATTACTTTTAAAAACCCATGAAACGAAGACAGAGAAAGAGAGATAAATTCTTACCCAATTCGTTCAGGGGCTGTGATGCAACCCGGATTGACCATATCTAGACCCACAGCTGGATGAGACATAAGGGTGGACACTCTTGGGGCTGAGAGGTTTGGTGAGGTTGGGTGAGCAAACGCAGACCCTTTAAAGTAGTACTGCGTGGTACCCATCCCATGGGTCCCAAATCTCCAGGTTCAAGGGCATCTTCCTACATCGAAAACATGCATGAGAAACCCAGAAGATGGTACACCGTGTGATGGGGAAAGGTTCCTAAAACGCACCTCATTTCTCATTTCCTTGTGCTCGGGTTCGCCATTCCAGCCACTTTACTAGCAATCTCCCTACTTGGAGTATCAGCACCTTTAACCTCCTGTTCCGTACAGGTTGCAATTTGTCCTGAGGATGAATGGGAAGATGGGGAACCAATGAGAGGCTAGCTCTTGGTGTTGGGACAGGCACAGGTCACTCTATTTTCCCATCAGGGAGAAGAATTAACCACAGGCTCAGCCTGCCCCCCGGAACCAGAACAGGGCCTGAAGCCATCCTGTGCTTTTACGGCCAGCTCCCAAAAAGCGAGTTGTAAAATGGAGCTTCAGGGCACTGCAATTCACAAACCTGCAGATTTATAAATGATAACTCTCGTCCACAAATATATTGAGGGAAGGCAAAGAAGAGGGTTTGAAATCAAGGCAGATTTGCAGGAAACAGATTTCAGGAGGTAGATTCGAATCGCCTTTAAAGCACATGAAAAGCAGCAAAACGTTGACAATGAGGCCCTTCGCCAAAAAGGGCGTATGCGTTTTTTCCTGAATATATTCAGGAAAAAACGCATACGCCCTTTTTGGCCAACCAAGCAACCTGGAAAGACAAATCAGCGCTACAAAGAAGTCTCGCTTCCCATCAGTCAAAAGGGCCATGCTGAGAAAAGTGTCAAAACCAGAAATGCAGGACAGGCCATGGAGAAATGGGAGCCTTGCTACGCTGATGGGCGGGATGTAAATTGTCAAGAGCCATGCTGGAGAAGGGTACGGTATGTCCTCAAACATCTAAAAAACACAGCTTAAAGCGCAAGGGGCACTTCCACGCATGGGGGTATAAATTGGGAAAATTAAAAATCAGCAAGACACAAGCACACCAAAGTTTAGGGCTGCTCTGTTGCAAAGGACCTCCACTTCATTCCACCTTAAATATCCCAGGAAAGAGAAAAATGGATAAAGAAGTTGTGGTCCTTAAGTAGAATGGAATATCACTCAGTCATGAAATCAATGTCATAAGGCTAGTAGCAGCATGATGAGTGGATTTAGGTACGACGATTCTAAGTGAAATAAGTCACACAGAAAAGGACACTTCTCATAAGATATCACTTATACAGGGAAAGTAAAAACCGTTACACTTGAACTGAATTATAAAACAGAACAGAGTCACACATGCAGAAAACACACTATGGCTGCTTAACAGGAAAGGTGAGGTGGGGTGATACATAAAACAAGGGTTTCAAATTAGCTGAGATACCGTTCCATAATTCCAATATGTAATAGACAAGACCAACTCCTTGCTCAGAGAACTGGACTCAACACCCCCTATTCACCACACAAGGATATATCTGAGTAGTAATAATCTTAAAACCTATGTATTGAAATCTCTCTGTTAGTGTGTCAAGTGGGTGTAAAGCGGCATAAACACAGCAGGGAAAAGCAGCTAAACCCCATTATAAAAATAAATTACTTTTAAAAACCCATGAAACAAAGACAGTGAAAGAGAGAGAAATTCTTACACAATTCGTTCAGGGGCTGTGATGGAACCTGGATTGACCATATCTAGACCCACAGCTTGATGAGACATAAGGGTGGACACTCGTGGGGCTGAGAGATTTGGTGAGGTTGGGTGAGCAAACGCAGACCCTTTAAAGTAATACTGCGTGGTACCCATCGCATGGGTCCCAAATCTCGAGGTTCAAGGGCATCTTCCTACATCGAAAACATGCATGAGAAACCCAGAAAATGGTACACCGTGTGATGGGGAAAGGTTTCTAAAACGCACTTCATTTCTCATCTCCTTGTGCTCGGGTTTGCCATTCCAGCCACTTTACTAGCAATCTCCCTACTTGGAGCATCAGCACCTTTAACTTCCTGTTCCGTACAGGTTGCAATTTGTCCTGAGGATGAAGGGGAAGATGGGGAACCAATGAGCGACTAGCTCTAGGTGTTGGGACAGGCACAGGGCACTTTATTTTCCCATCAGTAAGAAGAAATAACCCCAGGCTAAGCTGCCCCCCGGAACCAGAAAAGGGCCTGAAGCCATCCTGCGCTTTTACGGCCAGGTTCCAAAAAGCGAGTTGTAAAATGGAACTTCAGGGCACTGCAATTCACAAACATGCAGAGTTATAAATGATAAGTCTCGTCCACAAATATATTGAGGGAAGGCAAAGAAGAGGATTTGAAATCAAGGCAGAATTGCAGGAAACAGATTTCAGGAGGTAGATTCGAATCACCTTTAAAGCACATGAAAAGCAGAAAAACATTGACAATGAGGCCCTTGGCCAAAAAGGGCGTAGGCGTTTTTTCCTGAATATATTCAGGAGAAAACGCCTACGCACTTTTTGGCCAACCAAGCAACCTGAAAAGGCAAATCAGCGCTACAAAGACGTCTCGCTTCCCATCGGTCAAAAGGGCCATGCTGAGAAAAGTGTCAAAACCAGAAATGCAGGACAGGCCATGGAGAAATGGGAGCCTTGCTACACTGACGGGCGGGATGTAAATTGCCAACAGCCACTCTGGAGAAGGGTACAGTGTTTCCTGTAACATCTAAAATACACAGCTTAGAGCGCATAGGGCACTTCCACGCATGGGGGTATAAATTGGGAAAATTAAAAATCAGCAAGACACAAGCACACCAAAGTTTAGGGCTGCTCTGTTGCCAAGGACCTCCACTTCATTCCACCTTAAATATCCCAGGAAAGAGAAAAATGGATAAAGAAGTTGTGGTCCTTATGTACAATGGAATATCACTCAGCCATGAAATCAATGTCATAAGGCTAGTAGCAGCATGATGAGTGGATTTAGGTACAACGATTCTAAGTGAAATAAGTCACACAGAAAAGGACACTTCTCATAAGATATCACTTATACAGGGATTGTAAAAACCATTACACTTGAACTGAATTACAAAACAGAACAGAGTCACACATGCAGAAAACACACTATGGCTGCTTAACAGGAAAGGTGAGGTGGGGTGATACATAAAACAAGTGTTTCAAATTAGCTGAGATACCATTCCATAAACCCAATATGTAATAGACAAGACAGACTCCTTGCTCAGAGAACTGGACTCAACACCCCCTATTCACCACACAAGGATATATCTGACTATTAATAATCTTAAAACCTATATATTGAAATCTCTCTGTTAGTGTGTCAAGTGAGTGTAAAGCGGCATAAACACAGCAGTTAAAAGCAGCTAAACCCCATTATAAAAATAAATTACTTTTAAAAACCCATGAAACAAAGACAGTGAAAGACAGAGAAATACTTACACAATTCGTTCAGGGGCTGTGATGGAACCTGGATTGACCATATCTAGACCCACAGCTGGATGAGACATAAGGGTGGACACTCTTGGGGCTGAGCGGTATGGTGAGGTTGGTTGAGCAAACGCAGACCCTTTAAAGTAATACTGCATGGTACCCATCCCATGGGTCCCAAATCTCGAGGTTCAAGGGCATCTTCCTACATCGAAAACATGCATGAGAAACCCAGAAGATGGTACACCGTGTGATGGGGAAAGGTTTCTAAAACGCACATCATTTCTCATCTCCTTGTGCTCGGGTTCGCCATTCCAGCCACTTTACTAGCAATCTCCCTACTTGGAGCAACAGCATCTTTAACCTCCTGTTCCGTACAGGTTGCAATTTGTCCTGAGGATGAATGGGAAGATGGGGAACCAATGAGAGACTAGCTCTTGGTGTTGGGACAGGCACAGGTCACTCTATTTTCCCATCAGGGAGAAGAATTAACCACAGGCTCAGCCTGCCCCCCGGAACCAGAACAGGGCCTGAAGCCATCCTGTGCTTTTACGGCCAGCACCCAAAAAGCGAGTTGTAAAATGGAGCTTCAGGGCACTGCAATTCACAAACCTGCAGAGTTATAAATGATAACTCTCGTCCACAAATATATTGAGGGAAGGCAAAGAAGAGGATTTGAAATCAAGGCAGAATTGCAGGAAACAGATTTCAGGAGGTAGATTCGAATCGCCTTTAAAGCACATGAAAAGCAGCAAAACGTTGACAATGAGGCCCTTGGCCAAAAAGGGCGTATGCGTTTTTTCCTGAATATATTCAGGAAAAAACGCATACGCCCTTTTTGGCCAACCAAGCAACCTGAAAAGGCAAATCAGCGCTACAAAGAAGTCTCGCTTCCCATCGGTCAAAAGGGCCATGCTGAGAAAAGTGTCAAAACCAGAAATGCAGGACAGGCCATGGAGAAATGGGAGCCTTGCTACACTGACGGGCGGGATGTAAATTGCCAACAGCCACTCTGGAGAAGGGTACAGTGTTTCCTGTAACATCTAAAATACACAGCTTAGAGCGCATAGGGCACTTCCACGCATGGGGGTATAAATTGGGAAAATTAAAAATCAGCAAGACACAAGCACACCAAAGTTTAGGGCTGCTCTGTTGCCAAGGACCTCCACTTCATTCCACCTTAAATATCCCAGGAAAGAGAAAAATGGATAAAGAAGTTGTGGTCCTTATGTACAATGGAATATCACTCAGCCATGAAATCAATGTCATAAGGCTAGTAGCAGCATGATGAGTGGATTTAGGTACAACGATTCTAAGTGAAATAAGTCACACAGAAAAGGACACTTCTCATAAGATATCACTTATACAGGGAAAGTAAAAACCGTTACACTTGAACTGAATTATAAAACAGAACAGAGTCACACATGCAGAAAACACACTATGGCTGCTTAACAGGAAAGGTGAGGTGGGGTGATACATAAAACAAGGGTTTCAAATTAGCTGAGATACCGTTCCATAATTCCAATATGTAATAGACAAGACCAACTCCTTGCTCAGAGAACTGGACTCAACACCACCTATTCACCACACAAGGATATATCTGAGTAGTAATAATCTTAAAACCTATGTATTGAAATCTCTCTGTTAGTGTGTCAAGTGGGTGTAAAGCGGCATAAACACAGCAGTGAAAAGCAGCTAAACCCCATTATAAAAATAAATTACTTTTAAAAACCCATGAAACAAAGACAGTGAAAGACAGAGAAATTCTTACACAATTCGTTCAGGGGCTGTGATGGAACCTGGATTGACCATATCTAGACCCACAGCTGGATGAGACATAAGGGTGGACACTCTTGGGGCTGAGCTGTTTGGTGAGGTTGGTTGAGCAAACGCAGACCCTTTAAAGTAATACTGCATGGTACCCATCCCATGGGTCCCAAATCTCGAGGTTCAAGGGCATTTTCCTACATCGAAAACATGCATGAGAAACCCAGAAGATGGTACACCGTGTGATGGGGAAAGGTTTCTAAAACGCACATCATTTCTCATCTCCTTGTGCTCGGGTTCGCCATTCCAGCCACTTTACTAGCAATCTCCCTACTTGGAGCAACAGCATCTTTAACCTCCTGTTCCGTACAGGTTGCAATTTGTCCTGAGGATGAATGGGAAGATGGGGAACCAATGAGAGACTAGCTCTTGGTGTTGGGACAGGCACAGGTCACTCTATTTTCCCATCAGGGAGAAGAATTAACCACAGGCTCAGCCTGCCCCCCGGAACCAGAACAGGGCCTGAAGCCATCCTGTGCTTTTACGGCCAGCACCCAAAAAGCGAGTTGTAAAATGGAGCTTCAGGGCACTGCAATTCACAAACCTGCAGAGTTATAAATGATAACTCTCGTCCACAAATATATTGAGGGAAGGCAAAGAAGAGGATTTGAAATCAAGGCAGAATTGCAGGAAACAGATTTCAGGAGGTAGATTCGAATCGCCTTTAAAGCACATGAAAAGCAGCAAAACGTTGACAATGAGGCCCTTGGCAAAAAGGGCGTATGCGTTTTTTCCTGAATATATTCAGGAAAAAACGCATACGCCCTTTTTGGCCAACCAAGCAACCTGAAAAGGCAAATCAGCGCTACAAAGAAGTCTCGCTTCCCATCGGTCAAAAGGGCCATGCTGAGAAAAGTGTCAAAACCAGAAATGCAGGACAGGCCATGGAGAAATGGGAGCCTTGCTACACTGACGGGCGGGATGTAAATTGCCAACAGCCACTCTGGAGAAGGGTACAGTGTTTCCTGTAACATCTAAAATACACAGCTTAGAGCGCATAGGGCACTTCCACGCATGGGGGTATAAATTGGGAAAATTAAAAATCAGCAAGACACAAGCACACCAAAGTTTAGGGCTGCTCTGTTGCCAAGGACCTCCACTTCATTCCACCTTAAATATCCCAGGAAAGAGAAAAATGGATAAAGAAGTTGTGGTCCTTATGTACAATGGAATATCACTCAGCCATGAAATCAATGTCATAAGGCTAGTAGCAGCATGATGAGTGGATTTAGGTACAACGATTCTAAGTGAAATAAGTCACACAGAAAAGGACACTTCTCATAAGATATCACTTATACAGGGAAAGTAAAAACCGTTACACTTGAACTGAATTATAAAACAGAACAGAGTCACACATGCAGAAAACACACTATGGCTGCTTAACAGGAAAGGTGAGGTGGGGTGATACATAAAACAAGGGTTTCAAATTAGCTGAGATACCGTTCCATAATTCCAATATGTAATAGACAAGACCAACTCCTTGCTCAGAGAACTGGACTCAACACCCCCTATTCACCACACAAGGATATATCTGAGTAGTAATAATCTTAAAACCTATGTATTGAAATCTCTCTGTTAGTGTGTCAAGTGGGTGTAAAGCGGCATAAACACAGCAGTGAAAAGCAGCTAAACCCCATTATAAAAATAAATTACTTTTAAAAACCCATGAAACAAAGACAGTGAAAGAGAGAGAAATTCTTACACAATTCGTTCAGGGGCTGTGATGGAACCTGGATTGACCATATCTAGACCCACAGCTGGATGAGACATAAGGGTGGACACTCTTGGGGCTGAGAGTTTTGGTGAGGCTGGGTGAGCAAACGCAGACCCTTTAAAGTAATACTGCGTGGTACCCATCGCATGGGTCCCAAATCTCGAGATTCAAGGGCATCTTCCTACATCGAAAACATGCATGAGAAACCCAGAAGATGGTACACCGTGTGATGGGGAAAGGTTCCTAAAACGCACCTCATTTCTCATCTCCTTGTGCTCGGGTTCGCCATTCCAGCCACTTTACTAGCAATCTCCCTACTTGGAGCATCAGCACCTTTAACTTCCTGTTCTGTACAGGTTGCAATTTGTCCTGAGGATGAATGGGAAGATGGGGAACCAATGAGAGACTAGCTCTAGGTGTTGGGACAGGCACAGGTCACTCTATTTTCCCATGAGGAAGAAGAATTAACCACAGGCTCAGCTGCCCCCCGGAACCAGAACATGGCCTGAAGCCATCCTGCGCTTTTACGGCCAACTCCCAAAAAGGGAGTTGTAAAATGGAGCTTCAGGGAACTGCAATTCACAAACCTGCAGAGTTATAAATGATAACTCTCGTCCACAAATATATTGAGGGAAGGCAAAGAAGAGGATTTGAAATCAAGGCAGAATTGCAGGAAACAGATTTCAGGAGGTAGATTCGAATCGCCTTTAAAGCACATGAAAAGCAGCAAAACGTTGACAATGAGGCCCTTGGCCAAAAAGGGCTTATGCGTATTTTCCTGAATATATTCAGGAAAAAACGCATAAGCCCTTTTTGGCCAACCAAGCAACCTGGAAAGGGAAATCAGCGCTACAAAGAAGTCTCGCTTCCCATCGGTCAAAAGGGCCATGCTGAGAAAAGTGTCAAAACCAGAAATGCAGGACAGGCCATGGAGAAATGGGAGCCTTGCTACGCTGATGGGCGGGATGTAAATTGCCAACAGCCATGCTGGAGAAGGGTACGGTGTGTCCTCAAACATCTAAAAAACACAGCTTAGAGCGCAAGGGGCACTTCCACGCATGGGGGTATAAATTGGGAAAATTAAAAATCAGCAAGACACAAGCACACCAAAGTTTAGGGCTGCTCTGTTGCAAAGGACCTCCACTTCATTCCACCTTAAATATCCCAGGAAAGAGAAAAATGGATAAAGAAGTTGTGGTCCTTAAGTACAATGGAATATCACTCAGCCATGAAATCAATGTCATAAGGCTAGTAGCAGCATGATGAGTGGATTTAGGTACGACGATTCTAAGTGAAATAAGTCACACATGAAAGGACACTTCTCATAAGATATCACTTATACAGGGAAAGTAAAAACCGTTACACTTGAACTGAATTATAAAACAGAACAGAGTCACACATGCAGAAAACACACTATGGCTGCTTAACAGGAAAGGTGAGGTGGGGTGATACATAAAACAAGGGTTTCAAATTAGCTGAGATACCGTTCCAGAATCCCAATATGTAATAGACAAGACCAACTCCTTGCTCAGAGAACTGGACTCAACACCCCCTATTCACCACACAAGGATATATCTGACTAGTAATAATCTTAAAACCCATGTATTGAAATCTCTCTGTTAGTGTGTCAAGTGGGCGTAAAGCAGCATAAACACAGCAGTGAAAAGCAGCTAAACCCCATTATAAAAATAAATTACTTTTAAAAACCCATGAAACAAAGACAGTGAAAGAGAGAGAAATTCTTACACAATTCGTTCAGGGGCTGTGATGGAACCTGGATTGACCATATCTAGACCCACAGCTGGATGAGACATAAGGGTGGACACTCTTGGGGCTGAGAGATTTGGTGAGGTTGGGTGAGCAAACGCAGACCCTTTAAAGTAATACTGCGTGGTACCCATCGCATGGGTCCCAAATCTCGAGGTTCAAGGGCATCTTCCTACATCGAAAACATGCATGAGAAACCCAGAAGATGGTACACCGTGTGATGGGGAAAGGTTCCTAAAACGCACCTCATTTCTCATCTCCTTGTGCTCGGGTTCGCCATTCCAGCCACTTTACTAGCAATCTCCCTACTTGGAGCATCAGCACCTTTAACCTCCTGTTCCGTACAGGTTGCAATTAGTCCTGAGGATGAATGGGAAGATGGGGAACCAATGAGAGGCTAGCTCTAGGTGTTGGGACAGGCACAGGTCACTCTATTTTCCCATCAGGAAGAAGAATTAACCACAGGCTCAGCTGCACACCGGAACCAGCACAGGGCCTGAAACCATCCTGCGCTTTTACGGCCAGCTCCCAAAAAGCGAGTTGTAAAATGGAGCTTCAGGGCACTGCAATTCACAAACCTGCAGAGTTATAAATGATAACTCTCGTCCACAAATATATTGAGGGAAGGCAAAGAAGAGGATTTGAAATCAAGGCAGAATTGCAGGAAACAGATTTCAGGAGGTAGATTCGAATCGCCTTTAAAGCACATGAAAAGCAGCAAAACGTTGACAATGAGGCCCTTGGCCAAAAAGGGCGTATGCGTTTTTTCCTGAATATATTCAGGAAAAAACGCATACGCCCTTTTTGGCCAACCAAGCAACCTGGAAAGGCAAATCAGTGCTACAAAGAAGTCTCGCTTCCCATCGGTCAAAAGGGCCATGCTGAGAAAAGTGTCAAAACCAGAAATGCAGAACAGGCCATGGAGAAATGGGAGCCTTGCTACGCTGATGGGCGGAATGTAAATTGCCAACAGCCACGCTAAAGAAGAGTACGGTGTGTCCTGAAACATCTAAAAAACACAGCTTAGAGCGCATAGGGCACTTCCACGCATGGGGGTATAAATTGGGAAAATTAAAAATCAGCAAGACACAAGCACACCAAAGTTTAGGGCTGCTCTGTTGCCAAGGACCTCCACTTCATTCCACCTTAAATATCCCAGGAAAGAGAAAAATGGATAAAGAAGTTGTGGTCCTTAAGTACAATGGAATATCACTCAGCCATGAAATCAATGTCATAAGGCTAGTAGCAGCATGATGAGTGGATTTAGGTACGACGATTCTAAGTGAAATAAGTCACACAGAAAAGGACACTTCTCATAAGATATCACTTATACAGGGAAAGTAAAAACCGTTACACTTGAACTGAATTATAAAACAGAACAGAGTCACACATGCAGAAAACACACTATGGCTGCTTAACAGGAAAGGTGAGGTGGGGTGATACATAAAACAAGGGTTTCAAATTAGCTGAGATACCGTTCCATAATCCCAATATGTAATAGACAAGACCAACTCCTTGCTCAGAGAACTGGACTCAACACCCCCTATTCACCACACAAGGATATATCTGACTAGTAAAAATCTTAAAACCCATGTATTGAAATCTCTCTGTTAGTGTGTCAAGTGGGCGTAAAGCAGCATAAACACAGCAGTGAAAAGCAGCTAAACCCCATTATAAAAATAAATTACTTTTAAAAACCCATGAAACAAAGACAGTGAAAGAGAGAGAAATTCTTACACAGTTCGTTCAGGGGCTGTGATGGAACCTGGATTGACCATATCTAGACCCACAGCTGGATGAGACATAAGGGTGGACCCTCTTAGGGCTGAGAGATTTGGTGAGGCTGGGTGAGCAAACGCAGACCCTTTAAAGTAATACTGCGTGGTACCCATCGCATGGGTCCCAAATCTCGAGGTTCAAGGGCATCTTCCTACATCGAAAACATGCATGAGAAACCCAGAAGATGGTACACCGTGTGATGGGGAAAGGTTCCTAAAACGCACCTCATTTCTCATCTCCTTGTGCTCAGGTTCGCCATTCCAGCCACTTTACTAGCAATCTCCCTACTTGGAGCATCAGCACCTTTAACCTCCTGTTCCGTACAGGTTGCAATTTGTCCTGAGGATGAATGGGAAGATGGGGAACCAATGAGAGGCTAGCTCTAGGTGTTGGGACAGGCACAGGTCACTCTATTTTCCCATCAGGAAGAAGAATTAACCACAGGCTCAGCTGCACACCGGAACCAGCACAGGGCCTGAAACCATCCTGCGCTTTTACGGCCAGCTCCCAAAAAGCGAGTTGTAAAATGGAGCTTCAGGGCACTGCAATTCACAAACCTGCAGAGTTATAAATGATAACTCTCGTCCACAAATATATTGAGGGAAGGCAAAGAAGAGGATTTGAAATCAAGGCAGAATTGCAGGAAACAGATTTCAGGAGGTAGATTCGAATCGCCTTTAAAGCACATGAAAAGCAGCAAAACGTTGACAATGAGGCCCTTGGCCAAAAAGGGCGTATGCGTTTTTTCCTGAATATATTCAGGAAAAAACGCATACGCCCTTTTTGGCCAACCAAGCAACCTGGAAAGGCAAATCAGTGCTACAAAGAAGTCTCGCTTCCCATCGGTCAAAAGGGCCATGCTGAGAAAAGTGTCAAAACCAGAAATGCAGAACAGGCCATGGAGAAATGGGAGCCTTGCTACGCTGATGGACGGAATGTAAATTGCCAACAGCCACGCTAAAGAAGGGTACGGTGTGTCCTGAAACATCTAAAAAACACAGCTTAGAGCGCATAGGGCACTTCCACGCATGGGGGTATAAATTGGGAAAATTAAAAATCAGCAAGACACAAGCACACCAAAGTTTAGGGCTGCTCTGTTGCCAAGGACCTCCACTTCATTCCACCTTAAATATCCCAGGAAAGAGAAAAATGGATAAAGAAGTTGTGGTCCTTAAGTACAATGGAATATCACTCAGCCATGAAATCAATGTCATAAGGCTAGTAGCAGCATGATGAGTGGATTTAGGTACGACGATTCTAAGTGAAATAAGTCACACAGAAAAGGACACTTCTCATAAGATATCACTTATACAGGGAAAGTAAAAACCGTTACACTTGAACTGAATTATAAAACAGAACAGAGTCACACATGCAGAAAACACACTATGGCTGCTTAACAGGAAAGGTGAGGTGGGGTGATACATAAAACAAGGGTTTCAAATTAGCTGAGATACCGTTCCATAATCCCAATATGTAATAGACAAGACCAACTCCTTGCTCAGAGAACTGGACTCAACACCCCCTATTCACCACACAAGGATATATCTGACTAGTAAAAATCTTAAAACCCATGTATTGAAATCTCTCTGTTAGTGTGTCAAGTGGGCGTAAAGCAGCATAAACACAGCAGTGAAAAGCAGCTAAACCCCATTATAAAAATAAATTACTTTTAAAAACCCATGAAACAAAGACAGTGAAAGAGAGAGAAATTCTTACACAGTTCGTTCAGGGGCTGTGATGGAACCTGGATTGACCATATCTAGACCCACAGCTGGATGAGACATAAGGGTGGACCCTCTTAGGGCTGAGAGATTTGGTGAGGCTGGGTGAGCAAACGCAGACCCTTTAAAGTAATACTGCGTGGTACCCATCGCATGGGTCCCAAATCTCGAGGTTCAAGGGCATCTTCCTACATCGAAAACATGCATGAGAAACCCAGAAGATGGTACACCGTGTGATGGGGAAAGGTTCCTAAAACGCACCTCATTTCTCATCTCCTTGTGCTCAGGTTCGCCATTCCAGCCACTTTACTAGCAATCTCCCTACTTGGAGCATCAGCACCTTTAACCTCCTGTTCCGTACAGGTTGCAATTTGTCCTGAGGATGAATGGGAAGATGGGGAACCAATGAGAGGCTAGCTCTAGGTGTTGGGACAGGCACAGGTCACTCTATTTTCCCATCAGGAAGAAGAATTAACCACAGGCTCAGCTGCACCCCGGAACCAGCACAGGGCCTGAAACCATCCTGCGCTTTTACGGCCAGTTCCCAAAAAGCGAGTTGTAAAATGGAGCTTCAGGGCACTGCAATTCACAAACCTGCAGAGTTATAAATGATAACTCTCGTCCACAAATATATTGAGGGAAGGCAAAGAAGAGGGTTTGAAATCAAGGCAGAATTGCAGGAAACAGATTTCAGGAGGTAGATTCGAATCGCCTTTAAAGCACATGAAAAGCAGCAAAACGTTGACAATGAGGCCCTTGGCCAAAAAGGGCGTATGCGTTTTTGCCTGAATATATTCAGGCAAAAACGCATACGCCCTTTTTGGCCAACCAAGCAACCTGGAAAGGCAAATCAGTGCTACAAAGAAGTCTCGCTTCCCATCGGTCAAAAGGGCCATGCTGAGAAAAGTGTCAAAACCAGAAAAGCAGGACAGGCCATGGAGAAATGGGAGCCTTGCTATGCTGATGGGCGGGATGTAAATCGCCAACAGCCACTCTGGAGAAGGGTACGGTGTGTCCTGAAACATCTAAAAAACACAGCTTAGAGCGCATAGCGCACTTCCACGCATGGGGGTATAAATTGGGAAAATTAAAAATCAGCAAGACACAAGCACACCAAAGTTTAGGGCTGCTCTGTTGCCAAGGACCTCCACTTCATTCCACCTTCAATATCCCAGGAAAGAGAAAAATGGATGAAGAAGTTGTGGTCCTTATGTACAATGGAATATCACTCAGCCATGAAATCAATGTCATAAGGCTAGTAGCAGCATGATGAGTGGATTTAGGTACGACGATTCTAAGTGAAATAAGTCACACAGAAAAGGACACTTCTCATAAGATATCACTTATACAGGGAAAGTACAAACCATTACACTTGAACTGAATTACAAAACAGAACAGAGTCACACATGCAGAAAACACACTATGGCTGCTTAACAGGAAAGGTGAGGTGGGGTAATACATAAAACAAGGGTTTCAAATTAGCTGAGATACCGTTCCATAAACCCAATATGTAATAGACAAGACCGACTCCTTGCTCAGAGAACTGGACTCAACACCCCCTATTCACCACACAAGGATATATCTGAGTAGTAATAATCTTAAAACCTATGTACTGAAATCTCTCTGTTAGTGTCAAGTGGGTGTAAAGCGGCATAAACACAGCAGTGAAAAGCAGCTAAACCCCATTATAAAAATAAATTACTTTTAAAAACCCATGAAACAAAGACAGTGAAAGAGAGAGAAATTCTTACACAATTCGTTCAGGGGCTGTGATGGAACCTGGATTGACCATATCTAGACCCACAGCTGGATGAGACATAAGGGTGGACACTCTTGGGGCTGAGCGGTTTGGTGAGGTTGGGTGAGCAAACGCAGACCCTTTAAAGTAATACTGCATGGTACCCATCCCATGGGTCCCAAATCTCGAGGTTCAAGGGCATCTTCCTACATCGAAAACATGCATGAGAAACCCAGAAGATGGTACACCGTGTGATGGGGAAAGGTTTCTAAAACGCACATCATTTCTCATCTCCTTGTGCTCGGCTTCGCCATTCCAGCCACTTTACTAGCAATCTCCCTACTTGGAGCAACAGCATCTTTAACCTCCTGTTCCGTACAGGTTGCAATTTGTCCTGAGGATGAATGGGAAGATGGGGAACCAATGAGAGACTAGCTCTTGGTGTTGGGACAGGCACAGGTCACTCTATTTTCCCATCAGGGAGAAGAATTAACCACAGGCTCAGCCTGCCCCCTGGAACCAGAACAGGGCCTGAAGCCATCCTGCGCTTTTACGGCCAGCTCCCAAAAAGCGAGTTGTAAAATGGAGCTTCAGGGCACTGCAATTCACAAACCTGCAGAGTTATAAATGATAACTCTCGTCCACAAATATATTGAGGGAATGCAAAGAAGAGGGTTTGAAATCAAGGCAGAATTGCAGGAAACAGATTTCAGGAGGTAGATTCGAATCGCCTTTAAAGCACATGAAAAGCAGCAAAACGTTGACAATGAGGCCCTTGGCCAAAAAGGGCGTATGCGTTTTTGCCTGAATATATTCAGGAAAAAACGCATACGCCCTTTTTGGCCAACCAAGCAACCTGGAAAGGCAAATCAGTGCTACAAAGAAGTCTCGCTTCCCATCGGTCAAAAGGGCCATGCTGAGAAAAGTGTCAAAACCAGAAATGCAGGACAGGCCATGGAGAAATGGGAGCCTTGCTATGCTGATGGGCGGGATGTAAATCGCCAACAGCCACTCTGGAGAAGGGTACGGTGTGTCCTGAAACATCTAAAAAACACAGCTTAGAGCGCATAGGGCACTTCCACGCATGGGGGTATAAATTGGGAAAATTAAAAACCAGCAAGACACAAGCACACCAAAGTTTAGGGCTGCTCTGTTGCCAAGGACCTCCACTTCATTCCACCTTCAATATCCCAGGAAAGAGAAAAATGGATAAAGAAGTTGTGGTCCTTATGTACAATGGAATATCACTCAGCCATGAAATCAATGTCATAAGGCTAGTAGCAGCATGATGAGTGGATTTAGGTACGACGATTCTAAGTGAAATAAGTCACACAGAAAAGGACACTTCTCATAAGATATCACTTATACAGGGAAAGTACAAACCATTACACTTGAACTGAATTACAAAACAGAACAGAGTCACACATGCAGAAAACACACTATGGCTGCTTAACAGGAAAGGTGAGGTGAGGTAATACATAAAACAAGGGTTTCAAATTAGCTGAGATACCGTTCCATAAACCCAATATGTAATAGACAAGACCGACTCCTTGCTCAGAGAACTGGACTCAACACCCCCTATTCACCACACAAGGATATATCTGAGTAGTAATAATCTTAAAACCTATGTATTGAAATCTCTCTGTTAGTGTCAAGTGGGTGTAAAGCGGCATAAACACAGCAGTGAAAAGCAGCTAAACCCCATTATAAAAATAAATTACTTTTAAAAACCCATGAAACAAAGACAGAGAAAGAGAGAGAAATTCTTACACAATTCGTTCATGGGCTGTGATGCAACCCGGATTGACCATATCTAGACCCACAGCTGGATGAGACATAAGGGTGGACACTCTTGGGGCTGAGAGGTTTGGTGACGTTGGGTGAGCAAACACAGACCCTTTAAAGTAGTACTGTGTGGTACCCATCCCATGGGTCCCAAATCTCCAGGTTCAAGGGCATCTTCCTACATCGAAAACATGCATGAGAAACCCAGAAGATGGTACACCGTGTGATGGGGAAAGGTTTCTAAAACGCACATCATTTCTCATCTCCTTGTGCTCGGGTTTGCCATTCCAGCCACTTTACTAGCAATCTCCCTACTTGGAGCAACAGCATCTTTAACCTCCTGTTCCGTACAGGTTGCAATTTGTCCTGAGGATGAATGGGAAGATGGGGAACCAATGAGAGACTAGCTCTTGGTGTTGGGACAGGCACAGGTCACTCTATTTTCCCATCAGGGAGAAGAATTAACCACAGGCTCAGCCTGCCCCCCGGAACCAGAACAGGGCCTGAAGCCATCCTGCGCTTTTACGGCCAGCTCCCAAAAAGCGAGTTGTAAAATGGAGCTTCAGGGCACTGCAATTCACAAACCTGCAGAGTTATAAATGATAACTCTCGTCCACAAATATATTGAGGGAAGGCAAAGAAGAGGGTTTGAAATCAAGGCAGAATTGCAGGAAACAGATTTCAGGAGGTAGATTCGAATCGCCTTTAAAGCATATGAAAAGCAGCAAAACGTTGACAATGAGGCCCTTGGCCAAAAAGGGCGTATGCGTTTTTGCCTGAATATATTCAGGAAAAAACGCATACGCCCTTTTTGGCCAACCAAGCAACCTGGAAAGGCAAATCAGTGCTACAAAGAAGTCTCGCTTCCCATCGGTCAAAAGGGCCATGCTGAGAAAAGTGTCAAAACCAGAAATGCAGGACAGGCCATGGAGAAATGGGAGCCTTGCTATGCTGATGGGCGGGATGTAAATCGCCAACAGCCACTCTGGAGAAGGGTACGGTGTGTCCAGAAACATCTAAAAAACACAGCTTAGAGCGCATAGGGCACTTCCACGCATGGGGGTATAAATTGGGAAAATTAAAAATCAGCAAGACACAAGCACACCAAAGTTTAGGGCTGCTCTGTTGCCAAGGACCTCCACTTCATTCCACCTTCAATATCCCAGGAAAGAGAAAAATGGATGAAGAAGTTGTGGTCCTTATGTACAATGGAATATCACTCAGCCATGAAATCAATGTCATAAGGCTAGTAGCAGCATGATGAGTGGATTTAGGTACGACGATTCTAAGTGAAATAAGTCACACAGAAAAGGACACTTCTCATAAGATATCACTTATACAGGGAAAGTAAAAACCATTATACTTGAACTGAATTACAAAACAGAACAGAGGGGCTTCCCTGGTGGCGCAGTGGTTGAGAATCTGCCTGCCAATGCAGGGGACACGGGTTCGAGCCCTGGTCTGGGAAGTTCCCACATGCCACGGTGCAACTGGGCCCGTGAGCCACAATTACTGAGCCTGCGCGTCTGGAGCTTGTGCTCCGCAACAAGAGAGGCCGCGATGGTGAGAGGCCTGCGCACCGCGATGAAGAGTGGTCCCCACTTGCCGCAACTAGAGAAAGCCCTCACACAGAAACGAAGACTCAACACACTCATAAATAAATAAATAAATAAATAAAAAGAATGTGTATTTCTTTAAAAAAAAAAAGAAAAAGCTTTTAAAAAAAAAACAAAAAAAACAAAAAAACAGAACAGAGTCACACATGCAGAAAACACACTATGGCTGCTTAACAGGGAAGGTGAGGTGGGGTGATACATAAAACAAGGGTTTCAAATTAGCTTAGATACCGTTCCATAAACCCAATATGTAATAGACAAGACCGACTCCTTGCTCAGAGAACTGGACTCAACACCCCCTATTCACCACACAAGGATATATCTGACTAGTAATAATCTTAAAACCTATGTATTGAAATCTCTCTGTTAGTGTGTCAAGTGGGTGTAAAGCGGCATAAACACAGCAGTGAAAAGCACCTAAACCCCATTATAAACATAAATTACTTTTAAAAACCCATGAAACAAAGACAGAGAAAGAGAGAGAAATTCTTACACAATTCGTTCAGGGGCTGTGATGCAACCCGGATTGACCATATCTAGACCCACAGCTGGATGAGACATAAGGGTGGACACTCTTGGGCCTGAGAGGTTTGGTGAGGTTGGGTGAGCAAACGCAGACCCTTTAAAGTAATACTGTGTGGTACCCATCCCATGGGTCCCAAATCTCCAGGTTCAAGGGCATCTTCCTACATCGAAAACATGCATGAGAAACCCAGAAGATGGTACACCGTGTGATGGGGAAAGTTTTCTAAAACGCACCTCATTTGTCATCTCCTTGAGCTTGGGTTCGCAATTCCAGCCACTTTACTAGCAATCTCCCTACTTGGAGTATCAGCACCTTTAACCTCCTGTTCCGTACAGGTTGCAATTTTTCCTGAGGATGAACGGGAAGACGGGGAACCAATGAGAGACTAGCTCTTGGTATTGGGACAGACACAGGTCACTCTATTTTCCCATCAGGAAGAAGAAATATCCACAGGCTCAGCCTGCCCCCCAGAACCAGAACAGGGCCTGAAGCCATCCTGCGCTTTTGCAGCCAGCTCCCAAAAAAGCGAGTTGTAAAATGGAGCTTCAGGGCACTGCAATTCACAAACCTGCAGAGTTATAAATGATAACTCTCGTCCACAAATATATTGAGGGAAGGCAAAGAAGAGGATTTGAAATCAAGGCAGAATTGCAGGAAACAGATTTCAGGAGGTAGATTCGAATCGCCTTTAAAGCACATGAAAAGCGGCAAAACGTTGACAATGATGCCCTTTTTGGCCAACCAAGCAACCTGGATTGGCAAATCAGCGCTACAAAGAAGTCTCCCTTCCCATCGGTCAAAAGGGCCATGCTGAGAAAAGTGTCAAAACCAGAAATGCAGGACAGGCCATGGAGAAATGGGAGCCTTGCTACGCTGATGGGCGGGATGTAAATTGCCAACAGCCACGCTGGAGAAGGATACGGTGTGTCCTCAAACATCTAAAAAACACAGCTTAGAGCGCATAGGGCACTTCCACGCATGGGGGTATAAATTGGGAAAATTAAAAATCAGCAAGACACAAGCACACCAAAGTTTAGGGCTGCTCTGTTGCCAAGGACCTCCACTTCATTCCACCTTAAATATCCCAGGAAAGAGAAAAATGGATAAAGAAGTTGTGGTCCTTATGTACAATGGAATATCACTCAGCCATGAAATCAATGTCATAAGGCTAGTAGCAGCATGATGAGTGGATTTAGGTACGACGATTCTAAGTGAAATACGTCACACAGAAAAGGACACTTCTCATAAGGTATCACTTATACAGGGAAAGTAAAAACAGTTACACTTGAACTGAATTATAAAACAGAACAGAGTCATACATGCAGAAAACACACTATGGCTGCTTAACAGGAAAGGTGAGGTGGGGTGATATATAAAACAAGGGTTTCAAATTAGCTGAGATACCGTTCCATAATCCCAATATGTAATAGACAAGACCAACTCCTTGCTCAGAGAACTGGACTCAACACCGCCTATTCACCACACAAGGATATACCTGAGTAGTAATAATCTTAAAACCTATGTATTGAAATCTCTCTGTTAGTGTGTCAAGTGGGTGTAAAGCGGCATAAACACAGCAGTGAAAAGCAGCTAAACCCCATTATAAAAATAAATTACTTTTAAAAACCCATGAAACAAAGACAGAGAAAGAGAGAGAAATTCTTACACAATTCTTTCAGGGGCTGTGATGCAACCCGGATTGACCATATCTAGACCCACAGCTGGATGAGACATAAGGTGGACACTCTTGGGGCTGAGAGGTTTGGTGAGGTTGGGTGAGCAAACGCAGACCCTATAAAGTAATACTGTGTGGTACCCATCGCATGGGTCCCAAATCTCGAGGTTCAAGGGCATCTTCCTACATCGAAAACATGCATGAGAAACCGAGAAGATGGTACACCGTGTGATGGGGAAAGCTTTCTAAAACGCACCTCATTTGTCATCTCCTTGAGCTCGGGTTCGCAATTCCAGCCACTTTACTAGCAATCTCCATACTTGGAGTATCAGCACCTTTAACCTCCTGTTCCGTACAGGTTGCAATTTGTCCTGAGGATGAATGGGAAGATGGGGAACCAATGAGAGACTAGCTCTAGGTTTTGGGACAGGCACAGGTCACTCTATTTTCCCATCAGGAAGAAGAATTAACCACAGGCTCCGCTGCCCCCCGGTACCAGAACAGGGCCTGAAGCCATCCTGCGCTTTTACGGCCAGCTCCAAAAAAGCGAGTTGTAAAATGGGGCTTCAGGGCACTGCAATTCACAAACCTGCAGAGTTATAAATGATAACTCTCGTCCACAAATATATTGAGGGAAGGCAAAGAAGAGGATTTGAAATCAAGGTAGAATTGCAGGAAACAGACTTCAAGAGGTAGATTCGAATCACCTTTAAAGCACATGAAAAGCAGCAAAACTTTGACAATGAGGACCTTGGCCAAAAAGGGCGTATGCGTTTTTTCCTGAATATATTCAGGAAAAAACCCATACGCCCTTTTTGGCGAACCAAGCAACCTGGAAAGGCAAATCAGCGCTACAAAGAAGTCTCGCTTCCCATCGGTCAAAAGGGCCATGCTGAGAAAAGTGTCAAAACCAGAAATGCAGAACAGGCCATGGAGAAATGGGAGCCTTGCTACGCTGATGGGCGGAATGTAAATTGCCAACAGCCACGCTGGAGAAGGGTACGGTGTGTCCTCAAACATCTAAAAAACACAGCTTAGAGCGCATAGGGCACTTCCACGCATGGGGGTATAAATTGGGAAAATTAAAAATCAGCAAGACACAAGCACACCAAAGTGTAGGGCTGCTCTGTTGCCAAGGACCTCCACTTCATTCCACCTTCAATATCCCAGGACAGAGAAAAATGGATAAAGAAGTTGTGGTCCTTATGTACAATGGAATATCACTCAGCCATGAAATCAATGTCATAAGGCTAGTAGCAGCATGATGAGTGGATTTAGGTACGACGATTCTAAGTGAAATAAGTCACACAGAAAAGGACACTTCTCATAAGATATCACTTATACAGGGAAAGTAAAAACCGTTACACTTGAACTGAATTATAAAACAGAACAGAGTCACACATGCAGAAAACACACTATGGCTGCTTAACAGGAAAGGTGAGGTGGGGTGATACATAAAACAAGGGTTTCAAATTAGCTGAGATACCGTTCCATAATCCCAATATGTAATAGACAAGACCAACTCCTTGCTCAGAGAACTGGACTCAACACCCCCTATTCACCACACAAGGATATATCTGACAAGTAATAATCTTAAAACCTATGTATTGAAATCTCTCTGTTAGTGTGTCAAGTGGGTGTAAAGCGGCATAAACACAGCAGTGAAAAGCAGCTAAACCCCATTATAAAAATAAATTACTTCTAAAAACCCAAGAAACAAAGACAGTGAAAGAGAGAGAAATTCTTACACAATTCGTTCAGGGGCTGTGATGGAACCTGGATTGACCATATCTAGACCCACAGCTGGATGAGACATAAGGGTGGACACTCTTGGGGCTGAGAGGTTTGGTGAGGTTGGGTGAGCAAACGCAGACCCTTTAAAGTAATACTGCCTGGTACCCATCGCATGGGTCCCAAATCTCCAGGTTCAAGGGCATCTTCCTGCATCGAAAACATACATGAGAAACCCAGAAGATGGTACACCGTGTGATGGGGAAAGGTTTCTGAAACGCACCTCATTTCTCATCTCCTTGTGCTCGGGTTCGCCATTCCAGCCACTTTACTAGCAATCTCCCTACTTGGAGCATCAGCACCTTTAACCTCCTGTTCCGTACAGGTTGCAATTTGTCCTGAGGATGAATGGGAAGATGGGGAACCAATGAGAGACTAGCTCTAGGTTTTGGGACAGGCACAGGTCACTCTATTTTCCCATCAGGAAGAAGAATTAACCACAGGCTCAGCTGCCCCCTGGTACCAGAACAGGGCCTGAAGCCATCCTGCGCTTTTACGGCCAGCTCCAAAAAAGCGAGTTGTAAAATGGGGCTTCAGGGCACTGCAATTCACAAACCTGCAGAGTTATAAATGATAACTCTCGTCCACAAATATATTGAGGGAAGGCAAAGAAGAGGATTTGAAATCAAGGTAGAATTGCAGGAAACAGTTTTCAGGAGGTATATTCGAATCACCTTTAAATCACATGAAAAGCAGGAAAACGTTGACAATGAGGCCCTTGGCCAAAAAGGGCGTATGCGTTTTTTCCTGAATATATTCAGGAAAAAACGCATACGCCCTTTTTGGCCAACCAAGCAACCTGAAAAGGCAAATCAGCGCTACAAAGAAGTCTCGCTTCCCATCGGTCAAAAGGGCCATGCTGAGAAAAGTGTCAAAACCAGAAATGCAGGACAGGCCATGGAGAAATGGGAGCCTTGCTATGCTGATGTTCGGGATGTAAATTGCCACAGCCACTCTGGAGAAGGGTACGGTGTGTCCTGAAACATCTACAAAACAGAGCTTAGAGCGCATAGGGCACTTCCACGCATGGGGGTATAAATTGGGAAAATTAAAAATCAGCAAGACACAAGCACACCAAAGTTTAGGGCTGCTCTGTTGCCAAGGACCTCCACTTCATTCCACCTTCAATATCCCAGGAAAGAGAAAAATGGATAAAGAAGTTGTGGTCCTTATGTACAATGGAATATCACTCAGCCATGAAATCAATGTCATAAGGCTAGTAGCAGCATGATGAGTGGATTTAGGTACGACGATTCTAAGTGAAATAAGTCACACAGAAAAGGACACTTCTCATAAGATATCACTTATACAGGGAACGTAAAAACCATTACACTTGAACTGAATTACAAAACAGAACAGAGTCACACATGCAGAAAACACACTATGGCTGCTTAACAGGAAAGGTGAGGTGGGGTAATACATAAAACAAGGGTTTCAAATTAGGTGAGATACCGTTCCATAAACCCAATATGTAATAGACAAGACCGACTCCTTGCTCAGAGAACTGGACTCAACACCCCCTATTCACCACACAAGGATATATCTGAGTAGTAATAATCTTAAAACCTATGTATTGAAATCTCTCTGTTAGTGTGTCAAGTGGGTGTAAAGCGGCATAAACACAGCAGTGAAAAGCAGCTAAACCCCATTATAAAAATAAATTACTTTTAAAAACCCATGAAACAAAGACAGTGAAAGAGAGAGAAATTCTTACACAATTTGTTCAGGGGCTGTGATGGAACCTGGATTGACCATATCTAGACCCACAGCTGGATGAGACATAAGGTTGTACACTCTTGGGGCTGAGCGGTTTGGTGAGGTTGGGTGAGCAAACGCAGACCCTTTAAAGTAATACTGCATGGTACCCATCGCATGGGTCCCAAATCTCGAGGTTCAAGGGCATCTTCCTACATCGAAAACATGCATGAGAAACCCAGAAGATGGTACACCGTGTGATGGGGAAAGGTTCCTAAAACGCACCTCATTTCTCATCTCCTTGTGCTCGGGTTCGCCATTCCAGCCACTTTACTAGCAATCTCCCTACTTGGAGCATCAGCACCTTTAACCTCCTGTTCCGTACAGGTTGCAATTTGTCCTGAGGATGAATGGGAAGATGGGGAACCAATGAGAGGCTAGCTCTAGGTTTTGGGACAGGCACAGGTCACTCTATTTTCCCATCAGGAAGAAGAATTAACCACAGGCTCAGCTGACCCCCGGAACCAGCACAGGGCCTGAAACCATCCTGCGATTTTACGGCCAGCTCCCAAAAAGCGAGTTGTAAAATGGAGCTTCAGGGCACTGCAATTCACAAACCTGCAGAGTTATAAATGATAACTCTCGTCCACAAATATATTGAGGGAAGGCAAAGAAGAGGATTTGAAATCAAGGCAGAATTGCAGGAAACAGATTTCAGGAGGTAGATTCGAATCGCCTTTAAAGCACAGGAAAAGCGGCAAAACGTTGACAATGATGCCCTTGGCCAAAAAGGGCGTATGCGTTTTTTCCTGAATATATTCAGGAAAAAACGCATACGCCCTTTTTGGCCAACCAAGCAACCTGGAAAGGCAAATCAGCGCTACAAAGAAGTCTCGCTGCCCATCGGTCAAAAGGGCCATGCTGAGAAAAGTGTCAAAACCAGAAATGCAGAACAGGCCATGGAGAAATGGGAGCCTTGCTACGCTGATGGGCGGAATGTAAATTGCCAACAGCCACGCTGGAGAAGGGTACGGTGTGTCCTGAAACATCTAAAAAACACAGCTTAGAGCGCATAGGGCACTTCCACACATGGGGGTATAAATTGGGAAAATTAAAAATCAGCAAGACACAAGCACACCAAAGTTTAGGGCTGCTCTGTTGCCAAGGACCTCCACTTCATTCCACCTTCAATATCCCAGGAAAGAGAAAAATGGATAAAGAAGTTGTGGTCCTTATGTACAATGGAATATCACTCAGCCATGAAATCAATGTCATAAGGCTAGTAGCAGCATGATGAGTGGATTTAGGTACGACGATTCTAAGTGAAATAAGTCACACAGAAAAGGACACTTCTCATAAGATATCACTTATACAGGGAAAGTAAAAACCATTACACTTGAACTGAATTCCAAAACAGAACAGAGTCACACATGCAGAAAACACACTATGGCTGCTTAACAGGAAAGGTGAGGTGGGGTGATACATAAAACAAGGGTTTCAAATTACCTGAGATACAGTTCCATAAACCCAACATGTAATAGACAAGACCTACTCCTTGCTCAGAGAACTGGACTCAACACCCCCTATTCACCACACAAGGATATATCTGACTAGTAATAATCTTAAAACCTATGTATTGAAATCTCTCTGTTAGTGTGTCAAGTGGGTGTAAAGCGGCATAAACACAGCCGTGAAAAGCAGCTAAACCCCATTATAAAAATAAATTACTTTTAAAAACCCATGAAACAAAGACAGTGAAAGAGAGAGAAATTCTTACACAATTCGTTCAGGGGCTGTGATGGAACCTGGATTGACCATATCTAGACCCACAGCTGGATGAGACATAAGGGTGGACACTCTTGGGGCTGAGAGATTTGGTGAGGCTGGGTGAGCAAACGCAGACCCTTTAAAGTAATACTGCGTGGTACGCATCCCATGGGTCCCAAATCTCCAGGTTCAAGGGCATCTTCCTACATGGAAAACATGCATGAGAAACCCAGAAGATGGTACACCGTGTGATGGGGAAAGGTTCCTAAAACGCACCTCATTTCTCATCTCCTTGTGCTCGGGTTCGCCATTCCAGCCACTTTACTAGCAATCTCCCTACTTGGAGCATCAGCACCTTTAACCTCCTGTTCCGTACAGGTTGCAATTTGTCCTGAGGATGAATGGGAAGATGGGGAACCAATGAGAGGCTAGCTCTAGGTTTTGGGACAGGCAAAGGTCACTCTATTTTCCCATCAGGAAGAAGAATTAACCACAGGCTCAGCTGCCCCCCGGAACCAGCACAGGGCCTGAAACCATCCTGCGCTTTTACGGCCAGCTCCCAAAAAGCGAGTTGTAAAATGGAGCTTCAGGGCACTGCAATTCACAAACCTGCAGAGTTATAAATGATAACTCTCGTCCACAAATATATTGAGGGAAGGCAAAGAAGAGGATTTGAAATCAAGGCAGAATTGCAGGAAACAGATTTCAGGAGGTAGATTCGAATCGCCTTTAAAGCACATGAAAAGCAGCAAAACGTTGACAATGAGGCCCTTGGCCAAAAAGGGCGTATGCGTTTTTTCCTGAATATATTCAGGAAACAACGCATACGCCCTTTTTGGCCAACCAAGCAACCTGGAAAGGCAAATCAGCGCTACAAAGAAGTCTCGCTTCCCATCGGTCAAAAGGGCCATGCTGAGAAAAGTGTCAAAACCAGAAATGCAGGACAGGCCATGGAGAAATGGGAGCCTTGCTACGCTGATGGGCGGGATGTAAATTGCCAACAGCCACGCTGGAGAAGGGTACAGTGTGTCCTGAAACATCTAAAAAACACAGCTTAGAGCGCTAAGGGCACTTCCACGCATGGGGGTATAAATTGGGAAAATTAAAAATCAGCAAGACACAAGCACACCAAAGTTTAGGGCTGCTCTGTTGCCAAGGACCTCCACTTCATTCCACCTTAAATATCCCAGGAAAGAGAAAAATGGATAAAGAAGTTGTGGTCCTTATGTACAATGGAATATCACTCAGCCATGAAATCAATGTCATAAGGCTAGTAGCAGCATGATGAGTGGATTTAGGTACGTCGATTCTAAGTGAAATAAGTCACACAGAAAAGGACACTTCTCATAAGATATCACTTATACAGGGAACGTAAAAACCATTACACTTGAACTGAATTACAAAACAGAACAGAGTCACACATGCAGAAAACACACTATGGCTGCTTAACAGGAAAGGTGAGGTGGGGTAATACATAAAACAAGGGTTTCAAATTAGGTGAGATACCGTTCCATAAACCCAATATGTAATAGACAAGACCGACTCCTTGCTCAGAGAACTGGACTCAACACCCCCTATTCACCACACAAGGATATATCTGAGTAGTAATAATCTTAAAACCTATGTATTGAAATCTCTCTGTTAGTGTGTCAAGTGGGTGTAAAGCGGCATAAACACAGCAGTGAAAAGCAGCTAAACCCCATTATAAAAATAAATTACTTTTAAAAACCCATGAAACAAAGACAGTGAAAGAGAGAGAAATTCTTACACAATTTGTTCAGGGGCTGTGATGGAACCTGGATTGACCATATCTAGACCCACAGCTGGATGAGACATAAGGTTGTACACTCTTGGGGCTGAGCGGTTTGGTGAGGTTGGGTGAGCAAACGCAGACCCTTTAAAGTAATACTGCATGGTACCCATCGCATGGGTCCCAAATCTCGAGGTTCAAGGGCATCTTCCTACATCGAAAACATGCATGAGAAACCCAGAAGATGGTACACCGTGTGATGGGGAAAGGTTCCTAAAACGCACCTCATTTCTCATCTCCTTGTGCTCGGGTTCGCCATTCCAGCCACTTTACTAGCAATCTCCCTACTTGGAGCATCAGCACCTTTAACCTCCTGTTCCGTACAGGTTGCAATTTGTCCTGAGGATGAATGGGAAGATGGGGAACCAATGAGAGGCTAGCTCTAGGTTTTGGGACAGGCACAGGTCACTCTATTTTCCCATCAGGAAGAAGAATTAACCACAGGCTCAGCTGACCCCCGGAACCAGCACAGGGCCTGAAACCATCCTGCGATTTTACGGCCAGCTCCCAAAAAGCGAGTTGTAAAATGGAGCTTCAGGGCACTGCAATTCACAAACCTGCAGAGTTATAAATGATAACTCTCGTCCACAAATATATTGAGGGAAGGCAAAGAAGAGGATTTGAAATCAAGGCAGAATTGCAGGAAACAGATTTCAGGAGGTAGATTCGAATCGCCTTTAAAGCACAGGAAAAGCGGCAAAACGTTGACAATGATGCCCTTGGCCAAAAAGGGCGTATGCGTTTTTTCCTGAATATATTCAGGAAAAAACGCATACGCCCTTTTTGGCCAACCAAGCAACCTGGAAAGGCAAATCAGCGCTACAAAGAAGTCTCGCTGCCCATCGGTCAAAAGGGCCATGCTGAGAAAAGTGTCAAAACCAGAAATGCAGAACAGGCCATGGAGAAATGGGAGCCTTGCTACGCTGATGGGCGGAATGTAAATTGCCAACAGCCACGCTGGAGAAGGGTACGGTGTGTCCTGAAACATCTAAAAAACACAGCTTAGAGCGCATAGGGCACTTCCACACATGGGGGTATAAATTGGGAAAATTAAAAATCAGCAAGACACAAGCACACCAAAGTTTAGGGCTGCTCTGTTGCCAAGGACCTCCACTTCATTCCACCTTCAA
The DNA here is from genome assembly GCF_965194825.1 of Balaenoptera physalus. Lineage (NCBI taxonomy): Eukaryota > Metazoa > Chordata > Mammalia > Artiodactyla > Balaenopteridae > Balaenoptera > Balaenoptera physalus. The sequence continues at coordinate 342,744 of NW_028126403.1, forward strand.
TATCCCAGGAAAGAGAAAAATGGATAAAGAAGTTGTGGTCCTTATGTACAATGGAATATCACTCAGCCATGAAATCAATGTCATAAGGCTAGTAGCAGCATGATGAGTGGATTTAGGTACGACGATTCTAAGTGAAATAAGTCACACAGAAAAGGACACTTCTCATAAGATATCACTTATACAGGGAAAGTAAAAACCATTACACTTGAACTGAATTCCAAAACAGAACAGAGTCACACATGCAGAAAACACACTATGGCTGCTTAACAGGAAAGGTGAGGTGGGGTGATACATAAAACAAGGGTTTCAAATTACCTGAGATACAGTTCCATAAACCCAACATGTAATAGACAAGACCTACTCCTTGCTCAGAGAACTGGACTCAACACCCCCTATTCACCACACAAGGATATATCTGACTAGTAATAATCTTAAAACCTATGTATTGAAATCTCTCTGTTAGTGTGTCAAGTGGGTGTAAAGCGGCATAAACACAGCCGTGAAAAGCAGCTAAACCCCATTATAAAAATAAATTACTTTTAAAAACCCATGAAACAAAGACAGTGAAAGAGAGAGAAATTCTTACACAATTCGTTCAGGGGCTGTGATGGAACCTGGATTGACCATATCTAGACCCACAGCTGGATGAGACATAAGGGTGGACACTCTTGGGGCTGAGAGATTTGGTGAGGCTGGGTGAGCAAACGCAGACCCTTTAAAGTAATACTGCGTGGTACGCATCCCATGGGTCCCAAATCTCCAGGTTCAAGGGCATCTTCCTACATGGAAAACATGCATGAGAAACCCAGAAGATGGTACACCGTGTGATGGGGAAAGGTTCCTAAAACGCACCTCATTTCTCATCTCCTTGTGCTCGGGTTCGCCATTCCAGCCACTTTACTAGCAATCTCCCTACTTGGAGCATCAGCACCTTTAACCTCCTGTTCCGTACAGGTTGCAATTTGTCCTGAGGATGAATGGGAAGATGGGGAACCAATGAGAGGCTAGCTCTAGGTTTTGGGACAGGCACAGGTCACTCTATTTTCCCATCAGGAAGAAGAATTAACCACAGGCTCAGCTGCCCCCCGGAACCAGCACAGGGCCTGAAACCATCCTGCGCTTTTACGGCCAGCTCCCAAAAAGCGAGTTGTAAAATGGAGCTTCAGGGCACTGCAATTCACAAACCTGCAGAGTTATAAATGATAACTCTCGTCCACAAATATATTGAGGGAAGGCAAAGAAGAGGATTTGAAATCAAGGCAGAATTGCAGGAAACAGATTTCAGGAGGTAGATTCGAATCGCCTTTAAAGCACATGAAAAGCAGCAAAACGTTGACAATGAGGCCCTTGGCCAAAAAGGGCGTATGCGTTTTTTCCTGAATATATTCAGGAAACAACGCATACGCCCTTTTTGGCCAACCAAGCAACCTGGAAAGGCAAATCAGCGCTACAAAGAAGTCTCGCTTCCCATCGGTCAAAAGGGCCATGCTGAGAAAAGTGTCAAAACCAGAAATGCAGGACAGGCCATGGAGAAATGGGAGCCTTGCTACGCTGATGGGCGGGATGTAAATTGCCAACAGCCACGCTGGAGAAGGGTACAGTGTGTCCTGAAACATCTAAAAAACACAGCTTAGAGCGCTAAGGGCACTTCCACGCATGGGGGTATAAATTGGGAAAATTAAAAATCAGCAAGACACAAGCACACCAAAGTTTAGGGCTGCTCTGTTGCCAAGGACCTCCACTTCATTCCACCTTAAATATCCCAGGAAAGAGAAAAATGGATAAAGAAGTTGTGGTCCTTATGTACAATGGAATATCACTCAGCCATGAAATCAATGTCATAAGGCTAGTAGCAGCATGATGAGTGGATTTAGGTACGTCGATTCTAAGTGAAATAAGTCACACAGAAAAGGACACTTCTCATAAGATATCACTTATACAGGGAAAGTAAAAACCATTACACTTGAACTGAATTCCAAAACAGAACAGAGTCACACATGCAGAAAACACACTATGGCTGCTTAACAGGAAAAGTGAGGTGGGGTGATACATAAAACAAGGGTTTCAAATTAGCTGAGATACCGTTCCATAAACCCAACATGTAATAGACAAGACCTACTCCTTGCTCAGAGAACTGGATTTAACACCCCCTATTCACCACACAAGGATATATCTGACTAGTAATAATCTTAAAACCTATGTATTGAAATCTCTCTGTTAGTGTGTCAAGTGGGTGTAAAGCGTCATAAACACAGCAGTGAAAAGCAGGTAAACCCCATTATAAAAATAAATTACTTTTAAAAACCCATGAAACAAAGACAGAGAAAGAGAGAGAAATTCTTACACAATTCGTTCAGGGGCTGTGATGCAACCCGGATTGACCATATCTAGACCCACAGCTGGATGAGACATAAGGGTGGACACTCTTGGGGCTGAGAGGTTTGGTGAGGTTGGGTGAGCAAACGCAGACCCTTTAAAGTAATACTGTGTGGTACCCATCCCATGTGTCCCAAATCTCCAGGTTCAAGGGCATCTTCCTACATCGAAAACATGCATGAGAAACCCAGAAGATGGTACACCATGTGATGGGGAAAGCTTTCTAAAACGCACCTCATTTGTCATCTCCTTGAGCTCGGGTTCGCAATTCCAGCCACTTTACTAGCAATCTCCCTACTTGGAGTATCAGCACCTTTAACCTCCTGTTCCGTACAGGTTGCAATTTGTCCTGAGGATGAACGGGAAGACGGGGAAGCAATGAGAGACTAGCTCTTGGTATTGGGACAGACACAGGTCACTCTATTTTCCCATCAGGAAGAAGAATTATCCACAGGCTCAGCCTGCCCCCCAGAACCAGAACAGGGCCTGAAGCCATCCTGCGCTTTTGCGGCCAGCTCCCAAAAAAGCAAGTTGTAAAATGGAGCTTCAGGGCACTGCAATTCACAAACCTGCAGAGTTATAAATGATAACTCTCGTCCACAAATATATTGAGGGAAGGCAAAGAAGAGGATTTGAAATCAAGGCAGAATTGCAGGAAACAGATTTCAGGAGGTAGATACGAATCGCCTTTAAAGCACATGAAAAGCGGCAAAACGTTGACAATGATGCCCTTGGCCAAAAAGGGTGTATGCGTTTTTTCCTGAATATATTCAGGAAAAAACGCATACGCCCTTTTTGGCCAACCAAGCAACCTGGAAAGGCAAATCAGCGCTACAAAGAAGTCTCGCTGCCCATCGGTCAAAAGGGCCATGCTGAGAAAAGTGTCAAAACCAGAAATGCAGAACAGGCCATGGAGAAATGGGAGCCTTGCTACGCTGATGGGCGGAATGTAAATTGCCAACAGCCACGCTGGAGAAGGGTACGGTGTGTCCTGAAACATCTAAAAAACACAGCTTAGAGCGCATAGGGCACTTCCACGCATGGGGGTATAAATTGGGAAAATTAAAAATCAGCAAGACACAAGCACACCAAAGTTTAGGGCTGCTCTGTTGCCAAGGACCTCCACTTCATTCCACCTTAAATATCCCAGGAAAGAGAAAAATGGATAAAGAAGTTGTGGTCCTTATGTACAATGGAATATCACTCAGCCATGAAATCAATGTAATAAGGCTAGTAGCAGCATGATGAGTGGATTTAGGTACGACGATTCTAAGTGAAATAAGTCACACAGAAAAGGACACTTCTCATAAGATATCACTTATACAGGGAAAGTAAAAACCATTACACTTGAACTGAATTCCAAAACAGAACAGAGTCACACATGCAGAAAACACACTATGGCTGCTTAACAGGAAAGGTGAGGTGGGGTGATACATAAAACAAGGGTTTCAAATTACCTGAGATACAGTTCCATAAACCCAACATGTAATAGAGAAGACCTACTCCTTGCTCAGAGAACTGGACTCAACACCCCCTATTCACCACACAAGGATATATCTGACTAGTAATAATCTTAAAACCTATGTATTGAAATCTCTCTGTTAGTGTGTCAAGTGGGTGTAAAGCGGCATAAACACAGCCGTGAAAAGCAGCTAAACCCCATTATAAAAATAAATTACTTTTAAAAACCCATGAAACAAAGACAGTGAAAGAGAGAGAAATTCTTACACAATTCGTTCAGGGGCTGTGATGGAACCTGGATTGACCATATCTAGACCCACAGCTGGATGAGACATAAGGGTGGACACTCTTGGGGCTGAGAGATTTGGTGAGGCTGGGTGAGCAAACGCAGACCCTTTAAAGTAATACTGCGTGGTACCCATCGCATGGGTCCCAAATCTCGAGGTTCAAGGGCATCTTCCTACATCGAAAACATGCATGAGAAACCCAGAAGATGGTACACCGTGTGATGGGGAAAGGTTCCTAAAACGCACCTCATTTCTCATCTCCTTGTGCTCGGGTTCGCCATTCCAGCCACTTTACTAGCAATCTCCCTACTTGGAGCATCAGCACCTTTAACCTCCTGTTCCGTACAGGTTGCAATTTGTCCTGAGGATGAATGGGAAGATGGGGAACCAATGAGAGGCTAGCTCTAGGTGTTGGGACAGGCACAGGTCACTCTATTTTCCCATCAGGAAGAAGAATTAACCACAGGCTCAGCTGCCCCCCGGAACCAGCACAGGGCCTGAAACCATCCTGCGCTTTTACGGCCAGCTCCCAAAAAGCGAGTTGTAAAATGGAGCTTCAGGGCACTGCAATTCACAAACCTGCAGAGTTATAAATGATAACTCTCGTCCACAAATATATTGAGGGAAGGCAAAGAAGAGGATTTGAAATCAAGGCAGAATTGCAGGAAACAGATTTCAGGAGGTAGATTCGAATCGCCTTTAAAGCACATGAAAAGCAGCAAAACGTTGACAATGAGGCCCTTGGCCAAAAAGGGCGTATGCGTTTTTTCCTGAATATATTCAGGAAAAAACGCATACGCCCTTTTTGGCCAACCAAGCAACCTGGAAAGGCAAATCAGCGCTACAAAGAAGTCTCGCTTCCCATCGGTCAAAAGGGCCATGCTGAGAAAAGTGTCAAAACCAGAAATGCAGGACAGGCCATGGAGAAATGGGAGCCTTGCTACGCTGATGGGCGGGATGTAAATTGCCAACAGCCACGCTGGAGAAGGGTACAGTGTGTCCTGAAACATCTAAAAAACACAGCTTAGAGCGCTAAGGGCACTTCCACGCATGGGGGTATAAATTGGGAAAATTAAAAATCAGCAAGACACAAGCACACCAAAGTTTAGGGCTGCTCTGTTGCCAAGGACCTCCACTTCATTCCACCTTAAATATCCCAGGAAAGAGAAAAATGGATAAAGAAGTTGTGGTCCTTATGTACAATGGAATATCACTCAGCCATGAAATCAATGTCATAAGGCTAGTAGCAGCATGATGAGTGGATTTAGGTACGTCGATTCTAAGTGAAATAAGTCTCACAGAAAAGGACACTTCTCATAAGATATCACTTATACAGGGAAAGTAAAAACCATTACACTTGAACTGAATTCCAAAACAGAACAGAGTCACACATGCAGAAAACACACTATGGCTGCTTAACAGGAAAAGTGAGGTGGGGTGATACATAAAACAAGGGTTTCAAATTAGCTGAGATACCGTTCCATAAACCCAACATGTAATAGACAAGACCTACTCCTTGCTCAGAGAACTGGATTTAACACCCCCTATTCACCACACAAGGATATATCTGACTAGTAATAATCTTAAAACCTATGTATTGAAATCTCTCTGTTAGTGTGTCAAGTGGGTGTAAAGCGTCATAAACACAGCAGTGAAAAGCAGGTAAACCCCATTATAAAAATAAATTACTTTTAAAAACCCATGAAACAAAGACAGAGAAAGAGAGAGAAATTCTTACACAATTCGTTCAGGGGCTGTGATGCAACCCGGATTGACCATATCTAGACCCACAGCTGGATGAGACATAAGGGTGGACACTCTTGGGGCTGAGAGGTTTGGTGAGGTTGGGTGAGCAAACGCAGACCCTTTAAAGTAATACTGTGTGGTACCCATCCCATGTGTCCCAAATCTCCAGGTTCAAGGGCATCTTCCTACATCGAAAACATGCATGAGAAACCCAGAAGATGGTACACCATGTGATGGGGAAAGCTTTCTAAAACGCACCTCATTTGTCATCTCCTTGAGCTCGGGTTCGCAATTCCAGCCACTTTACTAGCAATCTCCCTACTTGGAGTATCAGCACCTTTAACCTCCTGTTCCGTACAGGTTGCAATTTGTCCTGAGGATGAACGGGAAGACGGGGAAGCAATGAGAGACTAGCTCTTGGTATTGGGACAGACACAGGTCACTCTATTTTCCCATCAGGAAGAAGAATTATCCACAGGCTCAGCCTGCCCCCCAGAACCAGAACAGGGCCTGAAGCCATCCTGCGCTTTTGCGGCCAGCTCCCAAAAAAGCAAGTTGTAAAATGGAGCTTCAGGGCACTGCAATTCACAAACCTGCAGAGTTATAAATGATAACTCTCGTCCACAAATATATTGAGGGAAGGCAAAGAAGAGGATTTGAAATCAAGGCAGAATTGCAGGAAACAGATTTCAGGAGGTAGATACGAATCGCCTTTAAAGCACATGAAAAGCGGCAAAACGTTGACAATGATGCCCTTGGCCAAAAAGGGTGTATGCGTTTTTTCCTGAATATATTCAGGAAAAAACGCATACGCCCTTTTTGGCCAACCAAGCAACCTGGAAAGGCAAATCAGCGCTACAAAGAAGTCTCGCTGCCCATCGGTCAAAAGGGCCATGCTGAGAAAAGTGTCAAAACCAGAAATGCAGAACAGGCCATGGAGAAATGGGAGCCTTGCTACGCTGATGGGCGGAATGTAAATTGCCAACAGCCACGCTGGAGAAGGGTACGGTGTGTCCTGAAACATCTAAAAAACACAGCTTAGAGCGCATAGGGCACTTCCACGCATGGGGGTATAAATTGGGAAAATTAAAAATCAGCAAGACACAAGCACACCAAAGTTTAGGGCTGCTCTGTTGCCAAGGACCTCCACTTCATTCCACCTTAAATATCCCAGGAAAGAGAAAAATGGATAAAGAAGTTGTGGTCCTTATGTACAATGGAATATCACTCAGCCATGAAATCAATGTAATAAGGCTAGTAGCAGCATGATGAGTGGATTTAGGTACGACGATTCTAAGTGAAATAAGTCACACAGAAAAGGACACTTCTCATAAGATATCACTTATACAGGGAAAGTAAAAACCATTACACTTGAACTGAATTCCAAAACAGAACAGAGTCACACATGCAGAAAACACACTATGGCTGCTTAACAGGAAAGGTGAGGTGGGGTGATACATAAAACAAGGGTTTCAAATTACCTGAGATACAGTTCCATAAACCCAACATGTAATAGAGAAGACCTACTCCTTGCTCAGAGAACTGGACTCAACACCCCCTATTCACCACACAAGGATATATCTGACTAGTAATAATCTTAAAACCTATGTATTGAAATCTCTCTGTTAGTGTGTCAAGTGGGTGTAAAGCGGCATAAACACAGCCGTGAAAAGCAGCTAAACCCCATTATAAAAATAAATTACTTTTAAAAACCCATGAAACAAAGACAGTGAAAGAGAGAGAAATTCTTACACAATTCGTTCAGGGGCTGTGATGGAACCTGGATTGACCATATCTAGACCCACAGCTGGATGAGACATAAGGGTGGACACTCTTGGGGCTGAGAGATTTGGTGAGGCTGGGTGAGCAAACGCAGACCCTTTAAAGTAATACTGCGTGGTACCCATCGCATGGGTCCCAAATCTCGAGGTTCAAGGGCATCTTCCTACATCGAAAACATGCATGAGAAACCCAGAAGATGGTACACCGTGTGATGGGGAAAGGTTCCTAAAACGCACCTCATTTCTCATCTCCTTGTGCTCGGGTTCGCCATTCCAGCCACTTTACTAGCAATCTCCCTACTTGGAGCATCAGCACCTTTAACCTCCTGTTCCGTACAGGTTGCAATTTGTCCTGAGGATGAATGGGAAGATGGGGAACCAATGAGAGGCTAGCTCTAGGTGTTGGGACAGGCACAGGTCACTCTATTTTCCCATCAGGAAGAAGAATTAACCACAGGCTCAGCTGCCCCCCGGAACCAGCACAGGGCCTGAAACCATCCTGCGCTTTTACGGCCAGCTCCCAAAAAGCGAGTTGTAAAATGGAGCTTCAGGGCACTGCAATTCACAAACCTGCAGAGTTATAAATGATAACTCTCGTCCACAAATATATTGAGGGAAGGCAAAGAAGAGGATTTGAAATCAAGGCAGAATTGCAGGAAACAGATTTCAGGAGGTAGATTCGAATCGCCTTTAAAGCACATGAAAAGCAGCAAAACGTTGACAATGAGGCCCTTGGCCAAAAAGGGCGTATGCGTTTTTTCCTGAATATATTCAGGAAAAAACGCATACGCCCTTTTTGGCCAACCAAGCAACCTGGAAAGGCAAATCAGCGCTACAAAGAAGTCTCGCTTCCCATCGGTCAAAAGGGCCATGCTGAGAAAAGTGTCAAAACCAGAAATGCAGGACAGGCCATGGAGAAATGGGAGCCTTGCTACGCTGATGGGCGGGATGTAAATTGCCAACAGCCACGCTGGAGAAGGGTACAGTGTGTCCTGAAACATCTAAAAAACACAGCTTAGAGCGCTAAGGGCACTTCCACGCATGGGGGTATAAATTGGGAAAATTAAAAATCAGCAAGACACAAGCACACCAAAGTTTAGGGCTGCTCTGTTGCCAAGGACCTCCACTTCATTCCACCTTAAATATCCCAGGAAAGAGAAAAATGGATAAAGAAGTTGTGGTCCTTATGTACAATGGAATATCACTCAGCCATGAAATCAATGTCATAAGGCTAGTAGCAGCATGATGAGTGGATTTAGGTACGTCGATTCTAAGTGAAATAAGTCTCACAGAAAAGGACACTTCTCATAAGATATCACTTATACAGGGAAAGTAAAAACCATTACACTTGAACTGAATTCCAAAACAGAACAGAGTCACACATGCAGAAAACACACTATGGCTGCTTAACAGGAAAAGTGAGGTGGGGTGATACATAAAACAAGGGTTTCAAATTAGCTGAGATACCGTTCCATAAACCCAACATGTAATAGACAAGACCTACTCCTTGCTCAGAGAACTGGACTTAACACCCCCTATTCACCACACAAGGATATATCTGACTAGTAATAATCTTAAAACCTATGTATTGAAATCTCTCTGTTAGTGTGTCAAGTGGGTGTAAAGCGTCATAAACACAGCAGTGAAAAGCAGGTAAACCCCATTATAAAAATAAATTACTTTTAAAAACCCATGAAACAAAGACAGAGAAAGAGAGAGAAATTCTTACACAATTCGTTCAGGGGCTGTGATGCAACCCGGATTGACCATATCTAGACCCACAGCTGGATGAGACATAAGGGTGGACACTCTTGGGGCTGAGAGGTTTGGTGAGGTTGGGTGAGCAAACGCAGACCCTTTAAAGTAATACTGTGTGGTACCCATCCCATGTGTCCCAAATCTCCAGGTTCAAGGGCATCTTCCTACATCGAAAACATGCATGAGAAACCCAGAAGATGGTACACCGTGTGATGGGGAAAGCTTTCTAAAACGCACCTCATTTGTCATCTCCTTGAGCTCGGGTTCGCAATTCCAGCCACTTTACTAGCAATCTCCCTACTTGGAGTATCAGCACCTTTAACCTCCTGTTCCGTACAGGTTGCAATTTGTCCTGAGGATGAACGGGAAGACGGGGAAGCAATGAGAGACTAGCTCTTGGTATTGGGACAGACACAGGTCACTCTATTTTCCCATCAGGAAGAAGAATTATCCACAGGCTCAGCCTGCCCCCCAGAACCAGAACAGGGCCTGAAGCCATCCTGCGCTTTTGCGGCCAGCTCCCAAAAAAGCAAGTTGTAAAATGGAGCTTCAGGGCACTGCAATTCACAAACCTGCAGAGTTATAAATGATAACTCTCGTCCACAAATATATTGAGGGAAGGCAAAGAAGAGGATTTGAAATCAAGGCAGAATTGCAGGAAACAGATTTCAGGAGGTAGATTCGAATCGCCTTTAAAGCACATGAAAAGCGGCAAAACGTTGACAATGATGCCCTTGGCCAAAAAGGGCGTATGCGTTTTTTCCTGAATATATTCAGGAAAAAACGCATACGCCCTTTTTGGCCAACCAAGCAACCTGGAAAGGCAAATCAGCGCTACAAAGAAGTCTCGCTGCCCATCGGTCAAAAGGGCCATGCTGAGAAAAGTGTCAAAACCAGAAATGCAGAACAGGCCATGGAGAAATGGGAGCCTTGCTACGCTGATGGGCGGAATGTAAATTGCCAACAGCCACGCTGGAGAAGGGTACGGTGTGTCCTGAAACATCTAAAAAACACAGCTTAGAGCGCATAGGGCACTTCCACGCATGGGTGTATAAATTGGGAAAATTAAAAATCAGCAAGACACAAGCACACCAAAGTTTAGGGCTGCTCTGTTGCCAAGGACCTCCACTTCATTCCACCTTAAATATCCCAGGAAAGAGAAAAATGGATAAAGAAGTTGTGGTCCTTATGTACAATGGAATATCACTCAGCCATGAAATCAATGTCATAAGGCTAGTAGCAGCATGATGAGTGGATTTAGGTACGACGATTCTAAGTGAAATAAGTCACACAGAAAAGGACACTTCTCATAAGATATCACTTATACAGGGAAAGTAAAAACCATTACACTTGAACTGAATTCCAAAACAGAACAGTCACACATGCAGAAAACACACTATGGCTGCTTAACAGGAAAGGTGAGGTGGGGTGATACATAAAACAAGGGTTTCAAATTACCTGAGATACAGTTCCATAAACCCAACATGTAATAGACAAGACCTACTCCTTGCTCAGAGAACTGGACTCAACACCCCCTATTCACCACACAAGGATATATCTGACTAGTAATAATCTTAAAACCTATGTATTGAAATCTCTCTGTTAGTGTGTCAAGTGGGTGTAAAGCGGCATAAACACAGCCGTGAAAAGCAGCTAAACCCCATTATAAAAATAAATTACTTTTAAAAACCCATGAAACAAAGACAGTGAAAGAGAGAGAAATTCTTACACAATTCGTTCAGGGGCTGTGATGGAACCTGGATTGACCATATCTAGACCCACAGCTGGATGAGACATAAGGGTGGACACTCTTGGGGCTGAGAGATTTGGTGAGGCTGGGTGAGCAAACGCAGACCCTTTAAAGTAATACTGCGTGGTACCCATCGCATGGGTCCCAAATCTCGAGGTTCAAGGGCATCTTCCTACATGGAAAACATGCATGAGAAACCCAGAAGATGGTACACCGTGTGATGGGGAAAGGTTCCTAAAACGCACCTCATTTCTCATCTCCTTGTGCTCGGGTTCGCCATTCCAGCCACTTTACTAGCAATCTCCCTACTTGGAGCATCATCACCTTTAACCTCCTGTTCCATACAGGTTGCAATTTGTCCTGAGGATGAATGGGAAGATGGGGAACCAATGAGAGGCTAGCTCTAGGTTTTGGGACAGGCACAGGTCACTCTATTTTCCCATCAGGAAGAAGAATTAACCACAGGCTCAGCTGCCCCCCGGAACCAGCACAGGGCCTGAAACCATCCTGCGCTTTTACGGCCAGCTCCCAAAAAGCGAGTTGTAAAATGGAGCTTCAGGGCACTGCAATTCACAAACCTGCAGAGTTATAAATGATAACTCTCGTCCACAAATATATTGAGGGAAGGCAAAGAAGAGGATTTGAAATCAAGGCAGAATTGCAGGAAACAGATTTCAGGAGGTAGATTCGAATCGCCTTTAAAGCACATGAAAAGCAGCAAAACGTTGACAATGAGGCCCTTGGCCAAAAAGGGCGTATGCGTTTTTTCCTGAATATATTCAGGAAAAAACGCATACGCCCTTTTTGGCCAACCAAGCAACCTGGAAAGGCAAATCAGCGCTACAAAGAAGTCTCGCTTCCCATCGGTCAAAAGGGCCATGCTGAGAAAAGTGTCAAAACCAGAAATGCAGGACAGGCCATGGAGAAATGGGAGCCTTGCTACGCTGATGGGCGGGATGTAAATTGCCAACAGCCACGCTGGAGAAGGGTACAGTGTGTCCTGAAACGTCTAAAAAACACAGCTTAGAGCGCTAAGGGCACTTCCACGCATGGGGGTATAAATTGGGAAAATTAAAAATCAGCAAGACACAAGCACACCAAAGTTTAGGGCTGCTCTGTTGCCAAGGACCTCCACTTCATTCCACCTTAAATATCCCAGGAAAGAGAAAAATGGATAAAGAAGTTGTGGTCCTTATGTACAATGGAATATCACTCAGCCATGAAATCAATGTCATAAGGCTAGTAGCAGCATGATGAGTGGATTTAGGTACGTCGATTCTAAGTGAAATAAGTCACACAGAAAAGGACACTTCTCATAAGATATCACTTATACAGGGAAAGTAAAAACCATTACACTTGAACTGAATTCCAAAACAGAACAGAGTCACACATGCAGAAAACACACTATGGCTGCTTAACAGGAAAAGTGAGGTGGGGTGATACATAAAACAAGGGTTTCAAATTAGCTGAGATACCGTTCCATAAACCCAACATGTAATAGACAAGACCTACTCCTTGCTCAGAGAACTGGACTTAACACCCCCTATTCACCACACAAGGATATATCTGACTAGTAATAATCTTAAAACCTATGTATTGAAATCTCTCTGTTAGTGTGTCAAGTGGGTGTAAAGCGGCATAAACACAGCAGTGAAAAGCAGGTAAACCCCATTATAAAAATAAATTACTTTTAAAAACCCATGAAACAAAGACAGAGAAAGAGAGAGAAATTCTTACACAATTCGTTCAGGGGCTGTGATGCAACCCGGATTGACCATATCTAGACCCACAGCTGGATGAGACATAAGGGTGGACACTCTTGGGGCTGAGAGGTTTGGTGAGGTTGGGTGAGCAAACGCAGACCCTTTAAAGTAATACTGTGTGGTACCCATCCCATGTGTCCCAAATCTCCAGGTTCAAGGGCATCTTCCTACATCGAAAACATGCATGAGAAACCCAGAAGATGGTACACCGTGTGATGGGGAAAGCTTTCTAAAACGCACCTCATTTGTCATCTCCTTGAGCTCGGGTTCGCAATTCCAGCCACTTTACTAGCAATCTCCCTACTTGGAGTATCAGCACCTTTAACCTCCTGTTCCGTACAGGTTGCAATTTGTCCTGAGGATGAACGGGAAGACGGGGAAGCAATGAGAGACTAGCTCTTGGTATTGGGACAGACACAGGTCACTCTATTTTCCCATCAGGAAGAAGAATTATCCACAGGCTCAGCCTGCCCCCCAGAACCAGAACAGGGCCTGAAGCCATCCTGCGCTTTTGCGGCCAGCTCCCAAAAAAGCAAGTTGTAAAATGGAGCTTCAGGGCACTGCAATTCACAAACCTGCAGAGTTATAAATGATAACTCTCGTCCACAAATATATTGAGGGAAGGCAAAGAAGAGGATTTGAAATCAAGGCAGAATTGCAGGAAACAGATTTCAGGAGGTAGATTCGAATCGCCTTTAAAGCACATGAAAAGCGGCAAAACGTTGACAGTGATGCCCTTGGCCAAAAAGGGCGTATGCGTTTTTTCCTGAATATATTCAGGAAAAAACGCATACGCCCTTTTTGGCCAACCAAGCAACCTGGAAAGGCAAATCAGCGCTACAAAGAAGTCTCGCTGCCCATCAGTCAAAAGGGCCATGCTGAGAAAAGTGTCAAAACCAGAAATGCAAAACAGGCCATGGAGAAATGGGAGCCTTGCTACGCTGATGGGCGGAATGTAAATTGCCAACAGCCACGCTGGAGAAGGGTACGGTGTGTCCTGAAACATCTAAAAAACACAGCTTAGAGCGCATAGGGCACTTCCACGCATGGGTGTATAAATTGGGAAAATTAAAAATCAGCAAGACACAAGCACACCAAAGTTTAGGGCTGCTCTGTTGCCAAGGACCTCCACTTCATTCCACCTTAAATATCCCAGGAAAGAGAAAAATGGATAAAGAAGTCGTGGTCCTTATGTACAATGGAATATCACTCAGCCATGAAATCAATGTCATAAGGCTAGTAGCAGCATGATGAGTGGATTTAGGTACGACGATTCTAAGTGAAATCAGTCACACAGAAAAGGACACTTCTCATAAGATATCACTTATACAGGGAAAGTAAAAACCATTACACTTGAACTGAATTACAAAACAGAACAGAGTCACACATGCAGAAAACACACTATGGCTGCTTAACAGGAAAGGTGAGGTGGGGTGATACATAAAACAAGGGTTTCAAATTAGCTGAGATACAGTTCCATAAACCCAACATGTAATAGACAAGACCTACTCCTTGCTCAGAGAACTGGACTCAACACCCCCTATTCACCACACAAGGATATATCTGACTAGTAATAAACTTAAAACCTATGTATTGAAATCTCTCTGTTAGTGTGTCAAGTGGGTGTAAAGCGGCATAAACACAGCCGTGAAAAGCAGCTAAACCCCATTATAAAAATAAATTACTTTTAAAAACCCATGAAACAAAGACAGTGAAAGAGAGAGAAATTCTTACACAATTCGTTCAGGGGCTGTGATGGAACCCGGATTGACCATATCTAGACCCACAGCTGGATGAGACATAAGGGTGGACACTCTTGGGGCTGAGAGATTTGGTGAGGCTGGGTGAGCAAACGCAGACCCTTTAAAGTAATACTGCGTGGTACCCATCGCATGGGTCCCAAATCTCGAGGTTCAAGGGCATCTTCCTACATCGAAAACATGCATGAGAAACCCAGAAGATGGTACACCGTGTGATGGGGAAAGGTTCCTAAAACGCACCTCATTTCTCATCTCCTTGTGCTCGGGTTCGCCATTCCAGCCACTTTACTAGCAATCTCCCTACTTGGAGCATCAGCACCTTTAACCTCCTGTTCCATACAGGTTGCAATTTGTCCTGAGGATGAATGGGAAGATGGGGAACCAATGAGAGGCTAGCTCTAGGTTTTGGGACAGGCACAGGTCACTCTATTTTCCCATCAGGAAGAAGAATTAACCACAGGCTCAGCTGCCCCCCGGAACCAGCACAGGGCCTGAAACCATCCTGCGCTTTTACGGCCAGCTCCCAAAAAGCGAGTTGTAAAATGGAGCTTCAGGGCACTGCAATTCACAAACCTGCAGAGTTATAAATGATAACTCTCGTCCACAAATATATTGAGGGAAGGCAAAGAAGAGGATTTGAAATCAAGGCAGAATTGCAGGAAACAGATTTCAGGAGGTAGATTCGAATCGCCTTTAAAGCACATGAAAAGCAGCAAAACGTTGACAATGAGGCCCTTGGCCAAAAAGGGCGTATGCGTTTTTTCCTGAATATATTCAGGAAAAAACGCATACGCCCTTTTTGGCCAACCAAGCAACCTGGAAAGGCAAATCAGCGCTACAAAGAAGTCTCGCTTCCCATCGGTCAAAAGGGCCATGCTGAGAAAAGTGTCAAAACCAGAAATGCAGGACAGGCCATGGAGAAATGGGAGCCTTGCTACGCTGATGGGCGGGATGTAAATTGCCAACAGCCACGCTGGAGAAGGGTACAGTGTGTCCTGAAACGTCTAAAAAACACAGCTTAGAGCGCTAAGGGCACTTCCACGCATGGGGGTATAAATTGGGAAAATTAAAAATCAGCAAGACACAAGCACACCAAAGTTTAGGGCTGCTCTGTTGCCAAGGACCTCCACTTCATTCCACCTTAAATATCCCAGGAAAGAGAAAAATGGATAAAGAAGTTGTGGTCCTTATGTACAATGGAATATCACTCAGCCATGAAATCAATGTCATAAGGCTAGTAGCAGCATGATGAGTGGATTTAGGTACGTCGATTCTAAGTGAAATAAGTCACACAGAAAAGGACACTTCTCATAAGATATCACTTATACAGGGAAAGTAAAAACCATTACACTTGAACTGAATTCCAAAACAGAACAGAGTCACACATGCAGAAAACACACTATGGCTGCTTAACAGGAAAAGTGAGGTGGGGTGATACATAAAACAAGGGTTTCAAATTAGCTGAGATACCGTTCCATAAACCCAACATGTAATAGACAAGACCTACTCCTTGCTCAGAGAACTGGACTTAACACCCCCTATTCACCACACAAGGATATATCTGACTAGTAATAATCTTAAAACCTATGTATTGAAATCTCTCTGTTAGTGTGTCAAGTGGGTGTAAAGCGGCATAAACACAGCAGTGAAAAGCAGGTAAACCCCATTATAAAAATAAATTACTTTTAAAAACCCATGAAACAAAGACAGAGAAAGAGAGAGAAATTCTTACACAATTCGTTCAGGGGCTGTGATGCAACCCGGATTGACCATATCTAGACCCACAGCTGGATGAGACATAAGGGTGGACACTCTTGGGGCTGAGAGGTTTGGTGAGGTTGGGTGAGCAAACGCAGACCCTTTAAAGTAATACTGTGTGGTACCCATCCCATGTGTCCCAAATCTCCAGGTTCAAGGGCATCTTCCTACATCGAAAACATGCATGAGAAACCCAGAAGATGGTACACCGTGTGATGGGGAAAGCTTTCTAAAACGCACCTCATTTGTCATCTCCTTGAGCTCGGGTTCGCAATTCCAGCCACTTTACTAGCAATCTCCCTACTTGGAGTATCAGCACCTTTAACCTCCTGTTCCGTACAGGTTGCAATTTGTCCTGAGGATGAACGGGAAGACGGGGAAGCAATGAGAGACTAGCTCTTGGTATTGGGACAGACACAGGTCACTCTATTTTCCCATCAGGAAGAAGAATTATCCACAGGCTCAGCCTGCCCCCCAGAACCAGAACAGGGCCTGAAGCCATCCTGCGCTTTTGCGGCCAGCTCCCAAAAAAGCAAGTTGTAAAATGGAGCTTCAGGGCACTGCAATTCACAAACCTGCAGAGTTATAAATGATAACTCTCGTCCACAAATATATTGAGGGAAGGCAAAGAAGAGGATTTGAAATCAAGGCAGAATTGCAGGAAACAGATTTCAGGAGGTAGATTCGAATCGCCTTTAAAGCACATGAAAAGCGGCAAAACGTTGACAGTGATGCCCTTGGCCAAAAAGGGCGTATGCGTTTTTTCCTGAATATATTCAGGAAAAAACGCATACGCCCTTTTTGGCCAACCAAGCAACCTGGAAAGGCAAATCAGCGCTACAAAGAAGTCTCGCTGCCCATCAGTCAAAAGGGCCATGCTGAGAAAAGTGTCAAAACCAGAAATGCAAAACAGGCCATGGAGAAATGGGAGCCTTGCTACGCTGATGGGCGGAATGTAAATTGCCAACAGCCACGCTGGAGAAGGGTACGGTGTGTCCTGAAACATCTAAAAAACACAGCTTAGAGCGCATAGGGCACTTCCACGCATGGGTGTATAAATTGGGAAAATTAAAAATCAGCAAGACACAAGCACACCAAAGTTTAGGGCTGCTCTGTTGCCAAGGACCTCCACTTCATTCCACCTTAAATATCCCAGGAAAGAGAAAAATGGATAAAGAAGTCGTGGTCCTTATGTACAATGGAATATCACTCAGCCATGAAATCAATGTCATAAGGCTAGTAGCAGCATGATGAGTGGATTTAGGTACGACGATTCTAAGTGAAATCAGTCACACAGAAAAGGACACTTCTCATAAGATATCACTTATACAGGGAAAGTAAAAACCATTACACTTGAACTGAATTACAAAACAGAACAGAGTCACACATGCAGAAAACACACTATGGCTGCTTAACAGGAAAGGTGAGGTGGGGTGATACATAAAACAAGGGTTTCAAATTAGCTGAGATACAGTTCCATAAACCCAACATGTAATAGACAAGACCTACTCCTTGCTCAGAGAACTGGACTCAACACCCCCTATTCACCACACAAGGATATATCTGACTAGTAATAAACTTAAAACCTATGTATTGAAATCTCTCTGTTAGTGTGTCAAGTGGGTGTAAAGCGGCATAAACACAGCCGTGAAAAGCAGCTAAACCCCATTATAAAAATAAATTACTTTTAAAAACCCATGAAACAAAGACAGTGAAAGAGAGAGAAATTCTTACACAATTCGTTCAGGGGCTGTGATGGAACCCGGATTGACCATATCTAGACCCACAGCTGGATGAGACATAAGGGTGGACACTCTTGGGGCTGAGAGATTTGGTGAGGCTGGGTGAGCAAACGCAGACCCTTTAAAGTAATACTGCGTGGTACCCATCGCATGGGTCCCAAATCTCGAGGTTCAAGGGCATCTTCCTACATCGAAAACATGCATGAGAAACCCAGAAGATGGTACACCGTGTGATGGGGAAAGGTTCCTAAAACGCACCTCATTTCTCATCTCCTTGTGCTCGGGTTCGCCATTCCAGCCACTTTACTAGCAATCTCCCTACTTGGAGCATCAGCACCTTTAACCTCCTGTTCCGTACAGGTTGCAATTTGTCCTGAGGATGAATGGGAAGATGGGGAACCAATGAGAGGCTAGCTCTAGGTGTTGGGACAGGCACAGGTCACTCTATTTTCCCATCAGGAAGAAGAATTAACCACAGGCTCAGCTGCCCCCCGGAACCAGCACAGGGCCTGAAACCATCCTGCGCTTTTACGGCCAGCTCCCAAAAAGCGAGTTGTAAAATGGAGCTTCAGGGCACTGCAATTCACAAACCTGCAGAGTTATAAATGATAACTCTCGTCCACAAATATATTGAGGGAAGGCAAAGAAGAGGATTTGAAATCAAGGCAGAATTGCAGGAAACAGATTTCAGGAGGTAGATTCGAATCGCCTTTAAAGCACATGAAAAGCAGCAAAACGTTGACAATGAGGCCCTTGGCCAAAAAGGGCGTATGCGTTTTTTCCTGAATATATTCAGGAAAAAACGCATACGCCCTTTTTGGCCAACCAAGCAACCTGGAAAGGCAAATCAGCGCTACAAAGAAGTCTCGCTTCCCATCGGTCAAAAGGGCCATGCTGAGAAAAGTGTCAAAACCAGAAATGCAGGACAGGCCATGGAGAAATGGGAGCCTTGCTACGCTGATGGGCGGGATGTAAATTGCCAACAGCCACGCTGGAGAAGGGTACAGTGTGTCCTGAAACATCTAAAAAACACAGCTTAGAGCGCTAAGGGCACTTCCACGCATGGGGGTATAAATTGGGAAAATTAAAAATCAGCAAGACACAAGCACACCAAAGTTTAGGGCTGCTCTGTTGCCAAGGACCTCCACTTCATTCCACCTTCAATATCCCAGGAAAGAGAAAAATGGATAAAGAAGTTGTGGTCCTTATGTACAATGGAATATCACTCAGCCATGAAATCAATGTCATAAGGCTAGTAGCAGCATGATGAGTGGATTTAGGTACGTCGATTCTAAGTGAAATAAGTCACACAGAAAAGGACACTTCTCATAAGATATCACTTATACAGGGAAAGTAAAAACCATTACACTTGAACTGAATTCCAAAACAGAACAGAGTCACACATGCAGAAAACACACTATGGCTGCTTAACAGGAAAAGTGAGGTGGGGTGATACATAAAACAAGGGTTTCAAATTAGCTGAGATACCGTTCCATAAACCCAACATGTAATAGACAAGACCTACTCCTTGCTCAGAGAACTGGACTTAACACCCCCTATTCACCACACAAGGATATATCTGACTAGTAATAATCTTAAAACCTATGTATTGAAATCTCTCTGTTAGTGTGTCAAGTGGGTGTAAAGCGGCATAAACACAGCAGTGAAAAGCAGGTAAACCCCATTATAAAAATAAATTACTTTTAAAAACCCATGAAACAAAGACAGAGAAAGAGAGAGAAATTCTTACACAATTCGTTCAGGGGCTGTGATGCAACCCGGATTGACCATATCTAGACCCACAGCTGGATGAGACATAAGGGTGGACACTCTTGGGGCTGAGAGGTTTGGTGAGGTTGGGTGAGCAAACGCAGACCCTTTAAAGTAATACTGTGTGGTACCCATCCCATGTGTCCCAAATCTCCAGGTTCAAGGGCATCTTCCTACATCGAAAACATGCATGAGAAACCCAGAAGATGGTACACCGTGTGATGGGGAAAGCTTTCTAAAACGCACCTCATTTGTCATCTCCTTGAGCTCGGGTTCGCAATTCCAGCCACTTTACTAGCAATCTCCCTACTTGGAGTATCAGCACCTTTAACCTCCTGTTCCGTACAGGTTGCAATTTGTCCTGAGGATGAACGGGAAGACGGGGAAGCAATGAGAGACTAGCTCTTGGTATTGGGACAGACACAGGTCACTCTATTTTCCCATCAGGAAGAAGAATTATCCACAGGCTCAGCCTGCCCCCCAGAACCAGAACAGGGCCTGAAGCCATCCTGCGCTTTTGCGGCCAGCTCCCAAAAAAGCAAGTTGTAAAATGGAGCTTCAGGGCACTGCAATTCACAAACCTGCAGTGTTATACATGATAACTCTCGTCCACAAATATATTGAGGGAAGGCAAAGAAGAGGATTTGAAATCAAGGCAGAATTGCAGGAAACAGATTTCAGGAGGTAGATTCGAATCGCCTTTAAAGCACATGAAAAGCGGCAAAACGTTGACAATGATGCCCTTGGCCAAAAAGGGCTTATGCGTTTTTTCCTGAATATATTCAGGAAAAAACGCATACGCCCTTTTTGGCCAACCAAGCAACCTGGAAAGGCAAATCAGCGCTACAAAGAAGTCTCGCTGCCCATCGGTCAAAAGGGCCATGCTGAGAAAAGTGTCAAAACCAGAAATGCAGAACAGGCCATGGAGAAATGGGAGCCTTGCTACGCTGAAGGGCGGAATGTAAATTGCCAACAGCCACGCTGGAGAAGGGTACGGTGTGTCCTGAAACATCTAAAAAACACAGCTTAGAGCGCATAGGGCACTTCCACGCATGGGGGTATAAATTGGGAAAATTAAAAATCAGCAAGACACAAGCACACCAAAGTTTAGGGCTGCTCTGTTGCCAAGGACCTCCACTTCATTCCACCTTCAATATCCCAGGAAAGAGAAAAATGGATAAAGAAGTTGTGGTCCTTATGTACAATGGAATATCACTCAGCCATGAAATCAATGTCATAAGGCTAGTAGCAGCATGATGAGTGGATTTAGGTACGACGATTCTAAGTGAAATAAGTCACACAGAAAAGGACACTTCTCATAAGATATCACTTATACAGGGAAAGTAAAAACCATTACACTTGAACTGAATTCCAAAACAGAACAGAGTCACACATGCAGAAAACACACTATGGCTGCTTAACAGGAAAGGTGAGGTGGGGTGATACATAAAACAAGGGTTTCAAATTACCTGAGATACAGTTCCATAAACCCAACATGTAATAGACAAGACCTACTCCTTGCTCAGAGAACTGGACTCAACACCCCCTATTCACCACACAAGGATATATCTG
Organism: Balaenoptera physalus; assembly: GCF_965194825.1. Taxonomy (NCBI): domain Eukaryota; kingdom Metazoa; phylum Chordata; class Mammalia; order Artiodactyla; family Balaenopteridae; genus Balaenoptera; species Balaenoptera physalus. The sequence continues at coordinate 364,268 of NW_028126403.1, forward strand.
ACTAGTAATAATCTTAAAACCTATGTATTGAAATCTCTCTGTTAGTGTGTCAAGTGGGTGTAAAGCGGCATAAACACAGCCGTGAAAAGCAGCTAAACCCCATTATAAAAATAAATTACTTTTAAAAACCCATGAAACAAAGACAGTGAAAGAGAGAGAAATTCTTACACAATTCGTTCAGGGGCTGTGATGGAACCTGGATTGACCATATCTAGACCCACAGCTGGATGAGACATAAGGGTGGACACTCTTGGGGCTGAGAGATTTGGTGAGGCTGGGTGAGCAAACGCAGACCCTTTAAAGTAATACTGCGTGGTACCCATCGCATGGGTCCCAAATCTCGAGGTTCAAGGGCATCTTCCTACATGGAAAACATGCATGAGAAACCCAGAAGATGGTACACCGTGTGATGGGGAAAGGTTCCTAAAACGCACCTCATTTCTCATCTCCTTGTGCTCGGGTTCGCCATTCCAGCCACTTTACTAGCAATCTCCCTACTTGGAGCATCAGCACCTTTAACCTCCTGTTCCGTACAGGTTGCAATTTGTCCTGAGGATGAATGGGAAGATGGGGAACCAATGAGAGGCTAGCTCTAGGTGTTGGGACAGGCACAGGTCACTCTATTTTCCCATCAGGAAGAAGAATTAACCACAGGCTCAGCTGCCCCCCGGAACCAGCACAGGGCCTGAAACCATCCTGCGCTTTTACGGCCAGCTCCCAAAAAGCGAGTTGTAAAATGGAGCTTCAGGGCACTGCAATTCACAAACCTGCAGAGTTATAAATGATAACTCTCGTCCACAAATATATTGAGGGAAGGCAAAGAAGAGGATTTGAAATCAAGGCAGAATTGCAGGAAACAGATTTCAGGAGGTAGATTCGAATCGCCTTTAAAGCACATGAAAAGCAGCAAAACGTTGACAATGAGGCCCTTGGCCAAAAAGGGCGTATGCGTTTTTTCCTGAATATATTCAGGAAAAAACGCATACGCCCTTTTTGGCCAACCAAGCAACCTGGAAAGGCAAATCAGCGCTACAAAGAAGTCTCGCTTCCCATCGGTCAAAAGGGCCATGCTGAGAAAAGTGTCAAAACCAGAAATGCAGGACAGGCCATGGAGAAATGGGAGCCTTGCTACGCTGATGGGCGGGATGTAAATTGCCAACAGCCACGCTGGAGAAGGGTACAGTGTGTCCTGAAACATCTAAAAAACACAGCTTAGAGCGCTAAGGGCACTTCCACGCATGGGGGTATAAATTGGGAAAATTAAAAATCAGCAAGACACAAGCACACCAAAGTTTAGGGCTGCTCTGTTGCCAAGGACCTCCACTTCATTCCACCTTAAATATCCCAGGAAAGAGAAAAATGGATAAAGAAGTTGTGGTCCTTATGTACAATGGAATATCACTCAGCCATGAAATCAATGTCATAAGGCTAGTAGCAGCATGATGAGTGGATTTAGGTACGTCGATTCTAAGTGAAATAAGTCACACAGAAAAGGACACTTCTCATAAGATATCACTTATACAGGGAAAGTAAAAACCATTACACTTGAACTGAATTCCAAAACAGAACAGAGTCACACATGCAGAAAACACACTATGGCTGCTTAACAGGAAAAGTGAGGTGGGGTGATACATAAAACAAGGGTTTCAAATTAGCTGAGATACCGTTCCATAAACCCAACATGTAATAGACAAGACCTACTCCTTGCTCAGAGAACTGGACTTAACACCCCCTATTCACCACACAAGGATATATCTGACTAGTAATAATCTTAAAACCTATGTATTGAAATCTCTCTGTTAGTGTGTCAAGTGGGTGTAAAGCGGCATAAACACAGCAGTGAAAAGCAGGTAAACCCCATTATAAAAATAAATTACTTTTAAAAACCCATGAAACAAAGACAGAGAAAGAGAGAGAAATTCTTACACAATTCGTTCAGGGGCTGTGATGCAACCCGGATTGACCATATCTAGACCCACAGCTGGATGAGACATAAGGGTGGACACTCTTGGGGCTGAGAGGTTTGGTGAGGTTGGGTGAGCAAACGCAGACCCTTTAAAGTAATACTGTGTGGTACCCATCCCATGTGTCCCAAATCTCCAGGTTCAAGGGCATCTTCCTACATCGAAAACATGCATGAGAAACCCAGAAGATGGTACACCGTGTGATGGGGAAAGCTTTCTAAAACGCACCTCATTTGTCATCTCCTTGAGCTCGGGTTCGCAATTCCAGCCACTTTACTAGCAATCTCCCTACTTGGAGTATCAGCACCTTTAACCTCCTGTTCCGTACAGGTTGCAATTTGTCCTGAGGATGAACGGGAAGACGGGGAAGCAATGAGAGACTAGCTCTTGGTATTGGGACAGACACAGGTCACTCTATTTTCCCATCAGGAAGAAGAATTATCCACAGGCTCAGCCTGCCCCCCAGAACCAGAACAGGGCCTGAAGCCATCCTGCGCTTTTGCGGCCAGCTCCCAAAAAAGCAAGTTGTAAAATGGAGCTTCAGGGCACTGCAATTCACAAACCTGCAGTGTTATACATGATAACTCTCGTCCACAAATATATTGAGGGAAGGCAAAGAAGAGGATTTGAAATCAAGGCTGAATTGCAGGAAACAGATTTCAGGAGGTAGATTCGAATCGCCTTTAAAGCACATGAAAAGCAGCAAAACGTTGACAATGAGGCCCTTGGCCAAAAAGGGCGCATGCGTTTTTTCCTGAATATATTCAGGAAAAAACGCATACGCCCTTTTTGGCCAACCAAGCAACCTGGAAAGGCAAATCAGCGCTACAAAGAAGTCTCGCTGCCCATCGGTCAAAAGGGCCATGCTGAGAAAAGTGTCAAAACCAGAAATGCAGAACAGGCCATGGAGAAATGGGAGCCTTGCTACGCTGATGGGCGGAATGTAAATTGCCAACAGCCACGCTGGAGAAGGGTACGGTGTGTCCTGAAACATCTAAAAAACACAGCTTAGAGCGCATAGGGCACTTCCACGCATGGGGGTATAAATTGGGAAAATTAAAAATCAGCAAGACACAAGCACACCAAAGTTTAGGGCTGCTCTGTTGCCAAGGACCTCCACTTCATTCCACCTTCAATATCCCAGGAAAGAGAAAAATGGATAAAGAAGTTGTGGTCCTTATGTACAATGGAATATCACTCAGCCATGAAATCAATGTCATAAGGCTAGTAGCAGCATGATGAGTGGATTTAGGTACGACGATTCTAAGTGAAATAAGTCACACAGAAAAGGACACTTCTCATAAGATATCACTTATACAGGGAAAGTAAAATCCATTACACTTGAACTGAATTCCAAAACAGAACAGAGTCACACATGCAGAAAACACACTATGGCTGCTTAACAGGAAAGGTGAGGTGGGGTGATACATAAAACAAGGGTTTCAAATTACCTGAGATACAGTTCCATAAACCCAACATGTAATAGACAAGACCTACTCCTTGCTCAGAGAACTGGACTCAACACCCCCTATTCACCACACAAGGATATATCTGACTAGTAATAATCTTAAAACCTATGTATTGAAATCTCTCTGTTAGTGTGTCAAGTGGGTGTAAAGCGGCATAAACACAGCCGTGAAAAGCAGCTAAACCCCATTATAAAAATAAATTACTTTTAAAAACCCATGAAACAAAGACAGTGAAAGAGAGAGAAATTCTTACACAATTCGTTCAGGGGCTGTGATGGAACCTGGATTGACCATATCTAGACCCACAGCTGGATGAGACATAAGGGTGGACACTCTTGGGGCTGAGAGATTTGGTGAGGCTGGGTGAGCAAACGCAGACCCTTTAAAGTAATACTGCGTGGTACCCATCGCATGGGTCCCAAATCTCGAGGTTCAAGGGCATCTTCCTACATGGAAAACATGCATGAGAAACCCAGAAGATGGTACACCGTGTGATGGGGAAAGGTTCCTAAAACGCACCTCATTTCTCATCTCCTTGTGCTCGGGTTCGCCATTCCAGCCACTTTACTAGCAATCTCCCTACTTGGAGCATCAGCACCTTTAACCTCCTGTTCCGTACAGGTTGCAATTTGTCCTGAGGATGAATGGGAAGATGGGGAACCAATGAGAGGCTAGCTCTAGGTGTTGGGACAGGCACAGGTCACTCTATTTTCCCATCAGGAAGAAGAATTAACCACAGGCTCAGCTGCCCCCCGGAACCAGCACAGGGCCTGAAACCATCCTGCGCTTTTACGGCCAGCTCCCAAAAAGCGAGTTGTAAAATGGAGCTTCAGGGCACTGCAATTCACAAACCTGCAGAGTTATAAATGATAACTCTCGTCCACAAATATATTGAGGGAAGGCAAAGAAGAGGATTTGAAATCAAGGCAGAATTGCAGGAAACAGATTTCAGGAGGTAGATTCGAATCGCCTTTAAAGCACATGAAAAGCAGCAAAACGTTGACAATGAGGCCCTTGGCCAAAAAGGGCGTATGCGTTTTTTCCTGAATATATTCAGGAAAAAACGCATACGCCCTTTTTGGCCAACCAAGCAACCTGGAAAGGCAAATCAGCGCTACAAAGAAGTCTCGCTTCCCATCGGTCAAAAGGGCCATGCTGAGAAAAGTGTCAAAACCAGAAATGCAGGACAGGCCATGGAGAAATGGGAGCCTTGCTACGCTGATGGGCGGGATGTAAATTGCCAACAGCCACGCTGGAGAAGGGTACAGTGTGTCCTGAAACATCTAAAAAACACAGCTTAGAGCGCTAAGGGCACTTCCACGCATGGGGGTATAAATTGGGAAAATTAAAAATCAGCAAGACACAAGCACACCAAAGTTTAGGGCTGCTCTGTTGCCAAGGACCTCCACTTCATTCCACCTTAAATATCCCAGGAAAGAGAAAAATGGATAAAGAAGTTGTGGTCCTTATGTACAATGGAATATCACTCAGCCATGAAATCAATGTCATAAGGCTAGTAGCAGCATGATGAGTGGATTTAGGTACGTCGATTCTAAGTGAAATAAGTCACACAGAAAAGGACACTTCTCATAAGATATCACTTATACAGGGAAAGTAAAAACCATTACACTTGAACTGAATTCCAAAACAGAACAGAGTCACACATGCAGAAAACACACTATGGCTGCTTAACAGGAAAAGTGAGGTGGGGTGATACATAAAACAAGGGTTTCAAATTAGCTGAGATACCGTTCCATAAACCCAACATGTAATAGACAAGACCTACTCCTTGCTCAGAGAACTGGACTTAACACCCCCTATTCACCACACAAGGATATATCTGACTAGTAATAATCTTAAAACCTATGTATTGAAATCTCTCTGTTAGTGTGTCAAGTGGGTGTAAAGCGGCATAAACACAGCAGTGAAAAGCAGGTAAACCCCATTATAAAAATAAATTACTTTTAAAAACCCATGAAACAAAGACAGAGAAAGAGAGAGAAATTCTTACACAATTCGTTCAGGGGCTGTGATGCAACCCGGATTGACCATATCTAGACCCACAGCTGGATGAGACATAAGGGTGGACACTCTTGGGGCTGAGAGGTTTGGTGAGGTTGGGTGAGCAAACGCAGACCCTTTAAAGTAATACTGTGTGGTACCCATCCCATGTGTCCCAAATCTCCAGGTTCAAGGGCATCTTCCTACATCGAAAACATGCATGAGAAACCCAGAAGATGGTACACCGTGTGATGGGGAAAGCTTTCTAAAACGCACCTCATTTGTCATCTCCTTGAGCTCGGGTTCGCAATTCCAGCCACTTTACTAGCAATCTCCCTACTTGGAGTATCAGCACCTTTAACCTCCTGTTCCGTACAGGTTGCAATTTGTCCTGAGGATGAACGGGAAGACGGGGAAGCAATGAGAGACTAGCTCTTGGTATTGGGACAGACACAGGTCACTCTATTTTCCCATCAGGAAGAAGAATTATCCACAGGCTCAGCCTGCCCCCCAGAACCAGAACAGGGCCTGAAGCCATCCTGCGCTTTTGCGGCCAGCTCCCAAAAAAGCAAGTTGTAAAATGGAGCTTCAGGGCACTGCAATTCACAAACCTGCAGAGTTATAAATGATAACTCTCGTCCACAAATATATTGAGGGAAGGCAAAGAAGAGGATTTGAAATCAAGGCAGAATTGCAGGAAACAGATTTCAGGAGGTAGATTCGAATCGCCTTTAAAGCACATGAAAAGCGGCAAAACATTGACAATGATGCCCTTGGCCAAAAAGGGCGTATGCGTTTTTTCCTGAATATATTCAGGAAAAAACGCATACGCCCTTTTTGGCCAACCAAGCAACCTGGAAAGGCAAATCAGCGCTACAAAGAAGTCTCGCTGCCCATCGGTCAAAAGGGCCATGCTGAGAAAAGTGTCAAAACCAGAAATGCAGAACAGGCCATGGAGAAATGGGAGCCTTGCTACGCTGATGGGCGGAATGTAAATTGCCAACAGCCACGCTGGAGAAGGGTACGGTGTGTCCTGAAACATCTAAAAAACACAGCTTAGAGCGCATAGGGCACTTCCACGCATGGGGGTATAAATTGGGAAAATTAAAAATCAGCAAGACACAAGCACACCAAAGTTTAGGGCTGCTCTGTTGCCAAGGACCTCCACTTCATTCCACCTTCAATATCCCAGGAAAGAGAAAAATGGATAAAGAAGTTGTGGTCCTTATGTACAATGGAATATCACTCAGCCATGAAATCAATGTCATAAGGCTAGTAGCAGCATGATGAGTGGATTTAGGTACGACGATTCTAAGTGAAATAAGTCACACAGAAAAGGACACTTCTCATAAGATATCACTTATACAGGGAAAGTAAAAACCATTACACTTGAACTGAATTCCAAAACAGAACAGAGTCACACATGCAGAAAACACACTATGGCTGCTTAACAGGAAAGGTGAGGTGGGGTGATACATAAAACAAGGGTTTCAAATTACCTGAGATACAGTTCCATAAACCCAACATGTAATAGACAAGACCTACTCCTTGCTCAGAGAACTGGACTCAACACCCCCTATTCACCACACAAGGATATATCTGACTAGTAATAATCTTAAAACCTATGTATTGAAATCTCTCTGTTAGTGTGTCAAGTGGGTGTAAAGCGGCATAAACACAGCCGTGAAAAGCAGCTAAACCCCATTATAAAAATAAATTACTTTTAAAAACCCATGAAACAAAGACAGTGAAAGAGAGAGAAATTCTTACACAATTCGTTCAGGGGCTGTGATGGAACCTGGATTGACCATATCTAGACCCACAGCTGGATGAGACATAAGGGTGGACACTCTTGGGGCTGAGAGATTTGGTGAGGCTGGGTGAGCAAACGCAGACCCTTTAAAGTAATACTGCGTGGTACCCATCGCATGGGTCCCAAATCTCGAGGTTCAAGGGCATCTTCCTACATGGAAAATATGCATGAGAAACCCAGAAGATGGTACACCGTGTGATGGGGAAAGGTTCCTAAAACGCACCTCATTTCTCATCTCCTTGTGCTCGGGTTCGCCATTCCAGCCACTTTACTAGCAATCTCCCTACTTGGAGCATCAGCACCTTTAACCTCCTGTTCCGTACAGGTTGCAATTTGTCCTGAGGATGAATGGGAAGATGGGGAACCAATGAGAGGCTAGCTCTAGGTGTTGGGACAGGCACAGGTCACTCTATTTTCCCATCAGGAAGAAGAATTAACCACAGGCTCAGCTGCCCCCCGGAACCAGCACAGGGCCTGAAACCATCCTGCGCTTTTACGGCCAGCTCCCAAAAAGCGAGTTGTAAAATGGAGCTTCAGGGCACTGCAATTCACAAACCTGCAGAGTTATAAATGATAACTCTCGTCCACAAATATATTGAGGGAAGGCAAAGAAGAGGATTTGAAATCAAGGCAGAATTGCAGGAAACAGATTTCAGGAGGTAGATTCGAATCGCCTTTAAAGCACATGAAAAGCAGCAAAACGTTGACAATGAGGCCCTTGGCCAAAAAGGGCGTATGCGTTTTTTCCTGAATATATTCAGGAAAAAACGCATACGCCCTTTTTGGCCAACCAAGCAACCTGGAAAGGCAAATCAGCGCTACAAAGAAGTCTCGCTTCCCATCGGTCAAAAGGGCCATGCTGAGAAAAGTGTCAAAACCAGAAATGCAGGACAGGCCATGGAGAAATGGGAGCCTTGCTACGCTGATGGGCGGGATGTAAATTGCCAACAGCCACGCTGGAGAAGGGTACAGTGTGTCCTGAAACATCTAAAAAACACAGCTTAGAGCGCTAAGGGCACTTCCACGCATGGGGGTATAAATTGGGAAAATTAAAAATCAGCAAGACACAAGCACACCAAAGTTTAGGGCTGCTCTGTTGCCAAGGACCTCCACTTCATTCCACCTTCAATATCCCAGGAAAGAGAAAAATGGATAAAGAAGTTGTGGTCCTTATGTACAATGGAATATCACTCAGCCATGAAATCAATGTCATAAGGCTAGTAGCAGCATGATGAGTGGATTTAGGTACGTCGATTCTAAGTGAAATAAGTCACACAGAAAAGGACACTTCTCATAAGATATCACTTATACAGGGAAAGTAAAAACCATTACACTTGAACTGAATTCCAAAACAGAACAGAGTCACACATGCAGAAAACACACTATGGCTGCTTAACAGGAAAAGTGAGGTGGGGTGATACATAAAACAAGGGTTTCAAATTAGCTGAGATACCGTTCCATAAACCCAACATGTAATAGACAAGACCTACTCCTTGCTCAGAGAACTGGACTTAACACCCCCTATTCACCACACAAGGATATATCTGACTAGTAATAATCTTAAAACCTATGTATTGAAATCTCTCTGTTAGTGTGTCAAGTGGGTGTAAAGCGGCATAAACACAGCAGTGAAAAGCAGGTAAACCCCATTATAAAAATAAATTACTTTTAAAAACCCATGAAACAAAGACAGAGAAAGAGAGAGAAATTCTTACACAATTCGTTCAGGGGCTGTGATGCAACCCGGATTGACCATATCTAGACCCACAGCTGGATGAGACATAAGGGTGGACACTCTTGGGGCTGAGAGGTTTGGTGAGGTTGGGTGAGCAAACGCAGACCCTTTAAAGTAATACTGTGTGGTACCCATCCCATGTGTCCCAAATCTCCAGGTTCAAGGGCATCTTCCTACATCGAAAACATGCATGAGAAACCCAGAAGATGGTACACCGTGTGATGGGGAAAGCTTTCTAAAACGCACCTCATTTGTCATCTCCTTGAGCTCGGGTTCGCAATTCCAGCCACTTTACTAGCAATCTCCCTACTTGGAGTATCAGCACCTTTAACCTCCTGTTCCGTACAGGTTGCAATTTGTCCTGAGGATGAACGGGAAGACGGGGAAGCAATGAGAGACTAGCTCTTGGTATTGGGACAGACACAGGTCACTCTATTTTCCCATCAGGAAGAAGAATTATCCACAGGCTCAGCCTGCCCCCCAGAACCAGAACAGGGCCTGAAGCCATCCTGCGCTTTTGCGGCCAGCTCCCAAAAAAGCAAGTTGTAAAATGGAGCTTCAGGGCACTGCAATTCACAAACCTGCAGTGTTATACATGATAACTCTCGTCCACAAATATATTGAGGGAAGGCAAAGAAGAGGATTTGAAATCAAGGCAGAATTGCAGGAAACAGATTTCAGGAGGTAGATTCGAATCGCCTTTAAAGCACATGAAAAGCGGCAAAACGTTGACAATGATGCCCTTGGCCAAAAAGGGCTTATGCGTTTTTTCCTGAATATATTCAGGAAAAAACGCATACGCCCTTTTTGGCCAACCAAGCAACCTGGAAAGGCAAATCAGCGCTACAAAGAAGTCTCGCTGCCCATCGGTCAAAAGGGCCATGCTGAGAAAAGTGTCAAAACCAGAAATGCAGAACAGGCCATGGAGAAATGGGAGCCTTGCTACGCTGATGGGCGGAATGTAAATTGCCAACAGCCACGCTGGAGAAGGGTACGGTGTGTCCTGAAACATCTAAAAAACACAGCTTAGAGCGCATAGGGCACTTCCACGCATGGGGGTATAAATTGGGAAAATTAAAAATCAGCAAGACACAAGCACACCAAAGTTTAGGGCTGCTCTGTTGCCAAGGACCTCCACTTCATTCCACCTTCAATATCCCAGGAAAGAGAAAAATGGATAAAGAAGTTGTGGTCCTTATGTACAATGGAATATCACTCAGCCATGAAATCAATGTCATAAGGCTAGTAGCAGCATGATGAGTGGATTTAGGTACGACGATTCTAAGTGAAATAAGTCACACAGAAAAGGACACTTCTCATAAGATATCACTTATACAGGGAAAGTAAAAACCATTACACTTGAACTGAATTCCAAAACAGAACAGAGTCACACATGCAGAAAACACACTATGGCTGCTTAACAGGAAAGGTGAGGTGGGGTGATACATAAAACAAGGGTTTCAAATTACCTGAGATACAGTTCCATAAACCCAACATGTAATAGACAAGACCTACTCCTTGCTCAGAGAACTGGACTCAACACCCCCTATTCACCACACAAGGATATATCTGACTAGTAATAATCTTAAAACCTATGTATTGAAATCTCTCTGTTAGTGTGTCAAGTGGGTGTAAAGCGGCATAAACACAGCCGTGAAAAGCAGCTAAACCCCATTATAAAAATAAATTACTTTTAAAAACCCATGAAACAAAGACAGTGAAAGAGAGAGAAATTCTTACACAATTCGTTCAGGGGCTGTGATGGAACCTGGATTGACCATATCTAGACCCACAGCTGGATGAGACATAAGGGTGGACACTCTTGGGGCTGAGAGATTTGGTGAGGCTGGGTGAGCAAACGCAGACCCTTTAAAGTAATACTGCGTGGTACCCATCGCATGGGTCCCAAATCTCGAGGTTCAAGGGCATCTTCCTACATGGAAAACATGCATGAGAAACCCAGAAGATGGTACACCGTGTGATGGGGAAAGGTTCCTAAAACGCACCTCATTTCTCATCTCCTTGTGCTCGGGTTCGCCATTCCAGCCACTTTACTAGCAATCTCCCTACTTGGAGCATCAGCACCTTTAACCTCCTGTTCCGTACAGGTTGCAATTTGTCCTGAGGATGAATGGGAAGATGGGGAACCAATGAGAGGCTAGCTCTAGGTGTTGGGACAGGCACAGGTCACTCTATTTTCCCATCAGGAAGAAGAATTAACCACAGGCTCAGCTGCCCCCCGGAACCAGCACAGGGCCTGAAACCATCCTGCGCTTTTACGGCCAGCTCCCAAAAAGCGAGTTGTAAAATGGAGCTTCAGGGCACTGCAATTCACAAACCTGCAGAGTTATAAATGATAACTCTCGTCCACAAATATATTGAGGGAAGGCAAAGAAGAGGATTTGAAATCAAGGCAGAATTGCAGGAAACAGATTTCAGGAGGTAGATTCGAATCGCCTTTAAAGCACATGAAAAGCAGCAAAACGTTGACAATGAGGCCCTTGGCCAAAAAGGGCGTATGCGTTTTTTCCTGAATATATTCAGGAAAAAACGCATATGCCCTTTTTGGCCAACCAAGCAACCTGGAAAGGCAAATCAGCGCTACAAAGAAGTCTCGCTTCCCATCGGTCAAAAGGGCCATGCTGAGAAAAGTGTCAAAACCAGAAATGCAGGACAGGCCATGGAGAAATGGGAGCCTTGCTACGCTGATGGGCGGGATGTAAATTGCCAACAGCCACGCTGGAGAAGGGTACAGTGTGTCCTGAAACATCTAAAAAACACAGCTTAGAGCGCTAAGGGCACTTCCACGCATGGGGGTATAAATTGGGAAAATTAAAAATCAGCAAGACACAAGCACACCAAAGTTTAGGGCTGCTCTGTTGCCAAGGACCTCCACTTCATTCCACCTTCAATATCCCAGGAAAGAGAAAAATGGATAAAGAAGTTGTGGTCCTTATGTACAATGGAATATCACTCAGCCATGAAATCAATGTCATAAGGCTAGTAGCAGCATGATGAGTGGATTTAGGTACGTCGATTCTAAGTGAAATAAGTCACACAGAAAAGGACACTTCTCATAAGATATCACTTATACAGGGAAAGTAAAAACCATTACACTTGAACTGAATTCCAAAACAGAACAGAGTCACACATGCAGAAAACACACTATGGCTGCTTAACAGGAAAAGTGAGGTGGGGTGATACATAAAACAAGGGTTTCAAATTAGCTGAGATACCGTTCCATAAACCCAACATGTAATAGACAAGACCTACTCCTTGCTCAGAGAACTGGACTTAACACCCCCTATTCACCACACAAGGATATATCTGACTAGTAATAATCTTAAAACCTATGTATTGAAATCTCTCTGTTAGTGTGTCAAGTGGGTGTAAAGCGGCATAAACACAGCAGTGAAAAGCAGGTAAACCCCATTATAAAAATAAATTACTTTTAAAAACCCATGAAACAAAGACAGAGAAAGAGAGAGAAATTCTTACACAATTCGTTCAGGGGCTGTGATGCAACCCGGATTGACCATATCTAGACCCACAGCTGGATGAGACATAAGGGTGGACACTCTTGGGGCTGAGAGGTTTGGTGAGGTTGGGTGAGCAAACGCAGACCCTTTAAAGTAATACTGTGTGGTACCCATCCCATGTGTCCCAAATCTCCAGGTTCAAGGGCATCTTCCTACATCGAAAACATGCATGAGAAACCCAGAAGATGGTACACCGTGTGATGGGGAAAGCTTTCTAAAACGCACCTCATTTGTCATCTCCTTGAGCTCGGGTTCGCAATTCCAGCCACTTTACTAGCAATCTCCCTACTTGGAGTATCAGCACCTTTAACCTCCTGTTCCGTACAGGTTGCAATTTGTCCTGAGGATGAACGGGAAGACGGGGAAGCAATGAGAGACTAGCTCTTGGTATTGGGACAGACACAGGTCACTCTATTTTCCCATCAGGAAGAAGAATTATCCACAGGCTCAGCCTGCCCCCCAGAACCAGAACAGGGCCTGAAGCCATCCTGCGCTTTTGCGGCCAGCTCCCAAAAAAGCAAGTTGTAAAATGGAGCTTCAGGGCACTGCAATTCACAAACCTGCAGAGTTATAAATGATAACTCTCGTCCACAAATATATTGAGGGAAGGCAAAGAAGAGGATTTGAAATCAAGGCAGAATTGCAGGAAACAGATTTCAGGAGGTAGATTCGAATCGCCTTTAAAGCACATGAAAAGCGGCAAAACGTTGACAATGATGCCCTTGGCCAAAAAGGGCGTATGCGTTTTTTCCTGAATATATTCAGGAAAAAACGCATACGCCCTTTTTGGCCAACCAAGCAACCTGGAAAGGCAAATCAGCGCTACAAAGAAGTCTCGCTGCCCATCGGTCAAAAGGGCCATGCTGAGAAAAGTGTCAAAACCAGAAATGCAGAACAGGCCATGGAGAAATGGGAGCCTTGCTACGCTGATGGGCGGAATGTAAATTGCCAACAGCCACGCTGGAGAAGGGTACGGTGTGTCCTGAAACATCTAAAAAACACAGCTTAGAGCGCATAGGGCACTTCCACGCATGGGGGTATAAATTGGGAAAATTAAAAATCAGCAAGACACAAGCACACCAAAGTTTAGGGCTGCTCTGTTGCCAAGGACCTCCACTTCATTCCACCTTCAATATCCCAGGAAAGAGAAAAATGGATAAAGAAGTTGTGGTCCTTATGTACAATGGAATATCACTCAGCCATGAAATCAATGTCATAAGGCTAGTAGCAGCATGATGAGTGGATTTAGGTACGACGATTCTAAGTGAAATAAGTCACACAGAAAAGGACACTTCTCATAAGATATCACTTATACAGGGAAAGTAAAAACCATTACACTTGAACTGAATTCCAAAACAGAACAGAGTCACACATGCAGAAAACACACTATGGCTGCTTAACAGGAAAGGTGAGGTGGGGTGATACATAAAACAAGGGTTTCAAATTACCTGAGATACAGTTCCATAAACCCAACATGTAATAGACAAGACCTACTCCTTGCTCAGAGAACTGGACTCAACACCCCCTATTCACCACACAAGGATATATCTGACTAGTAATAATCTTAAAACCTATGTATTGAAATCTCTCTGTTAGTGTGTCAAGTGGGTGTAAAGCGGCATAAACACAGCCGTGAAAAGCAGCTAAACCCCATTATAAAAATAAATTACTTTTAAAAACCCATGAAACAAAGACAGTGAAAGAGAGAGAAATTCTTACACAATTCGTTCAGGGGCTGTGATGGAACCTGGATTGACCATATCTAGACCCACAGCTGGATGAGACATAAGGGTGGACACTCTTGGGGCTGAGAGATTTGGTGAGGCTGGGTGAGCAAACGCAGACCCTTTAAAGTAATACTGCGTGGTACCCATCGCATGGGTCCCAAATCTCGAGGTTCAAGGGCATCTTCCTACATGGAAAACATGCATGAGAAACCCAGAAGATGGTACACCGTGTGATGGGGAAAGGTTCCTAAAACGCACCTCATTTCTCATCTCCTTGTGCTCGGGTTCGCCATTCCAGCCACTTTACTAGCAATCTCCCTACTTGGAGCATCAGCACCTTTAACCTCCTGTTCCGTACAGGTTGCAATTTGTCCTGAGGATGAATGGGAAGATGGGGAACCAATGAGAGGCTAGCTCTAGGTGTTGGGACAGGCACAGGTCACTCTATTTTCCCATCAGGAAGAAGAATTAACCACAGGCTCAGCTGCCCCCCGGAACCAGCACAGGGCCTGAAACCATCCTGCGCTTTTACGGCCAGCTCCCAAAAAGCGAGTTGTAAAATGGAGCTTCAGGGCACTGCAATTCACAAACCTGCAGAGTTATAAATGATAACTCTCGTCCACAAATATATTGAGGGAAGGCAAAGAAGAGGATTTGAAATCAAGGCAGAATTGCAGGAAACAGATTTCAGGAGGTAGATTCGAATCGCCTTTAAAGCACATGAAAAGCAGCAAAACGTTGACAATGAGGCCCTTGGCCAAAAAGGGCGTATGCGTTTTTTCCTGAATATATTCAGGAAAAAACGCATACGCCCTTTTTGGCCAACCAAGCAACCTGGAAAGGCAAATCAGCGCTACAAAGAAGTCTCGCTTCCCATCGGTCAAAAGGGCCATGCTGAGAAAAGTGTCAAAACCAGAAATGCAGGACAGGCCATGGAGAAATGGGAGCCTTGCTACGCTGATGGGCGGGATGTAAATTGCCAACAGCCACGCTGGAGAAGGGTACAGTGTGTCCTGAAACATCTAAAAAACACAGCTTAGAGCGCTAAGGGCACTTCCACGCATGGGGGTATAAATTGGGAAAATTAAAAATCAGCAAGACACAAGCACACCAAAGTTTAGGGCTGCTCTGTTGCCAAGGACCTCCACTTCATTCCACCTTCAATATCCCAGGAAAGAGAAAAATGGATAAAGAAGTTGTGGTCCTTATGTACAATGGAATATCACTCAGCCATGAAATCAATGTCATAAGGCTAGTAGCAGCATGATGAGTGGATTTAGGTACGTCGATTCTAAGTGAAATAAGTCACACAGAAAAGGACACTTCTCATAAGATATCACTTATACAGGGAAAGTAAAAACCATTACACTTGAACTGAATTCCAAAACAGAACAGAGTCACACATGCAGAAAACACACTATGGCTGCTTAACAGGAAAAGTGAGGTGGGGTGATACATAAAACAAGGGTTTCAAATTAGCTGAGATACCGTTCCATAAACCCAACATGTAATAGACAAGACCTACTCCTTGCTCAGAGAACTGGACTTAACACCCCCTATTCACCACACAAGGATATATCTGACTAGTAATAATCTTAAAACCTATGTATTGAAATCTCTCTGTTAGTGTGTCAAGTGGGTGTAAAGCGGCATAAACACAGCAGTGAAAAGCAGCTAAACCCCATTATAAAAATAAATTACTTTTAAAAACCCATGAAACAAAGACAGAGAAAGAGAGAGAAATTCTTACACAATTCGTTCAGGGGCTGTGATGCAACCCGGATTGACCATATCTAGACCCACAGCTGGATGAGACATAAGGGTGGACACTCTTGGGGCTGAGAGGTTTGGTGAGGTTGGGTGAGCAAACGCAGACCCTTTAAAGTAATACTGTGTGGTACCCATCCCATGTGTCCCAAATCTCCAGGTTCAAGGGCATCTTCCTACATCGAAAACATGCATGAGAAACCCAGAAGATGGTACACCGTGTGATGGGGAAAGCTTTCTAAAACGCACCTCATTTGTCATCTCCTTGAGCTCGGGTTCGCAATTCCAGCCACTTTACTAGCAATCTCCCTACTTGGAGTATCAGCACCTTTAACCTCCTGTTCCGTACAGGTTGCAATTTGTCCTGAGGATGAATGGGAAGATGGGAAACCAATGAGAGGCTAGCTCTAGGTGTTGGGACAGGCACAGGTCACTCTATTTTCCCATCAGGAAGAAGAATTAACCACAGGCTCAGCTGCCCCCCGGAACCAGCACAGGGCCTGAAACCATCCTGCGCTTTTACGGCCAGCTCCCAAAAAGCGAGTTGTAAAATGGAGCTTCAGGGCACTGCAATTCACAAACCTGCAGAGTTATAAATGATAACTCTCGTCCACAAATATATTGAGGGAAGGCAAAGAAGAGGATTTGAAATCAAGGCAGAATTGCAGGAAACAGATTTCAGGAGGTAGATTCGAATCGCCTTTAAAGCACATGAAAAGCGGCAAAACGTTGACAATGATGCCCTTGGCCAAAAAGGGCGTATGCGTTTTTTCCTGAATATATTCAGGAAAAAACGCATACGCCCTTTTTGGCCAACCAAGTAACCTGGAAAGGCAAATCAGCGCTACAAAGAAGTCTCGCTGCCCATCGGTCAAAAGGGCCATGCTGAGAAAAGTGTCAAAACCAGAAATGCAGAACAGGCCATGGAGAAATGGGAGCCTTGCTACGCTGATGGGCGGAATGTAAATTGCCAACAGCCACGCTGGAGAAGGGTACGGTGTGTCCTGAAACATCTAAAAAACACAGCTTACAGCGCATAGGGCACTTCCACGCATGGGGGTATAAATTGGGAAAATTAAAAATCAGCAAGACACAAGCACACCAAAGTTTAGGGCTGCTCTGTTGCCAAGGACCTCCACTTCATTCCACCTTAAATATCCCAGGAAAGAGAAAAATGGATAAAGAAGTTGTGGTCCTTATGTACAATGGAATATCACTCAGCCATGAAATCAATGTCATAAGGCTAGTAGCAGCATGATGAGTGGATTTAGGTACGACGATTCTAAGTGAAATAAGTCACACAGAAAAGGACACTTCTCATAAGATATCACTTATACAGGGAAAGTAAAAACCATTACACTTGAACTGAATTCCAAAACAGAACAGAGTCACACATGCAGAAAACACACTATGGCTGCTTAACAGGAAAGGTGAGGTGGGGTGATACATAAAACAAGGGTTTCAAATTACCTGAGATACAGTTCCATAAACCCAACATGTAATAGACAAGACCTACTCCTTGCTCAGAGAACTGGACTCAACACCCCCTATTCACCACACAAGGATATATCTGACTAGTAATAATCTTAAAACCTATGTATTGAAATCTCTCTGTCAGTGTGTCAAGTGGGTGTAAAGCGGCATAAACACAGCCGTGAAAAGCAGCTAAACCCCATTATAAAAATAAATTACTTTTAAAAACCCATGAAACAAAGACAGTGAAAGAGAGAGAAATTCTTACACAATTCGTTCAGGGGCTGTGATGGAACCTGGATTGACCATATCTAGACCCACAGCTGGATGAGACATAAGGGTGGACACTCTTGGGGCTGAGAGATTTGGTGAGGCTGGGTGAGCAAACGCAGACCCTTTAAAGTAATACTGCGTGGTACCCATCGCATGGGTCCCAAATCTCGAGGTTCAAGGGCATCTTCCTACATCGAAAACATGCATGAGAAACCCAGAAGATGGTACACCGTGTGATGGGGAAAGGTTCCTAAAACGCACCTCATTTCTCATCTCCTTGTGCTCGGGTTCGCCATTCCAGCCACTTTACTAGCAATCTCCCTACTTGGAGCATCAGCACCTTTAACCTCCTGTTCCGTACAGGTTGCAATTTGTCCTGAGGATGAATGGGAAGATGGGGAACCAATGAGAGGCTAGCTCTAGGTGTTGGGACAGGCACAGGTCACTCTATTTTCCCATCAGGAAGAAGAATTAACCACAGGCTCAGCTGCCCCCCGGAACCAGCACAGGGCCTGAAACCATCCTGCGCTTTTACGGCCAGCTCCCAAAAAGCGAGTTGTAAAATGGAGCTTCAGGGCACTGCAATTCACAAACCTGCAGAGTTATAAATGATAACTCTCGTCCACAAATATATTGAGGGAAGGCAAAGAAGAGGATTTGAAATCAAGGCAGAATTGCAGGAAACAGATTTCAGGAGGTAGATTCGAATCGCCTTTAAAGCACATGAAAAGCAGCAAAACGTTGACAATGAGGCCCTTGGCCAAAAAGGGCGTATGCGTTTTTTCCTGAATATATTCAGGAAAAAACGCATACGCCCTTTTTGGCCAACCAAGCAACCTGGAAAGGCAAATCAGCGCTACAAAGAAGTCTCGCTTCCCATCGGTCAAAAGGGCCATGCTGAGAAAAGTGTCAAAACCAGAAATGCAGGACAGGCCATGGAGAAATGGGAGCCTTGCTACGCTGATGGGCGGGATGTAAATTGCCAACAGCCACGCTGGAGAAGGGTACAGTGTGTCCTGAAACATCTAAAAAACACAGCTTAGAGCGCTAAGGGCACTTCCACGCATGGGGGTATAAATTGGGAAAATTAAAAATCAGCAAGACACAAGCACACCAAAGTTTAGGGCTGCTCTGTTGCCAAGGACCTCCACTTCATTCCACCTTCAATATCCCAGGAAAGAGAAAAATGGATAAAGAAGTTGTGGTCCTTATGTACAATGGAATATCACTCAGCCATGAAATCAATGTCATAAGTCTAGTAGCAGCATGATGAGTGGATTTAGGTACGTCGATTCTAAGTGAAATAAGTCACACAGAAAAGGACACTTCTCATAAGATATCACTTATACAGGGAAAGTAAAAACCATTACACTTGAACTGAATTACAAAACAGAACAGAGTCACACATGCAGAAAACACACTATGGCTGCTTAACAGGAAAGGTGAGGTGGGGTGATACATAAAACAAGGGTTTCAAATTACCTGAGATACAGTTCCATAAACCCAACATGTAATAGACAAGACCTACTCCTTGCTCAGAGAACTGGACTCAACACCCCCTATTCACCACACAAGGATATATCTGACTAGTAATAATCTTAAAACCTATGTATTGAAATCTCTCTGTTAGTGTGTCAAGTGGGTGTAAAGCGGCATAAACACAGCAGTGAAAAGCAGCTAAACCCCATTATAAAAATAAATTACTTTTAAAAACCCATGAAACAAAGACAGAGAAAGAGAGAGAAATTCTTACACAATTCGTTCAGGGGCTGTGATGCAACCCGGATTGACCATATCTAGACCCACAGCTGGATGAGACATAAGGGTGGACACTCTTGGGGCTGAGAGGTTTGGTGAGGTTGGGTGAGCAAACGCAGACCCTTTAAAGTAATACTGTGTGGTACCCATCCCATGGGTCCCAAATCTCCAGGTTCAAGGGCATCTTCCTACATCGAAAACATGCATGAGAAACCCAGAAGATGGTACACCGTGTGATGGGGAAAGCTTTCTAAAACGCACCTCATTTGTCATCTCCTTGAGCTCGGGTTCGCAATTCCAGCCACTTTACTAGCAATCTCCCTACTTGGAGTATCAGCACCTTTAACCTCCTGTTCCGTACAGGTTGCAATTTGTCCTGAGGATGAACGGGAAGACGGGGAAGCAATGAGAGACTAGCTCTTGGTATTGGGACAGACACAGGTCACTCTATTTTCCCATCAGGAAGAAGAATTATCCACAGGCTCAGCCTGCCCCCCAGAACCAGAACAGGGCCTGAAGCCATCCTGCGCTTTTGCGGCCAGCTCCCTAAAAAGCAAGTTGTAAAATGGAGCTTCAGGGCACTGCAATTCACAAACCTGCAGAGTTATAAATGATAACTCTCGTCCACAAATATATTGAGGGAAGGCAAAGAAGAGGATTTGAAATCAAGGCAGAATTGCAGGAAACAGATTTCAGGAGGTAGATTCGAATCGCCTTTAAAGCACATGAAAAGCGGCAAAACGTTGACAATGATGCCCTTGGCCAAAAAGGGCGTATGCGTTTTTTCCTGAATATATTCAGGAAAAAACGCATACGCCCTTTTTGGCCAACCAAGCAACCTGGAAAGGCAAATCAGCGCTACAAAGAAGTCTCGCTGCCCATCGGTCAAAAGGGCCATGCTGAGAAAAGTGTCAAAACCAGAAATGCAGAACAGGCCATGGAGAAATGGGAGCCTTGCTACGCTGATGGGCGGAATGTAAATTGCCAACAGCCACGCTGGAGAAGGGTACGGTGTGTCCTGAAACATCTAAAAAACACAGCTTAGAGCGCATAGGGCACTTCCACGCATGGGGGTATAAATTGGGAAAATTAAAAATCAGCAAGACACAAGCACACCAAAGTTTAGGGCTGCTCTGTTGCCAAGGACCTCCACTTCATTCCACCTTAAATATCCCAGGAAAGAGAAAAATGGATAAAGAAGTTGTGGTCCTTATGTACAATGGAATATCACTCAGCCATGAAATCAATGTCATAAGGCTAGTAGCAGCATGATGAGTGGATTTAGGTACGACGATTCTAAGTGAAATAAGTCACACAGAAAAGGACACTTCTCATATCACTTATACAGGGAAAGTAAAAACCATTACACTTGAACTGAATTCCAAAACAGAACAGAGTCACACATGCAGAAAACACACTATGGCTGCTTAACAGGAAAGGTGAGGTGGGGTGATACATAAAACAAGGGTTTCAAATTACCTGAGATACAGTTCCATAAACCCAACATGTAATAGACAAGACCTACTCCTTGCTCAGAGAACTGGACTTAACACCCCCTATTCACCACACAAGGATATATCTGACTAGTAATAATCTTAAAACCTATGTATTGAAATCTCTCTGTTAGTGTGTCAAGTGGGTGTAAAGCGGCATAAACACAGCAGTGAAAAGCAGCTAAACCCCATTATAAAAATAAATTACTTTTAAAAACCCATGAAACAAAGACAGAGAAAGAGAGAGAAATTCTTACACAATTCGTTCAGGGGCTGTGATGGAACCTGGATTGACCATATCTAGACCCACAGCTGGATGAGACATAAGGGTGGACACTCTTGGGGCTGAGAGATTTGGTGAGGCTGGGTGAGCAAACGCAGACCCTTTAAAGTAATACTGCGTGGTACCCATCGCATGGGTCCCAAATCTCGAGGTTCAAGGGCATCTTCCTACATCGAAAACATGCATGAGAAACCCAGAAGATGGTACACCGTGTGATGGGGAAAGGTTCCTAAAACGCACCTCATTTCTCATCTCCTTGTGCTCGGGTTCGCCATTCCAGCCACTTTACTAGCAATCTCCCTACTTGGAGCATCAGCACCTTTAACCTCCTGTTCCGTACAGGTTGCAATTTGTCCTGAGGATGAATGGGAAGATGGGGAACCAATGAGAGGCTAGCTCTAGGTGTTGGGACAGGCACAGGTCACTCTATTTTCCCATCAGGAAGAAGAATTAACCACAGGCTCAGCTGCCCCCCGGAACCAGCACAGGGCCTGAAACCATCCTGCGCTTTTACGGCCAGCTCCCAAAAAGCGAGTTGTAAAATGGAGCTTCAGGGCACTGCAATTCACAAACCTGCAGAGTTATAAATGATAACTCTCGTCCACAAATATATTGAGGGAAGGCAAAGAAGAGGATTTGAAATCAAGGCAGAATTGCAGGAAACAGATTTCAGGAGGTAGATTCGAATCGCCTTTAAAGCACATGAAAAGCAGCAAAACGTTGACAATGAGGCCCTTGGCCAAAAAGGGCGTATGCGTTTTTTCCTGAATATATTCAGGAAAAAACGCATACGCCCTTTTTGGCCAACCAAGCAACCTGGAAAGGCAAATCAGCGCTACAAAGAAGTCTCGCTTCCCATCGGTCAAAAGGGCCATGCTGAGAAAAGTGTCAAAACCAGAAATGCAGGACAGGCCATGGAGAAATGGGAGGCTTGCTACGCTGATGGGCGGGATGTAAATTGCCAACAGCCACGCTGGAGAAGGGTACAGTGTGTCCTGAAACATCTAAAAAACACAGCTTAGAGCGCTAAGGGCACTTCCACGCATGGGGGTATAAATTGGGAAAATTAAAAATCAGCAAGACACAAGCACACCAAAGTTTAGGGCTGCTCTGTTGCCAAGGACCTCCACTTCATTCCACGTTAAATATCCCAGGAAAGAGAAAAATGGATAAAGAAGTTGTGGTCCTTATGTACAATGGAATATCACTCAGCCATGAAATCAATGTCATAAGGCTAGTAGCAGCATGATGAGTGGATTTAGGTACGTCGATTCTAAGTGAAATAAGTCACACAGAAAAGGACACTTCTCATATCACTTATACAGGGAAAGTAAAAACCATTACACTTGAACTGAATTCCAAAACAGAACAGAGTCACACATGCAGAAAACACACTATGGCTGCTTAACAGGAAAGGTGAGGTGGGGTGATACATAAAACAAGGGTTTCAAATTACCTGAGATACAGTTCCATAAACCCAACATGTAATAGACAAGACCTACTCCTTGCTCAGAGAACTGGACTTAACACCCCCTATTCACCACACAAGGATATATCTGACTAGTAATAATCTTAAAACCTATGTATTGAAATCTCTCTGTTAGTGTGTCAAGTGGGTGTAAAGCGGCATAAACACAGCAGTGAAAAGCAGCTAAACCCCATTATAAAAATAAATTACTTTTAAAAACCCATGAAACAAAGACAGAGAAAGAGAGAGAAATTCTTACACAATTCGTTCAGGGGCTGTGATGGAACCTGGATTGACCATATCTAGACCCACAGCTGGATGAGACATAAGGGTGGACACTCTTGGGGCTGAGAGATTTGGTGAGGCTGGGTGAGCAAACGCAGACCCTTTAAAGTAATACTGCGTGGTACCCATCGCATGGGTCCCAAATCTCGAGGTTCAAGGGCATCTTCCTACATCGAAAACATGCATGAGAAACCCAGAAGATGGTACACCGTGTGATGGGGAAAGGTTCCTAAAACGCACCTCATTTCTCATCTCCTTGTGCTCGGGTTCGCCATTCCAGCCACTTTACTAGCAATCTCCCTACTTGGAGCATCAGCACCTTTAACCTCCTGTTCCGTACAGGTTGCAATTTGTCCTGAGGATGAATGGGAAGATGGGGAACCAATGAGAGGCTAGCTCTAGGTGTTGGGACAGGCACAGGTCACTCTATTTTCCCATCAGGAAGAAGAATTAACCACAGGCTCAGCTGCCCCCCGGAACCAGCACAGGGCCTGAAACCATCCTGCGCTTTTACGGCCAGCTCCCAAAAAGCGAGTTGTAAAATGGAGCTTCAGGGCACTGCAATTCACAAACCTGCAGAGTTATAAATGATAACTCTCGTCCACAAATATATTGAGGGAAGGCAAAGAAGAGGATTTGAAATCAAGGCAGAATTGCAGGAAACAGATTTCAGGAGGTAGATTCGAATCGCCTTTAAAGCACATGAAAAGCAGCAAAACGTTGACAATGAGGCCCTTGGCCAAAAAGGGCGTATGCGTTTTTTCCTGAATATATTCAGGAAAAAACGCATACGCCCTTTTTGGCCAACCAAGCAACCTGGAAAGGCAAATCAGCGCTACAAAGAAGTCTCGCTTCCCATCGGTCAAAAGGGCCATGCTGAGAAAAGTGTCAAAACCAGAAATGCAGGACAGGCCATGGAGAAATGGGAGGCTTGCTACGCTGATGGGCGGGATGTAAATTGCCAACAGCCACGCTGGAGAAGGGTACAGTGTGTCCTGAAACATCTAAAAAACACAGCTTAGAGCGCTAAGGGCACTTCCACGCATGGGGGTATAAATTGGGAAAATTAAAAATCAGCAAGACACAAGCACACCAAAGTTTAGGGCTGCTCTGTTGCCAAGGACCTCCACTTCATTCCACGTTAAATATCCCAGGAAAGAGAAAAATGGATAAAGAAGTTGTGGTCCTTATGTACAATGGAATATCACTCAGCCATGAAATCAATGTCATAAGGCTAGTAGCAGCATGATGAGTGGATTTAGGTACGTCGATTCTAAGTGAAATAAGTCACACAGAAAAGGACACTTCTCATAAGATATCACTTATACAGGGAAAGTAAAAACCATTACACTTGAACTGAATTCCAAAACAGAACAGAGTCACACATGCAGAAAACACACTATGGCTGCTTAACAGGAAAAGTGAGGTGGGGTGATACATAAAACAAGGGTTTCAAATTAGCTGAGATACCGTTCCATAAACCCAACATGTAATAGACAAGACCTACTCCTTGCTCAGAGTACTGGACTTAACACCCCCTATTCACCACACAAGGATATATCTGACTAGTAATAATCTTAAAACCTATGTATTGAAATCTCTCTGTTAGTGTGTCAAGTGGGTGTAAAGCGGCATAAACACAGCAGTGAAAAGCAGGTAAACCCCATTATAAAAATAAATTACTTTTAAAAACCCATGAAACAAAGACAGAGAAAGAGAGAGAAATTCTTACACAATTCGTTCAGGGGCTGTGATGCAACCCGGATTGACCATATCTAGACCCACAGCTGGATGAGACATAAGGGTGGACACTCTTGGGGCTGAGAGGTTTGGTGAGGTTGGGTGAGCAAACGCAGACCCTTTAAAGTAATACTGTGTGGTACCCATCCCATGTGTCCCAAATCTCCAGGTTCAAGGGCATCTTCCTACATCGAAAACATGCATGAGAAACCAAGAAGATGGTACACCGTGTGATGGGGAAAGCTTTCTAAAACGCACCTCATTTGTCATCTCCTTGAGCTCGGGTTCGCAATTCCAGCCACTTTACTAGCAATCTCCCTACTTGGAGTATCAGCACCTTTAACCTCCTGTTCCGTACAGGTTGCAATTTGTCCTGAGGATGAACGGGAAGACGGGGAAGCAATGAGAGACTAGCTCTTGGTATTGGGACAGACACAGGTCACTCTATTTTCCCATCAGGAAGAAGAATTATCCACAGGCTCAGCCTGCCCCCCAGAACCAGAACAGGGCCTGAAGCCATCCTGCGCTTTTGCGGCCAGCTCCCAAAAAAGCAAGTTGTAAAATGGAGCTTCAGGGCACTGCAATTCACAAACCTGCAGAGTTATAAATGATAACTCTCGTCCACAAATATATTGAGGGAAGGCAAAGAAGAGGATTTGAAATCAAGGCAGAATTGCAGGAAACAGATTTCAGGAGGTAGATTCGAATCGCCTTTAAAGCACATGAAAAGCGGCAAAACGTTGACAATGATGCCCTTGGCCAAAAAGGGCGTATGCGTTTTTTCCTGAATATATTCAGGAAAAAACGCATACGCCCTTTTGGCCAACCAAGCAACCTGGAAAGGCAAATCAGCACTACAAAGAAGTCTCCCTGCCCATCGGTCAAAAGGGCCATGCTGAGAAAAGTGTCAAAACCAGAAATGCAGAACAGGCCATGGAGAAATGGGAGCCTTGCTACGCTGATGGGCGGAATGTAAATTGCCAACAGCCACGCTGGAGAAGGGTACGGTGTGTCCTGAAACATCTAAAAAACACAGCTTACAGCGCATAGGGCACTTCCACGCATGGGGGTATAAATTGGGAAAATTAAAAATCAGCAAGACACAAGCACACCAAAGTTTAGGGCTGCTCTGTTGCCAAGGACCTCCACTTCATTCCACCTTAAATATCCCAGGAAAGAGAAAAATGGATAAAGAAGTTGTGGTCCTTATGTACAATGGAATATCACTCAGCCATGAAATCAATGTCATAAGGCTAGTAGCAGCATGATGAGTGGATTTAGGTACGACGATTCTAAGTGAAATAAGTCACACAGAAAAGGACACTTCTCATAAGATATCACTTATACAGGGAAAGTAAAAACCATTACACTTGAACTGAATTCCAAAACAGAACAGAGTCACACATGCAGAAAACACACTATGGCTGCTTAACAGGAAAGGTGAGGTGGGGTGATACATAAAACAAGGGTTTCAAATTACCTGAGATACAGTTCCATAAACCCAACATGTAATAGACAAGACCTACTCCTTGCTCAGAGAACTGGACTCAACACCCCCTATTCACCACACAAGGATATATCTGACTAGTAATAATCTTAAAACCTATGTATTGAAATCTCTCTGTTAGTGTGTCAAGTGGGTGTAAAGCGGCATAAACACAGCCGTGAAAAGCAGCTAAACCCCATTATAAAAATAAATTACTTTTAAAAACCCATGAAACAAAGACAGTGAAAGAGAGAGAAATTCTTACACAATTCGTTCAGGGGCTGTGATGGAACCTGGATTGACCATATCTAGACCCACAGCTGGATGAGACATAAGGGTGGACACTCTTGGGGCTGAGAGATTTGGTGAGGCTGGGTGAGCAAACGCAGACCCTTTAAAGTAATACTGCGTGGTACCCATCGCATGGGTCCCAAATCTCGAGGTTCAAGGGCATCTTCCTACATCGAAAACATGCATGAGAAACCCAGAAGATGGTACACCGTGTGATGGGGAAAGGTTCCTAAAACGCACCTCATTTCTCATCTCCTTGTGCTCGGGTTCGCCATTCCAGCCACTTTACTAGCAATCTCCCTACTTGGAGCATCAGCACCTTTAACTTCCTGTTCCGTACAGGTTGCAATTTGTCCTGAGGATGAAGGGGAAGATGGGGAACCAATGAGAGACTAGCACTTGGTGTTGAGACAGGCACAGGTCACTCTATTTTCCCATCAGGAAGAAGAATTAACCACAGGCTCAGCTGCCCCCCGGAACCAGCACAGGGCCTGAAACCATCCTGCGCTTTTACGGCCAGCTCCCAAAAAGCGAGTTGTAAAATGGAGCTTCAGGGCACTGCAATTCACAAACCTGCAGAGTTATAAATGATAACTCTCGTCCACAAATATATTGAGGGAAGGCAAAGAAGAGGATTTGAAATCAAGGCAGAATTGCAGGAAACAGATTTCAGGAGGTAGATTCGAATCGCCTTTAAAGCACATGAAAAGCAGCAAAACGTTGACAATGAGGCCCTTGGCCAAAAAGGGCGTATGCGTTTTTTCCTGAATATATTCAGGAAAAAACGCATACGCCCTTTTTGGCCAACCAAGCAACCTGGAAAGGCAAATCAGCGCTACAAAGAAGTCTCGCTTCCCATCGGTCAAAAGGGCCATGCTGAGAAAAGTGTCAAAACCAGAAATGCAGGACAGGCCATGGAGAAATGGGAGGCTTGCTACGCTGATGGGCGGGATGTAATTTGCCAACAGCCACGCTGGAGAAGGGTACAGTGTGTCCTGAAACATCTAAAAAACACAGCTTAGAGCGCTAAGGGCACTTCCACGCATGGGGGTATAAATTGGGAAAATTAAAAATCAGCAAGACACAAGCACACCAAAGTTTAGGGCTGCTCTGTTGCCAAGGACCTCCACTTCATTCCACCTTAAATATCCCAGGAAAGAGAAAAATGGATAAAGAAGTTGTGGTCCTTATGTACAATGGAATATCACTCAGCCATGAAATCAATGTCATAAGGCTAGTAGCAGCATGATGAGTGGATTTAGGTACGTCGATTCTAAGTGAAACAAGTCACACAGAAAAGGACACTTCTCATAAGATATCACTTATACAGGGAAAGTAAAAACCGTTACACTTGAACTGAACTACAAAACAGAACAGAGTCACACATGCAGAAAACACACTATGGCTGCTTAACAGGAAAGGTGAGGTGGGGTGATACATAAAACAAGGGTTTCAAATGAGCTGAGATACCGTTCCATAAACCCAATATGTAATAGACAAGACCTACTCCTTGCTCAGAGAACTGGACTCAACACCCCCTATTCACCACACAAGGATATATCTGACTAGTAATAATCTTAAAACCTATATATTGAAATCTCTCTGTTAGTGTGTCAAGTGGGTGTAAAGCGGCATAAACACAGCCGTGAAAAGCAGTTAAACCCCATTATAAAAATAAATTACTTTTAAAAACCCATGAAACAAAGACAGTGAAAGAGAGAGAAATTCTTACACAATTCGTTCAGGGGCTGTGATGGAACCTGGATTGACCATATCTAGACCCACAGCTGGATGAGACATAAGGGTGGACACTCTTGGGGCTGAGAGATTTGGTGAGGCTGGGTGAGCAAACGCAGACCCTTTGAAGTAATACTGCGTGGTACCCATCGCATGGGTCCCAAATCTCGAGGTTCAAGGGCATCTTCCTACATCGAAAACATGCATGAGAAACCCAGAAGATGGTACACCGTGTGATGGGGAAAGGTTCCTAAAACGCACCTCATTTCTCATCTCCTTGTGCTCGGGTTCGCCATTCCAGCCACTTTACTAGCAATCTCCCTACTTGGAGCATCAGCACCTTTAACCTCCTGTTCCGTACAGGTTGCAATTTGTCCTGAGGATGAATGGGAAGATGGGGAACCAATGAGAGGCTAGCTCTAGGTGTTGGGACAGGCACAGGTCACTCTATTTTCCCATCAGGAAGAAGAATTAACCACAGGCTCAGCTGCCCCCCGGAACCAGCACAGGGCCTGAAACCATCCTGCGCTTTTACGGCCAGCTCCCAAAAAGCGAGTTGTAAAATGGAGCTTCAGGGCACTGCAATTCACAAACCTGCAGAGTTATAAATGATAACTCTCGTCCACAAATATATTGAGGGAAGGCAAAGAAGAGGATTTGAAATCAAGGCAGAATTGCAGGAAACAGATTTCAGGAGGTAGATTCGAATCGCCTTTAAAGCACATGAAAAGCAGCAAAACGTTGACAATGAGGCCCTTGGCCAAAAAGGGCGTATGCGTTTTTTCCTGAATATATTCAGGAAAAAACGCATACGCCCTTTTTGGCCAACCAAGCAACCTGGAAAGGCAAATCAGCGCTACAAAGAAGTCTCGCTTCCCATCGGTCAAAAGGGCCATGCTGAGAAAAGTGTCAAAACCAGAAATGCAGGACAGGCCATGGAGAAATGGGAGCCTTGCTACGCTGATGGGCGGGATGTAAATTGCCAACAGCCACGCTGGAGAAGGGTACAGTGTGTCCTGAAACATCTAAAAAACACAGCTTAGAGCGCTAAGGGCACTTCCACGCATGGGGGTATAAATTGGGAAAATTAAAAATCAGCAAGACACAAGCACACCAAAGTTTAGGGCTGCTCTGTTGCCAAGGACCTCCACTTCATTCCACGTTAAATATCCCAGGAAAGAGAAAAATGGATAAAGAAGTTGTGGTCCTTATGTACAATGGAATATCACTCAGCCATGAAATCAATGTCATAAGGCTAGTAGCAGCATGATGAGTGGATTTAGGTACGTCGATTCTAAGTGAAATAAGTCACACAGAAAAGGACACTTCTCATAAGATATCACTTATACAGGGAAAGTAAAAACCATTACACTTGAACTGAATTCCAAAACAGAACAGAGTCACACATGCAGAAAACACACTATGGCTGCTTAACAGGAAAGGTGAGGTGGGGTGATACATAAAACAAGGGTTTCAAATGAGCTGAGATACCGTTCCATAAACCCAATATGTAATAGACAAGACCTACTCCTTGCTCAGAGAACTGGACTCAACACCCCCTATTCACCACACAAGGATATATCTGACTAGTAATAATCTTAAAACCTATATATTGAAATCTCTCTGTTAGTGTGTCAAGTGGGTGTAAAGCGGCATAAACACAGCCGTGAAAAGCAGTTAAACCCCATTATAAAAATAAATTACTTTTAAAAACCCAGGAAACAAAGACAGTGAAAGAGAGAGAAATTCTTACACAATTCGTTCAGGGGCTGTGATGGAACCTGGATTGACCATATCTAGACCCACAGCTGGATGAGACATAAGGGTGGACACTCTTGGGGCTGAGAGATTTGGTGAGGCTGGGTGAGCAAACGCAGACCCTTTAAAGTAATACTGCGTGGTACCCATCGCATGGGTCCCAAATCTCGAGGTTCAAGGGCATCTTCCTACATCGAAAACATGCATGAGAAACCCAGAAGATGGTACACCGTGTGATGGGGAAAGGTTCCTAAAACGCACCTCATTTCTCATCTCCTTGTGCTCGGGTTCGCCATTCCAGCCACTTTACTAGCAATCTCCCTACTTGGAGCATCAGCACCTTTAACCTCCTGTTCCGTACAGGTTGCAATTTGTCCTGAGGATGAACGGGAAGACGGGGAAGCAATGAGAGACTAGCTCTTGGTATTGGGACAGACACAGGTCACTCTATTTTCCCATCAGGAAGAAGAATTATCCACAGGCTCAGCCTGCCCCCCAGAACCAGAACAGGGCCTGAAGCCATCCTGCGCTTTTGCGGCCAGCTCCCAAAAAAGCAAGTTGTAAAATGGAGCTTCAGGGCACTGCAATTCACAAACCTGCAGAGTTATAAATGATAACTCTCGTCCACAAATATATTGAGGGAAGGCAAAGAAGAGGATTTGAAATCAAGGCAGAATTGCAGGAAACAGATTTCAGGAGGTAGATTCGAATCGCCTTTAAAGCACATGAAAAGCGGCAAAACGTTGACAATGATGCCCTTGGCCAAAAAGGGCGTATGCGTTTTTTCCTGAATATATTCAGGAAAAAACGC
The DNA here is from genome assembly GCF_965194825.1 of Balaenoptera physalus. Lineage (NCBI taxonomy): Eukaryota > Metazoa > Chordata > Mammalia > Artiodactyla > Balaenopteridae > Balaenoptera > Balaenoptera physalus. Next base: position 395,139 of record NW_028126403.1, read on the forward strand.
ATACGCCCTTTTTGGCCAACCAAGCAACCTGGAAAGGCAAATCAGCACTACAAAGAAGTCTCCCTGCCCATCGGTCAAAAGGGCCATGCTGAGAAAAGTGTCAAAACCAGAAATGCAGAACAGGCCATGGAGAAATGGGAGCCTTGCTACGCTGATGGGCGGAATGTAAATTGCCAACAGCCACGCTGGAGAAGGGTACGGTGTGTCCTGAAACATCTAAAAAACACAGCTTACAGCGCATAGGGCACTTCCACGCATGGGGGTATAAATTGGGAAAATTAAAAATCAGCAAGACACAAGCACACCAAAGTTTAGGGCTGCTCTGTTGCCAAGGACCTCCACTTCATTCCACCTTAAATATCCCAGGAAAGAGAAAAATGGATAAAGAAGTTGTGGTCCTTATGTACAATGGAATATCACTCAGCCATGAAATCAATGTCATAAGGCTAGTAGCAGCATGATGAGTGGATTTAGGTACGACGATTCTAAGTGAAATAAGTCACACAGAAAAGGACACTTCTCATAAGATATCACTTATACAGGGAAAGTAAAAACCATTACACTTGAACTGAATTCCAAAACAGAACAGAGTCACACATGCAGAAAACACACTATGGCTGCTTAACAGGAAAGGTGAGGTGGGGTGATACATAAAACAAGGGTTTCAAATTACCTGAGATACAGTTCCATAAACCCAACATGTAATAGACAAGACCTACTCCTTGCTCAGAGAACTGGACTCAACACCCCCTATTCACCACACAAGGATATATCTGACTAGTAATAATCTTAAAACCTATGTATTGAAATCTCTCTGTTAGTGTGTCAAGTGGGTGTAAAGCGGCATAAACACAGCCGTGAAAAGCAGCTAAACCCCATTATAAAAATAAATTACTTTTAAAAACCCATGAAACAAAGACAGTGAAAGAGAGAGAAATTCTTACACAATTCGTTCAGGGGCTGTGATGGAACCTGGATTGACCATATCTAGACCCACAGCTGGATGAGACATAAGGGTGGACACTCTTGGGGCTGAGAGATTTGGTGAGGCTGGGTGAGCAAACGCAGACCCTTTAAAGTAATACTGCGTGGTACCCATCGCATGGGTCCCAAATCTCGAGGTTCAAGGGCATCTTCCTACATCGAAAACATGCATGAGAAACCCAGAAGATGGTACACCGTGTGATGGGGAAAGGTTCCTAAAACGCACCTCATTTCTCATCTCCTTGTGCTCGGGTTCGCCATTCCAGCCACTTTACTAGCAATCTCCCTACTTGGAGCATCAGCACCTTTAACCTCCTGTTCCGTACAGGTTGCAATTTGTCCTGAGGATGAATGGGAAGATGGGAAACCAATGAGAGGCTAGCTCTAGGTGTTGGGACAGGCACAGGTCACTCTATTTTCCCATCAGGAAGAAGAATTAACCACAGGCTCAGCTGCCCCCCGGAACCAGCACAGGGCCTGAAACCATCCTGCGCTTTTACGGCCAGCTCCCAAAAAGCGAGTTGTAAAATGGAGCTTCAGGGCACTGCAATTCACAAACCTGCAGAGTTATAAATGATAACTCTCGTCCACAAATATATTGAGGGAAGGCAAAGAAGAGGATTTGAAATCAAGGCAGAATTGCAGGAAACAGATTTCAGGAGGTAGATTCGAATCGCCTTTAAAGCACATGAAAAGCAGCAAAACGTTGAAAATGAGGCCCTTGGCCAAAAAGGGCGTATGCGTTTTTTCCTGAATATATTCAGGAAAAAACGCATACGCCCTTTTTGGCCAACCAAGCAACCTGGAAAGGCAAATCAGCGCTACAAAGAAGTCTCGCTTCCCATCGGTCAAAAGGGCCATGCTGAGAAAAGTGTCAAAACCAGAAATGCAGGACAGGCCATGGAGAAATGGGAGCCTTGCTACGCTGATGGGCGGGATGTAAATTGCCAACAGCCACGCTGGAGAAGGGTACAGTGTGTCCTGAAACATCTAAAAAACACAGCTTAGAGCGCTAAGGGCACTTCCACGCATGGGGGTATAAATTGGGAAAATTAAAAATCAGCAAGACACAAGCACACCAAAGTTTAGGGCTGCTCTGTTGCCAAGGACCTCCACTTCATTCCACCTTCAATATCCCAGGAAAGAGAAAAATGGATAAAGAAGTTGTGGTCCTTATGTACAATGGAATATCACTCAGCCATGAAATCAATGTCATAAGGCTAGTAGCAGCATGATGAGTGGATTTAGGTACGACGATTCTAAGTGAAATAAGTCACACAGAAAAGGACACTTCTCATAAGATATCACTTATACAGGGAAAGTAAAAACCATTACACTTGAACTGAATTCCAAAACAGAACAGAGTCACACATGCAGAAAACACACTATGGCTGCTTAACAGGAAAGGTGAGGTGGGGTGATACATAAAACAAGGGTTTCAAATTACCTGAGATACAGTTCCATAAACCCAACATGTAATAGACAAGACCTACTCCTTGCTCAGAGAACTGGACTCAACACCCCCTATTCACCACACAAGGATATATCTGACTAGTAATAATCTTAAAACCTATGTATTGAAATCTCTCTGTTAGTGTGTCAAGTGGGTGTAAAGCGGCATAAACACAGCAGTGAAAAGCAGCTAAACCCCATTATAAAAATAAATTACTTTTAAAAACCCATGAAACAAAGACAGAGAAAGAGAGAGAAATTCTTACACAATTCGTTCAGGGGCTGTGATGCAACCCGGATTGACCATATCTAGACCCACAGCTGGATGAGACATAAGGGTGGACACTCTTGGGGCTGAGAGGTTTGGTGAGGTTGGGTGAGCAAACGCAGACCCTTTAAAGTAATACTGTGTGGTACCCATCCCATGGGTCCCAAATCTCCAGGTTCAAGGGCATCTTCCTACATCGAAAACATGCATGAGAAACCCAGAAGATGGTACACCGTGTGATGGGGAAAGCTTTCTAAAACGCACCTTATTTGTCATCTCCTTGAGCTCGGGTTCGCAATTCCAGCCACTTTACTAGCAATCTCCCTACTTGGAGTATCAGCACCTTTAACCTCCTGTTCCGTACAGGTTGCAATTTGTCCTGAGGATGAACGGGAAGACGGGGAAGCAATGAGAGACTAGCTCTTGGTATTGGGACAGACACAGGTCACTCTATTTTCCCATCAGGAAGAAGAATTATCCACAGGCTCAGCCTGCCCCCCAGAACCAGAACAGGGCCTGAAGCCATCCTGCGCTTTTGCGGCCAGCTCCCAAAAAAGCAAGTTGTAAAATGGAGCTTCAGGGCACTGCAATTCACAAACCTGCAGTGTTATACATGATAACTCTCGTCCACAAATATATTGAGGGAAGGCAAAGAAGAGGATTTGAAATCAAGGCAGAATTGCAGGAAACAGATTTCAGGAGGTAGATTCGAATCGCCTTTAAAGCACATGAAAAGCGGCAAAACGTTGACAATGATGCCCTTGGCCAAAAAGGGCGTATGCGTTTTTTCCTGAATATATTCAGGAAAAAACGCATACGCCCTTTTTGGCCAACCAAGCAACCTGGAAAGGCAAATCAGCGCTACAAAGAAGTCTCGCTGCCCATCGGTCAAAAGGGCCATGCTGAGAAAAGTGTCAAAACCAGAAATGCAGAACAGGCCATGGAGAAATGGGAGCCTTGCTACGCTGATGGGCGGAATGTAAATTGCCAACAGCCACGCTGGAGAAGGGTACGGTGTGTCCTGAAACATCTAAAAAACACAGCTTAGAGCGCATAGGGCACTTCCACGCATGGGGGTATAAATTGGGAAAATTAAAAATCAGCAAGACACAAGCACACCAAAGTTTAGGGCTGCTCTGTTGCCAAGGACCTCCACTTCATTCCACCTTAAATATCCCAGGAAAGAGAAAAATGGATAAAGAAGTTGTGGTCCTTATGTACAATGGAATATCACTCAGCCATGAAATCAATGTCATAAGTCTAGTAGCAGCATGATGAGTGGATTTAGGTACAACGATTCTAAGTGAAATAAGTCACACAGAAAAGGACACTTCTCATAATATATCACTTATACAGGGAAAGTAAAAACCATTACACTTGAACTGAATTCCAAAACAGAACAGAGTCACACATGCAGAAAACACACTATGGCTGCTTAACAGGAAAGGTGAGGTGGGGTGATACATAAAACAAGGGTTTCAAATTAGCTGAGATACCGTTCCATAAACCCAACATGTAATAGACAAGACCTACTCCTTGCTCAGAGAACTGGACTTAACACCCCCTATTCACCACACAAGGATATATCTGACTAGTAATAATCTTAAAACCTATGTATTGAAATCTCTCTGTTAGTGTGTCAAGTGGGTGTAAAGCGGCATAAACACAGCAGTGAAAAGCAGCTAAACCCCATTATAAAAATAAATTACTTTTAAAAACCCATGAAACAAAGACAGAGAAAGAGAGAGAAATTCTTACACAATTCGTTCAGGGGCTGTGATGGAACCTGGATTGACCATATCTAGACCCACAGCTGGATGAGACATAAGGGTGGACACTCTTGGGGCTGAGAGATTTGGTGAGGCTGGGTGAGCAAACGCAGACCCTTTAAAGTAATACTGCGTGGTACCCATCGCATGGGTCCCAAATCTCGAGGTTCAAGGGCATCTTCCTACATCGAAAACATGCATGAGAAACCCAGAAGATGGTACACCGTGTGATGGGGAAAGGTTCCTAAAACGCACCTCATTTCTCATCTCCTTGTGCTCGGGTTCGCCATTCCAGCCACTTTACTAGCAATCTCCCTACTTGGAGCATCAGCACCTTTAACCTCCTGTTCCGTACAGGTTGCAATTTGTCCTGAGGATGAATGGGAAGATGGGGAACCAATGAGAGGCTAGCTCTAGGTGTTGGGACAGGCACAGGTCACTCTATTTTCCCATCAGGAAGAAGAATTAACCACAGGCTCAGCTGCCCCCCGGAACCAGCACAGGGCCTGAAACCATCCTGCGCTTTTACGGCCAGCTCCCAAAAAGCGAGTTGTAAAATGGAGCTTCAGGGCACTGCAATTCACAAACCTGCAGAGTTATAAATGATAACTCTCGTCCACAAATATATTGAGGGAAGGCAAAGAAGAGGATTTGAAATCAAGGCAGAATTGCAGGAAACAGATTTCAGGAGGTAGATTCGAATCGCCTTTAAAGCACATGAAAAGCAGCAAAACGTTGACAATGAGGCCCTTGGCCAAAAAGGGCGTATGCGTTTTTTCCTGAATATATTCAGGAAAAAACGCATACGCCCTTTTTGGCCAACCAAGCAACCTGGAAAGGCAAATCAGCGCTACAAAGAAGTCTCGCTTCCCATCGGTCAAAAGGGCCATGCTGAGAAAAGTGTCAAAACCAGAAATGCAGGACAGGCCATGGAGAAATGGGAGCCTTGCTACGCTGATGGGCGGGATGTAAATTGCCAACAGCCACGCTGGAGAAGGGTACAGTGTGTCCTGAAACATCTAAAAAACACAGCTTAGAGCGCTAAGGGCACTTCCACGCATGGGGGTATAAATTGGGAAAATTAAAAATCAGCAAGACACAAGCACACCAAAGTTTAGGGCTGCTCTGTTGCCAAGGACCTCCACTTCATTCCACGTTAAATATCCCAGGAAAGAGAAAAATGGATAAAGAAGTTGTGGTCCTTATGTACAATGGAATATCACTCAGCCATGAAATCAATGTCATAAGGCTAGTAGCAGCATGATGAGTGGATTTAGGTACGTCGATTCTAAGTGAAATAAGTCACACAGAAAAGGACACTTCTCATAAGATATCACTTATACAGGGAAAGTAAAAACCATTACACTTGAACTGAATTCCAAAACAGAACAGAGTCACACATGCAGAAAACACACTATGGCTGCTTAACAAGAAAAGTGAGGTGGGGTGATACATAAAACAAGGGTTTCAAATTAGCTGAGATACCGTTCCATAAACCCAACATGTAATAGACAAGACCTACTCCTTGCTCAGAGAACTGGACTTAACACCCCCTATTCACCACACAAGGATATATCTGACTAGTAATAATCTTAAAACCTATGTATTGAAATCTCTCTGTTAGTGTGTCAAGTGGGTGTAAAGCGGCATAAACACAGCAGTGAAAAGCAGGTAAACCCCATTATAAAAATAAATTACTTTTAAAAACCCATGAAACAAAGACAGAGAAAGAGAGAGAAATTCTTACACAATTCGTTCAGGGGCTGTGATGCAACCCGGATTGACCATATCTAGACCCACAGCTGGATGAGACATAAGGGTGGACACTCTTGGGGCTGAGAGGTTTGGTGAGGTTGGGTGAGCAAACGCAGACCCTTTAAAGTAATACTGTGTGGTACCCATCCCATGTGTCCCAAATCTCCAGGTTCAAGGGCATCTTCCTACATCGAAAACATGCATGAGAAACCAAGAAGATGGTACACCGTGTGATGGGGAAAGCTTTCTAAAACGCACCTCATTTGTCATCTCCTTGAGCTCGGGTTCGCAATTCCAGCCACTTTACTAGCAATCTCCCTACTTGGAGTATCAGCACCTTTAACCTCCTGTTCCGTACAGGTTGCAATTTGTCCTGAGGATGAACGGGAAGACGGGGAAGCAATGAGAGACTAGCTCTTGGTATTGGGACAGACACAGGTCACTCTATTTTCCCATCAGGAAGAAGAATTATCCACAGGCTCAGCCTGCCCCCCAGAACCAGAACAGGGCCTGAAGCCATCCTGCGCTTTTGCGGCCAGCTCCCAAAAAAGCAAGTTGTAAAATGGAGCTTCAGGGCACTGCAATTCACAAACCTGCAGAGTTATAAATGATAACTCTCGTCCACAAATATATTGAGGGAAGGCAAAGAAGAGGATTTGAAATCAAGGCAGAATTGCAGGAAACAGATTTCAGGAGGTAGATTCGAATCGCCTTTAAAGCACATGAAAAGCGGCAAAACGTTGACAATGATGCCCTTGGCCAAAAAGGGCGTATGCGTTTTTTCCTGAATATATTCAGGAAAAAACGCATACGCCCTTTTTGGCCAACCAAGCAACCTGGAAAGGCAAATCAGCGCTACAAAGAAGTCTCCCTGCCCATCGGTCAAAAGGGCCATGCTGAGAAAAGTGTCAAAACCAGAAATGCAGAACAGGCCATGGAGAAATGGGAGCCTTGCTACGCTGATGGGCGGAATGTAAATTGCCAACAGCCACGCTGGAGAAGGGTACGGTGTGTCCTGAAACATCTAAAAAACACAGCTTAGAGCGCATAGGGCACTTCCACGCATGGGGGTATAAATTGGGAAAATTAAAAATCAGCAAGACACAAGCACACCAAAGTTTAGGGCTGCTCTGTTGCCAAGGACCTCCACTTCATTCCACCTTCAATATCCCAGGAAAGAGAAAAATGGATAAAGAAGTTGTGGTCCTTATGTACAATGGAATATCACTCAGCCATGAAATCAATGTCATAAGGCTAGTAGCAGCATGATGAGTGGATTTAGGTACGACGATTCTAAGTGAAATAAGTCACACAGAAAAGGACACTTCTCATTAGATATCACTTATACAGGGAAAGTAAAAACCATTACACTTGAACTGAATTCCAAAACAGAACAGAGTCACACATGCAGAAAACACACTATGGCTGCTTAACAGGAAAGGTGAGGTGGGGTGATACATAAAACAACGGTTTCAAATTACCTGAGATACAGTTCCATAAACCCAACATGTAATAGACAAGACCTACTCCTTGCTCAGAGAACTGGACTCAACACCGCTTATTCACCACACAAGGATATATCTGACTAGTAATAATCTTAAAACCTATGTATTGAAATCTCTCTGTTAGTGTGTCAAGTGGGTGTAAAGCGGCATAAACACAGCAGTGAAAAGCAGCTAAACCCCATTATAAAAATAAATTACTTTTAAAAACCCATGAAACAAAGACAGTGAAAGAGAGAGAAATTCTTACACAATTCGTTCAGGGGCTGTGATGGAACCTGGATTGACCATATCTAGACCCACAGCTGGATGAGACATAAGGGTGGACACTCTTGGGGCTGAGAGATTTGGTGAGGCTGGGTGAGCAAACGCAGACCCTTTAAAGTAATACTGCGTGGTACCCATCGCATGGGTCCCAAATCTCGAGGTTCAAGGGCATCTTCCTACATCGAAAACATGCATGAGAAACCCAGAAGATGGTACACCGTGTGATGGGGAAAGGTTCCTAAAACGCACCTCATTTCTCATCTCCTTGTGCTCGGGTTCGCCATTCCAGCCACTTTACTAGCAATCTCCCTACTTGGAGCATCAGCACCTTTAACTTCCTGTTCCGTACAGGTTGCAATTTGTCCTGAGGATGAAGGGGAAGATGGGGAACCAATGAGAGACTAGCACTTGGTGTTGGGACAGGCACAGGTCACTCTATTTTCCCATCAGGAAGAAGAATTAACCACAGGCTCAGCTGCCCCCCGGAACCAGCACAGGGCCTGAAACCATCCTGCGCTTTTACGGCCAGCTCCCAAAAAGCGAGTTGTAAAATGGAGCTTCAGGGCACTGCAATTCACAAACCTGCAGAGTTATAAATGATAAATCTCGTCCACAAATATATTGAGGGAAGGCAAAGAAGAGGATTTGAAATCAAGGCAGAATTGCAGGAAACAGATTTCAGGAGGTAGATTCGAATCGCCTTTAAAGCACATGAAAAGCAGCAAAACGTTGACAATGAGGCCCTTGGCCAAAAAGGGCGTATGCGTTTTTTCCTGAATATATTCAGGAAAAAACGCATACGCCCTTTTTGGCCAACCAAGCAACCTGGAAAGGCAAATCAGCGCTACAAAGAAGTCTCGCTTCCCATCGGTCAAAAGGGCCATGCTGAGAAAAGTGTCAAAACCAGAAATGCAGGACAGGCCATGGAGAAATGGGAGGCTTGCTACGCTGATGGGCGGGATGTAATTTGCCAACAGCCACGCTGGAGAAGGGTACAGTGTGTCCTGAAACATCTAAAAAACACAGCTTAGAGCGCTAAGGGCACTTCCACGCATGGGGGTATAAATTGGGAAAATTAAAAATCAGCAAGACACAAGCACACCAAAGTTTAGGGCTGCTCTGTTGCCAAGGACCTCCACTTCATTCCACCTTAAATATCCCAGGAAAGAGAAAAATGGATAAAGAAGTTGTGGTCCTTATGTACAATGGAATATCACTCAGCCATGAAATCAATGTCATAAGGCTAGTAGCAGCATGATGAGTGGATTTAGGTACGTCGATTCTAAGTGAAATAAGTCACACAGAAAAGGACACTTCTCATAAGATATCACTTATACAGGGAAAGTAAAAACCGTTACACTTGAACTGAACTACAAAACAGAACAGAGTCACACATGCAGAAAACACACTATGGCTGCTTAACAGGAAAGGTGAGGTGGGGTGATACATAAAACAAGGGTTTCAAATGAGCTGAGATACCGTTCCATAAACCCAATATGTAATAGACAAGACCTACTCCTTGCTCAGAGAACTGGACTCAACACCCCCTATTCACCACACAAGGATATATCTGACTAGTAATAATCTTAAAACCTATATATTGAAATCTCTCTGTTAGTGTGTCAAGTGGGTGTAAAGCGGCATAAACACAGCCGTGAAAAGCAGTTAAACCCCATTATAAAAATAAATTACTTTTAAAAACCCATGAAACAAAGACAGTGAAAGAGAGAGAAATTCTTACACAATTCGTTCAGGGGCTGTGATGGAACCTGGATTGACCATATCTAGACCCACAGCTGGATGAGACATAAGGGTGGACACTCTTGGGGCTGAGAGATTTGGTGAGGCTGGGTGAGCAAACGCAGACCCTTTAAAGTAATACTGCGTGGTACCCATCGCATGGGTCCCAAATCTCGAGGTTCAAGGGCATCTTCCTACATCGAAAACATGCATGAGAAACCCAGAAGATGGTACACCGTGTGATGGGGAAAGGTTCCTAAAACGCACCTCATTTCTCATCTCCTTGTGCTCGGGTTCGCCATTCCAGCCACTTTACTAGCAATCTCCCTACTTGGAGCATCAGCACCTTTAACCTCCTGTTCCGTACAGGTTGCAATTTGTCCTGAGGATGAATGGGAAGATGGGGAACCAATGAGAGGCTAGCTCTAGGTGTTGGGACAGGCACAGGTCACTCTATTTTCCCATCAGGAAGAAGAATTAACCACAGGCTCAGCTGCCCCCCGGAACCAGCACAGGGCCTGAAACCATCCTGCGCTTTTACGGCCAGCTCCCAAAAAGCGAGTTGTAAAATGGAGCTTCAGGGCACTGCAATTCACAAACCTGCAGAGTTATAAATGATAACTCTCGTCCACAAATATATTGAGGGAAGGCAAAGAAGAGGATTTGAAATCAAGGCAGAATTGCAGGAAACAGATTTCAGGAGGTAGATTCGAATCGCCTTTAAAGCACATGAAAAGCGGCAAAACGTTGACAATGATGCCCTTGGCCAAAAAGGGCGTATGCGTTTTTTCCTGAATATATTCAGGAAAAAACGCATACGCCCTTTTTGGCCAACCAAGCAACCTGGAAAGGCAAATCAGCGCTACAAAGAAGTCTCGCTGCCCATCGGTCAAAAGGGCCATGCTGAGAAAAGTGTCAAAACCAGAAATGCAGAACAGGCCATGGAGAAATGGGAGCCTTGCTACGCTGATGGGCGGAATGTAAATTGCCAACAGCCACGCTGGAGAAGGGTACGGTGTGTCCTGAAACATCTAAAAAACACAGCTTAGAGCGCATAGGGCACTTCCACGCATGGGGGTATAAATTGGGAAAATTAAAAATCAGCAAGACACAAGCACACCAAAGTTTAGGGCTGCTCTGTTGCCAAGGACCTCCACTTCATTCCACCTTAAATATCCCAGGAAAGAGAAAAATGGATAAAGAAGTTGTGGTCCTTATGTACAATGGAATATCACTCAGCCATGAAATCAATGTCATAAGTCTAGTAGCAGCATGATGAGTGGATTTAGGTACAACGATTCTAAGTGAAATAAGTCACACAGAAAAGGACACTTCTCATAATATATCACTTATACAGGGAAAGTAAAAACCATTACACTTGAACTGAATTCCAAAACAGAACAGAGTCACACATGCAGAAAACACACTATGGCTGCTTAACAGGAAAGGTGAGGTGGGGTGATACATAAAACAAGGGTTTCAAATTAGCTGAGATACCGTTCCATAAACCCAACATGTAATAGACAAGACCTACTCCTTGCTCAGAGAACTGGACTTAACACCCCCTATTCACCACACAAGGATATATCTGACTAGTAATAATCTTAAAACCTATGTATTGAAATCTCTCTGTTAGTGTGTCAAGTGGGTGTAAAGCGGCATAAACACAGCAGTGAAAAGCAGCTAAACCCCATTATAAAAATAAATTACTTTTAAAAACCCATGAAACAAAGACAGAGAAAGAGAGAGAAATTCTTACACAATTCGTTCAGGGGCTGTGATGCAACCCGGATTGACCATATCTAGACCCACAGCTGGATGAGACATAAGGGTGGACACTCTTGGGGCTGAGAGGTTTGGTGAGGTTGGGTGAGCAAACGCAGACCCTTTAAAGTAATACTGTGTGGTACCCATCCCATGTGTCCCAAATCTCCAGGTTCAAGGGCATCTTCCTACATCGAAAACATGCATGAGAAACCAAGAAGATGGTACACCGTGTGATGGGGAAAGCTTTCTAAAACGCACCTCATTTGTCATCTCCTTGAGCTCGGGTTCGCAATTCCAGCCACTTTACTAGCAATCTCCCTACTTGGAGTATCAGCACCTTTAACCTCCTGTTCCGTACAGGTTGCAATTTGTCCTGAGGATGAACGGGAAGACGGGGAAGCAATGAGAGACTAGCTCTTGGTATTGGGACAGACACAGGTCACTCTATTTTCCCATCAGGAAGAAGAATTATCCACAGGCTCAGCCTGCCCCCCAGAACCAGAACAGGGCCTGAAGCCATCCTGCGCTTTTGCGGCCAGCTCCCAAAAAAGCAAGTTGTAAAATGGAGCTTCAGGGCACTGCAATTCACAAACCTGCAGAGTTATAAATGATAACTCTCGTCCACAAATATATTGAGGGAAGGCAAAGAAGAGGATTTGAAATCAAGGCAGAATTGCAGGAAACAGATTTCAGGAGGTAGATTCGAATCGCCTTTAAAGCACATGAAAAGCGGCAAAACGTTGACAATGATGCCCTTGGCCAAAAAGGGCGTATGCGTTTTTTCCTGAATATATTCAGGAAAAAACGCATACGCCCTTTTTGGCCAACCAAGCAACCTGGAAAGGCAAATCAGCACTACAAAGAAGTCTCCCTGCCCATCGGTCAAAAGGGCCATGCTGAGAAAAGTGTCAAAACCAGAAATGCAGAACAGGCCATGGAGAAATGGGAGCCTTGCTACGCTGATGGGCGGAATGTAAATTGCCAACAGCCACGCTGGAGAAGGGTACGGTGTGTCCTGAAACATCTAAAAAACACAGCTTACAGCGCATAGGGCACTTCCACGCATGGGGGTATAAATTGGGAAAATTAAAAATCAGCAAGACACAAGCACACCAAAGTTTAGGGCTGCTCTGTTGCCAAGGACCTCCACTTCATTCCACCTTAAATATCCCAGGAAAGAGAAAAATGGATAAAGAAGTTGTGGTCCTTATGTACAATGGAATATCACTCAGCCATGAAATCAATGTCATAAGGCTAGTAGCAGCATGATGAGTGGATTTAGGTACGACGATTCTAAGTGAAATAAGTCACACAGAAAAGGACACTTCTCATAAGATATCACTTATACAGGGAAAGTAAAAACCATTACACTTGAACTGAATTCCAAAACAGAACAGAGTCACACATGCAGAAAACACACTATGGCTGCTTAACAGGAAAGGTGAGGTGGGGTGATACATAAAACAAGGGTTTCAAATTACCTGAGATACAGTTCCATAAACCCAACATGTAATAGACAAGACCTACTCCTTGCTCAGAGAACTGGACTCAACACCCCCTATTCACCACACAAGGATATATCTGACTAGTAATAATCTTAAAACCTATGTATTGAAATCTCTCTGTTAGTGTGTCAAGTGGGTGTAAAGTGGCATAAACACAGCCGTGAAAAGCAGCTAAACCCCATTATAAAAATAAATTACTTTTAAAAACCCATGAAACAAAGACAGTGAAAGAGAGAGAAATTCTTACACAATTCGTTCAGGGGCTGTGATGGAACCTGGATTGACCATATCTAGACCCACAGCTGGATGAGACATAAGGGTGGACACTCTTGGGGCTGAGAGATTTGGTGAGGCTGGGTGAGCAAACGCAGACCCTTTAAAGTAATACTGCGTGGTACCCATCGCATGGGTCCCAAATCTCGAGGTTCAAGGGCATCTTCCTACATCGAAAACATGCATGAGAAACCCAGAAGATGGTACACCGTGTGATGGGGAAAGGTTCCTAAAACGCACCTCATTTCTCATCTCCTTGTGCTCGGGTTCGCCATTCCAGCCACTTTACTAGCAATCTCCCTACTTGGAGCATCAGCACCTTTAACTTCCTGTTCCGTACAGGTTGCAATTTGTCCTGAGGATGAAGGGGAAGATGGGGAACCAATGAGAGACTAGCACTTGGTGTTGGGACAGGCACAGGTCACTCTATTTTCCCATCAGGAAGAAGAATTAACCACAGGCTCAGCTGCCCCCCGGAACCAGCACAGGGCCTGAAACCATCCTGCGCTTTTACGGCCAGCTCCCAAAAAGCGAGTTGTAAAATGGAGCTTCAGGGCACTGCAATTCACAAACCTGCAGAGTTATAAATGATAACTCTCGTCCACAAATATATTGAGGGAAGGCAAAGAAGAGGATTTGAAATCAAGGCAGAATTGCAGGAAACAGATTTCAGGAGGTAGATTCGAATCGCCTTTAAAGCACATGAAAAGCAGCAAAACGTTGACAATGAGGCCCTTGGCCAAAAAGGGCGTATGCGTTTTTTCCTGAATATATTCAGGAAAAAACGCATACGCCCTTTTTGGCCAACCAAGCAACCTGGAAAGGCAAATCAGCGCTACAAAGAAGTCTCGCTTCCCATCGGTCAAAAGGGCCATGCTGAGAAAAGTGTCAAAACCAGAAATGCAGGACAGGCCATGGAGAAATGGGAGGCTTGCTACGCTGATGGGCGGGATGTAATTTGCCAACAGCCACGCTGGAGAAGGGTACAGTGTGTCCTGAAACATCTAAAAAACACAGCTTAGAGCGCTAAGGGCACTTCCACGCATGGGGGTATAAATTGGGAAAATTAAAAATCAGCAAGACACAAGCACACCAAAGTTTAGGGCTGCTCTGTTGCCAAGGACCTCCACTTCATTCCACCTTAAATATCCCAGGAAAGAGAAAAATGGATAAAGAAGTTGTGGTCCTTATGTACAATGGAAGATCACTCAGCCATGAAATCAATGTCATAAGGCTAGTAGCAGCATGATGAGTGGATTTAGGTACGTCGATTCTAAGTGAAATAAGTCACACAGAAAAGGACACTTCTCATAAGATATCACTTATACAGGGAAAGTAAAAACCGTTACACTTGAACTGAACTACAAAACAGAACAGAGTCACACATGCAGAAAACACACTATGGCTGCTTAACAGGAAAGGTGAGGTGGGGTGATACATAAAACAAGGGTTTCAAATGAGCTGAGATACCGTTCCATAAACCCAATATGTAATAGACAAGACCTACTCCTTGCTCAGAGAACTGGACTCAACACCCCCTATTCACCACACAAGGATATATCTGACTAGTAATAATCTTAAAACCTATATATTGAAATCTCTCTGTTAGTGTGTCAAGTGGGTGTAAAGCGGCATAAACACAGCCGTGAAAAGCAGTTAAACCCCATTATAAAAATAAATTACTTTTAAAAACCCATGAAACAAAGACAGTGAAAGAGAGAGAAATTCTTACACAATTCGTTCAGGGGCTGTGATGGAACCTGGATTGACCATATCTAGACCCACAGCTGGATGAGACATAAGGGTGGACACTCTTGGGGCTGAGAGATTTGGTGAGGCTGGGTGAGCAAACGCAGACCCTTTAAAGTAATACTGCGTGGTACCCATCGCATGGGTCCCAAATCTCGAGGTTCAAGGGCATCTTCCTACATCGAAAACATGCATGAGAAACCCAGAAGATGGTACACCGTGTGATGGGGAAAGGTTCCTAAAACGCACCTCATTTCTCATCTCCTTGTGCTCGGGTTCGCCATTCCAGCCACTTTACTAGCAATCTCCCTACTTGGAGCATCAGCACCTTTAACTTCCTGTTCCGTACAGGTTGCAATTTGTCCTGAGGATGAAGGGGAAGATGGGGAACCAATGAGAGACTAGCACTTGGTGTTGAGACAGGCACAGGTCACTCTATTTTCCCATCAGGAAGAAGAATTAACCACAGGCTCAGCTGCCCCCCGGAACCAGCACAGGGCCTGAAACCATCCTGCGCTTTTACGGCCAGCTCCCAAAAAGCGAGTTGTAAAATGGAGCTTCAGGGCACTGCAATTCACAAACCTGCAGAGTTATAAATGATAACTCTCGTCCACAAATATATTGAGGGAAGGCAAAGAAGAGGATTTGAAATCAAGGCAGAATTGCAGGAAACAGATTTCAGGAGGTAGATTCGAATCGCCTTTAAAGCACATGAAAAGCAGCAAAACGTTGACAATGAGGCCCTTTTTGGCCAACCAAGCAACCTGGAAAGGCAAATCAGCGCTACAAAGAAGTCTCGCTTCCCATCGGTCAAAAGGGCCATGCTGAGAAAAGTGTCAAAACCAGAAATGCAGGACAGGCCATGGAGAAATGGGAGGCTTGCTACGCTGATGGGCGGGATGTAATTTGCCAACAGCCACGCTGGAGAAGGGTACAGTGTGTCCTGAAACATCTAAAAAACACAGCTTAGAGCGCTAAGGGCACTTCCACGCATGGGGGTATAAATTGGGAAAATTAAAAATCAGCAAGACACAAGCACACCAAAGTTTAGGGCTGCTCTGTTGCCAAGGACCTCCACTTCATTCCACCTTAAATATCCCAGGAAAGAGAAAAATGGATAAAGAAGTTGTGGTCCTTATGTACAATGGAATATCACTCAGCCATGAAATCAATGTCATAAGGCTAGTAGCAGCATGATGAGTGGATTTAGGTACGTCGATTCTAAGTGAAACAAGTCACACAGAAAAGGACACTTCTCATAAGATATCACTTATACAGGGAAAGTAAAAACCGTTACACTTGAACTGAACTACAAAACAGAACAGAGTCACACATGCAGAAAACACACTATGGCTGCTTAACAGGAAAGGTGAGGTGGGGTGATACATAAAACAAGGGTTTCAAATGAGCTGAGATACCGTTCCATAAACCCAATATGTAATAGACAAGACCTACTCCTTGCTCAGAGAACTGGACTCAACACCCCCTATTCACCACACAAGGATATATCTGACTAGTAATAATCTTAAAACCTATATATTGAAATCTCTCTGTTAGTGTGTCAAGTGGGTGTAAAGCGGCATAAACACAGCCGTGAAAAGCAGTTAAACCCCATTATAAAAATAAATTACTTTTAAAAACCCATGAAACAAAGACAGTGAAAGAGAGAGAAATTCTTACACAATTCGTTCAGGGGCTGTGATGGAACCTGGATTGACCATATCTAGACCCACAGCTGGATGAGACATAAGGGTGGACACTCTTGGGGCTGAGAGATTTGGTGAGGCTGGGTGAGCAAACGCAGACCCTTTGAAGTAATACTGCGTGGTACCCATCGCATGGGTCCCAAATCTCGAGGTTCAAGGGCATCTTCCTACATCGAAAACATGCATGAGAAACCCAGAAGATGGTACACCGTGTGATGGGGAAAGGTTCCTAAAACGCACCTCATTTCTCATCTCCTTGTGCTCGGGTTCGCCATTCCAGCCACTTTACTAGCAATCTCCCTACTTGGAGCATCAGCACCTTTAACCTCCTGTTCCGTACAGGTTGCAATTTGTCCTGAGGATGAATGGGAAGATGGGGAACCAATGAGAGGCTAGCTCTAGGTGTTGGGACAGGCACAGGTCACTCTATTTTCCCATCAGGAAGAAGAATTAACCACAGGCTCAGCTGCCCCCCGGAACCAGCACAGGGCCTGAAACCATCCTGCGCTTTTACGGCCAGCTCCCAAAAAGCGAGTTGTAAAATGGAGCTTCAGGGCACTGCAATTCACAAACCTGCAGAGTTATAAATGATAACTCTCGTCCACAAATATATTGAGGGAAGGCAAAGAAGAGGATTTGAAATCAAGGCAGAATTGCAGGAAACAGATTTCAGGAGGTAGATTCGAATCGCCTTTAAAGCACATGAAAAGCAGCAAAACGTTGACAATGAGGCCCTTGGCCAAAAAGGGCGTATGCGTTTTTTCCTGAATATATTCAGGAAAAAACGCATACGCCCTTTTTGGCCAACCAAGCAACCTGGAAAGGCAAATCAGCGCTACAAAGAAGTCTCGCTTCCCATCGGTCAAAAGGGCCATGCTGAGAAAAGTGTCAAAACCAGAAATGCAGGACAGGCCATGGAGAAATGGGAGCCTTGCTACGCTGATGGGCGGGATGTAAATTGCCAACAGCCACGCTGGAGAAGGGTACAGTGTGTCCTGAAACATCTAAAAAACACAGCTTAGAGCGCTAAGGGCACTTCCACGCATGGGGGTATAAATTGGGAAAATTAAAAATCAGCAAGACACAAGCACACCAAAGTTTAGGGCTGCTCTGTTGCCAAGGACCTCCACTTCATTCCACGTTAAATATCCCAGGAAAGAGAAAAATGGATAAAGAAGTTGTGGTCCTTATGTACAATGGAATATCACTCAGCCATGAAATCAATGTCATAAGGCTAGTAGCAGCATGATGAGTGGATTTAGGTACGTCGATTCTAAGTGAAATAAGTCACACAGAAAAGGACACTTCTCATAAGATATCACTTATACAGGGAAAGTAAAAACCATTACACTTGAACTGAATTCCAAAACAGAACAGAGTCACACATGCAGAAAACACACTATGGCTGCTTAACAGGAAAAGTGAGGTGGGGTGATACATAAAACAAGGGTTTCAAATTAGCTGAGATACCGTTCCATAAACCCAACATGTAATAGACAAGACCTACTCCTTGCTCAGAGTACTGGACTTAACACCCCCTATTCACCACACAAGGATATATCTGACTAGTAATAATCTTAAAACCTATGTATTGAAATCTCTCTGTTAGTGTGTCAAGTGGGTGTAAAGCGGCATAAACACAGCAGTGAAAAGCAGGTAAACCCCATTATAAAAATAAATTACTTTTAAAAACCCATGAAACAAAGACAGAGAAAGAGAGAGAAATTCTTACACAATTCGTTCAGGGGCTGTGATGCAACCCGGATTGACCATATCTAGACCCACAGCTGGATGAGACATAAGGGTGGACACTCTTGGGGCTGAGAGGTTTGGTGAGGTTGGGTGAGCAAACGCAGACCCTTTAAAGTAATACTGTGTGGTACCCATCCCATGTGTCCCAAATCTCCAGGTTCAAGGGCATCTTCCTACATCGAAAACATGCATGAGAAACCAAGAAGATGGTACACCGTGTGATGGGGAAAGCTTTCTAAAACGCACCTCATTTGTCATCTCCTTGAGCTCGGGTTCGCAATTCCAGCCACTTTACTAGCAATCTCCCTACTTGGAGTATCAGCACCTTTAACCTCCTGTTCCGTACAGGTTGCAATTTGTCCTGAGGATGAACGGGAAGACGGGGAAGCAATGAGAGACTAGCTCTTGGTATTGGGACAGACACAGGTCACTCTATTTTCCCATCAGGAAGAAGAATTATCCACAGGCTCAGCCTGCCCCCCAGAACCAGAACAGGGCCTGAAGCCATCCTGCGCTTTTGCGGCCAGCTCCCAAAAAAGCAAGTTGTAAAATGGAGCTTCAGGGCACTGCAATTCACAAACCTGCAGAGTTATAAATGATAACTCTCGTCCACAAATATATTGAGGGAAGGCAAAGAAGAGGATTTGAAATCAAGGCAGAATTGCAGGAAACAGATTTCAGGAGGTAGATTCGAATCGCCTTTAAAGCACATGAAAAGCGGCAAAACGTTGACAATGATGCCCTTGGCCAAAAAGGGCGTATGCGTTTTTTCCTGAATATATTCAGGAAAAAACGCATACGCCCTTTTTGGCCAACCAAGCAACCTGGAAAGGCAAATCAGCACTACAAAGAAGTCTCCCTGCCCATCGGTCAAAAGGGCCATGCTGAGAAAAGTGTCAAAACCAGAAATGCAGAACAGGCCATGGAGAAATGGGAGCCTTGCTACGCTGATGGGCGGAATGTAAATTGCCAACAGCCACGCTGGAGAAGGGTACGGTGTGTCCTGAAACATCTAAAAAACACAGCTTACAGCGCATAGGGCACTTCCACGCATGGGGGTATAAATTGGGAAAATTAAAAATCAGCAAGACACAAGCACACCAAAGTTTAGGGCTGCTCTGTTGCCAAGGACCTCCACTTCATTCCACCTTAAATATCCCAGGAAAGAGAAAAATGGATAAAGAAGTTGTGGTCCTTATGTACAATGGAATATCACTCAGCCATGAAATCAATGTCATAAGGCTAGTAGCAGCATGATGAGTGGATTTAGGTACGACGATTCTAAGTGAAATAAGTCACACAGAAAAGGACACTTCTCATAAGATATCACTTATACAGGGAAAGTAAAAACCATTACACTTGAACTGAATTCCAAAACAGAACAGAGTCACACATGCAGAAAACACACTATGGCTGCTTAACAGGAAAGGTGAGGTGGGGTGATACATAAAACAAGGGTTTCAAATTACCTGAGATACAGTTCCATAAACCCAACATGTAATAGACAAGACCTACTCCTTGCTCAGAGAACTGGACTCAACACCCCCTATTCACCACACAAGGATATATCTGACTAGTAATAATCTTAAAACCTATGTATTGAAATCTCTCTGTTAGTGTGTCAAGTGGGTGTAAAGCGGCATAAACACAGCCGTGAAAAGCAGCTAAACCCCATTATAAAAATAAATTACTTTTAAAAACCCATGAAACAAAGACAGTGAAAGAGAGAGAAATTCTTACACAATTCGTTCAGGGGCTGTGATGGAACCTGGATTGACCATATCTAGACCCACAGCTGGATGAGACATAAGGGTGGACACTCTTGGGGCTGAGAGATTTGGTGAGGCTGGGTGAGCAAACGCAGACCCTTTAAAGTAATACTGCGTGGTACCCATCGCATGGGTCCCAAATCTCGAGGTTCAAGGGCATCTTCCTACATCGAAAACATGCATGAGAAACCCAGAAGATGGTACACCGTGTGATGGGGAAAGGTTCCTAAAACGCACCTCATTTCTCATCTCCTTGTGCTCGGGTTCGCCATTCCAGCCACTTTACTAGCAATCTCCCTACTTGGAGCATCAGCACCTTTAACTTCCTGTTCCGTACAGGTTGCAATTTGTCCTGAGGATGAAGGGGAAGATGGGGAACCAATGAGAGACTAGCACTTGGTGTTGGGACAGGCACAGGTCACTCTATTTTCCCATCAGGAAGAAGAATTAACCACAGGCTCAGCTGCCCCCCGGAACCAGCACAGGGCCTGAAACCATCCTGCGCTTTTACGGCCAGCTCCCAAAAAGCGAGTTGTAAAATGGAGCTTCAGGGCACTGCAATTCACAAACCTGCAGAGTTATAAATGATAACTCTCGTCCACAAATATATTGAGGGAAGGCAAAGAAGAGGATTTGAAATCAAGGCAGAATTGCAGGAAACAGATTTCAGGAGGTAGATTCGAATCGCCTTTAAAGCACATGAAAAGCAGCAAAACGTTGACAATGAGGCCCTTGGCCAAAAAGGGCGTATGCGTTTTTTCCTGAATATATTCAGGAAAAAACGCATACGCCCTTTTTGGCCAACCAAGCAACCTGGAAAGGCAAATCAGCGCTACAAAGAAGTCTCGCTTCCCATCGGTCAAAAGGGCCATGCTGAGAAAAGTGTCAAAACCAGAAATGCAGGACAGGCCATGGAGAAATGGGAGGCTTGGTACGCTGATGGGCGGGATGTAATTTGCCAACAGCCACGCTGGAGAAGGGTACAGTGTGTCCTGAAACATCTAAAAAACACAGCTTAGAGCGCTAAGGGCACTTCCACGCATGGGGGTATAAATTGGGAAAATTAAAAATCAGCAAGACACAAGCACACCAAAGTTTAGGGCTGCTCTGTTGCCAAGGACCTCCACTTCATTCCACCTTAAATATCCCAGGAAAGAGAAAAATGGATAAAGAAGTTGTGGTCCTTATGTACAATGGAATATCACTCAGCCATGAAATCAATGTCATAAGGCTAGTAGCAGCATGATGAGTGGATTTAGGTACGTCGATTCTAAGTGAAACAAGTCACACAGAAAAGGACACTTCTCATAAGATATCACTTATACAGGGAAAGTAAAAACCGTTACACTTGAACTGAACTACAAAACAGAACAGAGTCACACATGCAGAAAACACACTATGGCTGCTTAACAGGAAAGGTGAGGTGGGGTGATACATAAAACAAGGGTTTCAAATGAGCTGAGATACCGTTCCATAAACCCAATATGTAATAGACAAGACCTACTCCTTGCTCAGAGAACTGGACTCAACACCCCCTATTCACCACACAAGGATATATCTGACTAGTAATAATCTTAAAACCTATATATTGAAATCTCTCTGTTAGTGTGTCAAGTGGGTGTAAAGCGGCATAAACACAGCCGTGAAAAGCAGTTAAACCCCATTATAAAAATAAATTACTTTTAAAAACCCAGGAAACAAAGACAGTGAAAGAGAGAGAAATTCTTACACAATTCGTTCAGGGGCTGTGATGGAACCTGGATTGACCATATCTAGACCCACAGCTGGATGAGACATAAGGGTGGACACTCTTGGGGCTGAGAGATTTGGTGAGGCTGGGTGAGCAAACGCAGACCCTTTAAAGTAATACTGCGTGGTACCCATCGCATGGGTCCCAAATCTCGAGGTTCAAGGGCATCTTCCTACATCGAAAACATGCATGAGAAACCCAGAAGATGGTACACCGTGTGATGGGGAAAGGTTCCTAAAACGCACCTCATTTCTCATCTCCTTGTGCTCGGGTTCGCCATTCCAGCCACTTTACTAGCAATCTCCCTACTTGGAGCATCAGCACCTTTAACCTCCTGTTCCGTACAGGTTGCAATTTGTCCTGAGGATGAACGGGAAGACGGGGAAGCAATGAGAGACTAGCTCTTGGTATTGGGACAGACACAGGTCACTCTATTTTCCCATCAGGAAGAAGAATTATCCACAGGCTCAGCCTGCCCCCCAGAACCAGAACAGGGCCTGAAGCCATCCTGCGCTTTTGCGGCCAGCTCCCAAAAAAGCAAGTTGTAAAATGGAGCTTCAGGGCACTGCAATTCACAAACCTGCAGAGTTATAAATGATAACTCTCGTCCACAAATATATTGAGGGAAGGCAAAGAAGAGGATTTGAAATCAAGGCAGAATTGCAGGAAACAGATTTCAGGAGGTAGATTCGAATCGCCTTTAAAGCACATGAAAAGCGGCAAAACGTTGACAATGATGCCCTTGGCCAAAAAGGGCGTATGCGTTTTTTCCTGAATATATTCAGGAAAAAACGCATACGCCCTTTTTGGCCAACCAAGCAACCTGGAAAGGCAAATCAGCACTACAAAGAAGTCTCCCTGCCCATCGGTCAAAAGGGCCATGCTGAGAAAAGTGTCAAAACCAGAAATGCAGAACAGGCCATGGAGAAATGGGAGCCTTGCTACGCTGATGGGCGGAATGTAAATTGCCAACAGCCACGCTGGAGAAGGGTACGGTGTGTCCTGAAACATCTAAAAAACACAGCTTACAGCGCATAGGGCACTTCCACGCATGGGGGTATAAATTGGGAAAATTAAAAATCAGCAAGACACAAGCACACCAAAGTTTAGGGCTGCTCTGTTGCCAAGGACCTCCACTTCATTCCACCTTAAATATCCCAGGAAAGAGAAAAATGGATAAAGAAGTTGTGGTCCTTATGTACAATGGAATATCACTCAGCCATGAAATCAATGTCATAAGGCTAGTAGCAGCATGATGAGTGGATTTAGGTACGACGATTCTAAGTGAAATAAGTCACACAGAAAAGGACACTTCTCATAAGATATCACTTATACAGGGAAAGTAAAAACCATTACACTTGAACTGAATTCCAAAACAGAACAGAGTCACACATGCAGAAAACACACTATGGCTGCTTAACAGGAAAGGTGAGGTGGGGTGATACATAAAACAAGGGTTTCAAATTACCTGAGATACAGTTCCATAAACCCAACATGTAATAGACAAGACCTACTCCTTGCTCAGAGAACTGGACTCAACACCCCCTATTCACCACACAAGGATATATCTGACTAGTAATAATCTTAAAACCTATGTATTGAAATCTCTCTGTTAGTGTGTCAAGTGGGTGTAAAGCGGCATAAACACAGCCGTGAAAAGCAGCTAAACCCCATTATAAAAATAAATTACTTTTAAAAACCCATGAAACAAAGACAGTGAAAGAGAGAGAAATTCTTACACAATTCGTTCAGGGGCTGTGATGGAACCTGGATTGACCATATCTAGACCCACAGCTGGATGAGACATAAGGGTGGACACTCTTGGGGCTGAGAGATTTGGTGAGGCTGGGTGAGCAAACGCAGACCCTTTAAAGTAATACTGCGTGGTACCCATCGCATGGGTCCCAAATCTCGAGGTTCAAGGGCATCTTCCTACATCGAAAACATGCATGAGAAACCCAGAAGATGGTACACCGTGTGATGGGGAAAGGTTCCTAAAACGCACCTCATTTCTCATCTCCTTGTGCTCGGGTTCGCCATTCCAGCCACTTTACTAGCAATCTCCCTACTTGGAGCATCAGCACCTTTAACTTCCTGTTCCGTACAGGTTGCAATTTGTCCTGAGGATGAAGGGGAAGATGGGGAACCAATGAGAGACTAGCACTTGGTGTTGGGACAGGCACAGGTCACTCTATTTTCCCATCAGGAAGAAGAATTAACCACAGGCTCAGCTGCCCCCCGGAACCAGCACAGGGCCTGAAACCATCCTGCGCTTTTACGGCCAGCTCCCAAAAAGCGAGTTGTAAAATGGAGCTTCAGGGCACTGCAATTCACAAACCTGCAGAGTTATAAATGATAACTCTCGTCCACAAATATGTTGAGGGAAGGCAAAGAAGAGGATTTGAAATCAAGGCAGAATTGCAGGAAACAGATTTCAGGAGGTAGATTCGAATCGCCTTTAAAGCACATGAAAAGCAGCAAAACGTTGACAATGAGGCCCTTGGCCAAAAAGGGCGTATGCGTTTTTTCCTGAATATATTCAGGAAAAAACGCATACGCCCTTTTTGGCCAACCAAGCAACCTGGAAAGGCAAATCAGCGCTACAAAGAAGTCTCGCTTCCCATCGGTCAAAAGGGCCATGCTGAGAAAAGTGTCAAAACCAGAAATGCAGGACAGGCCATGGAGAAATGGGAGGCTTGCTACGCTGATGGGTGGGATGTAATTTGCCAACAGCCACGCTGGAGAAGGGTACAGTGTGTCCTGAAACATCTAAAAAACACAGCTTAGAGCGCTAAGGGCACTTCCACGCATGGGGGTATAAATTGGGAAAATTAAAAATCAGCAAGACACAAGCACACCAAAGTTTAGGGCTGCTCTGTTGCCAAGGACCTCCACTTCATTCCACCTTAAATATCCCAGGAAAGAGAAAAATGGATAAAGAAGTTGTGGTCCTTATGTACAATGGAATATCACTCAGCCATGAAATCAATGTCATAAGGCTAGTAGCAGCATGATGAGTGGATTTAGGTACGTCGATTCTAAGTGAAACAAGTCACACAGAAAAGGACACTTCTCATAAGATATCACTTATACAGGGAAAGTAAAAACCGTTACACTTGAACTGAACTACAAAACAGAACAGAGTCACACATGCAGAAAACACACTATGGCTGCTTAACAGGAAAGGTGAGGTGGGGTGATACATAAAACAAGGGTTTCAAATGAGCTGAGATACCGTTCCATAAACCCAATATGTAATAGACAAGACCTACTCCTTGCTCAGAGAACTGGACTCAACACCCCCTATTCACCACACAAGGATATATCTGACTAGTAATAATCTTAAAACCTATATATTGAAATCTCTCTGTTAGTGTGTCAAGTGGGTGTAAAGCGGCATAAACACAGCCGTGAAAAGCAGTTAAACCCCATTATAAAAATAAATTACTTTTAAAAACCCATGAAACAAAGACAGTGAAAGAGAGAGAAATTCTTACACAATTCGTTCAGGGGCTGTGATGGAACCTGGATTGACCATATCTAGACCCACAGCTGGATGAGACATAAGGGTGGACACTCTTGGGGCTGAGAGATTTGGTGAGGCTGGGTGAGCAAACGCAGACCCTTTAAAGTAATACTGCGTGGTACCCATCGCATGGGTCCCAAATCTCGAGGTTCAAGGGCATCTTCCTACATCGAAAACATGCATGAGAAACCCAGAAGATGGTACACCGTGTGATGGGGAAAGGTTCCTAAAACGCACCTCATTTCTCATCTCCTTGTGCTCGGGTTCGCCATTCCAGCCACTTTACTAGCAATCTCCCTACTTGGAGCATCAGCACCTTTAACCTCCTGTTCCGTACAGGTTGCAATTTGTCCTGAGGATGAATGGGAAGATGGGGAACCAATGAGAGGCTAGCTCTAGGTGTTGGGACAGGCACAGGTCACTCTATTTTCCCATCAGGAAGAAGAATTAACCACAGGCTCAGCTGCCCCCCGGAACCAGCACAGGGCCTGAAACCATCCTGCGCTTTTACGGCCAGCTCCCAAAAAGCGAGTTGTAAAATGGAGCTTCAGGGCACTGCAATTCACAAACCTGCAGAGTTATAAATGATAACTCTCGTCCACAAATATATTGAGGGAAGGCAAAGAAGAGGATTTGAAATCAAGGCAGAATTGCAGGAAACAGATTTCAGGAGGTAGATTCGAATCGCCTTTAAAGCACATGAAAAGCAGCAAAACGTTGAAAATGAGGCCCTTGGCCAAAAAGGGCGTATGCGTTTTTTCCTGAATATATTCAGGAAAAAACGCATACGCCCTTTTTGGCCAACCAAGCAACCTGGAAAGGCAAATCAGCGCTACAAAGAAGTCTCGCTTCCCATCGGTCAAAAGGGCCATGCTGAGAAAAGTGTCAAAACCAGAAATGCAGGACAGGCCATGGAGAAATGGGAGCCTTGCTACGCTGATGGGCGGGATGTAAATTGCCAACAGCCACGCTGGAGAAGGGTACAGTGTGTCCTGAAACATCTAAAAAACACAGCTTAGAGCGCTAAGGGCACTTCCACGCATGGGGGTATAAATTGGGAAAATTAAAAATCAGCAAGACACAAGCACACCAAAGTTTAGGGCTGCTCTGTTGCCAAGGACCTCCACTTCATTCCACCTTCAATATCCCAGGAAAGAGAAAAATGGATAAAGAAGTTGTGGTCCTTATGTACAATGGAATATCACTCAGCCATGAAATCAATGTCATAAGGCTAGTAGCAGCATGATGAGTGGATTTAGGTACGACGATTCTAAGTGAAATAAGTCACACAGAAAAGGACACTTCTCATAAGATATCACTTATACAGGGAAAGTAAAAACCATTACACTTGAACTGAATTCCAAAACAGAACAGAGTCACACATGCAGAAAACACACTATGGCTGCTTAACAGGAAAGGTGAGGTGGGGTGATACATAAAACAAGGGTTTCAAATTACCTGAGATACAGTTCCATAAACCCAACATGTAATAGACAAGACCTACTCCTTGCTCAGAGAACTGGACTCAACACCCCCTATTCACCACACAAGGATATATCTGACTAGTAATAATCTTAAAACCTATGTATTGAAATCTCTCTGTTAGTGTGTCAAGTGGGTGTAAAGCGGCATAAACACAGCAGTGAAAAGCAGCTAAACCCCATTATAAAAATAAATTACTTTTAAAAACCCATGAAACAAAGACAGAGAAAGAGAGAGAAATTCTTACACAATTCGTTCAGGGGCTGTGATGCAACCCGGATTGACCATATCTAGACCCACAGCTGGATGAGACATAAGGGTGGACACTCTTGGGGCTGAGAGGTTTGGTGAGGTTGGGTGAGCAAACGCAGACCCTTTAAAGTAATACTGTGTGGTACCCATCCCATGGGTCCCAAATCTCCAGGTTCAAGGGCATCTTCCTACATCGAAAACATGCATGAGAAACCCAGAAGATGGTACACCGTGTGATGGGGAAAGCTTTCTAAAACGCACCTTATTTGTCATCTCCTTGAGCTCGGGTTCGCAATTCCAGCCACTTTACTAGCAATCTCCCTACTTGGAGTATCAGCACCTTTAACCTCCTGTTCCGTACAGGTTGCAATTTGTCCTGAGGATGAACGGGAAGACGGGGAAGCAATGAGAGACTAGCTCTTGGTATTGGGACAGACACAGGTCACTCTATTTTCCCATCAGGAAGAAGAATTATCCACAGGCTCAGCCTGCCCCCCAGAACCAGAACAGGGCCTGAAGCCATCCTGCGCTTTTGCGGCCAGCTCCCAAAAAAGCAAGTTGTAAAATGGAGCTTCAGGGCACTGCAATTCACAAACCTGCAGTGTTATACATGATAACTCTCGTCCACAAATATATTGAGGGAAGGCAAAGAAGAGGATTTGAAATCAAGGCAGAATTGCAGGAAACAGATTTCAGGAGGTAGATTCGAATCGCCTTTAAAGCACATGAAAAGCGGCAAAACGTTGACAATGATGCCCTTGGCCAAAAAGGGCGTATGCGTTTTTTCCTGAATATATTCAGGAAAAAACGCATACGCCCTTTTTGGCCAACCAAGCAACCTGGAAAGGCAAATCAGCGCTACAAAGAAGTCTCGCTGCCCATCGGTCAAAAGGGCCATGCTGAGAAAAGTGTCAAAACCAGAAATGCAGAACAGGCCATGGAGAAATGGGAGCCTTGCTACGCTGATGGGCGGAATGTAAATTGCCAACAGCCACGCTGGAGAAGGGTACGGTGTGTCCTGAAACATCTAAAAAACACAGCTTAGAGCGCATAGGGCACTTCCACGCATGGGGGTATAAATTGGGAAAATTAAAAATCAGCAAGACACAAGCACACCAAAGTTTAGGGCTGCTCTGTTGCCAAGGACCTCCACTTCATTCCACCTTAAATATCCCAGGAAAGAGAAAAATGGATAAAGAAGTTGTGGTCCTTATGTACAATGGAATATCACTCAGCCATGAAATCAATGTCATAAGTCTAGTAGCAGCATGATGAGTGGATTTAGGTACAACGATTCTAAGTGAAATAAGTCACACAGAAAAGGACACTTCTCATAATATATCACTTATACAGGGAAAGTAAAAACCATTACACTTGAACTGAATTCCAAAACAGAACAGAGTCACACATGCAGAAAACACACTATGGCTGCTTAACAGGAAAGGTGAGGTGGGGTGATACATAAAACAAGGGTTTCAAATTAGCTGAGATACCGTTCCATAAACCCAACATGTAATAGACAAGACCTACTCCTTGCTCAGAGAACTGGACTTAACACCCCCTATTCACCACACAAGGATATATCTGACTAGTAATAATCTTAAAACCTATGTATTGAAATCTCTCTGTTAGTGTGTCAAGTGGGTGTAAAGCGGCATAAACACAGCAGTGAAAAGCAGCTAAACCCCATTATAAAAATAAATTACTTTTAAAAACCCATGAAACAAAGACAGAGAAAGAGAGAGAAATTCTTACACAATTCGTTCAGGGGCTGTGATGGAACCTGGATTGACCATATCTAGACCCACAGCTGGATGAGACATAAGGGTGGACACTCTTGGGGCTGAGAGATTTGGTGAGGCTGGGTGAGCAAACGCAGACCCTTTAAAGTAATACTGCGTGGTACCCATCGCATGGGTCCCAAATCTCGAGGTTCAAGGGCATCTTCCTACATCGAAAACATGCATGAGAAACCCAGAAGATGGTACACCGTGTGATGGGGAAAGGTTCCTAAAACGCACCTCATTTCTCATCTCCTTGTGCTCGGGTTCGCCATTCCAGCCACTTTACTAGCAATCTCCCTACTTGGAGCATCAGCACCTTTAACCTCCTGTTCCGTACAGGTTGCAATTTGTCCTGAGGATGAATGGGAAGATGGGGAACCAATGAGAGGCTAGCTCTAGGTGTTGGGACAGGCACAGGTCACTCTATTTTCCCATCAGGAAGAAGAATTAACCACAGGCTCAGCTGCCCCCCGGAACCAGCACAGGGCCTGAAACCATCCTGCGCTTTTACGGCCAGCTCCCAAAAAGCGAGTTGTAAAATGGAGCTTCAGGGCACTGCAATTCACAAACCTGCAGAGTTATAAATGATAACTCTCGTCCACAAATATATTGAGGGAAGGCAAAGAAGAGGATTTGAAATCAAGGCAGAATTGCAGGAAACAGATTTCAGGAGGTAGATTCGAATCGCCTTTAAAGCACATGAAAAGCAGCAAAACGTTGACAATGAGGCCCTTGGCCAAAAAGGGCGTATGCGTTTTTTCCTGAATATATTCAGGAAAAAACGCATACGCCCTTTTTGGCCAACCAAGCAACCTGGAAAGGCAAATCAGCGCTACAAAGAAGTCTCGCTTCCCATCGGTCAAAAGGGCCATGCTGAGAAAAGTGTCAAAACCAGAAATGCAGGACAGGCCATGGAGAAATGGGAGCCTTGCTACGCTGATGGGCGGGATGTAAATTGCCAACAGCCACGCTGGAGAAGGGTACAGTGTGTCCTGAAACATCTAAAAAACACAGCTTAGAGCGCTAAGGGCACTTCCACGCATGGGGGTATAAATTGGGAAAATTAAAAATCAGCAAGACACAAGCACACCAAAGTTTAGGGCTGCTCTGTTGCCAAGGACCTCCACTTCATTCCACGTTAAATATCCCAGGAAAGAGAAAAATGGATAAAGAAGTTGTGGTCCTTATGTACAATGGAATATCACTCAGCCATGAAATCAATGTCATAAGGCTAGTAGCAGCATGATGAGTGGATTTAGGTACGTCGATTCTAAGTGAAATAAGTCACACAGAAAAGGACACTTCTCATAAGATATCACTTATACAGGGAAAGTAAAAACCATTACACTTGAACTGAATTCCAAAACAGAACAGAGTCACACATGCAGAAAACACACTATGGCTGCTTAACAAGAAAAGTGAGGTGGGGTGATACATAAAACAAGGGTTTCAAATTAGCTGAGATACCGTTCCATAAACCCAACATGTAATAGACAAGACCTACTCCTTGCTCAGAGAACTGGACTTAACACCCCCTATTCACCACACAAGGATATATCTGACTAGTAATAATCTTAAAACCTATGTATTGAAATCTCTCTGTTAGTGTGTCAAGTGGGTGTAAAGCGGCATAAACACAGCAGTGAAAAGCAGGTAAACCCCATTATAAAAATAAATTACTTTTAAAAACCCATGAAACAAAGACAGAGAAAGAGAGAGAAATTCTTACACAATTCGTTCAGGGGCTGTGATGCAACCCGGATTGACCATATCTAGACCCACAGCTGGATGAGACATAAGGGTGGACACTCTTGGGGCTGAGAGGTTTGGTGAGGTTGGGTGAGCAAACGCAGACCCTTTAAAGTAATACTGTGTGGTACCCATCCCATGTGTCCCAAATCTCCAGGTTCAAGGGCATCTTCCTACATCGAAAACATGCATGAGAAACCAAGAAGATGGTACACCGTGTGATGGGGAAAGCTTTCTAAAACGCACCTCATTTGTCATCTCCTTGAGCTCGGGTTCGCAATTCCAGCCACTTTACTAGCAATCTCCCTACTTGGAGTATCAGCACCTTTAACCTCCTGTTCCGTACAGGTTGCAATTTGTCCTGAGGATGAACGGGAAGACGGGGAAGCAATGAGAGACTAGCTCTTGGTATTGGGACAGACACAGGTCACTCTATTTTCCCATCAGGAAGAAGAATTATCCACAGGCTCAGCCTGCCCCCCAGAACCAGAACAGGGCCTGAAGCCATCCTGCGCTTTTGCGGCCAGCTCCCAAAAAAGCAAGTTGTAAAATGGAGCTTCAGGGCACTGCAATTCACAAACCTGCAGAGTTATAAATGATAACTCTCGTCCACAAATATATTGAGGGAAGGCAAAGAAGAGGATTTGAAATCAAGGCAGAATTGCAGGAAACAGATTTCAGGAGGTAGATTCGAATCGCCTTTAAAGCACATGAAAAGCGGCAAAACGTTGACAATGATGCCCTTGGCCAAAA
This sequence comes from Balaenoptera physalus, assembly GCF_965194825.1. Classification (NCBI taxonomy): domain Eukaryota; kingdom Metazoa; phylum Chordata; class Mammalia; order Artiodactyla; family Balaenopteridae; genus Balaenoptera; species Balaenoptera physalus. The sequence continues at coordinate 426,693 of NW_028126403.1, forward strand.
AGGGCGTATGCGTTTTTTCCTGAATATATTCAGGAAAAAACGCATACGCCCTTTTTGGCCAACCAAGCAACCTGGAAAGGCAAATCAGCACTACAAAGAAGTCTCCCTGCCCATCGGTCAAAAGGGCCATGCTGAGAAAAGTGTCAAAACCAGAAATGCAGAACAGGCCATGGAGAAATGGGAGCCTTGCTACGCTGATGGGCGGAATGTAAATTGCCAACAGCCACGCTGGAGAAGGGTACGGTGTGTCCTGAAACATCTAAAAAACACAGCTTAGAGCGCATAGGGCACTTCCACGCATGGGGGTATAAATTGGGAAAATTAAAAATCAGCAAGACACAAGCACACCAAAGTTTAGGGCTGCTCTGTTGCCAAGGACCTCCACTTCATTCCACCTTCAATATCCCAGGAAAGAGAAAAATGGATAAAGAAGTTGTGGTCCTTATGTACAATGGAATATCACTCAGCCATGAAATCAATGTCATAAGGCTAGTAGCAGCATGATGAGTGGATTTAGGTACGACGATTCTAAGTGAAATAAGTCACACAGAAAAGGACACTTCTCATAAGATATCACTTATACAGGGAAAGTAAAAACCATTACACTTGAACTGAATTCCAAAACAGAACAGAGTCACACATGCAGAAAACACACTATGGCTGCTTAACAGGAAAGGTGAGGTGGGGTGATACATAAAACAACGGTTTCAAATTACCTGAGATACAGTTCCATAAACCCAACATGTAATAGACAAGACCTACTCCTTGCTCAGAGAACTGGACTCAACACCCCCTATTCACCACACAAGGATATATCTGACTAGTAATAATCTTAAAACCTATGTATTGAAATCTCTCTGTTAGTGTGTCAAGTGGGTGTAAAGCGGCATAAACACAGCAGTGAAAAGCAGCTAAACCCCATTATAAAAATAAATTACTTTTAAAAACCCATGAAACAAAGACAGTGAAAGAGAGAGAAATTCTTACACAATTCGTTCAGGGGCTGTGATGGAACCTGGATTGACCATATCTAGACCCACAGCTGGATGAGACATAAGGGTGGACACTCTTGGGGCTGAGAGATTTGGTGAGGCTGGGTGAGCAAACGCAGACCCTTTAAAGTAATACTGCGTGGTACCCATCGCATGGGTCCCAAATCTCGAGGTTCAAGGGCATCTTCCTACATCGAAAACATGCATGAGAAACCCAGAAGATGGTACACCGTGTGATGGGGAAAGGTTCCTAAAACGCACCTCATTTCTCATCTCCTTGTGCTCGGGTTCGCCATTCCAGCCACTTTACTAGCAATCTCCCTACTTGGAGCATCAGCACCTTTAACTTCCTGTTCCGTACAGGTTGCAATTTGTCCTGAGGATGAAGGGGAAGATGGGGAACCAATGAGAGACTAGCACTTGGTGTTGGGACAGGCACAGGTCACTCTATTTTCCCATCAGGAAGAAGAATTAACCACAGGCTCAGCTGCCCCCCGGAACCAGCACAGGGCCTGAAACCATCCTGCGCTTTTACGGCCAGCTCCCAAAAAGCGAGTTGTAAAATGGAGCTTCAGGGCACTGCAATTCACAAACCTGCAGAGTTATAAATGATAACTCTCGTCCACAAATATATTGAGGGAAGGCAAAGAAGAGGATTTGAAATCAAGGCAGAATTGCAGGAAACAGATTTCAGGAGGTAGATTCGAATCGCCTTTAAAGCACATGAAAAGCAGCAAAACGTTGACAATGAGGCCCTTGGCCAAAAAGGGCGTATGCGTTTTTTCCTGAATATATTCAGGAAAAAACGCATACGCCCTTTTTGGCCAACCAAGCAACCTGGAAAGGCAAATCAGCGCTACAAAGAAGTCTCGCTTCCCATCGGTCAAAAGGGCCATGCTGAGAAAAGTGTCAAAACCAGAAATGCAGGACAGGCCATGGAGAAATGGGAGGCTTGCTACGCTGATGGGCGGGATGTAATTTGCCAACAGCCACGCTGGAGAAGGGTACAGTGTGTCCTGAAACATCTAAAAAACACAGCTTAGAGCGCTAAGGGCACTTCCACGCATGGGGGTATAAATTGGGAAAATTAAAAATCAGCAAGACACAAGCACACCAAAGTTTAGGGCTGCTCTGTTGCCAAGGACCTCCACTTCATTCCACCTTAAATATCCCAGGAAAGAGAAAAATGGATAAAGAAGTTGTGGTCCTTATGTACAATGGAATATCACTCAGCCATGAAATCAATGTCATAAGGCTAGTAGCAGCATGATGAGTGGATTTAGGTACGTCGATTCTAAGTGAAATAAGTCACACAGAAAAGGACACTTCTCATAAGATATCACTTATACAGGGAAAGTAAAAACCGTTACACTTGAACTGAACTACAAAACAGAACAGAGTCACACATGCAGAAAACACACTATGGCTGCTTAACAGGAAAGGTGAGGTGGGGTGATACATAAAACAAGGGTTTCAAATGAGCTGAGATACCGTTCCATATACCCAATATGTAATAGACAAGACCTACTCCTTGCTCAGAGAACTGGACTCAACACCCCCTATTCACCACACAAGGATATATCTGACTAGTAATAATCTTAAAACCTATATATTGAAATCTCTCTGTTACTGTGTCAAGTGGGTGTAAAGCGGCATAAACACAGCCGTGAAAAGCAGTTAAACCCCATTATAAAAATAAATTACTTTTAAAAACCCATGAAACAAAGACAGTGAAAGAGAGAGAAATTCTTACACAATTCGTTCAGGGGCTGTGATGGAACCTGGATTGACCATATCTAGACCCACAGCTGGATGAGACATAAGGGTGGACACTCTTGGGGCTGAGAGATTTGGTGAGGCTGGGTGAGCAAACGCAGACCCTTTAAAGTAATACTGCGTGGTACCCATCGCATGGGTCCCAAATCTCGAGGTTCAAGGGCATCTTCCTACATCGAAAACATGCATGAGAAACCCAGAAGATGGTACACCGTGTGATGGGGAAAGGTTCCTAAAACGCACCTCATTTCTCATCTCCTTGTGCTCGGGTTCGCCATTCCAGCCACTTTACTAGCAATCTCCCTACTTGGAGCATCAGCACCTTTAACCTCCTGTTCCGTACAGGTTGCAATTTGTCCTGAGGATGAATGGGAAGATGGGGAACCAATGAGAGGCTAGCTCTAGGTGTTGGGACAGGCACAGGTCACTCTATTTTCCCATCAGGAAGAAGAATTAACCACAGGCTCAGCTGCCCCCCGGAACCAGCACAGGGCCTGAAACCATCCTGCGCTTTTACGGCCAGCTCCCAAAAAGCGAGTTGTAAAATGGAGCTTCAGGGCACTGCAATTCACAAACCTGCAGAGTTATAAATGATAACTCTCGTCCACAAATATATTGAGGGAAGGCAAAGAAGAGGATTTGAAATCAAGGCAGAATTGCAGGAAACAGATTTCAGGAGGTAGATTCGAATCGCCTTTAAAGCACATGAAAAGCGGCAAAACGTTGACAATGATGCCCTTGGCCAAAAAGGGCGTATGCGTTTTTTCCTGAATATATTCAGGAAAAAACGCATACGCCCTTTTTGGCCAACCAAGCAACCTGGAAAGGCAAATCAGCGCTACAAAGAAGTCTCGCTGCCCATCGGTCAAAAGGGCCATGCTGAGAAAAGTGTCAAAACCAGAAATGCAGAACAGGCCATGGAGAAATGGGAGCCTTGCTACGCTGATGGGCGGAATGTAAATTGCCAACAGCCACGCTGGAGAAGGGTACGGTGTGTCCTGAAACATCTAAAAAACACAGCTTAGAGCGCATAGGGCACTTCCACGCATGGGGGTATAAATTGGGAAAATTAAAAATCAGCAAGACACAAGCACACCAAAGTTTAGGGCTGCTCTGTTGCCAAGGACCTCCACTTCATTCCACCTTAAATATCCCAGGAAAGAGAAAAATGGATAAAGAAGTTGTGGTCCTTATGTACAATGGAATATCACTCAGCCATGAAATCAATGTCATAAGTCTAGTAGCAGCATGATGAGTGGATTTAGGTACAACGATTCTAAGTGAAATAAGTCACACAGAAAAGGACACTTCTCATAATATATCACTTATACAGGGAAAGTAAAAACCATTACACTTGAACTGAATTCCAAAACAGAACAGAGTCACACATGCAGAAAACACACTATGGCTGCTTAACAGGAAAGGTGAGGTGGGGTGATACATAAAACAAGGGTTTCAAATTAGCTGAGATACCGTTCCATAAACCCAACATGTAATAGACAAGACCTACTCCTTGCTCAGAGAACTGGACTTAACACCCCCTATTCACCACACAAGGATATATCTGACTAGTAATAATCTTAAAACCTATGTATTGAAATCTCTCTGTTAGTGTGTGAAGTGGGTGTAAAGCGGCATAAACACAGCAGTGAAAAGCAGCTAAACCCCATTATAAAAATAAATTACTTTTAAAAACCCATGAAACAAAGACAGAGAAAGAGAGAGAAATTCTTACACAATTCGTTCAGGGGCTGTGATGCAACCCGGATTGACCATATCTAGACCCACAGCTGGATGAGACATAAGGGTGGACACTCTTGGGGCTGAGAGGTTTGGTGAGGTTGGGTGAGCAAACGCAGACCCTTTAAAGTAATACTGTGTGGTACCCATCCCATGTGTCCCAAATCTCCAGGTTCAAGGGCATCTTCCTACATCGAAAACATGCATGAGAAACCAAGAAGATGGTACACCGTGTGATGGGGAAAGCTTTCTAAAACGCACCTCATTTGTCATCTCCTTGAGCTCGGGTTCGCAATTCCAGCCACTTTACTAGCAATCTCCCTACTTGGAGTATCAGCACCTTTAACCTCCTGTTCCGTACAGGTTGCAATTTGTCCTGAGGATGAACGGGAAGACGGGGAAGCAATGAGAGACTAGCTCTTGGTATTGGGACAGACACAGGTCACTCTATTTTCCCATCAGGAAGAAGAATTATCCACAGGCTCAGCCTGCCCCCCAGAACCAGAACAGGGCCTGAAGCCATCCTGCGCTTTTGCGGCCAGCTCCCAAAAAAGCAAGTTGTAAAATGGAGCTTCAGGGCACTGCAATTCACAAACCTGCAGAGTTATAAATGATAACTCTCGTCCACAAATATATTGAGGGAAGGCAAAGAAGAGGATTTGAAATCAAGGCAGAATTGCAGGAAACAGATTTCAGGAGGTAGATTCGAATCGCCTTTAAAGCACATGAAAAGCGGCAAAACGTTGACAATGATGCCCTTGGCCAAAAAGGGCGTATGCGTTTTTTCCTGAATATATTCAGGAAAAAACGCATACGCCCTTTTTGGCCAACCAAGCAACCTGGAAAGGCAAATCAGCACTACAAAGAAGTCTCCCTGCCCATCGGTCAAAAGGGCCATGCTGAGAAAAGTGTCAAAACCAGAAATGCAGAACAGGCCATGGAGAAATGGGAGCCTTGCTACGCTGATGGGCGGAATGTAAATTGCCAACAGCCACGCTGGAGAAGGGTACGGTGTGTCCTGAAACATCTAAAAAACACAGCTTACAGCGCATAGGGCACTTCCACGCATGGGGGTATAAATTGGGAAAATTAAAAATCAGCAAGACACAAGCACACCAAAGTTTAGGGCTGCTCTGTTGCCAAGGACCTCCACTTCATTCCACCTTAAATATCCCAGGAAAGAGAAAAATGGATAAAGAAGTTGTGGTCCTTATGTACAATGGAATATCACTCAGCCATGAAATCAATGTCATAAGGCTAGTAGCAGCATGATGAGTGGATTTAGGTACGACGATTCTAAGTGAAATAAGTCACACAGAAAAGGACACTTCTCATAAGATATCACTTATACAGGGAAAGTAAAAACCATTACACTTGAACTGAATTCCAAAACAGAACAGAGTCACACATGCAGAAAACACACTATGGCTGCTTAACAGGAAAGGTGAGGTGGGGTGATACATAAAACAAGGGTTTCAAATTACCTGAGATACAGTTCCATAAACCCAACATGTAATAGACAAGACCTACTCCTTGCTCAGAGAACTGGACTCAACACCCCCTATTCACCACACAAGGATATATCTGACTAGTAATAATCTTAAAACCTATGTATTGAAATCTCTCTGTTAGTGTGTCAAGTGGGTGTAAAGTGGCATAAACACAGCCGTGAAAAGCAGCTAAACCCCATTATAAAAATAAATTACTTTTAAAAACCCATGAAACAAAGACAGTGAAAGAGAGAGAAATTCTTACACAATTCGTTCAGGGGCTGTGATGGAACCTGGATTGACCATATCTAGACCCACAGCTGGATGAGACATAAGGGTGGACACTCTTGGGGCTGAGAGATTTGGTGAGGCTGGGTGAGCAAACGCAGACCCTTTAAAGTAATACTGCGTGGTACCCATCGCATGGGTCCCAAATCTCGAGGTTCAAGGGCATCTTCCTACATCGAAAACATGCATGAGAAACCCAGAAGATGGTACACCGTGTGATGGGGAAAGGTTCCTAAAACGCACCTCATTTCTCATCTCCTTGTGCTCGGGTTCGCCATTCCAGCCACTTTACTAGCAATCTCCCTACTTGGAGCATCAGCACCTTTAACTTCCTGTTCCGTACAGGTTGCAATTTGTCCTGAGGATGAAGGGGAAGATGGGGAACCAATGAGAGACTAGCACTTGGTGTTGGGACAGGCACAGGTCACTCTATTTTCCCATCAGGAAGAAGAATTAACCACAGGCTCAGCTGCCCCCCGGAACCAGCACAGGGCCTGAAACCATCCTGCGCTTTTACGGCCAGCTCCCAAAAAGCGAGTTGTAAAATGGAGCTTCAGGGCACTGCAATTCACAAACCTGCAGAGTTATAAATGATAACTCTCGTCCACAAATATATTGAGGGAAGGCAAAGAAGAGGATTTGAAATCAAGGCAGAATTGCAGGAAACAGATTTCAGGAGGTAGATTCGAATCGCCTTTAAAGCACATGAAAAGCAGCAAAACGTTGACAATGAGGCCCTTGGCCAAAAAGGGCGTATGCGTTTTTTCCTGAATATATTCAGGAAAAAACGCATACGCCCTTTTTGGCCAACCAAGCAACCTGGAAAGGCAAATCAGCGCTACAAAGAAGTCTCGCTTCCCATCGGTCAAAAGGGCCATGCTGAGAAAAGTGTCAAAACCAGAAATGCAGGACAGGCCATGGAGAAATGGGAGGCTTGCTACGCTGATGGGCGGGATGTAATTTGCCAACAGCCACGCTGGAGAAGGGTACAGTGTGTCCTGAAACATCTAAAAAACACAGCTTAGAGCGCTAAGGGCACTTCCACGCATGGGGGTATAAATTGGGAAAATTAAAAATCAGCAAGACACAAGCACACCAAAGTTTAGGGCTGCTCTGTTGCCAAGGACCTCCACTTCATTCCACCTTAAATATCCCAGGAAAGAGAAAAATGGATAAAGAAGTTGTGGTCCTTATGTACAATGGAATATCACTCAGCCATGAAATCAATGTCATAAGGCTAGTAGCAGCATGATGAGTGGATTTAGGTACGTCGATTCTAAGTGAAATAAGTCACACAGAAAAGGACACTTCTCATAAGATATCACTTATACAGGGAAAGTAAAAACCGTTACACTTGAACTGAACTACAAAACAGAACAGAGTCACACATGCAGAAAACACACTATGGCTGCTTAACAGGAAAGGTGAGGTGGGGTGATACATAAAACAAGGGTTTCAAATGAGCTGAGATACCGTTCCATAAACCCAATATGTAATAGACAAGACCTACTCCTTGCTCAGAGAACTGGACTCAACACCCCCTATTCACCACACAAGGATATATCTGACTAGTAATAATCTTAAAACCTATATATTGAAATCTCTCTGTTAGTGTGTCAAGTGGGTGTAAAGCGGCATAAACACAGCCGTGAAAAGCAGTTAAACCCCATTATAAAAATAAATTACTTTTAAAAACCCATGAAACAAAGACAGTGAAAGAGAGAGAAATTCTTACACAATTCGTTCAGGGGCTGTGATGGAACCTGGATTGACCATATCTAGACCCACAGCTGGATGAGACATAAGGGTGGACACTCTTGGGGCTGAGAGATTTGGTGAGGCTGGGTGAGCAAACGCAGACCCTTTAAAGTAATACTGCGTGGTACCCATCGCATGGGTCCCAAATCTCGAGGTTCAAGGGCATCTTCCTACATCGAAAACATGCATGAGAAACCCAGAAGATGGTACACCGTGTGATGGGGAAAGGTTCCTAAAACGCACCTCATTTCTCATCTCCTTGTGCTCGGGTTCGCCATTCCAGCCACTTTACTAGCAATCTCCCTACTTGGAGCATCAGCACCTTTAACCTCCTGTTCCGTACAGGTTGCAATTTGTCCTGAGGATGAATGGGAAGATGGGGAACCAATGAGAGGCTAGCTCTAGGTGTTGGGACAGGCACAGGTCACTCTATTTTCCCATCAGGAAGAAGAATTAACCACAGGCTCAGCTGCCCCCCGGAACCAGCACAGGGCCTGAAACCATCCTGCGCTTTTACGGCCAGCTCCCAAAAAGCGAGTTGTAAAATGGAGCTTCAGGGCACTGCAATTCACAAACCTGCAGAGTTATAAATGATAACTCTCGTCCACAAATATATTGAGGGAAGGCAAAGAAGAGGATTTGAAATCAAGGCAGAATTGCAGGAAACAGATTTCAGGAGGTAGATTCGAATCGCCTTTAAAGCACATGAAAAGCAGCAAAACGTTGACAATGAGGCCCTTGGCCAAAAAGGGCGTATGCGTTTTTTCCTGAATATATTCAGGAAAAAACGCATACGCCCTTTTTGGCCAACCAAGCAACCTGGAAAGGCAAATCAGCGCTACAAAGAAGTCTCGCTTCCCATCGGTCAAAAGGGCCATGCTGAGAAAAGTGTCAAAACCAGAAATGCAGGACAGGCCATGGAGAAATGGGAGCCTTGCTACGCTGATGGGCGGGATGTAAATTGCCAACAGCCACGCTGGAGAAGGGTACAGTGTGTCCTGAAACATCTAAAAAACACAGCTTAGAGCGCTAAGGGCACTTCCACGCATGGGGGTATAAATTGGGAAAATTAAAAATCAGCAAGACACAAGCACACCAAAGTTTAGGGCTGCTCTGTTGCCAAGGACCTCCACTTCATTCCACCTTAAATATCCCAGGAAAGAGAAAAATGGATAAAGAAGTTGTGGTCCTTATGTACAATGGAATATCACTCAGCCATGAAATCAATGTCATAAGGCTAGTAGCAGCATGATGAGTGGATTTAGGTACGTCGATTCTAAGTGAAATAAGTCACACAGAAAAGGACACTTCTCATAAGATATCACTTATACAGGGAAAGTAAAAACCATTACACTTGAACTGAATTCCAAAACAGAACAGAGTCACACATGCAGAAAACACACTATGGCTGCTTAACAGGAAAAGTGAGGTGGGGTGATACATAAAACAAGGGTTTCAAATTAGCTGAGATACCGTTCCATAAACCCAACATGTAATAGACAAGACCTACTCCTTGCTCAGAGAACTGGACTTAACACCCCCTATTCACCACACAAGGATATATCTGACTAGTAATAATCTTAAAACCTATGTATTGAAATCTCTCTGTTAGTGTGTCAAGTGGGTGTAAAGCGGCATAAACACAGCAGTGAAAAGCAGGTAAACCCCATTATAAAAATAAATTACTTTTAAAAACCCATGAAACAAAGACAGAGAAAGAGAGAGAAATTCTTACACAATTCGTTCAGGGGCTGTGATGCAACCCGGATTGACCATATCTAGACCCACAGCTGGATGAGACATAAGGGTGGACACTCTTGGGGCTGAGAGGTTTGGTGAGGTTGGGTGAGCAAACGCAGACCCTTTAAAGTAATACTGCGTGGTACCCATCGCATGGGTCCCAAATCTCGAGGTTCAAGGGCATCTTCCTACATCGAAAACATGCATGAGAAACCCAGAAGATGGTACACCGTGTGATGGGGAAAGGTTCCTAAAACGCACCTCATTTCTCATCTCCTTGTGCTCGGGTTCGCCATTCCAGCCACTTTACTAGCAATCTCCCTACTTGGAGCATCAGCACCTTTAACCTCCTGTTCCGTACAGGTTGCAATTTGTCCTGAGGATGAATGGGAAGATGGGGAACCAATGAGACGCTAGCTCTAGGTGTTGGGACAGGCACAGGTCACTCTATTTTCCCATCAGGAAGAAGAATTAACCACAGGCTCAGCTGCCCCCCGGAACCAGCACAGGGCCTGAAACCATCCTGCGCTTTTACGGCCAGCTCCCAAAAAGCGAGTTGTAAAATGGAGCTTCAGGGCACTGCAATTCACAAACCTGCAGAGTTATAAATGATAACTCTCGTCCACAAATATATTGAGGGAAGGCAAAGAAGAGGATTTGAAATCAAGGCAGAATTGCAGGAAACAGATTTCAGGAGGTAGATTCGAATCGCCTTTAAAGCACATGAAAAGCAGCAAAACGTTGACAATGAGGCCCTTGGCCAAAAAGGGCGTATGCGTTTTTTCCTGAATATATTCAGGAAAAAACGCATACGCCCTTTTTGGCCAACCAAGCAACCTGGAAAGGCAAATCAGCGCTACAAAGAAGTCTCGCTTCCCATCGGTCAAAAGGGCCATGCTGAGAAAAGTGTCAAAACCAGAAATGCAGGACAGGCCATGGAGAAATGGGAGCCTTGCTACGCTGATGGGCGGGATGTAAATTGCCAACAGCCACGCTGGAGAAGGGTACAGTGTGTCCTGAAACATCTAAAAAACACAGCTTAGAGCGCTAAGGGCACTTCCACGCATGGGGGTATAAATTGGGAAAATTAAAAATCAGCAAGACACAAGCACACCAAAGTTTAGGGCTGCTCTGTTGCCAAGGACCTCCACTTCATTCCACCTTAAATATCCCAGGAAAGAGAAAAATGGATAAAGAAGTTGTGGTCCTTATGTACAATGGAATATCACTCAGCCATGAAATCAATGTCATAAGGCTAGTAGCAGCATGATGAGTGGATTTAGGTACGTCGATTCTAAGTGAAATAAGTCACACAGAAAAGGACACTTCTCATAAGATATCACTTATACAGGGAAAGTAAAAACCATTACACTTGAACTGAATTCCAAAACAGAACAGAGTCACACATGCAGAAAACACACTATGGCTGCTTAACAGGAAAAGTGAGGTGGGGTGATACATAAAACAAGGGTTTCAAATTAGCTGAGATACCGTTCCATAAACCCAACATGTAATAGACAAGACCTACTCCTTGCTCAGAGAACTGGACTTAACACCCCCTATTCACCACACAAGGATATATCTGACTAGTAATAATCTTAAAACCTATGTATTGAAATCTCTCTGTTAGTGTGTCAAGTGGGTGTAAAGCGGCATAAACACAGCAGTGAAAAGCAGGTAAACCCCATTATAAAAATAAATTACTTTTAAAAACCCATGAAACAAAGACAGAGAAAGAGAGAGAAATTCTTACACAATTCGTTCAGGGGCTGTGATGCAACCCGGATTGACCATATCTAGACCCACAGCTGGATGAGACATAAGGGTGGACACTCTTGGGGCTGAGAGGTTTGGTGAGGTTGGGTGAGCAAACGCAGACCCTTTAAAGTAATACTGCGTGGTACCCATCGCATGGGTCCCAAATCTCGAGGTTCAAGGGCATCTTCCTACATCGAAAACATGCATGAGAAACCCAGAAGATGGTACACCGTGTGATGGGGAAAGGTTCCTAAAACGCACCTCATTTCTCATCTCCTTGTGCTCGGGTTCGCCATTCCAGCCACTTTACTAGCAATCTCCCTACTTGGAGCATCAGCACCTTTAACTTCCTGTTCCGTACAGGTTGCAATTTGTCCTGAGGATGAAGGGGAAGATGGGGAACCAATGAGAGACTAGCACTTGGTGTTGGGACAGGCACAGGTCACTCTATTTTCCCATCAGGAAGAAGAATTAACCACAGGCTCAGCTGCCCCCCGGAACCAGCACAGGGCCTGAAACCATCCTGCGCTTTTACGGCCAGCTCCCAAAAAGCGAGTTGTAAAATGGAGCTTCAGGGCACTGCAATTCACAAACCTGCAGAGTTATAAATGATAACTCTCGTCCACAAATATATTGAGGGAAGGCAAAGAAGAGGATTTGAAATCAAGGCAGAATTGCAGGAAACAGATTTCAGGAGGTAGATTCGAATCGCCTTTAAAGCACATGAAAAGCAGCAAAACGTTGACAATGAGGCCCTTGGCCAAAAAGGGCGTATGCGTTTTTTCCTGAATATATTCAGGAAAAAACGCATACGCCCTTTTTGGCCAACCAAGCAACCTGGAAAGGCAAATCAGCGCTACAAAGAAGTCTCGCTTCCCATCGGTCAAAAGGGCCATGCTGAGAAAAGTGTCAAAACCAGAAATGCAGGACAGGCCATGGAGAAATGGGAGGCTTGCTACGCTGATGGGCGGGATGTAATTTGCCAACAGCCACGCTGGAGAAGGGTACAGTGTGTCCTGAAACTTCTAAAAAACACAGCTTAGAGCGCTAAGGGCACTTCCACGCATGGGGGTATAAATTGGGAAAATTAAAAATCAGCAAGACACAAGCACACCAAAGTTTAGGGCTGCTCTGTTGCCAAGGACCTCCACTTCATTCCACCTTAAATATCCCAGGAAAGAGAAAAATGGATAAAGAAGTTGTGGTCCTTATGTACAATGGAATATCACTCAGCCATGAAATCAATGTCATAAGGCTAGTAGCAGCATGATGAGTGGATTTAGGTACGTCGATTCTAAGTGAAATAAGTCACACAGAAAAGGACACTTCTCATAAGATATCACTTATACAGGGAAAGTAAAAACCGTTACACTTGAACTGAACTACAAAACAGAACAGAGTCACACATGCAGAAAACACACTATGGCTGCTTAACAGGAAAGGTGAGGTGGGGTGATACATAAAACAAGGGTTTCAAATGAGCTGAGATACCGTTCCATAAACCCAATATGTAATAGACAAGACCTACTCCTTGCTCAGAGAACTGGACTCAACACCCCCTATTCACCACACAAGGATATATCTGACTAGTAATAATCTTAAAACCTATATATTGAAATCTCTCTGTTAGTGTGTCAAGTGGGTGTAAAGCGGCATAAACACAGCCGTGAAAAGCAGTTAAACCCCATTATAAAAATAAATTACTTTTAAAAACCCATGAAACAAAGACAGAGAAAGAGAGAGAAATTCTTACACAATTCGTTCAGGGGCTGTGATGCAACCCGGATTGACCATATCTAGACCCACAGCTGGATGAGACATAAGGGTGGACACTCTTGGGGCTGAGAGGTTTGGTGAGGTTGGGTGAGCAAACGCAGACCCTTTAAAGTAATACTGTGTGGTACCCATCCCATGTGTCCCAAATCTCCAGGTTCAAGGGCATCTTCCTACATCGAAAACATGCATGAGAAACCAAGAAGATGGTACACCGTGTGATGGGGAAAGCTTTCTAAAACGCACCTCATTTGTCATCTCCTTGAGCTCGGGTTCGCAATTCCAGCCACTTTACTAGCAATCTCCCTACTTGGAGTATCAGCACCTTTAACCTCCTGTTCCGTACAGGTTGCAATTTGTCCTGAGGATGAACGGGAAGACGGGGAAGCAATGAGAGACTAGCTCTTGGTATTGGGACAGACACAGGTCACTCTATTTTCCCATCAGGAAGAAGAATTATCCACAGGCTCAGCCTGCCCCCCAGAACCAGAACAGGGCCTGAAGCCATCCTGCGCTTTTGCGGCCAGCTCCCAAAAAAGCAAGTTGTAAAATGGAGCTTCAGGGCACTGCAATTCACAAACCTGCAGAGTTATAAATGATAACTCTCGTCCACAAATATATTGAGGGAAGGCAAAGAAGAGGATTTGAAATCAAGGCAGAATTGCAGGAAACAGATTTCAGGAGGTAGATTCGAATCGCCTTTAAAGCACATGAAAAGCGGCAAAACGTTGACAATGATGCCCTTGGCCAAAAAGGGCGTATGCGTTTTTTCCTGAATATATTCAGGAAAAAACGCATACGCCCTTTTTGGCCAACCAAGCAACCTGGAAAGGCAAATCAGCGCTACAAAGAAGTCTCGCTGCCCATCGGTCAAAAGGGCCATGCTGAGAAAAGTGTCAAAACCAGAAATGCAGAACAGGCCATGGAGAAATGGGAGCCTTGCTACGCTGATGGGCGGAATGTAAATTGCCAACAGCCACGCTGGAGAAGGGTACGGTGTGTCCTGAAACATCTAAAAAACACAGCTTAGAGCGCATAGGGCACTTCCACGCATGGGGGTATAAATTGGGAAAATTAAAAATCAGCAAGACACAAGCACACCAAAGTTTAGGGCTGCTCTGTTGCCAAGGACCTCCACTTCATTCCACCTTAAATATCCCAGGAAAGAGAAAAATGGATAAAGAAGTTGTGGTCCTTATGTACAATGGAATATCACTCAGCCATGAAATCAATGTCATAAGGCTAGTAGCAGCATGATGAGTGGATTTAGGTACGACGATTCTAAGTGAAATAAGTCACACAGAAAAGGACACTTCTCATAAGATATCACTTATACAGGGAAAGTAAAAACCATTACACTTGAACTGAATTACAAAACAGAACAGAGTCACACATGCAGAAAACACACTATGGCTGCTTAACAGGAAAGGTGAGGTGGGGTGATACATAAAACAAGGGTTTCAAATTACCTGAGATACAGTTCCATAAACCCAACATGTAATAGACAAGACCTACTCCTTGCTCAGAGAACTGGACTCAACACCCCCTATTCACCACACAAGGATATATCTGACTAGTAATAATCTTAAAACCTATGTATTGAAATCTCTCTGTTAGTGTGTCAAGTGGGTGTAAAGCGGCATAAACACAGCCGTGAAAAGCAGCTAAACCCCATTATAAAAATAAATTACTTTTAAAAACCCATGAAACAAAGACAGTGAAAGAGAGAGAAATTCTTACACAATTCGTTCAGGGGCTGTGATGGAACCTGGATTGACCATATCTAGACCCACAGCTGGATGAGACATAAGGGTGGACACTCTTGGGGCTGAGAGATTTGGTGAGGCTGGGTGAGCAAACGCAGACCCTTTAAAGTAATACTGCGTGGTACCCATCGCATGGGTCCCAAATCTCGAGGTTCAAGGGCATCTTCCTACATCGAAAACATGCATGAGAAACCCAGAAGATGGTACACCGTGTGATGGGGAAAGGTTCCTAAAACGCACCTCATTTCTCATCTCCTTGTGCTCGGGTTCGCCATTCCAGCCACTTTACTAGCAATCTCCCTACTTGGAGCATCAGCACCTTTAACTTCCTGTTCCGTACAGGTTGCAATTTGTCCTGAGGATGAAGGGGAAGATGGGGAACCAATGAGAGGCTAGCTCTAGGTGTTGGGACAGGCACAGGTCACTCTATTTTCCCATCAGGAAGAAGAATTAACCACAGGCTCAGCTGCCCCCCGGAACCAGCACAGGGCCTGAAACCATCCTGCGCTTTTACGGCCAGCTCCCAAAAAGCGAGTTGTAAAATGGAGCTTCAGGGCACTGCAATTCACAAACCTGCAGAGTTATAAATGATAACTCTCGTCCACAAATATATTGAGGGAAGGCAAAGAAGAGGATTTGAAATCAAGGCAGAATTGCAGGAAACAGATTTCAGGAGGTAGATTCGAATCGCCTTTAAAGCACATGAAAAGCAGCAAAACGTTGACAATGAGGCCCTTGGCCAAAAAGGGCGTATGCGTTTTTTCCTGAATATATTCAGGAAAAAACGCATACGCCCTTTTTGGCCAACCAAGCAACCTGGAAAGGCAAATCAGCGCTACAAAGAAGTCTCGCTTCCCATCGGTCAAAAGGGCCATGCTGAGAAAAGTGTCAAAACCAGAAATGCAGGACAGGCCATGGAGAAATGGGAGCCTTGCTACGCTGATGGGCGGGATGTAAATTGCCAACAGCCACGCTGGAGAAGGGTACAGTGTGTCCTGAAACATCTAAAAAACACAGCTTAGAGCGCTAAGGGCACTTCCACGCATGGGGGTATAAATTGGGAAAATTAAAAATCAGCAAGACACAAGCACACCAAAGTTTAGGGCTGCTCTGTTGCCAAGGACCTCCACTTCATTCCACCTTAAATATCCCAGGAAAGAGAAAAATGGATAAAGAAGTTGTGGTCCTTATGTACAATGGAATATCACTCAGCCATGAAATCAATGTCATAAGGCTAGTAGCAGCATGATGAGTGGATTTAGGTACGTCGATTCTAAGTGAAATAAGTCACACAGAAAAGGACACTTCTCATAAGATATCACTTATACAGGGAAAGTAAAAACCATTACACTTGAACTGAATTCCAAAACAGAACAGAGTCACACATGCAGAAAACACACTATGGCTGCTTAACAGGAAAAGTGAGGTGGGGTGATACATAAAACAAGGGTTTCAAATTAGCTGAGATACCGTTCCATAAACCCAACATGTAATAGACAAGACCTACTCCTTGCTCAGAGAACTGGACTTAACACCCCCTATTCACCACACAAGGATATATCTGACTAGTAATAATCTTAAAACCTATGTATTGAAATCTCTCTGTTAGTGTGTCAAGTGGGTGTAAAGCGGCATAAACACAGCAGTGAAAAGCAGGTAAACCCCATTATAAAAATAAATTACTTTTAAAAACCCATGAAACAAAGACAGAGAAAGAGAGAGAAATTCTTACACAATTCGTTCAGGGGCTGTGATGCAACCCGGATTGACCATATCTAGACCCACAGCTGGATGAGACATAAGGGTGGACACTCTTGGGGCTGAGAGGTTTGGTGAGGTTGGGTGAGCAAACGCAGACCCTTTAAAGTAATACTGCGTGGTACCCATCGCATGGGTCCCAAATCTCGAGGTTCAAGGGCATCTTCCTACATCGAAAACATGCATGAGAAACCCAGAAGATGGTACACCGTGTGATGGGGAAAGGTTCCTAAAACGCACCTCATTTCTCATCTCCTTGTGCTCGGGTTCGCCATTCCAGCCACTTTACTAGCAATCTCCCTACTTGGAGCATCAGCACCTTTAACCTCCTGTTCCGTACAGGTTGCAATTTGTCCTGAGGATGAATGGGAAGATGGGGAACCAATGAGACGCTAGCTCTAGGTGTTGGGACAGGCACAGGTCACTCTATTTTCCCATCAGGAAGAAGAATTAACCACAGGCTCAGCTGCCCCCCGGAACCAGCACAGGGCCTGAAACCATCCTGCGCTTTTACGGCCAGCTCCCAAAAAGCGAGTTGTAAAATGGAGCTTCAGGGCACTGCAATTCACAAACCTGCAGAGTTATAAATGATAACTCTCGTCCACAAATATATTGAGGGAAGGCAAAGAAGAGGATTTGAAATCAAGGCAGAATTGCAGGAAACAGATTTCAGGAGGTAGATTCGAATCGCCTTTAAAGCACATGAAAAGCAGCAAAACGTTGACAATGAGGCCCTTGGCCAAAAAGGGCGTATGCGTTTTTTCCTGAATATATTCAGGAAAAAACGCATACGCCCTTTTTGGCCAACCAAGCAACCTGGAAAGGCAAATCAGCGCTACAAAGAAGTCTCGCTTCCCATCGGTCAAAAGGGCCATGCTGAGAAAAGTGTCAAAACCAGAAATGCAGGACAGGCCATGGAGAAATGGGAGCCTTGCTACGCTGATGGGCGGGATGTAAATTGCCAACAGCCACGCTGGAGAAGGGTACAGTGTGTCCTGAAACATCTAAAAAACACAGCTTAGAGCGCTAAGGGCACTTCCACGCATGGGGGTATAAATTGGGAAAATTAAAAATCAGCAAGACACAAGCACACCAAAGTTTAGGGCTGCTCTGTTGCCAAGGACCTCCACTTCATTCCACCTTAAATATCCCAGGAAAGAGAAAAATGGATAAAGAAGTTGTGGTCCTTATGTACAATGGAATATCACTCAGCCATGAAATCAATGTCATAAGGCTAGTAGCAGCATGATGAGTGGATTTAGGTACGTCGATTCTAAGTGAAATAAGTCACACAGAAAAGGACACTTCTCATAAGATATCACTTATACAGGGAAAGTAAAAACCATTACACTTGAACTGAATTCCAAAACAGAACAGAGTCACACATGCAGAAAACACACTATGGCTGCTTAACAGGAAAAGTGAGGTGGGGTGATACATAAAACAAGGGTTTCAAATTAGCTGAGATACCGTTCCATAAACCCAACATGTAATAGACAAGACCTACTCCTTGCTCAGAGAACTGGACTTAACACCCCCTATTCACCACACAAGGATATATCTGACTAGTAATAATCTTAAAACCTATGTATTGAAATCTCTCTGTTAGTGTGTCAAGTGGGTGTAAAGCGGCATAAACACAGCAGTGAAAAGCAGGTAAACCCCATTATAAAAATAAATTACTTTTAAAAACCCATGAAACAAAGACAGAGAAAGAGAGAGAAATTCTTACACAATTCGTTCAGGGGCTGTGATGCAACCCGGATTGACCATATCTAGACCCACAGCTGGATGAGACATAAGGGTGGACACTCTTGGGGCTGAGAGGTTTGGTGAGGTTGGGTGAGCAAACGCAGACCCTTTAAAGTAATACTGCGTGGTACCCATCGCATGGGTCCCAAATCTCGAGGTTCAAGGGCATCTTCCTACATCGAAAACATGCATGAGAAACCCAGAAGATGGTACACCGTGTGATGGGGAAAGGTTCCTAAAACGCACCTCATTTCTCATCTCCTTGTGCTCGGGTTCGCCATTCCAGCCACTTTACTAGCAATCTCCCTACTTGGAGCATCAGCACCTTTAACTTCCTGTTCCGTACAGGTTGCAATTTGTCCTGAGGATGAAGGGGAAGATGGGGAACCAATGAGAGACTAGCACTTGGTGTTGGGACAGGCACAGGTCACTCTATTTTCCCATCAGGAAGAAGAATTAACCACAGGCTCAGCTGCCCCCCGGAACCAGCACAGGGCCTGAAACCATCCTGCGCTTTTACGGCCAGCTCCCAAAAAGCGAGTTGTAAAATGGAGCTTCAGGGCACTGCAATTCACAAACCTGCAGAGTTATAAATGATAACTCTCGTCCACAAATATATTGAGGGAAGGCAAAGAAGAGGATTTGAAATCAAGGCAGAATTGCAGGAAACAGATTTCAGGAGGTAGATTCGAATCGCCTTTAAAGCACATGAAAAGCAGCAAAACGTTGACAATGAGGCCCTTGGCCAAAAAGGGCGTATGCGTTTTTTCCTGAATATATTCAGGAAAAAACGCATACGCCCTTTTTGGCCAACCAAGCAACCTGGAAAGGCAAATCAGCGCTACAAAGAAGTCTCGCTTCCCATCGGTCAAAAGGGCCATGCTGAGAAAAGTGTCAAAACCAGAAATGCAGGACAGGCCATGGAGAAATGGGAGGCTTGCTACGCTGATGGGCGGGATGTAATTTGCCAACAGCCACGCTGGAGAAGGGTACAGTGTGTCCTGAAACTTCTAAAAAACACAGCTTAGAGCGCTAAGGGCACTTCCACGCATGGGGGTATAAATTGGGAAAATTA
Organism: Balaenoptera physalus; assembly: GCF_965194825.1. Classification (NCBI taxonomy): domain Eukaryota; kingdom Metazoa; phylum Chordata; class Mammalia; order Artiodactyla; family Balaenopteridae; genus Balaenoptera; species Balaenoptera physalus. The sequence continues at coordinate 446,359 of NW_028126403.1, forward strand.
AAAATCAGCAAGACACAAGCACACCAAAGTTTAGGGCTGCTCTGTTGCCAAGGACCTCCACTTCATTCCACCTTAAATATCCCAGGAAAGAGAAAAATGGATAAAGAAGTTGTGGTCCTTATGTACAATGGAATATCACTCAGCCATGAAATCAATGTCATAAGGCTAGTAGCAGCATGATGAGTGGATTTAGGTACGTCGATTCTAAGTGAAATAAGTCACACAGAAAAGGACACTTCTCATAAGATATCACTTATACAGGGAAAGTAAAAACCGTTACACTTGAACTGAACTACAAAACAGAACAGAGTCACACATGCAGAAAACACACTATGGCTGCTTAACAGGAAAGGTGAGGTGGGGTGATACATAAAACAAGGGTTTCAAATGAGCTGAGATACCGTTCCATAAACCCAATATGTAATAGACAAGACCTACTCCTTGCTCAGAGAACTGGACTCAACACCCCCTATTCACCACACAAGGATATATCTGACTAGTAATAATCTTAAAACCTATATATTGAAATCTCTCTGTTAGTGTGTCAAGTGGGTGTAAAGCGGCATAAACACAGCCGTGAAAAGCAGTTAAACCCCATTATAAAAATAAATTACTTTTAAAAACCCATGAAACAAAGACAGAGAAAGAGAGAGAAATTCTTACACAATTCGTTCAGGGGCTGTGATGCAACCCGGATTGACCATATCTAGACCCACAGCTGGATGAGACATAAGGGTGGACACTCTTGGGGCTGAGAGGTTTGGTGAGGTTGGGTGAGCAAACGCAGACCCTTTAAAGTAATACTGTGTGGTACCCATCCCATGTGTCCCAAATCTCCAGGTTCAAGGGCATCTTCCTACATCGAAAACATGCATGAGAAACCAAGAAGATGGTACACCGTGTGATGGGGAAAGCTTTCTAAAACGCACCTCATTTGTCATCTCCTTGAGCTCGGGTTCGCAATTCCAGCCACTTTACTAGCAATCTCCCTACTTGGAGTATCAGCACCTTTAACCTCCTGTTCCGTACAGGTTGCAATTTGTCCTGAGGATGAACGGGAAGACGGGGAAGCAATGAGAGACTAGCTCTTGGTATTGGGACAGACACAGGTCACTCTATTTTCCCATCAGGAAGAAGAATTATCCACAGGCTCAGCCTGCCCCCCAGAACCAGAACAGGGCCTGAAGCCATCCTGCGCTTTTGCGGCCAGCTCCCAAAAAAGCAAGTTGTAAAATGGAGCTTCAGGGCACTGCAATTCACAAACCTGCAGAGTTATAAATGATAACTCTCGTCCACAAATATATTGAGGGAAGGCAAAGAAGAGGATTTGAAATCAAGGCAGAATTGCAGGAAACAGATTTCAGGAGGTAGATTCGAATCGCCTTTAAAGCACATGAAAAGCGGCAAAACGTTGACAATGATGCCCTTGGCCAAAAAGGGCGTATGCGTTTTTTCCTGAATATATTCAGGAAAAAACGCATACGCCCTTTTTGGCCAACCAAGCAACCTGGAAAGGCAAATCAGCGCTACAAAGAAGTCTCGCTGCCCATCGGTCAAAAGGGCCATGCTGAGAAAAGTGTCAAAACCAGAAATGCAGAACAGGCCATGGAGAAATGGGAGCCTTGCTACGCTGATGGGCGGAATGTAAATTGCCAACAGCCACGCTGGAGAAGGGTACGGTGTGTCCTGAAACATCTAAAAAACACAGCTTAGAGCGCATAGGGCACTTCCACGCATGGGGGTATAAATTGGGAAAATTAAAAATCAGCAAGACACAAGCACACCAAAGTTTAGGGCTGCTCTGTTGCCAAGGACCTCCACTTCATTCCACCTTAAATATCCCAGGAAAGAGAAAAATGGATAAAGAAGTTGTGGTCCTTATGTACAATGGAATATCACTCAGCCATGAAATCAATGTCATAAGGCTAGTAGCAGCATGATGAGTGGATTTAGGTACGACGATTCTAAGTGAAATAAGTCACACAGAAAAGGACACTTCTCATAAGATATCACTTATACAGGGAAAGTAAAAACCATTACACTTGAACTGAATTACAAAACAGAACAGAGTCACACATGCAGAAAACACACTATGGCTGCTTAACAGGAAAGGTGAGGTGGGGTGATACATAAAACAAGGGTTTCAAATTACCTGAGATACAGTTCCATAAACCCAACATGTAATAGACAAGACCTACTCCTTGCTCAGAGAACTGGACTCAACACCCCCTATTCACCACACAAGGATATATCTGACTAGTAATAATCTTAAAACCTATGTATTGAAATCTCTCTGTTAGTGTGTCAAGTGGGTGTAAAGCGGCATAAACACAGCCGTGAAAAGCAGCTAAACCCCATTATAAAAATAAATTACTTTTAAAAACCCATGAAACAAAGACAGTGAAAGAGAGAGAAATTCTTACACAATTCGTTCAGGGGCTGTGATGGAACCTGGATTGACCATATCTAGACCCACAGCTGGATGAGACATAAGGGTGGACACTCTTGGGGCTGAGAGATTTGGTGAGGCTGGGTGAGCAAACGCAGACCCTTTAAAGTAATACTGCGTGGTACCCATCGCATGGGTCCCAAATCTCGAGGTTCAAGGGCATCTTCCTACATCGAAAACATGCATGAGAAACCCAGAAGATGGTACACCGTGTGATGGGGAAAGGTTCCTAAAACGCACCTCATTTCTCATCTCCTTGTGCTCGGGTTCGCCATTCCAGCCACTTTACTAGCAATCTCCCTACTTGGAGCATCAGCACCTTTAACTTCCTGTTCCGTACAGGTTGCAATTTGTCCTGAGGATGAAGGGGAAGATGGGGAACCAATGAGAGGCTAGCTCTAGGTGTTGGGACAGGCACAGGTCACTCTATTTTCCCATCAGGAAGAAGAATTAACCACAGGCTCAGCTGCCCCCCGGAACCAGCACAGGGCCTGAAACCATCCTGCGCTTTTACGGCCAGCTCCCAAAAAGCGAGTTGTAAAATGGAGCTTCAGGGCACTGCAATTCACAAACCTGCAGAGTTATAAATGATAACTCTCGTCCACAAATATATTGAGGGAAGGCAAAGAAGAGGATTTGAAATCAAGGCAGAATTGCAGGAAACAGATTTCAGGAGGTAGATTCGAATCGCCTTTAAAGCACATGAAAAGCAGCAAAACGTTGACAATGAGGCCCTTGGCCAAAAAGGGCGTATGCGTTTTTTCCTGAATATATTCAGGAAAAAACGCATACGCCCTTTTTGGCCAACCAAGCAACCTGGAAAGGCAAATCAGCGCTACAAAGAAGTCTCGCTTCCCATCGGTCAAAAGGGCCATGCTGAGAAAAGTGTCAAAACCAGAAATGCAGGACAGGCCATGGAGAAATGGGAGCCTTGCTACGCTGATGGGCGGGATGTAAATTGCCAACAGCCACGCTGGAGAAGGGTACAGTGTGTCCTGAAACATCTAAAAAACACAGCTTAGAGCGCTAAGGGCACTTCCACGCATGGGGGTATAAATTGGGAAAATTAAAAATCAGCAAGACACAAGCACACCAAAGTTTAGGGCTGCTCTGTTGCCAAGGACCTCCACTTCATTCCACCTTAAATATCCCAGGAAAGAGAAAAATGGATAAAGAAGTTGTGGTCCTTATGTACAATGGAATATCACTCAGCCATGAAATCAATGTCATAAGGCTAGTAGCAGCATGATGAGTGGATTTAGGTACGTCGATTCTAAGTGAAATAAGTCACACAGAAAAGGACACTTCTCATAAGATATCACTTATACAGGGAAAGTAAAAACCATTACACTTGAACTGAATTCCAAAACAGAACAGAGTCACACATGCAGAAAACACACTATGGCTGCTTAACAGGAAAAGTGAGGTGGGGTGATACATAAAACAAGGGTTTCAAATTAGCTGAGATACCGTTCCATAAACCCAACATGTAATAGACAAGACCTACTCCTTGCTCAGAGAACTGGACTTAACACCCCCTATTCACCACACAAGGATATATCTGACTAGTAATAATCTTAAAAACTATGTATTGAAATCTCTCTGTTAGTGTGTCAAGTGGGTGTAAAGCGGCATAAACACAGCAGTGAAAAGCAGGTAAACCCCATTATAAAAATAAATTACTTTTAAAAACCCATGAAACAAAGACAGAGAAAGAGAGAGAAATTCTTACACAATTCGTTCAGGGGCTGTGATGCAACCCGGATTGACCATATCTAGACCCACAGCTGGATGAGACATAAGGGTGGACACTCTTGGGGCTGAGAGGTTTGGTGAGGTTGGGTGAGCAAACGCAGACCCTTTAAAGTAATACTGTGTGGTACCCATCCCATGTGTCCCAAATCTCCAGGTTCAAGGGCATCTTCCTACATCGAAAACATGCATGAGAAACCCAGAAGATGGTACACCGTGTGATGGGGAAAGCTTTCTAAAACGCACATCATTTGTCATCTCTTTGAGCTCGGGTTCGCAATTCCAGCCACTTTACTAGCAATCTCCCTACTTGGAGTATCAGCACCTTTAACCTCCTGTTCCGTACAGGTTGCAATTTGTCCTGAGGATGAACGGGAAGACGGGGAAGCAATGAGAGACTAGCTCTTGGTATTGGGACAGACACAGGTCACTCTATTTTCCCATCAGGAAGAAGAATTATCCACAGGCTCAGCCTGCCCCCCAGAACCAGAACAGGGCCTGAAGCCATCCTGCGCTTTTGCGGCCAGCTCCCAAAAAAGCAAGTTGTAAAATAGAGCTTCAGGGCACTGCAATTCACAAACCTGCAGAGTTATAAATGATAACTCTCGTCCACAAATATATTGAGGGAAGGCAAAGAAGAGGATTTGAAATCAAGGCAGAATTGCAGGAAACAGATTTCAGGAGGTAGATTCGAATCGCCTTTAAAGCACATGAAAAGCGGCAAAACGTTGACAATGATGCCCTTGGCCAAAAAGGGCGTATGCGTTTTTTCCTGAATATATTCAGGAAAAAACGCATACGCCCTTTTTGGCCAACCAAGCAACCTGGAAAGGCAAATCAGCGCTACAAAGAAGTCTCGCTGCCCATCGGTCAAAAGGGCCATGCTGAGAAAAGTGTCAAAACCAGAAATGCAGAACAGGCCATGGAGAAATGGGAGCCTTGCTACGCTGATGGGCGGAATGTAAATTGCCAACAGCCACGCTGGAGAAGGGTACGGTGTGTCCTGAAACATCTAAAAAACACAGCTTAGAGCGCATAGGGCACTTCCACGCATGGGGGTATAAATTGGGAAAATTAAAAATCAGCAAGACACAAGCACACCAAAGTTTAGGGCTGCTCTGTTGCCAAGGACCTCCACTTCATTCCACCTTAAATATCCCAGGAAAGAGAAAAATGGATAAAGAAGTTGTGGTCCTTATGTACAATGGAATATCACTCAGCCATGAAATCAATGTCATAAGGCTAGTAGCAGCATGATGAGTGGATTTAGGTACGTCGATTCTAAGTGAAATAAGTCACACAGAAAAGGACACTTCTCATAAGATATCACTTATACAGGGAAAGTAAAAACCATTACACTTGAACTGAATTCCAAAACAGAACAGAGTCACACATGCAGAAAACACACTATGGCTGCTTAACAGGAAAGGTGAGGTGGGGTGATACATAAAACAAGGGTTTCAAATTACCTGAGATACAGTTCCATAAACCCAACATGTAATAGACAAGACCTACTCCTTGCTCAGAGAACTGGACTCAACACCCCCTATTCACCACACAAGGATATATCTGACTAGTAATAATCTTAAAACCTATGTATTGAAATCTCTCTGTTAGTGTGTCAAGTGGGTGTAAAGCGGCATAAACACAGCCGTGAAAAGCAGCTAAACCCCATTATAAAAATAAATTACTTTTAAAAACCCATGAAACAATGACAGTGAAAGAGAGAGAAATTCTTACACAATTCGTTCAGGGGCTGTGATGGAACCTGGATTGACCATATCTAGACCCACAGCTGGATGAGACATAAGGGTGGACACTCTTGGGGCTGAGAGATTTGGTGAGGCTGGGTGAGCAAACGCAGACCCTTTAAAGTAATACTGCGTGGTACCCATCGCATGGGTCCCAAATCTCGAGGTTCAAGGGCATCTTCCTACATGGAAAACATGCATGAGAAACCCAGAAGATGGTACACCGTGTGATGGGGAAAGGTTCCTAAAACGCACCTCATTTCTCATCTCCTTGTGCTCGGGTTCGCCATTCCAGCCACTTTACTAGCAATCTCCCTACTTGGAGCATCAGCACCTTTAACCTCCTGTTCCATACAGGTTGCAATTTGTCCTGAGGATGAATGGGAAGATGGGGAACCAATGAGAGGCTAGCTCTAGGTGTTGGGACAGGCACAGGTCACTCTATTTTCCCATCAGGAAGAAGAATTAACCACAGGCTCAGCTGCCCCCCGGAACCAGCACAGGGCCTGAAACCATCCTGCGCTTTTACGGCCAGCTCCCAAAAAGCGAGTTGTAAAATGGAGCTTCAGGGCACTGCAATTCACAAACCTGCAGAGTTATAAATGATAACTCTCGTCCACAAATATATTGAGGGAAGGCAAAGAAGAGGATTTGAAATCAAGGCAGAATTGCAGGAAACAGATTTCAGGAGGTAGATTCGAATCGCCTTTAAAGCACATGAAAAGCAGCAAAACGTTGACAATGAGGCCCTTGGCCAAAAAGGGCGTATGCGTTTTTTCCTGAATATATTCAGGAAAAAACGCATACGCCCTTTTTGGCCAACCAAGCAACCTGGAAAGGCAAATCAGCGCTACAAAGAAGTCTCGCTTCCCATCGGTCAAAAGGGCCATGCTGAGAAAAGTGTCAAAACCAGAAATGCAGGACAGGCCATGGAGAAATGGGAGCCTTGCTACGCTGATGGGCGGGATGTAAATTGCCAACAGCCACGCTGGAGAAGGGTACAGTGTGTCCTGAAACATCTAAAAAACACAGCTTAGAGCGCTAAGGGCACTTCCACGCATGGGGGTATAAATTGGGAAAATTAAAAATCAGCAAGACACAAGCACACCAAAGTTTAGGGCTGCTCTGTTGCCAAGGACCTCCACTTCATTCCACGTTAAATATCCCAGGAAAGAGAAAAATGGATAAAGAAGTTGTGGTCCTTATGTACAATGGAATATCACTCAGCCATGAAATCAATGTCATAAGGCTAGTAGCAGCATGATGAGTGGATTTAGGTACGTCGATTCTAAGTGAAATAAGTCACACAGAAAAGGACACTTCTCATAAGATATCACTTATACAGGGAAAGTAAAAACCATTACACTTGAACTGAATTCCAAAACAGAACAGAGTCACACATGCAGAAAACACACTATGGCTGCTTAACAGGAAAAGTGAGGTGGGGTGATACATAAAACAAGGGTTTCAAATTAGCTGAGATACCGTTCCATAAACCCAACATGTAATAGACAAGACCTACTCCTTGCTCAGAGAACTGGACTTAACACCCCCTATTCACCACACAAGGATATATCTGACTAGTAATAATCTTAAAACCTATGTATTGAAATCTCTCTGTTAGTGTGTCAAGTGGGTGTAAAGCGGCATAAACACAGCAGTGAAAAGCAGGTAAACCCCATTATAAAAATAAATTACTTTTAAAAACCCATGAAACAAAGACAGAGAAAGAGAGAGAAATTCTTACACAATTCGTTCAGGGGCTGTGATGCAACCCGGATTGACCATATCTAGACCCACAGCTGGATGAGACATAAGGGTGGACACTCTTGGGGCTGAGAGGTTTGGTGAGGTTGGGTGAGCAAACGCAGACCCTTTAAAGTAATACTGTGTGGTACCCATCCCATGTGTCCCAAATCTCCAGGTTCAAGGGCATCTTCCTACATCGAAAACATGCATGAGAAACCAAGAAGATGGTACACCGTGTGATGGGGAAAGCTTTCTAAAACGCACCTCATTTGTCATCTCCTTGAGCTCGGGTTCGCAATTCCAGCCACTTTACTAGCAATCTCCCTACTTGGAGTATCAGCACCTTTAACCTCCTGTTCCGTACAGGTTGCAATTTGTCCTGAGGATGAACGGGAAGACGGGGAAGCAATGAGAGACTAGCTCTTGGTATTGGGACAGACACAGGTCACTCTATTTTCCCATCAGGAAGAAGAATTATCCACAGGCTCAGCCTGCCCCCCAGAACCAGAGCAGGGCCTGAAGCCATCCTGCGCTTTTGCGGCCAGGTCCCAAAAAAGCAAGTTGTAAAATGGAGCTTCAGGGCACTGCAATTCACAAACCTGCAGAGTTATAAATGATAACTCTCGTCCACAAATATATTGAGGGAAGGCAAAGAAGAGGATTTGAAATCAAGGCAGAATTGCAGGAAACAGATTTCAGGAGGTAGATTCGAATCGCCTTTAAAGCACATGAAAAGCGGCAAAACGTTGACAATGATGCCCTTGGCCAAAAAGGGCGTATGCGTTTTTTCCTGAATATATTCAGGAAAAAACGCATACGCCCTTTTTGGCCAACCAAGCAACCTGGAAAGGCAAATCAGCACTACAAAGAAGTCTCCCTGCCCATCGGTCAAAAGGGCCATGCTGAGAAAAGTGTCAAAACCAGAAATGCAGAACAGGCCATGGAGAAATGGGAGCCTTGCTACGCTGATGGGCGGAATGTAAATTGCCAACAGCCACGCTGGAGAAGGGTACGGTGTGTCCTGAAACATCTAAAAAACACAGCTTACAGTGCATAGGGCACTTCCACGCATGGGGGTATAAATTGGGAAAATTAAAAATCAGCAAGACACAAGCACACCAAAGTTTAGGGCTGCTCTGTTGCCAAGGACCTCCACTTCATTCCACCTTAAATATCCCAGGAAAGAGAAAAATGGATAAAGAAGTTGTGGTCCTTATGTACAATGGAATATCACTCAGCCATGAAATCAATGTCATAAGGCTAGTAGCAGCATGATGAGTGGATTTAGGTACGTCGATTCTAAGTGAAATAAGTCACACAGAAAAGGACACTTCTCATAAGATATCACTTATACAGGGAAAGTAAAAACCATTACACTTGAACTGAATTCCAAAACAGAACAGAGTCACACATGCAGAAAACACACTATGGCTGCTTAACAGGAAAAGTGAGGTGGGGTGATACATAAAACAAGGGTTTCAAATTAGCTGAGATACCGTTCCATAAACCCAACATGTAATAGACAAGACCTACTCCTTGCTCAGAGAACTGGACTTAACACCCCCTATTCACCACACAAGGATATATCTGACTAGTAATAATCTTAAAACCTATGTATTGAAATCTCTCTGTTAGTGTGTCAAGTGGGTGTAAAGCGGCATAAACACAGCCGTGAAAAGCAGGTAAACCCCATTATAAAAATAAATTACTTTTAAAAACCCATGAAACAAAGACAGAGAAAGAGAGAGAAATTCTTACACAATTCGTTCAGGGGCTGTGATGCAACCCGGATTGACCATATCTAGACCCACAGCTGGATGAGACATAAGGGTGGACACTCTTGGGGCTGAGAGGTTTGGTGAGGTTGGGTGAGCAAACGCAGACCCTTTAAAGTAATACTGCGTGGTACCCATCGCATGGGTCCCAAATCTCGAGGTTCAAGGGCATCTTCCTACATCGAAAACATGCATGAGAAACCCAGAAGATGGTACACCGTGTGATGGGGAAAGGTTCCTAAAACGCACCTCATTTCTCATCTCCTTGTGCTCGGGTTCGCCATTCCAGCCACTTTACTAGCAATCTCCCTACTTGGAGCATCAGCACCTTTAACCTCCTGTTCCGTACAGGTTGCAATTTGTCCTGAGGATGAATGGGAAGATGGGGAACCAATGAGACGCTAGCTCTAGGTGTTGGGACAGGCACAGGTCACTCTATTTTCCCATCAGGAAGAAGAATTAACCACAGGCTCAGCTGCCCCCCGGAACCAGCACAGGGCCTGAAACCATCCTGCGCTTTTACGGCCAGCTCCCAAAAAGCGAGTTGTAAAATGGAGCTTCAGGGCACTGCAATTCACAAACCTGCAGAGTTATAAATGATAACTCTCGTCCACAAATATATTGAGGGAAGGCAAAGAAGAGGATTTGAAATCAAGGCAGAATTGCAGGAAACAGATTTCAGGAGGTAGATTCGAATCGCCTTTAAAGCACATGAAAAGCAGCAAAACGTTGACAATGAGGCCCTTGGCCAAAAAGGGCGTATGCGTTTTTTCCTGAATATATTCAGGAAAAAACGCATACGCCCTTTTTGGCCAACCAAGCAACCTGGAAAGGCAAATCAGCGCTACAAAGAAGTCTCGCTTCCCATCGGTCAAAAGGGCCATGCTGAGAAAAGTGTCAAAACCAGAAATGCAGGACAGGCCATGGAGAAATGGGAGCCTTGCTACGCTGATGGGCGGGATGTAAATTGCCAACAGCCACGCTGGAGAAGGGTACAGTGTGTCCTGAAACATCTAAAAAACACAGCTTAGAGCGCTAAGGGCACTTCCACGCATGGGGGTATAAATTGGGAAAATTAAAAATCAGCAAGACACAAGCACACCAAAGTTTAGGGCTGCTCTGTTGCCAAGGACCTCCACTTCATTCCACCTTAAATATCCCAGGAAAGAGAAAAATGGATAAAGAAGTTGTGGTCCTTATGTACAATGGAATATCACTCAGCCATGAAATCAATGTCATAAGGCTAGTAGCAGCATGATGAGTGGATTTAGGTACGTCGATTCTAAGTGAAATAAGTCACACAGAAAAGGACACTTCTCATAAGATATCACTTATACAGGGAAAGTAAAAACCATTACACTTGAACTGAATTCCAAAACAGAACAGAGTCACACATGCAGAAAACACACTATGGCTGCTTAACAGGAAAAGTGAGGTGGGGTGATACATAAAACAAGGGTTTCAAATTAGCTGAGATACCGTTCCATAAACCCAACATGTAATAGACAAGACCTACTCCTTGCTCAGAGAACTGGACTTAACACCCCCTATTCACCACACAAGGATATATCTGACTAGTAATAATCTTAAAACCTATGTATTGAAATCTCTCTGTTAGTGTGTCAAGTGGGTGTAAAGCGGCATAAACACAGCAGTGAAAAGCAGGTAAACCCCATTATAAAAATAAATTACTTTTAAAAACCCATGAAACAAAGACAGAGAAAGAGAGAGAAATTCTTACACAATTCGTTCAGGGGCTGTGATGCAACCCGGATTGACCATATCTAGACCCACAGCTGGATGAGACATAAGGGTGGACACTCTTGGGGCTGAGAGGTTTGGTGAGGTTGGGTGAGCAAACGCAGACCCTTTAAAGTAATACTGTGTGGTACCCATCCCATGTGTCCCAAATCTCCAGGTTCAAGGGCATCTTCCTATATCGAAAACATGCATGAGAAACCAAGAAGATGGTACACCGTGTGATGGGGAAAGCTTTCTAAAACGCACCTCATTTGTCATCTCCTTGAGCTCGGGTTCGCAATTCCAGCCACTTTACTAGCAATCTCCCTACTTGGAGTATCAGCACCTTTAACCTCCTGTTCCGTACAGGTTGCAATTTGTCCTGAGGATGAACGGGAAGACGGGGAAGCAATGAGAGACTAGCTCTTGGTATTGGGACAGACACAGGTCACTCTATTTTCCCATCAGGAAGAAGAATTATCCACAGGCTCAGCCTGCCCCCCAGAACCAGAACAGGGCCTGAAGCCATCCTGCGCTTTTGCGGCCAGCTCCCAAAAAAGCAAGTTGTAAAATGGAGCTTCAGGGCACTGCAATTCACAAACCTGCAGAGTTATAAATGATAACTCTCGTCCACAAATATATTGAGGGAAGGCAAAGAAGAGGATTTGAAATCAAGGCAGAATTGCAGGAAACAGATTTCAGGAGGTAGATTCGAATCGCCTTTAAAGCACATGAAAAGCGGCAAAACGTTGACAATGATGCCCTTGGCCAAAAAGGGCGTATGCGTTTTTTCCTGAATATATTCAGGAAAAAACGCATACGCCCTTTTTGGCCAACCAAGCAACCTGGAAAGGCAAATCAGCGCTACAAAGAAGTCTCGCTGCCCATCGGTCAAAAGGGCCATGCTGAGAAAAGTGTCAAAACCAGAAATGCAGAACAGGCCATGGAGAAATGGGAGCCTTGCTACGCTGATGGGCGGAATGTAAATTGCCAACAGCCACGCTGGAGAAGGGTACGGTGTGTCCTGAAACATCTAAAAAACACAGCTTACAGCGCATAGGGCACTTCCACGCATGGGGGTATAAATTGGGAAAATTAAAAATCAGCAAGACACAAGCACACCAAAGTTTAGGGCTGCTCTGTTGCCAAGGACCTCCACTTCATTCCACCTTCAATATCCCAGGAAAGAGAAAAATGGATAAAGAAGTTGTGGTCCTTATGTACAATGGAATATCACTCAGCCATGAAATCAATGTCATAAGGCTAGTAGCAGCATGATGAGTGGATTTAGGTACGACGATTCTAAGTGAAATAAGTCACACAGAAAAGGACACTTCTCATAAGATATCACTTATACAGGGAAAGTAAAAACCATTACACTTGAACTGAATTCCAAAACAGAACAGAGTCACACATGCAGAAAACACACTATGGCTGCTTAACAGGAAAGGTGAGGTGGGGTGATACATAAAACAAGGGTTTCAAATTACCTGAGATACAGTTCCATAAACCCAACATGTAATAGACAAGACCTACTCCTTGCTCAGAGAACTGGACTCAACACCCCCTATTCACCACACAAGGATATATCTGACTAGTAATAATCTTAAAACCTATGTATTGAAATCTCTCTGTTAGTGTGTCAAGTGGGTGTAAAGCGGCATAAACACAGCCGTGAAAAGCAGCTAAACCCCATTATAAAAATAAATTACTTTTAAAAACCCATGAAACAAAGACAGTGAAAGAGAGAGAAATTCTTACACAATTCGTTCAGGGGCTGTGATGGAACCTGGATTGACCATATCTAGACCCACAGCTGGATGAGACATAAGGGTGGACACTCTTGGGGCTGAGAGATTTGGTGAGGCTGGGTGAGCAAACGCAGACCCTTTAAAGTAATACTGCGTGGTACCCATCGCATGGGTCCCAAATCTCGAGGTTCAAGGGCATCTTCCTACATCGAAAACATGCATGAGAAACCCAGAAGATGGTACACCGTGTGATGGGGAAAGGTTCCTAAAACGCACCTCATTTCTCATCTCCTTGTGCTCGGGTTCGCCATTCCAGCCACTTTACTAGCAATCTCCCTACTTGGAGCATCAGCACCTTTAACTTCCTGTTCCGTACAGGTTGCAATTTGTCCTGAGGATGAAGGGGAAGATGGGGAACCAATGAGAGGCTAGCTCTAGGTGTTGGGACAGGCACAGGTCACTCTATTTTCCCATCAGGAAGAAGAATTAACCACAGGCTCAGCTGCCCCCCGGAACCAGCACAGGGCCTGAAACCATCCTGCGCTTTTACGGCCAGCTCCCAAAAAGCGAGTTGTAAAATGGAGCTTCAGGGCACTGCAATTCACAAACCTGCAGAGTTATAAATGATAACTCTCGTCCACAAATATATTGAGGGAAGGCAAAGAAGAGGATTTGAAATCAAGGCAGAATTGCAGGAAACAGATTTCAGGAGGTAGATTCGAATCGCCTTTAAAGCACATGAAAAGCAGCAAAACGTTGACAATGAGGCCCTTGGCCAAAAAGGGCGTATGCGTTTTTTCCTGAATATATTCAGGAAAAAACGCATACGCCCTTTTTGGCCAACCAAGCAACCTGGAAAGGCAAATCAGCGCTACAAAGAAGTCTCGCTTCCCATCGGTCAAAAGGGCCATGCTGAGAAAAGTGTCAAAACCAGAAATGCAGGACAGGCCATGGAGAAATGGGAGCCTTGCTACGCTGATGGGCGGGATGTAAATTGCCAACAGCCACGCTGGAGAAGGGTACAGTGTGTCCTGAAACATCTAAAAAACACAGCTTAGAGCGCTAAGGGCACTTCCACGCATGGGGGTATAAATTGGGAAAATTAAAAATCAGCAAGACACAAGCACACCAAAGTTTAGGGCTGCTCTGTTGCCAAGGACCTCCACTTCATTCCACCTTAAATATCCCAGGAAAGAGAAAAATGGATAAAGAAGTTGTGGTCCTTATGTACAATGGAATATCACTCAGCCATGAAATCAATGTCATAAGGCTAGTAGCAGCATGATGAGTGGATTTAGGTACGTCGATTCTAAGTGAAATAAGTCACACAGAAAAGGACACTTCTCATAAGATATCACTTATACAGGGAAAGTAAAAACCATTACACTTGAACTGAATTCCAAAACAGAACAGAGTCACACATGCAGAAAACACACTATGGCTGCTTAACAGGAAAAGTGAGGTGGGGTGATACATAAAACAAGGGTTTCAAATTAGCTGAGATACCGTTCCATAAACCCAACATGTAATAGACAAGACCTACTCCTTGCTCAGAGAACTGGACTTAACACCCCCTATTCACCACACAAGGATATATCTGACTAGTAATAATCTTAAAAACTATGTATTGAAATCTCTCTGTTAGTGTGTCAAGTGGGTGTAAAGCGGCATAAACACAGCAGTGAAAAGCAGGTAAACCCCATTATAAAAATAAATTACTTTTAAAAACCCATGAAACAAAGACAGAGAAAGAGAGAGAAATTCTTACACAATTCGTTCAGGGGCTGTGATGCAACCCGGATTGACCATATCTAGACCCACAGCTGGATGAGACATAAGGGTGGACACTCTTGGGGCTGAGAGGTTTGGTGAGGTTGGGTGAGCAAACGCAGACCCTTTAAAGTAATACTGTGTGGTACCCATCCCATGTGTCCCAAATCTCCAGGTTCAAGGGCATCTTCCTACATCGAAAACATGCATGAGAAACCCAGAAGATGGTACACCGTGTGATGGGGAAAGCTTTCTAAAACGCACATCATTTGTCATCTCTTTGAGCTCGGGTTCGCAATTCCAGCCACTTTACTAGCAATCTCCCTACTTGGAGTATCAGCACCTTTAACCTCCTGTTCCGTACAGGTTGCAATTTGTCCTGAGGATGAACGGGAAGACGGGGAAGCAATGAGAGACTAGCTCTTGGTATTGGGACAGACACAGGTCACTCTATTTTCCCATCAGGAAGAAGAATTATCCACAGGCTCAGCCTGCCCCCCAGAACCAGAACAGGGCCTGAAGCCATCCTGCGCTTTTGCGGCCAGCTCCCAAAAAAGCAAGTTGTAAAATAGAGCTTCAGGGCACTGCAATTCACAAACCTGCAGAGTTATAAATGATAACTCTCGTCCACAAATATATTGAGGGAAGGCAAAGAAGAGGATTTGAAATCAAGGCAGAATTGCAGGAAACAGATTTCAGGAGGTAGATTCGAATCGCCTTTAAAGCACATGAAAAGCGGCAAAACGTTGACAATGATGCCCTTGGCCAAAAAGGGCGTATGCGTTTTTTCCTGAATATATTCAGGAAAAAACGCATACGCCCTTTTTGGCCAACCAAGCAACCTGGAAAGGCAAATCAGCGCTCCAAAGAAGTCTCGCTGCCCATCGGTCAAAAGGGCCATGCTGAGAGAAGTGTCAAAACCAGAAATGCAGAACAGGCCATGGAGAAATGGGAGCCTTGCTACGCTGATGGGCGGAATGTAAATTGCCAACAGCCACGCTGGAGAAGGGTACGGTGTGTCCTGAAACATCTAAAAAACACAGCTTAGAGCGCATAGGGCACTTCCACGCATGGGGGTATAAATTGGGAAAATTAAAAATCAGCAAGACACAAGCACACCAAAGTTTAGGGCTGCTCTGTTGCCAAGGACCTCCACTTCATTCCACCTTAAATATCCCAGGAAAGAGAAAAATGGATAAAGAAGTTGTGGTCCTTATGTACAATGGAATATCACTCAGCCATGAAATCAATGTCATAAGGCTAGTAGCAGCATGATGAGTGGATTTAGGTACGTCGATTCTAAGTGAAATAAGTCACACAGAAAAGGACACTTCTCATAAGATATCACTTATACAGGGAAAGTAAAAACCATTACACTTGAACTGAATTCCAAAACAGAACAGAGTCACACATGCAGAAAACACACTATGGCTGCTTAACAGGAAAGGTGAGGTGGGGTGATACATAAAACAAGGGTTTCAAATTACCTGAGATACAGTTCCATAAACCCAACATGTAATAGACAAGACCTACTCCTTGCTCAGAGAACTGGACTCAACACCCCCTATTCACCACACAAGGATATATCTGACTAGTAATAATCTTAAAACCTATGTATTGAAATCTCTCTGTTAGTGTGTCAAGTGGGTGTAAAGCGGCATAAACACAGCCGTGAAAAGCAGCTAAACCCCATTATAAAAATAAATTACTTTTAAAAACCCATGAAACAAAGACAGTGAAAGAGAGAGAAATTCTTACACAATTCGTTCAGGGGCTGTGATGGAACCTGGATTGACCATATCTAGACCCACAGCTGGATGAGACATAAGGGTGGACACTCTTGGGGCTGAGAGATTTGGTGAGGCTGGGTGAGCAAACGCAGACCCTTTAAAGTAATACTGCGTGGTACCCATCGCATGGGTCCCAAATCTCGAGGTTCAAGGGCATCTTCCTACATGGAAAACATGCATGAGAAACCCAGAAGATGGTACACCGTGTGATGGGGAAAGGTTCCTAAAACGCACCTCATTTCTCATCTCCTTGTGCTCGGGTTCGCCATTCCAGCCACTTTACTAGCAATCTCCCTACTTGGAGCATCAGCACCTTTAACCTCCTGTTCCGTACAGGTTGCAATTTGTCCTGAGGATGAATGGGAAGATGGGGAACCAATGAGAGGCTAGCTCTAGGTGTTGGGACAGGCACAGGTCACTCTATTTTCCCATCAGGAAGAAGAATTAACCACAGGCTCAGCTGCCCCCCGGAACCAGCACAGGGCCTGAAACCATCCTGCGCTTTTACGGCCAGCTCCCAAAAAGCGAGTTGTAAAATGGAGCTTCAGGGCACTGCAATTCACAAACCTGCAGAGTTATAAATGATAACTCTCGTCCACAAATATATTGAGGGAAGGCAAAGAAGAGGATTTGAAATCAAGGCAGAATTGCAGGAAACAGATTTCAGGAGGTAGATTCGAATCGCCTTTAAAGCACATGAAAAGCAGCAAAACGTTGACAATGAGGCCCTTGGCCAAAAAGGGCATATGCGTTTTTTCCTGAATATATTCAGGAAAAAACGCATATGCCCTTTTTGGCCAACCAAGCAACCTGGAAAGGCAAATCAGCGCTACAAAGAAGTCTCGCTTCCCATCGGTCAAAAGGGCCATGCTGAGAAAAGTGTCAAAACCAGAAATGCAGGACAGGCCATGGAGAAATGGGAGCCTTGCTACGCTGATGGGCGGGATGTAAATTGCCAACAGCCACGCTGGAGAAGGGTACAGTGTGTCCTGAAACATCTAAAAAACACAGCTTAGAGCGCTAAGGGCACTTCCACGCATGGGGGTATAAATTGGGAAAATTAAAAATCAGCAAGACACAAGCACACCAAAGTTTAGGGCTGCTCTGTTGCCAAGGACCTCCACTTCATTCCACCTTAAATATCCCAGGAAAGAGAAAAATGGATAAAGAAGTTGTGGTCCTTATGTACAATGGAATATCACTCAGCCATGAAATCAATGTCATAAGGCTAGTAGCAGCATGATGAGTGGATTTAGGTACGTCGATTCTAAGTGAAATAAGTCACACAGAAAAGGACACTTCTCATAAGATATCACTTATACAGGGAAAGTAAAAACCATTACACTTGAACTGAATTCCAAAACAGAACAGAGTCACACATGCAGAAAACACACTATGGCTGCTTAACAGGAAAAGTGAGGTGGGGTGATACATAAAACAAGGGTTTCAAATTAGCTGAGATACCGTTCCATAAACCCAACATGTAATAGACAAGACCTACTCCTTGCTCAGAGAACTGGACTTAACACCCCCTATTCACCACACAAGGATATATCTGACTAGTAATAATCTTAAAACCTATGTATTGAAATCTCTCTGTTAGTGTGTCAAGTGGGTGGAAAGCGGCATAAACACAGCAGTGAAAAGCAGGTAAACCCCATTATAAAAATAAATTACTTTTAAAAACCCATGAAACAAAGACAGAGAAAGAGAGAGAAATTCTTACACAATTCGTTCAGGGGCTGTGATGCAACCCGGATTGACCATATCTAGACCCACAGCTGGATGAGACATAAGGGTGGACACTCTTGGGGCTGAGAGTTTTGGTGAGGCTGGGTGAGCAAACGCAGACCCTTTAAAGTAATACTGTGTGGTACCCATCCCATGTGTCCCAAATCTCCAGGTTCAAGGGCATCTTCCTACATCGAAAACATGCATGAGAAACCCAGAAGATGGTACACCGTGTGATGGGGAAAGCTTTCTAAAACGCCCCTCATTTGTCATCTCCTTGAGCTCGGGTTCGCAATTCCAGCCACTTTACTAGCAATCTCCCTACTTGGAGTATCATCACCTTTAACCTCCTGTTCCGTACAGGTTGCAATTTGTCCTGAGGATGAACGGGAAGACGGGGAAGCAATGAGAGACTAGCTCTTGGTATTGGGACAGACACAGGACACTCTATTTTCCCATCAGGAAGAAGAATTATCCACAGGCTCAGCCTGCCCCCCAGAACCAGAACAGGGCCTGAAGCCATCCTGCGCTTTTGCGGCCAGCTCCCAAAAAAGCAAGTTGTAAAATGGAGCTTCAGGGCACTGCAATTCACAAACCTGCAGAGTTATAAATGATAACTCTCGTCCACAAATATATTGAGGGAAGGCAAAGAAGAGGATTTGAAATCAAGGCAGAATTGCAGGAAACAGATTTCAGGAGGTAGATTCGAATCGCCTTTAAAGCACATGAAAAGCGGCAAAACGTTGACAATGATGCCCTTGGCCAAAAAGGGCGTATGCGTTTTTTCCTGAATATATTCAGGAAAAAACGCATACGCCCTTTTTGGCCAACCAAGCAACCTGGAAAGGCAAATCAGCGCTACAAAGAAGTCTCGCTGCCCATCGGTCAAAAGGGCCATGCTGAGAAAAGTGTCAAAACCAGAAATGCAGAACAGGCCATGGAGAAATGGGAGCCTTGCTACGCTGATGGGCGGAATGTAAATTGCCAACAGCCACGCTGGAGAAGGGTACGGTGTGTCCTGAAACATCTAAAAAACACAGCTTAGAGCGCATAGGGCACTTCCACGCATGGGGGTATAAATTGGGAAAATTAAAAATCAGCAAGACACAAGCACACCAAAGTTTAGGGCTGCTCTGTTGCCAAGGACCTCCACTTCATTCCACCTTCAATATCCCAGGAAAGAGAAAAATGGATAAAGAAGTTGTGGTCCTTATGTACAATGGAATATCACTCAGTCATGAAATCAATGTCATAAGGCTAGTAGCAGCATGATGAGTGGATTTAGGTACGACGATTCTAAGTGAAATAAGTCACACAGAAAAGGACACTTCTCATAAGATATCACTTATACAGGGAAAGTAAAAACCATTACACTTGAACTGAATTCCAAAACAGAACAGAGTCACACATGCAGAAAACACACTATGGCTGCTTAACAGGAAAGGTGAGGTGGGGTGATACATAAAACAAGGGTTTCAAATTACCTGAGATACAGTTCCATAAACCCAACATGTAATAGACAAGACCTACTCCTTGCTCAGAGAACTGGACTCAACACCCCCTATTCACCACACAAGGATATATCTGACTAGTAATAATCTTAAAACCTATGTATTGAAATCTCTCTGTTAGTGTGTCAAGTGGGTGTAAAGCGGCATAAACACAGCCGTGAAAAGCAGCTAAACCCCATTATAAAAATAAATTACTTTTAAAAACCCATGAAACAAAGACAGTGAAAGAGAGAGAAATTCTTACACAATTCGTTCAGGGGCTGTGATGGAACCTGGATTGACCATATCTAGACCCACAGCTGGATGAGACATAAGGGTGGACACTCTTGGGGCTGAGAGTTTTGGTGAGGCTGGGTGAGCAAACGCAGACCCTTTAAAGTAATACTGCGTGGTACCCATCGCATGGGTCCCAAATCTCGAGATTCAAGGGCATCTTCCTACATCGAAAACATGCATGAGAAACCCAGAAGATGGTACACCGTGTGATGGGGAAAGGTTCCTAAAACGCACCTCATTTCTCATCTCCTTGTGCTCGGGTTCGCCATTCCAGCCACTTTACTAGCAATCTCCCTACTTGGAGCATCAGCACCTTTAACCTCCTGTTCCGTACAGGTTGCAATTTGTCCTGAGGATGAATGGGAAGATGGGGAACCAATGAGAGGCTAGCTCTAGGTGTTGGGACAGGCACAGGTCACTCTATTTTCCCATCAGGAAGAAGAATTAACCACAGGCTCAGCTGCCCCCCGGAACCAGCACAGGGCCTGAAACCATCCTGCGCTTTTACGGCCAGCTCCCAAAAAGCGAGTTGTAAAATGGAGCTTCAGGGCACTGCAATTCACAAACCTGCAGAGTTATAAATGATAACTCTCGTCCACAAATATATTGAGGGAAGGCAAAGAAGAGGATTTGAAATCAAGGCAGAATTGCAGGAAACAGATTTCAGGAGGTAGATTCGAATCGCCTTTAAAGCACATGAAAAGCAGCAAAACGTTGACAATGAGGCCCTTGGCCAAAAAGGGCGTATGCGTTTTTTCCTGAATATATTCAGGAAAAAACGCATACGCCCTTTTTGGCCAACCAAGCAACCTGGAAAGGCAAATCAGCGCTACAAAGAAGTCTCGCTTCCCATCGGTCAAAAGGGCCATGCTGAGAAAAGTGTCAAAACCAGAAATGCAGGACAGGCCATGGAGAAATGGGAGCCTTGCTACGCTGATGGGCGGGATGTAAATTGCCAACAGCCACGCTGGAGAAGGGTACAGTGTGTCCTGAAACATCTAAAAAACACAGCTTAGAGCGCTAAGGGCACTTCCACGCATGGGGGTATAAATTGGGAAAATTAAAAATCAGCAAGACACAAGCACACCAAAGTTTAGGGCTGCTCTGTTGCCAAGGACCTCCACTTCATTCCACCTTAAATATCCCAGGAAAGAGAAAAATGGATAAAGAAGTTGTGGTCCTTATGTACAATGGAATATCACTCAGCCATGAAATCAATGTCATAAGGCTAGTAGCAGCATGATGAGTGGATTTAGGTACGACGATTCTAAGTGAAATAAGTCACACAGAAAAGGACACTTCTCATAAGATATCACTTATACAGGGAAAGTAAAAACCATTACACTTGAACTGAATTCCAAAACAGAACAGAGTCACACATGCAGAAAACACACTATGGCTGCTTAACAGGAAAGGTGAGGTGGGGTGATACATAAAACAAGGGTTTCAAATTACCTGAGATACAGTTCCATAAACCCAACATGTAATAGACAAGACCTACTCCTTGCTCAGAGAACTGGACTCAACACCCCCTATTCACCACACAAGGATATATCTGACTAGTAATAATCTTAAAACCTATGTATTGAAATCTCTCTGTTAGTGTGTCAAGTGGGTGTAAAGCGGCATAAACACAGCCGTGAAAAGCAGCTAAACCCCATTATAAAAATAAATTACTTTTAAAAACCCATGAAACAAAGACAGTGAAAGAGAGAGAAATTCTTACACAATTCGTTCAGGGGCTGTGATGGAACCTGGATTGACCATATCTAGACCCACAGCTGGATGAGACATAAGGGTGGACACTCTTGGGGCTGAGAGATTTGGTGAGGCTGGGTGAGCAAACGCAGACCCTTTAAAGTAATACTGCGTGGTACCCATCGCATGGGTCCCAAATCTCGAGGTTCAAGGGCATCTTCCTACATGGAAAACATGCATGAGAAACCCAGAAGATGGTACACCGTGTGATGGGGAAAGGTTCCTAAAACGCACCTCATTTCTCATCTCCTTGTGCTCGGGTTCGCCATTCCAGCCACTTTACTAGCAATCTCCCTACTTGGAGCATCAGCACCTTTAACCTCCTGTTCCGTACAGGTTGCAATTTGTCCTGAGGATGAATGGGAAGATGGGGAACCAATGAGAGGCTAGCTCTAGGTGTTGGGACAGGCACAGGTCACTCTATTTTCCCATCAGGAAGAAGAATTAACCACAGGCTCAGCTGCCCCCCGGAACCAGCACAGGGCCTGAAACCATCCTGCGCTTTACGGCCAGCTCCCAAAAAGCGAGTTGTAAAATGGAGCTTCAGGGCACTGCAATTCACAAACCTGCAGAGTATAAATGATAACTCTCGTCCACAAATATATTGAGGGAAGGCAAAGAAGAGATTTGAAATCAAGGCAGAATTGCAGGAAACAGATTTCAGGAGGTAGATTCGAATCGCCTTTAAAGCACATGAAAAGCAGCAAAACGTTGACAATGAGGCCCTTGGCCAAAAAGGGCGTATGCGTTTTTTCCTGAATATATTCAGGAAAAAACGCATACGCCCTTTTTGGCCAACCAAGCAACCTGGAAAGGCTAATCAGCGCTACAAAGAAGTCTCGCTTCCCATCGGTCAAAAGGGCCATGCTGAGAAAAGTGTCAAAACCAGAAATGCAGGACAGGCCATGGAGAAATGGGAGCCTTGCTACGCTGATGGGCGGGATGTAAATTGCCAACAGCCACGCTGGAGAAGGGTACAGTGTGTCCTGAAACATCTAAAAAACACAGCTTAGAGCGCTAAGGGCACTTCCACGCATGGGGGTATAAATTGGGAAAATTAAAAATCAGCAAGACACAAGCACACCAAAGTTTAGGGCTGCTCTGTTGCCAAGGACCTCCACTTCATTCCACCTTAAATATCCCAGGAAAGAGAAAAATGGATAAAGAAGTTGTGGTCCTTATGTACAATGGAATATCAATCAGCCATGAAATCAATGTCATAAGGCTAGTAGCAGCATGATGAGTGGATTTAGGTACGACGATTCTAAGTGAAAATAAGTCCACACAGAAAAGGACACTTCTCATAAGATATCACTTATACAGGGAAAGTAAAAACCATTACACTTGAACTGAATTCCAAAACAGAACAGAGTCACACATGCAGAAAACACACTATGGCTGCTTAACAGGAAAGGTGAGGTGGGGTAGATACATAAAACAAGGGTTTCAAATTACCTGAGATACAGTTCCATAAACCCAACATGTAATAGACAAGACCTACTCCTTGCTCAGAGAACTGGACTCAACACCCCCTATTCACCACACAAGGATATATCTGACTAGTAATAATCTTAAAACCTATGTATTGAAATCTCTCTGTTAGTGTGTCAAGTGGGTGTAAAGCGGCATAAACACAGCCGTGAAAAGCAGCTAAACCCCATTATAAAAATAAATTACTTTTAAAAACCCATGAAACAAAGACAGTGAAAGAGAGAGAAATTCTTACACAATTCGTTCAGGGGCTGTGATGGAACCTGGATTGACCATATCTAGACCCACAGCTGGATGAGACATAAGGGTGGACACTCTTGGGGCTGAGAGATTTGGTGAGGCTGGGTGAGCAAACGCAGACCCTTTAAAGTAATACTGCGTGGTACCCATCGCATGGGTCCCAAATCTCGAGGTTCAAGGGCATCTTCCTACATGGAAAACATGCATGAGAAACCCAGAAGATGGTACACCGTGTGATGGGGAAAGGTTCCTAAAACGCACCTCATTTCTCATCTCCTTGTGCTCGGGTTCGCCATTCCAGCCACTTTACTAGCAATCTCCCTACTTGGAGCATCAGCACCTTTAACCTCCTGTTCCGTACAGGTTGCAATTTGTCCTGAGGATGAATGGGAAGATGGGGAACCAATGAGAGGCTAGCTCTAGGTGTTGGGACAGGCACAGGTCACTCTATTTTCCCATCAGGAAGAAGAATTAACCACAGGCTCAGCTGCCCCCCGGAACCAGCACAGGGCCTGAAACCATCCTGCGCTTTTACGGCCAGCTCCCAAAAAGCGAGTTGTAAAATGGAGCTTCAGGGCACTGCAATTCACAAACCTGCAGAGTTATAAATGATAACTCTCGTCCACAAATATATTGAGGGAAGGCAAAGAAGAGGATTTGAAATCAAGGCAGAATTGCAGGAAACAGATTTCAGGAGGTAGATTCGAATCGCCTTTAAAGCACATGAAAAGCAGCAAAACGTTGACAATGAGGCCCTTGGCCAAAAAGGGCGTATGCGTTTTTTCCTGAATATATTCAGGAAAAAACGCATACGCCCTTTTTGGCCAACCAAGCAACCTGGAAAGGCAAATCAGCGCTACAAAGAAGTCTCGCTTCCCATCGGTCAAAAGGGCCATGCTGAGAAAAGTGTCAAAACCAGAAATGCAGGACAGGCCATGGAGAAATGGGAGCCTTGCTACGCTGATGGGCGGGATGTAAATTGCCAACAGCCACTCTGGAGAAGGGTA
The DNA here is from genome assembly GCF_965194825.1 of Balaenoptera physalus. Taxonomy (NCBI): domain Eukaryota; kingdom Metazoa; phylum Chordata; class Mammalia; order Artiodactyla; family Balaenopteridae; genus Balaenoptera; species Balaenoptera physalus. The sequence goes on from NW_028126403.1 coordinate 470,900, forward strand.
CAGTGTGTCCTGAAACATCTAAAAAACACAGCTTAGAGCGCTAAGGGCACTTCCACGCATGGGGGTATAAATTGGGAAAATTAAAAATCAGCAAAACACAAGCACACCAAAGTTTAGGGCTGCTCTGTTGCCAAGGACCTCCACTTCATTCCACCTTAAATATCCCAGGAAAGAGAAAAATGGATAAAGAAGTTGTGGTCCTTATGTACAATGGAATATCACTCAGCCATGAAATCAATGTCATAAGGCTAGTAGCAGCATGATGAGTGGATTTAGGTACGTCGATTCTAAGTGAAATAAGTCACACAGAAAAGGACACTTCTCATAAGATATCACTTATACAGGGAAAGTAAAAACCATTACACTTGAACTGAATTCCAAAACAGAACAGAGTCACACATGCAGAAAACACACTATGGATGCTTAACAGGAAAGGTGAGGTGGGGTGATACATAAAACAAGGGTTTCAAATTAGCTGAGATACCGTTCCATAATCCCAATATGTAATAGACAAGACCAACTCCTTGCTCAGAGAACTGGACTCAACACCCCCTATTCACCACACAAGGATATATCTGACTAGTAATAATCTTAAAACCCATGTATTGAAATCTCTCTGTTAGTGTGTCAAGTGGGCGTAAAGCGGCATAAACACAGCAGTGAAAAGCAGCTAAACCCCATTCTAAAAATAAATTACTTTTAAAAACCCATGAAACAAAGACAGTGAAAGAGAGAGAAATTCTTACACAATTCGTTCAGGGGCTGTGATGGAACCTGGATTGACCATATCTAGACCCACAGCTGGATGAGACATAAGGGTGGACACTCTTGGGGCTGAGCGGTTTGGTGAGGTTGGGTGAGCAAACGTAGACCCTTTAAAGTAATACTGCATGGTACCCATCCCATGGGTACCAAATCTCGAGGTTCAAGGGCATCTTCCTACATCGAAAACATGCATGAGAAACCCAGAAGATGGTACACCGTGTGATGGGGAAAGGTTTCTAAAACGCACATCATTTCTCATCTCCTTGTGCTCGGCTTCGCCATTCCAGCCACTTTACTAGCAATCTCCCTACTTGGAGCAACAGCATTTTTAACCTCCTGTTCCGTACAGGTTGCAATTTGTCCTGAGGATGAATGGGAAGATGGGGAACCAATGAGAGACTAGCTCTTGTTGTTGGGACAGGCACAGGTCACTCTATTTTCCCATCAGTGAGAAGAATTAACCACAGGCTCAGCCTGCCCCCCGGAACCAGAACAGGGCCTGAAGCAATCCTGCGCTTTTACGGCCAGCTCCCAAAAAGCGAGTTGTAAAATGGAGCTTCAGGGCACTGCAATTCACAAACCTGCAGAGTTATAAATGATAACTCTCGTCCACAAATATATTGAGGGAAGGCAAAGAAGAGGATTTGAAATCAAGGCAGAATTGCAGGAAACAGATTTCAGGAGGTAGATTCGAATCGCCTTTAAAGCACATGAAAAGCAGCAAAACGTTGACAATGAGGCCCTTGGCCAAAAAGGACGTATGCGTTTTTTCCTGAATATATTCAGGAAAAAAACGCATACGCCCTTTTTGGCCAACCAAGCAACCTGGAAAGGCAAATCAGTGCTACAAAGAAGTCTCGCTTCCCATCGGTCAAAAGGGCCATGCTGAGAAAAGTGTCAAAACCAGAAATGCAGGACAGGCCATGGAGCAATGGGAGCCTTGCTATGCTGATGGGCGGGATGTAAATTGCCAACAGCCACTCTGGAGAAGGTATGGTGTGTCCTGAAACATCTAAAAAACACAGCTTAGAGCGCATAGGGCACTTCCACACATGGGGGTATAAATTGGGAAAATTAAAAATCAGCAAGACACAAGCACACCAAAGTTTAGGGCTGCTCTGTTGCCAAGGACCTCCACTTCATTCCACCTTAAATATCCCAGGAAAGAGAAAAATGGATAAAGAAGTTGTGGTCCTTATGTACAATGGAATATCACTCAGCCATGAAATCAATGTCATAAGGCTAGTAGCAGCATGATGAGTGGATTTAGGTACGACGATTCTAAGTGAAATAAGTCACACAGAAAAGGACACTTCTCATAAGGTATCACTTATACAGGGAAAGTAAAAACAGTTACACTTGAACTGAATTATAAAACAGAACAGAGTCATACATGCAGAAAACACACTATGGCTGCTTAACAGGAAAGGTGAGGTGGGGTGATATATAAAACAAGGGTTTCAAATTAGCTGAGATACCGTTCCATAATCCCAATATGTAATAGACAAGACCAACTCCTTGCTCAGAGAACTGGACTCAACACCGCCTATTCACCACACAAGGATATACCTGAGTAGTAATAATCTTAAAACCTATGTATTGAAATCTCTCTGTTAGTGTGTCAAGTGGGTGTAAAGCGGCATAAACACAGCAGTGAAAAGCAGCTAAACCCCATTATAAAAATAAATTACTTTTAAAAACCCATGAAACAAAGACAGAGAAAGAGAGAGAAATTCTTACACAATTCGTTCAGGGGCTGTGATGCAACCCGGATTGACCATATCTAGACCCACAGCTGGATGAGACATAAGGGTGGACACTCTTGGGGCTGAGAGGTTTGGTGAGGTTGGGTGAGCAAACGCAGACCCTTTAAAGTAATACTGTGTGGTACCCATCCCATGTGTCCCAAATCTCCAGGTTCAAGGGCATCTTCCTACATCGAAAACATGCATGAGAAACCAAGAAGATGGTACACCGTGTGATGGGGAAAGCTTTCTAAAACGCACCTCATTTGTCATCTCCTTGAGCTCGGGTTCGCAATTCCAGCCACTTTACTAGCAATCTCCCTACTTGGAGTATCAGCACCTTTAACCTCCTGTTCCGTACAGGTTGCAATTTGTCCTGAGGATGAACGGGAAGACGGGGAAGCAATGAGAGACTAGCTCTTGGTATTGGGACAGACACAGGTCACTCTATTTTCCCATCAGGAAGAAGAATTATCCACAGGCTCAGCCTGCCCCCCAGAACCAGAACAGGGCCTGAAGCCATCCTGCGCTTTTGCGGCCAGCTCCCAAAAAAGCAAGTTGTAAAATGGAGCTTCAGGGCACTGCAATTCACAAACCTGCAGAGTTATAAATGATAACTCTCGTCCACAAATATATTGAGGGAAGGCAAAGAAGAGGATTTGAAATCAAGGCAGAATTGCAGGAAACAGATTTCAGGAGGTAGATTCGAATCGCCTTTAAAGCACATGAAAAGCGGCAAAACGTTGACAATGATGCCCTTGGCCAAAAAGGGCGTATGCGTTTTTTCCTGAATATATTCAGGAAAAAACGCATACGCCCTTTTTGGCCAACCAAGCAACCTGGAAAGGCAAATCAGCGCTACAAAGAAGTCTCGCTGCCCATCGGTCAAAAGGGCCATGCTGAGAAAAGTGTCAAAACCAGAAATGCAGAACAGGCCATGGAGAAATGGGAGCCTTGCTACGCTGATGGGCGGAATGTAAATTGCCAACAGCCACGCTGGAGAAGGGTACGGTGTGTCCTGAAACATCTAAAAAACACAGCTTAGAGCGCATAGGGCACTTCCACGCATGGGGGTATAAATTGGGAAAATTAAAAATCAGCAAGACACAAGCACACCAAAGTTTAGGGCTGCTCTGTTGCCAAGGACCTCCACTTCATTCCACCTTAAATATCCCAGGAAAGAGAAAAATGGATAAAGAAGTTGTGGTCCTTATGTACAATGGAATATCACTCAGCCATGAAATCAATGTCATAAGGCTAGTAGCAGCATGATGAGTGGATTTAGGTACGACGATTCTAAGTGAAATAAGTCACACAGAAAAGGACACTTCTCATAAGATATCACTTATACAGGGAAAGTAAAAACCATTACACTTGAACTGAATTCCAAAACAGAACAGAGTCACACATGCAGAAAACACACTATGGCTGCTTAACAGGAAAGGTGAGGTGGGGTGATACATAAAACAAGGGTTTCAAATTACCTGAGATACAGTTCCATAAACCCAACATGTAATAGACAAGACCTACTCCTTGCTCAGAGAACTGGACTCAACACCCCCTATTCACCACACAAGGATATATCTGACTAGTAATAATCTTAAAACCTATGTATTGAAATCTCTCTGTTAGTGTGTCAAGTGGGTGTAAAGCGGCATAAACACAGCCGTGAAAAGCAGCTAAACCCCATTATAAAAATAAATTACTTTTAAAAACCCATGAAACAAAGACAGTGAAAGAGAGAGAAATTCTTACACAATTCGTTCAGGGGCTGTGATGGAACCTGGATTGACCATATCTAGACCCACAGCTGGATGAGACATAAGGGTGGACACTCTTGGGGCTGAGAGATTTGGTGAGGCTGGGTGAGCAAACGCAGACCCTTTAAAGTAATACTGCGTGGTACCCATCGCATGGGTCCCAAATCTCGAGATTCAAGGGCATCTTCCTACATCGAAAACATGCATGAGAAACCCAGAAGATGGTACACCGTGTGATGGGGAAAGGTTCCTAAAACGCACCTCATTTCTCATCTCCTTGTGCTCGGGTTCGCCATTCCAGCCACTTTACTAGCAATCTCCCTACTTGGAGCATCAGCACCTTTAACCTCCTGTTCCGTACAGGTTGCAATTTGTCCTGAGGATGAATGGGAAGATGGGGAACCAATGAGAGGCTAGCTCTAGGTGTTGGGACAGGCACAGGTCACTCTATTTTCCCATCAGGAAGAAGAATTAACCACAGGCTCAGCTGCCCCCCGGAACCAGCACAGGGCCTGAAACCATCCTGCGCTTTTACGGCCAGCTCCCAAAAAGCGAGTTGTAAAATGGAGCTTCAGGGCACTGCAATTCACAAACCTGCAGAGTTATAAATGATAACTCTCGTCCACAAATATATTGAGGGAAGGCATAGAAGAGGATTTGAAATCAAGGCAGAATTGCAGGAAACAGATTTCAGGAGGTAGATTCGAATCGCCTTTAAAGCACATGAAAAGCAGCAAAACGTTGACAATGAGGCCCTTGGCCAAAAAGGGCGTATGCGTTTTTTCCTGAATATATTCAGGAAAAAACGCATACGCCCTTTTTGGCCAACCAAGCAACCTGGAAAGGCAAATCAGCGCTACAAAGAAGTCTCGCTTCCCATCGGTCAAAAGGGCCATGCTGAGAAAAGTGTCAAAACCAGAAATGCAGGACAGGCCATGGAGAAATGGGAGCCTTGCTACGCTGATGGGCGGGATGTAAATTGCCAACAGCCACGCTGGAGAAGGGTACAGTGTGTCCTGAAACATCTAAAAAACACAGCTTAGAGCGCTAAGGGCACTTCCACGCATGGGGGTATAAATTGGGAAAATTAAAAATCAGCAAGACACAAGCACACCAAAGTTTAGGGCTGCTCTGTTGCCAAGGACCTCCACTTCATTCCACCTTAAATATCCCAGGAAAGAGAAAAATGGATAAAGAAGTTGTGGTCCTTATGTACAATGGAATATCACTCAGCCATGAAATCAATGTCATAAGGCTAGTAGCAGCATGATGAGTGGATTTAGGTACGTCGATTCTAAGTGAAATAAGTCACACAGAAAAGGACACTTCTCATAAGATATCACTTATACAGGGAAAGTAAAAACCATTACACTTGAACTGAATTCCAAAACAGAACAGAGTCACACATGCAGAAAACACACTATGGCTGCTTAACAGGAAAAGTGAGGTGGGGTGATACATAAAACAAGGGTTTCAAATTAGCTGAGATACCGTTCCATAAACCCAACATGTAATAGACAAGACCTACTCCTTGCTCAGAGAACTGGACTTAACACCCCCTATTCACCACACAAGGATATATCTGACTAGTAATAATCTTAAAACCTATGTATTGAAATCTCTCTGTTAGTGTGTCAAGTGGGTGTAAAGCGGCATAAACACAGCAGTGAAAAGCAGGTAAACCCCATTATAAAAATAAATTACTTTTAAAAACCCATGAAACAAAGACAGAGAAAGAGAGAGAAATTCTTACACAATTCGTTCAGGGGCTGTGATGCAACCCGGATTGACCATATCTAGACCCACAGCTGGATGAGACATAAGGGTGGACACTCTTGGGGCTGAGAGGTTTGGTGAGGTTGGGTGAGCAAACGCAGACCCTTTAAAGTAATACTGTGTGGTACCCATCCCATGTGTCCCAAATCTGCAGGTTCAAGGGCATCTTCCTACATCGAAAACATGCATGAGAAACCCAGAAGATGGTACACCGTGTGATGGGGAAAGCTTTCTAAAACGCACCTCATTTGTCATCTCCTTGAGCTCGGGTTCGCAATTCCAGCCACTTTACTAGCAATCTCCTTACTTGGAGTATCAGCACCTTTAACCTCCTGTTCCGTACAGGTTGCAATTTGTCCTGAGGATGAATGGGAAGATGGGGAACCAATGAGACGCTAGCTCTAGGTGTTGGGACAGGCACAGGTCACTCTATTTTCCCATCAGGAAGAAGAATTAACCACAGGCTCAGCTGCCCCCCGGAACCAGCACAGGGCCTGAAACCATCCTGCGCTTTTACGGCCAGCTCCCAAAAAGCGAGTTGTAAAATGGAGCTTCAGGGCACTGCAATTCACAAACCTGCAGAGTTATAAATGATAACTCTCGTCCACAAATATATTGAGGGAAGGCAAAGAAGAGGATTTGAAATCAAGGCAGAATTGCAGGAAACAGATTTCAGGAGGTAGATTCGAATCGCCTTTAAAGCACATGAAAAGCAGCAAAACGTTGACAATGAGGCCCTTGGCCAAAAAGGGCGTATGCGTTTTTTCCTGAATATATTCAGGAAAAAACGCATACGCCCTTTTTGGCCAACCAAGCAACCTGGAAAGGCAAATCAGCGCTACAAAGAAGTCTCGCTTCCCATCGGTCAAAAGGGCCATGCTGAGAAAAGTGTCAAAACCAGAAATGCAGGACAGGCCATGGAGAAATGGGAGCCTTGCTACGCTGATGGGCGGGATGTAAATTGCCAACAGCCACGCTGGAGAAGGGTACAGTGTGTCCTGAAACATCTAAAAAACACAGCTTAGAGCGCTAAGGGCACTTCCACGCATGGGGGTATAAATTGGGAAAATTAAAAATCAGCAAGACACAAGCACACCAAAGTTTAGGGCTGCTCTGTTGCCAAGGACCTCCACTTCATTCCACCTTAAATATCCCAGGAAAGAGAAAAATGGATAAAGAAGTTGTGGTCCTTATGTACAATGGAATATCACTCAGCCATGAAATCAATGTCATAAGGCTAGTAGCAGCATGATGAGTGGATTTAGGTACGTCGATTCTAAGTGAAATAAGTCACACAGAAAAGGACACTTCTCATAAGATATCACTTATACAGGGAAAGTAAAAACCATTACACTTGAACTGAATTCCAAAACAGAACAGAGTCACACATGCAGAAAACACACTATGGCTGCTTAACAGGAAAAGTGAGGTGGGGTGATACATAAAACAAGGGTTTCAAATTAGCTGAGATACCGTTCCATAAACCCAACATGTAATAGACAAGACCTACTCCTTGCTCAGAGAACTGGACTTAACACCCCCTATTCACCACACAAGGATATATCTGACTAGTAATAATCTTAAAACCTATGTATTGAAATCTCTCTGTTAGTGTGTCAAGTGGGTGTAAAGCGGCATAAACACAGCAGTGAAAAGCAGGTAAACCCCATTATAAAAATAAATTACTTTTAAAAACCCATGAAACAAAGACAGAGAAAGAGAGAGAAATTCTTACACAATTCGTTCAGGGGCTGTGATGCAACCCGGATTGACCATATCTAGACCCACAGCTGGATGAGACATAAGGGTGGACACTCTTGGGGCTGAGAGGTTTGGTGAGGTTGGGTGAGCAAACGCAGACCCTTTAAAGTAATACTGTGTGGTACCCATCCCATGTGTCCCAAATCTGCAGGTTCAAGGGCATCTTCCTACATCGAAAACATGCATGAGAAACCCAGAAGATGGTACACCGTGTGATGGGGAAAGCTTTCTAAAACGCACCTCATTTGTCATCTCCTTGAGCTCGGGTTCGCAATTCCAGCCACTTTACTAGCAATCTCCTTACTTGGAGTATCAGCACCTTTAACCTCCTGTTCCGTACAGGTTGCAATTTGTCCTGAGGATGAATGGGAAGATGGGGAACCAATGAGACGCTAGCTCTAGGTGTTGGGACAGGCACAGGTCACTCTATTTTCCCATCAGGAAGAAGAATTAACCACAGGCTCAGCTGCCCCCCGGAACCAGCACAGGGCCTGAAACCATCCTGCGCTTTTACGGCCAGCTCCCAAAAAGCGAGTTGTAAAATGGAGCTTCAGGGCACTGCAATTCACAAACCTGCAGAGTTATAAATGATAACTCTCGTCCACAAATATATTGAGGGAAGGCAAAGAAGAGGATTTGAAATCAAGGCAGAATTGCAGGAAACAGATTTCAGGAGGTAGATTCGAATCGCCTTTAAAGCACATGAAAAGCAGCAAAACGTTGACAATGAGGCCCTTGGCCAAAAAGGGCGTATGCGTTTTTTCCTGAATATATTCAGGAAAAAACGCATACGCCCTTTTTGGCCAACCAAGCAACCTGGAAAGGCAAATCAGCGCTACAAAGAAGTCTCGCTTCCCATCGGTCAAAAGGGCCATGCTGAGAAAAGTGTCAAAACCAGAAATGCAGGACAGGCCATGGAGAAATGGGAGCCTTGCTACGCTGATGGGCGGGATGTAAATTGCCAACAGCCACGCTGGAGAAGGGTACAGTGTGTCCTGAAACATCTAAAAAACACAGCTTAGAGCGCTAAGGGCACTTCCACGCATGGGGGTATAAATTGGGAAAATTAAAAATCAGCAAGACACAAGCACACCAAAGTTTAGGGCTGCTCTGTTGCCAAGGACCTCCACTTCATTCCACCTTAAATATCCCAGGAAAGAGAAAAATGGATAAAGAAGTTGTGGTCCTTATGTACAATGGAATATCACTCAGCCATGAAATCAATGTCATAAGGCTAGTAGCAGCATGATGAGTGGATTTAGGTACGTCGATTCTAAGTGAAATAAGTCACACAGAAAAGGACACTTCTCATAAGATATCACTTATACAGGGAAAGTAAAAACCATTACACTTGAACTGAATTCCAAAACAGAACAGAGTCACACATGCAGAAAACACACTATGGCTGCTTAACAGGAAAAGTGAGGTGGGGTGATACATAAAACAAGGGTTTCAAATTAGCTGAGATACCGTTCCATAAACCCAACATGTAATAGACAAGACCTACTCCTTGCTCAGAGAACTGGACTTAACACCCCCTATTCACCACACAAGGATATATCTGACTAGTAATAATCTTAAAACCTATGTATTGAAATCTCTCTGTTAGTGTGTCAAGTGGGTGTAAAGCGGCATAAACACAGCAGTGAAAAGCAGGTAAACCCCATTATAAAAATAAATTACTTTTAAAAACCCATGAAACAAAGACAGAGAAAGAGAGAGAAATTCTTACACAATTCGTTCAGGGGCTGTGATGCAACCCGGATTGACCATATCTAGACCCACAGCTGGATGAGACATAAGGGTGGACACTCTTGGGGCTGAGAGGTTTGGTGAGGTTGGGTGAGCAAACGCAGACCCTTTAAAGTAATACTGTGTGGTACCCATCCCATGTGTCCCAAATCTCCAGGTTCAAGGGCATCTTCCTACATCGAAAACATGCATGAGAAACCAAGAAGATGGTACACCGTGTGATGGGGAAAGCTTTCTAAAACGCACCTCATTTGTCATCTCCTTGAGCTCGGGTTCGCAATTCCAGCCACTTTACTAGCAATCTCCCTACTTGGAGTATCAGCACCTTTAACCTCCTGTTCCGTACAGGTTGCAATTTGTCCTGAGGATGAACGGGAAGACGGGGAAGCAATGAGAGACTAGCTCTTGGTATTGGGACAGACACAGGTCACTCTATTTTCCCATCAGGAAGAAGAATTATCCACAGGCTCAGCCTGCCCCCCAGAACCAGAACAGGGCCTGAAGCCATCCTGCGCTTTTGCGGCCAGCTCCCAAAAAAGCAAGTTGTAAAATGGAGCTTCAGGGCACTGCAATTCACAAACCTGCAGAGTTATAAATGATAACTCTCGTCCACAAATATATTGAGGGAAGGCAAAGAAGAGGATTTGAAATCAAGGCAGAATTGCAGGAAACAGATTTCAGGAGGTAGATTCGAATCGCCTTTAAAGCACATGAAAAGCGGCAAAACGTTGACAATGATGCCCTTGGCCAAAAAGGGCGTATGCGTTTTTTCCTGAATATATTCAGGAAAAAACGCATACGCCCTTTTTGGCCAACCAAGCAACCTGGAAAGGCAAATCAGCGCTACAAAGAAGTCTCGCTGCCCATCGGTCAAAAGGGCCATGCTGAGAAAAGTGTCAAAACCAGAAATGCAGAACAGGCCATGGAGAAATGGGAGCCTTGCTACGCTGATGGGCGGAATGTAAATTGCCAACAGCCACGCTGGAGAAGGGTACGGTGTGTCCTGAAACATCTAAAAAACACAGCTTAGAGCGCATAGGGCACTTCCACGCATGGGGGTATAAATTGGGAAAATTAAAAATCAGCAAGACACAAGCACACCAAAGTTTAGGGCTGCTCTGTTGCCAAGGACCTCCACTTCATTCCACCTTAAATATCCCAGGAAAGAGAAAAATGGATAAAGAAGTTGTGGTCCTTATGTACAATGGAATATCACTCAGCCATGAAATCAATGTCATAAGGCTAGTAGCAGCATGATGAGTGGATTTAGGTACGACGATTCTAAGTGAAATAAGTCACACAGAAAAGGACACTTCTCATAAGATATCACTTATACAGGGAAAGTAAAAACCATTACACTTGAACTGAATTACAAAACAGAACAGAGTCACACATGCAGAAAACACACTATGGCTGCTTAACAGGAAAGGTGAGGTGGGGTGATACATAAAACAAGGGTTTCAAATTACCTGAGATACAGTTCCTTAAACCCAACATGTAATAGACAAGACCTACTCCTTGCTCAGAGAACTGGACTCAACACCCCCTATTCACCACACAAGGATATATCTGACTAGTAATAATCTTAAAACCTATGTATTGAAATCTCTCTGTTAGTGTGTCAAGTGGGTGTAAAGCGGCATAAACACAGCCGTGAAAAGCAGCTAAACCCCATTATAAAAATAAATTACTTTTAAAAACCCATGAAACAAAGACAGTGAAAGAGAGAGAAATTCTTACACAATTCGTTCAGGGGCTGTGATGGAACCTGGATTGACCATATCTAGACCCACAGCTGGATGAGACATAAGGGTGGACACTCTTGGGGCTGAGAGATTTGGTGAGGCTGGGTGAGCAAACGCAGACCCTTTAAAGTAATACTGCGTGGTACCCATCGCATGGGTCCCAAATCTCGAGGTTCAAGGGCATCTTCCTACATGGAAAACATGCATGAGAAACCCAGAAGATGGTACACCGTGTGATGGGGAAAGGTTCCTAAAACGCACCTCATTTCTCATCTCCTTGTGCTCGGGTTCGCCATTCCAGCCACTTTACTAGCAATCTCCCTACTTGGAGCATCAGCACCTTTAACTTCCTGTTCCGTACAGGTTGCAATTTGTCCTGAGGATGAACGGGAAGACGGGGAAGCAATGAGAGACTAGCTCTTGGTATTGGGACAGACACAGGTCACTCTATTTTCCCATCAGGAAGAAGAATTATCCACAGGCTCAGCCTGCCCCCCAGAACCAGAACAGGGCCTGAAGCCATCCTGCGCTTTTGCGGCCAGCTCCCAAAAAAGCAAGTTGTAAAATGGAGCTTCAGGGCACTGCAATTCACAAACCTGCAGAGTTATAAATGATAACTCTCGTCCACAAATATATTGAGGGAAGGCAAAGAAGAGGATTTGAAATCAAGGCAGAATTGCAGGAAACAGATTTCAGGAGGTAGATTCGAATCGCCTTTAAAGCACATGAAAAGCGGCAAAACGTTGACAATGATGCCCTTGGCCAAAAAGGGCGTATGCGTTTTTTCCTGAATATATTCAGGAAAAAACGCATACGCCCTTTTTGGCCAACCAAGCAACCTGGAAAGGCAAATCAGCGCTCCAAAGAAGTCTCGCTGCCCATCGGTCAAAAGGGCCATGCTGAGAAAAGTGTCAAAACCAGAAATGCAGAACAGGCCATGGAGAAATGGGAGCCTTGCTACGCTGATGGGCGGAATGTAAATTGCCAACAGCCACGCTGGAGAAGGGTACGGTGTGTCCTGAAACATCTAAAAAACACAGCTTAGAGCGCATAGGGCACTTCCACGCATGGGGGTATAAATTGGGAAAATTAAAAATCAGCAAGACACAAGCACACCAAAGTTTAGGGCTGCTCTGTTGCCAAGGACCTCCACTTCATTCCACCTTCAATATCCCAGGAAAGAGAAAAATGGATAAAGAAGTTGTGGTCCTTATGTACAATGGAATATCACTCAGCCATGAAATCAATGTCATAAGGCTAGTAGCAGCATGATGAGTGGATTTAGGTACGACGATTCTAAGTGAAATAAGTCACACAGAAAAGGACACTTCTCATAAGATATCACTTATACAGGGAAAGTAAAAACCATTACACTTGAACTGAATTACAAAACAGAACAGAGTCACACATGCAGAAAACACACTATGGCTGCTTAACAGGAAAGGTGAGGTGGGGTGATACATAAAACAAGGGTTTCAAATTACCTGAGATACAGTTCCATAAACCCAACATGTAATAGACAAGACCTACTCCTTGCTCAGAGAACTGGACTCAACACCCCCTATTCACCACACAAGGATATATCTGACTAGTAATAATCTTAAAACCTATGTATTGAAATCTCTCTGTTAGTGTGTCAAGTGGGTGTAAAGCGGCATAAACACAGCCGTGAAAAGCAGCTAAACCCCATTATAAAAATAAATTACTTTTAAAAACCCATGAAACAAAGACAGTGAAAGAGAGAGAAATTCTTACACAATTCGTTCAGGGGCTGTGATGGAACCTGGATTGACCATATCTAGACCCACAGCTGGATGAGACATAAGGGTGGACACTCTTGGGGCTGAGAGATTTGGTGAGGCTGGGTGAGCAAACGCAGACCCTTTAAAGTAATACTGCGTGGTACCCATCGCATGGGTCCCAAATCTCGAGGTTCAAGGGCATCTTCCTACATCGAAAACATGCATGAGAAACCCAGAAGATGGTACACCGTGTGATGGGGAAAGGTTCCTAAAACGCACCTCATTTCTCATCTCCTTGTGCTCGGGTTCGCCATTCCAGCCACTTTACTAGCAATCTCCCTACTTGGAGCATCAGCACCTTTAACCTCCTGTTCCGTACAGGTTGCAATTTGTCCTGAGGATGAATGGGAAGATGGGGAACCAATGAGACGCTAGCTCTAGGTGTTGGGACAGGCACAGGTCACTCTATTTTCCCATCAGGAAGAAGAATTAACCACAGGCTCAGCTGCCCCCCGGAACCAGCACAGGGCCTGAAACCATCCTGCGCTTTTACGGCCAGCTCCCAAAAAGCGAGTTGTAAAATGGAGCTTCAGGGCACTGCAATTCACAAACCTGCAGAGTTATAAATGATAACTCTCGTCCACAAATATATTGAGGGAAGGCAAAGAAGAGGATTTGAAATCAAGGCAGAATTGCAGGAAACAGATTTCAGGAGGTAGATTCGAATCGCCTTTAAAGCACATGAAAAGCAGCAAAACGTTGACAATGAGGCCCTTGGCCCAAAAGGGCGTATGCGTTTTTTCCTGAATATATTCAGGAAAAAACGCATACGCCCTTTTTGGCCAACCAAGCAACCTGGAAAGGCAAATCAGCGCTACAAAGAAGTCTCGCTTCCCATCGGTCAAAAGGGCCATGCTGAGAAAAGTGTCAAAACCAGAAATGCAGGACAGGCCATGGAGAAATGGGAGCCTTGCTACGCTGATGGGCGGGATGTAAATTGCCAACAGCCATGCTGGAGAAGGGTACAGTGTGTCCTGAAACATCTAAAAAACACAGCTTAGAGCGCTAAGGGCACTTCCACGCATGGGGGTATAAATTGGGAAAATTAAAAATCAGCAAGACACAAGCACACCAAAGTTTAGGGCTGCTCTGTTGCCAAGGACCTCCACTTCATTCCACCTTAAATATCCCAGGAAAGAGAAAAATGGATAAAGAAGTTGTGGTCCTTATGTACAATGGAATATCACTCAGCCATGAAATCAATGTCATAAGGCTAGTAGCAGCATGATGAGTGGATTTAGGTACGTCGATTCTAAGTGAAATAAGTCACACAGAAAAGGACACTTCTCATAAGATATCACTTATACAGGGAAAGTAAAAACCATTACACTTGAACTGAATTCCAAAACAGAACAGAGTCACACATGCAGAAAACACACTATGGCTGCTTAACAGGAAAAGTGAGGTGGGGTGATACATAAAACAAGGGTTTCAAATTAGCTGAGATACCGTTCCATAAACCCAACATGTAATAGACAAGACCTACTCCTTGCTCAGAGAACTGGACTTAACACCCCCTATTCACCACACAAGGATATATCTGACTAGTAATAATCTTAAAACCTATGTATTGAAATCTCTCTGTTAGTGTGTCAAGTGGGTGTAAAGCGGCATAAACACAGCAGTGAAAAGCAGGTAAACCCCATTATAAAAATAAATTACTTTTAAAAACCCATGAAACAAAGACAGAGAAAGAGAGAGAAATTCTTACACAATTCGTTCAGGGGCTGTGATGCAACCCGGATTGACCATATCTAGACCCACAGCTGGATGAGACATAAGGGTGGACACTCTTGGGGCTGAGAGGTTTGGTGAGGTTGGGTGAGCAAACGCAGACCCTTTAAAGTAATACTGTGTGGTACCCATCCCATGTGTCCCAAATCTCCAGGTTCAAGGGCATCTTCCTACATCGAAAACATGCATGAGAAACCAAGAAGATGGTACACCGTGTGATGGGGAAAGCTTTCTAAAACGCACCTCATTTGTCATCTCCTTGAGCTCGGGTTCGCAATTCCAGCAACTTTACTAGCAATCTCCCTACTTGGAGTATCAGCACCTTTAACCTCCTGTTCCGTACAGGTTGCAATTTGTCCTGAGGATGAACGGGAAGACGGGGAAGCAATGAGAGACTAGCTCTTGGTATTGGGACAGACACAGGTCACTCTATTTTCCCATCAGGAAGAAGAATTATCCACAGGCTCAGCCTGCCCCCCAGAACCAGAACAGGGCCTGAAGCCATCCTGCGCTTTTGCGGCCAGCTCCCAAAAAAGCAAGTTGTAAAATGGAGCTTCAGGGCACTGCAATTCACAAACCTGCAGAGTTATAAATGATAACTCTCGTCCACAAATATATTGAGGGAAGGCAAAGAAGAGGATTTGAAATCAAGGCAGAATTGCAGGAAACAGATTTCAGGAGGTAGATTCGAATCGCCTTTAAAGCACATGAAAAGCGGCAAAACGTTGACAATGATGCCCTTGGCCAAAAAGGGCGTATGCGTTTTTTCCTGAATATATTCAGGAAAAAACGCATACGCCCTTTTTGGCCAACCAAGCAACCTGGAAAGGCAAATCAGCGCTACAAAGAAGTCTCGCTGCCCATCGGTCAAAAGGGCCATGCTGAGAAAAGTGTCAAAACCAGAAATGCAGAACAGGCCATGGAGAAATGGGAGCATTGCTACGCTGATGGGCGGAATGTAAATTGCCAACAGCCACGCTGGAGAAGGGTACGGTGTGTCCTGAAACATCTAAAAAACACAGCTTAGAGCGCATAGGGCACTTCCACGCATGGGGGTATAAATTGGGAAAATTAAAAATCAGCAAGACACAAGCACACCAAAGTTTAGGGCTGCTCTGTTGCCAAGGACCTCCACTTCATTCCACCTTAAATATCCCAGGAAAGAGAAAAATGGATAAAGAAGTTGTGGTCCTTATGTACAATGGAATATCACTCAGCCATGAAATCAATGTCATAAGGCTAGTAGCAGCATGATGAGTGGATTTAGGTACGACGATTCTAAGTGAAATAAGTCACACAGAAAAGGACACTTCTCATAAGATATCACTTATACAGGGAAAGTAAAAACCATTACACTTGAACTGAATTCCAAAACAGAACAGAGTCACACATGCAGAAAACACACTATGGCTGCTTAACAGGAAAGGTGAGGTGGGGTGATACATAAAACAAGGGTTTCAAATTACCTGAGATACAGTTCCATAAACCCAACATGTAATAGACAAGACCTACTCCTTGCTCAGAGAACTGGACTCAACACCCCCTATTCACCACACAAGGATATATCTGACTAGTAATAATCTTAAAACCTATGTATTGAAATCTCTCTGTTAGTGTGTCAAGTGGGTGTAAAGCGGCATAAACACAGCCGTGAAAAGCAGCTAAACCCCATTATAAAAATAAATTACTTTTAAAAACCCATGAAACAAAGACAGTGAAAGAGAGAGAAATTCTTACACAATTCGTTCAGGGGCTGTGATGGAACCTGGATTGACCATATCTAGACCCACAGCTGGATGAGACATAAGGGTGGACACTCTTGGGGCTGAGAGATTTGGTGAGGCTGGGTGAGCAAACGCAGACCCTTTAAAGTAATACTGCGTGGTACCCATCGCATGGGTCCCAAATCTCGAGGTTCAAGGGCATCTTCCTACATCGAAAACATGCATGAGAAACCCAGAAGATGGTACACCGTGTGATGGGGAAAGGTTCCTAAAACGCACCTCATTTCTCATCTCCTTGTGCTCGGGTTCGCCATTCCAGCCACTTTACTAGCAATCTCCCTACTTGGAGCATCAGCACCTTTAACTTCCTGTTCCGTACAGGTTGCAATTTGTCCTGAGGATGAAGGGGAAGATGGGGAACCAATGAGAGGCTAGCTCTAGGTGTTGGGACAGGCACAGGTCACTCTATTTTCCCATCAGGAAGAAGAATTAACCACAGGCTCAGCTGCCCCCCGGAACCAGCACAGGGCCTGAAACCATCCTGCGCTTTTACGGCCAGCTCCCAAAAAGCGAGTTGTAAAATGGAGCTTCAGGGCACTGCAATTCACAAACCTGCAGAGTTATAAATGATAACTCTCGTCCACAAATATATTGAGGGAAGGCAAAGAAGAGGATTTGAAATCAAGGCAGAATTGCAGGAAACAGATTTCAGGAGGTAGATTCGAATCGCCTTTAAAGCACATGAAAAGCAGCAAAACGTTGACAATGAGGCCCTTGGCCAAAAAGGGCGTATGCGTTTTTTCCTGAATATATTCAGGAAAAAACGCATACGCCCTTTTTGGCCAACCAAGCAACCTGGAAAGGCAAATCAGCGCTACAAAGAAGTCTCGCTTCCCATCGGTCAAAAGGGCCATGCTGAGAAAAGTGTCAAAACCAGAAATGCAGGACAGGCCATGGAGAAATGGGAGCCTTGCTACGCTGATGGGCGGGATGTAAATTGCCAACAGCCACGCTGGAGAAGGGTACAGTGTGTCCTGAAACATCTAAAAAACACAGCTTAGAGCGCTAAGGGCACTTCCACGCATGGGGGTATAAATTGGGAAAATTAAAAATCAGCAAGACACAAGCACACCAAAGTTTAGGGCTGCTCTGTTGCCAAGGACCTCCACTTCATTCCACCTTAAATATCCCAGGAAAGAGAAAAATGGATAAAGAAGTTGTGGTCCTTATGTACAATGGAATATCACTCAGCCATGAAATCAATGTCATAAGGCTAGTAGCAGCATGATGAGTGGATTTAGGTACGTCGATTCTAAGTGAAATAAGTCACACAGAAAAGGACACTTCTCATAAGATATCACTTATACAGGGAAAGTAAAAACCATTACACTTGAACTGAATTCCAAAACAGAACAGAGTCACACATGCAGAAAACACACTATGGCTGCTTAACAGGAAAAGTGAGGTGGGGTGATACATAAAACAAGGGTTTCAAATTAGCTGAGATACCGTTCCATAAACCCAACATGTAATAGACAAGACCTACTCCTTGCTCAGAGAACTGGACTTAACACCCCCTATTCACCACACAAGGATATATCTGACTAGTAATAATCTTAAAAACTATGTATTGAAATCTCTCTGTTAGTGTGTCAAGTGGGTGTAAAGCGGCATAAACACAGCAGTGAAAAGCAGGTAAACCCCATTATAAAAATAAATTACTTTTAAAAACCCATGAAACAAAGACAGAGAAAGAGAGAGAAATTCTTACACAATTCGTTCAGGGGCTGTGATGCAACCCGGATTGACCATATCTAGACCCACAGCTGGATGAGACATAAGGGTGGACACTCTTGGGGCTGAGAGGTTTGGTGAGGTTGGGTGAGCAAACGCAGACCCTTTAAAGTATTACTGTGTGGTACCCATCCCATGTGTCCCAAATCTCCAGGTTCAAGGGCATCTTCCTACATCGAAAACATGCATGAGAAACCCAGAAGATGGTACACCGTGTGATGGGGAAAGCTTTCTAAAACGCACATCATTTGTCATCTCCTTGAGCTCGGGTTCGCAATTCCAGCCACTTTACTAGCAATCTCCCTACTTGGAGTATCAGCACCTTTAACCTCCTGTTCCGTACAGGTTGCAATTTGTCCTGAGGATGAACGGGAAGACGGGGAAGCAATGAGAGACTAGCTCTTGGTATTGGGACAGACACAGGTCACTCTATTTTCCCATCAGGAAGAAGAATTATCCACAGGCTCAGCCTGCCCCCCAGAACCAGAACAGGGCCTGAAGCCATCCTGCGCTTTTGCGGCCAGCTCCCAAAAAAGCAAGTTGTAAAATGGAGCTTCAGGGCACTGCAATTCACAAACCTGCAGAGTTATAAATGATAACTCTCGTCCACAAATATATTGAGGGAAGGCAAAGAAGAGGATTTGAAATCAAGGCAGAATTGCAGGAAACAGATTTCAGGAGGTAGGTTCGAATCGCCTTTAAAGCACATGAAAAGCGGCAAAACGTTGACAATGATGCCCTTGGCCAAAAAGGGCGTATGCGTTTTTTCCTGAATATATTCAGGAAAAAACGCATACGCCCTTTTTGGCCAACCAAGCAACCTGGAAAGGCAAATCAGCGCTACAAAGAAGTCTCGCTGCCCATCGGTCAAAAGGGCCATGCTGAGAAAAGTGTCAAAACCAGAAATGCAGAACAGGCCATGGAGAAATGGGAGCCTTGCTACGCTGATGGGCGGAATGTAAATTGCCAACAGCCACGCTGGAGAAGGGTACGGTGTGTCCTGAAACATCTAAAAAACACAGCTTAGAGCGCATAGGGCACTTCCACGCATGGGGGTATAAATTGGGAAAATTAAAAATCAGCAAGACACAAGCACACCAAAGTTTAGGGCTGCTCTGTTGCCAAGGACCTCCACTTCATTCCACCTTAAATATCCCAGGAAAGAGAAAAATGGATAAAGAAGTTGTGGTCCTTATGTACAATGGAATATCACTCAGCCATGAAATCAATGTCATAAGGCTAGTAGCAGCATGATGAGTGGATTTAGGTACGACGATTCTAAGTGAAATAAGTCACACAGAAAAGGACACTTCTCATAAGATATCACTTATACAGGGAAAGTAAAAACCATTACACTTGAACTGAATTCCAAAACAGAACAGAGTCACACATGCAGAAAACACACTATGGCTGCTTAACAGGAAAAGTGAGGTGGGGTGATACATAAAACAAGGGTTTCAAATTAGCTGAGATACCGTTCCATAAACCCAACATGTAATAGACAAGACCTACTCCTTGCTCAGAGAACTGGACTTAACACCCCCTATTCACCACACAAGGATATATCTGACTAGTAATAATCTTAAAACCTATGTATTGAAATCTCTCTGTTAGTGTGTCAAGTGGGTGTAAAGCGGCATAAACACAGCAGTGAAAAGCAGGTAAACCCCATTATAAAAATAAATTACTTTTAAAAACCCATGAAACAAAGACAGAGAAAGAGAGAGAAATTCTTACACAATTCGTTCAGGGGCTGTGATGCAACCCGGATTGACCATATCTAGACCCACAGCTGGATGAGACATAAGGGTGGACACTCTTGGGGCTGAGAGGTTTGGTGAGGTTGGGTGAGCAAACGCAGACCCTTTAAAGTAATACTGTGTGGTACCCATCCCATGTGTCCCAAATCTCCAGGTTCAAGGGCATCTTCCTACATCGAAAACATGCATGAGAAACCCAGAAGATGGTACACCGTGTGATGGGGAAAGCTTTCTAAAACGCACCTCATTTGTCATCTCCTTGAGCTCGGGTTCGCAATTCCAGCCACTTTACTAGCAATCTCCCTACTTGGAGTATCAGCACCTTTAACCTCCTGTTCCGTACAGGTTGCAATTTGTCCTGAGGATGAACGGGAAGACGGGGAAGCAATGAGAGACTAGCTCTTGGTATTGGGACAGACACAGGTCACTCTATTTTCCCATCAGGAAGAAGAATTATCCACAGGCTCAGCCTGCCCCCCAGAACCAGAACAGGGCCTGAAGCCATCCTGCGCTTTTGCGGCCAGCTCCCAAAAAAGCAAGTTGTAAAATGGAGCTTCAGGGCACTGCAATTCACAAACCTGCAGAGTTATAAATGATAACTCTCGTCCACAAATATATTGAGGGAAGGCAAAGAAGAGGATTTGAAATCAAGGCAGAATTGCAGGAAACAGATTTCAGGAGGTAGATTCGAATCGCCTTTAAAGCACATGAAAAGCGGCAAAACGTTGACAATGATGCCCTTGGCCAAAAAGGGCGTATGCGTTTTTTCCTGAATATATTCAGGAAAAAACGCATACGCCCTTTTTGGCCAACCAAGCAACCTGGAAAGGCAAATCAGCGCTACAAAGAAGTCTCGCTGCCCATCGGTCAAAAGGGCCATGCTGAGAAAAGTGTCAAAACCAGAAATGCAGAACAGGCCATGGAGAAATGGGAGCCTTGCTACGCTGATGGGCGGAATGTAAATTGCCAACAGCCACGCTGGAGAAGGGTACGGTGTGTCCTGAAACATCTAAAAAACACAGCTTAGAGCGCATAGGGCACTTCCACGCATGGGGGTATAAATTGGGAAAATTAAAAATCAGCAAGACACAAGCACACCAAAGTTTAGGGCTGCTCTGTTGCCAAGGACCTCCACTTCATTCCACCTTAAATATCCCAGGAAAGAGAAAAATGGATAAAGAAGTTGTGGTCCTTATGTACAATGGAATATCACTCAGCCATGAAATCAATGTCATAAGGCTAGTAGCAGCATGATGAGTGGATTTAGGTACGACGATTCTAAGTGAAATAAGTCACACAGAAAAGGACACTTCTCATAAGATATCACTTATACAGGGAAAGTAAAAACCATTACACTTGAACTGAATTCCAAAACAGAACAGAGTCACACATGCAGAAAACACACTATGGCTGCTTAACAGGAAAGGTGAGGTGGGGTGATACATAAAACAAGGGTTTCAAATTACCTGAGATACCGTTCCATAAACCCAACATGTAATAGACAAGACCTACTCCTTGCTCAGAGAACTGGACTCAACACCCCCTATTCACCACACAAGGATATATCTGACTAGTAATAATCTTAAAACCTATGTATTGAAATCTCTCTGTTAGTGTGTCAAGTGGGTGTAAAGTGGCATAAACACAGCCGTGAAAAGCAGCTAAACCCCATTATAAAAATAAATTACTTTTAAAAACCCATGAAACAAAGACAGTGAAAGAGAGAGAAATTCTTACACAATTCGTTCAGGGGCTGTGATGGAAACTGGATTGACCATATCTAGACCCACAGCTGGATGAGACATAAGGGTGGACACTCTTGGGGCTGAGAGATTTGGTGAGGCTGGGTGAGCAAACGCAGACCCTTTAAAGTAATACTGCGTGGTACCCATCGCATGGGTCCCAAATCTCGAGGTTCAAGGGCATATTCCTACATGGAAAACATGCATGAGAAACCCAGAAGATGGTACACCGTGTGATGGGGAAAGGTTCCTAAAACGCACCTCATTTCTCATCTCCTTGTGCTCGGGTTCGCCATTCCAGCCACTTTACTAGCAATCTCCCTACTTGGAGCATCAGCACCTTTAACCTCCTGTTCCGTACAGGTTGCAATTTGTCCTGAGGATGAATGGGAAGATGGGGAACCAATGAGAGGCTAGCTCTAGGTGTTGGGACAGGCACAGGTCACTCTATTTTCCCATCAGGAAGAAGAATTAACCACAGGCTCAGCTGCCCCCCGGAACCAGCACAGGGCCTGAAACCATCCTGCGCTTTTACGGCCAGCTCCCAAAAAGCGAGTTGTAAAATGGAGCTTCAGGGCACTGCAATTCACAAACCTGCAGAGTTATAAATGATAACTCTCGTCCACAAATATATTGAGGGAAGGCAAAGAAGAGGATTTGAAATCAAGGCAGAATTGCAGGAAACAGATTTCAGGAGGTAGATTCGAATCGCCTTTAAAGCACATGAAAAGCAGCAAAACGTTGACAATGAGGCCCTTGGCCAAAAAGGGCGTATGCGTTTTTTCCTGAATATATTCAGGAAAAAACGCATACGCCCTTTTTGGCCAACCAAGCAACCTGGAAAGGCAAATCAGCGCTACAAAGAAGTCTCGCTTCCCATCGGTCAAAAGGGCCATGCTGAGAAAAGTGTCAAAACCAGAAATGCAGGACAGGCCATGGAGAAATGGGAGCCTTGCTACGCTGATGGGCGGGATGTAAATTGCCAACAGCCACGCTGGAGAAGGGTACAGTGTGTCCTGAAACATCTAAAAAACACAGCTTAGAGCGCTAAGGGCACTTCCACGCATGGGGGTATAAATTGGGAAAATTAAAAATCAGCAAGACACAAGCACACCAAAGTTTAGGGCTGCTCTGTTGCCAAGGACCTCCACTTCATTCCACCTTAAATATCCCAGGAAAGAGAAAAATGGATAAAGAAGTTGTGGTCCTTATGTACAATGGAATATCACTCAGCCATGAAATCAATGTCATAAGGCTAGTAGCAGCATGATGAGTGGATTTAGGTACGTCGATTCTAAGTGAAATAAGTCACACAGAAAAGGACACTTCTCATAAGATATCACTTATACAGGGAAAGTAAAAACCATTACACTTGAACTGAATTCCAAAACAGAACAGAGTCACACATGCAGAAAACACACTATGGCTGCTTAACAGGAAAAGTGAGGTGGGGTGATACATAAAACAAGGGTTTCAAATTAGCTGAGATACCGTTCCATAAACCCAACATGTAATAGACAAGACCTACTCCTTGCTCAGAGAACTGGACTTAACACCCCCTATTCACCACACAAGGATATATCTGACTAGTAATAATCTTAAAACCTATGTATTGAAATCTCTCTGTTAGTGTGTCAAGTGGGTGTAAAGCGGCATAAACACAGCAGTGAAAAGCAGGTAAACCCCATTATAAAAATAAATTACTTTTAAAAACCCATGAAACAAAGACAGAGAAAGAGAGAGAAATTCTTACACAATTCGTTCAGGGGCTGTGATGCAACCCGGATTGACCATATCTAGACCCACAGCTGGATGAGACATAAGGGTGGACACTCTTGGGGCTGAGAGGTTTGGTGAGGTTGGGTGAGCAAACGCAGACCCTTTAAAGTAATACTGTGTGGTACCCATCCCATGTGTCCCAAATCTCCAGGTTCAAGGGCATCTTCCTACATCGAAAACATGCATGAGAAACCAAGAAGATGGTACACCGTGTGATGGGGAAAGCTTTCTAAAACGCACCTCATTTGTCATCTCCTTGAGCTCGGGTTCGCAATTCCAGCCACTTTACTAGCAATCTCCCTACTTGGAGGATCAGCACCTTTAACCTCCTGTTCCGTACAGGTTGCAATTTGTCCTGAGGATGAACGGGAAGACGGGGAAGCAATGAGAGACTAGCTCTTAGTATTGGGACAGACACAGGTCACTCTATTTTCCCATCAGGAAGAAGAATTATCCACAGGCTCAGCCTGCCCCCCAGAACGAGAGCAGGGCCTGAAGCCATCCTGCGCTTTTGCGGCCAGGTCCCAAAAAAGCAAGTTGTAAAATGGAGCTTCAGGGCACTGCAATTCACAAACCTGCAGAGTTATAAATGATAACTCTCGTCCACAAATATATTGAGGGAAGGCAAAGAAGAGGATTTGAAATCAAGGCAGAATTGCAGGAAACAGATTTCAGGAGGTAGATTCGAATCGCCTTTAAAGCACATGAAAAGCGGCAAAACGTTGACAATGATGCCCTTGGCCAAAAAGGGCGTATGCGTTTTTTCCTGAATATATTCAGGAAAAAACGCATACGCCCTTTTTGGCCAACCAAGCAACCTGGAAAGGCAAATCAGCACTACAAAGAAGTCTCCCTGCCCATCGGTCAAAAGGGCCATGCTGAGAAAAGTGTCAAAACCAGAAATGCAGAACAGGCCATGGAGAAATGGGAGCCTTGCTACGCTGATGGGCGGAATGTAAATTGCCAACAGCCACGCTGGAGAAGGGTACGGTGTGTCCTGAAACATCTAAAAAACACAGCTTACAGCGCATAGGGCACTTCCACGCATGGGGGTATAAATTGGGAAAATTAAAAATCAGCAAGACACAAGCACACCAAAGTTTAGGGCTGCTCTGTTGCCAAGGACCTCCACTTCATTCCACCTTCAATATCCCAGGAAAGAGAAAAATGGATAAAGAAGTTGTGGTCCTTATGTACAATGGAATATCACTCAGCCATGAAATCAATGTCATAAGGCTAGTAGCAGCATGATGAGTGGATTTAGGTACGACGATTCTAAGTGAAATAAGTCACACAGAAAAGGACACTTCTCATAAGATATCACTTATACAGGGAAAGTAAAAACCATTACACTTGAACTGAATTCCAAAACAGAACAGAGTCACACATGCAGAAAACACACTATGGCTGCTTAACAGGAAAGGTGAGGTGGGGTGATACATAAAACAAGGGTTTCAAATTACCTGAGATACAGTTCCATAAACCCAACATGTAATAGACAAGACCTACTCCTTGCTCAGAGAACTGGACTCAACACCCCCTATTCACCACACAAGGATATATCTGACTAGTAATAATCTTAAAACCTATGTATTGAAATCTCTCTGTTAGTGTGTCAAGTGGGTGTAAAGCGGCATAAACACAGCCGTGAAAAGCAGCTAAACCCCATTATAAAAATAAATTACTTTTAAAAACCCATGAAACAAAGACAGTGAAAGAGAGAGAAACTCTTACACAATTCGTTCAGGGGCTGTGATGGAACCTGGATTGACCATATCTAGACCCACAGCTGGATGAGACATAAGGGTGGACACTCTTGGGGCTGAGAGATTTGGTGAGGCTGGGTGAGCAAACGCAGACCCTTTAAAGTAATACTGCGTGGTACCCATCGCATGGGTCCCAAATCTCGAGGTTCAAGGGCATCTTCCTACATGGAAAACATGCATGAGAAACCCAGAAGATGGTACACCGTGTGATGGGGAAAGGTTCCTAAAACGCACCTCATTTCTCATCTCCTTGTGCTCGGGTTCGCCATTCCAGCCACTTTACTAGCAATCTCCCTACTTGGAGCATCAGCACCTTTAACTTCCTGTTCCGTACAGGTTGCAATTTGTCCTGAGGATGAAGGGGAAGATGGGGAACCAATGAGAGACTAGCACTTGGTGTTGGGACAGGCACAGGTCACTCTATTTTCCCATCAGGAAGAAGAATTAACCACAGGCTCAGCTGCCCCCCGGAACCAGCACAGGGCCTGAAACCATCCTGCGCTTTTACGGCCAGCTCCCAAAAAGCGAGTTGTAAAATGGAGCTTCAGGGCACTGCAATTCACAAACCTGCAGAGTTATAAATGATAACTCTCGTCCACAAATATATTGAGGGAAGGCAAAGAAGAGGATTTGAAATCAAGGCAGAATTGCAGGAAACAGATTTCAGGAGGTAGATTCGAATCGCCTTTAAAGCACATGAAAAGCAGCAAAACGTTGACAATGAGGCCCTTGGCCAAAAAGGGCGTATGCGTTTTTTCCTGAATATATTCAGGAAAAAACGCATACGCCCTTTTTGGCCAACCAAGCAACCTGGAAAGGCAAATCAGCGCTACAAAGAAGTCTCGCTTCCCATCGGTCAAA
Organism: Balaenoptera physalus; assembly: GCF_965194825.1. Taxonomy (NCBI): domain Eukaryota; kingdom Metazoa; phylum Chordata; class Mammalia; order Artiodactyla; family Balaenopteridae; genus Balaenoptera; species Balaenoptera physalus. The sequence goes on from NW_028126403.1 coordinate 497,166, forward strand.
AGGGCCATGCTGAGAAAAGTGTCAAAACCAGAAATGCAGGACAGGCCATGGAGAAATGGGAGCCTTGCTACGCTGATGGGCGGGATGTAAATTGCCAACAGCCACGCTGGAGAAGGGTACAGTGTGTCCTGAAACATCTAAAAAACACAGCTTAGAGCGCTAAGGGCACTTCCACGCATGGGGGTATAAATTGGGAAAATTAAAAATCAGCAAGACACAAGCACACCAAAGTTTAGGGCTGCTCTGTTGCCAAGGACCTCCACTTCATTCCACCTTAAATATCCCAGGAAAGAGAAAAATGGATAAAGAAGTTGTGGTCCTTATGTACAATGGAATATCACTCAGCCATGAAATCAATGTCATAAGGCTAGTAGCAGCATGATGAGTGGATTTAGGTACGTCGATTCTAAGTGAAATAAGTCACACAGAAAAGGACACTTCTCATAAGATATCACTTATACAGGGAAAGTAAAAACCGTTACACTTGAACTGAACTACAAAACAGAACAGAGTCACACATGCAGAAAACACACTATGGCTGCTTAACAGGAAAGGTGAGGTGGGGTGATACATAAAACAAGGGTTTCAAATGAGCTGAGATACCGTTCCATAAACCCAATATGTAATAGACAAGACCTACTCCTTGCTCAGAGAACTGGACTCAACACCCCCTATTCACCACACAAGGATATATCTGACTAGTAATAATCTTAAAACCTATGTATTGAAATCTCTCTGTTAGTGTGTCAAGTGGGTGTAAAGCGGCATAAACACAGCCGTGAAAAGCAGCTAAACCCCATTATAAAAATAAATTACTTTTAAAAACCCATGAAACAAAGACAGTGAAAGAGAGAGAAATTCTTACACAATTCGTTCAGGGGCTGTGATGGAACCTGGATTGACCATATCTAGACCCACAGCTGGATGAGACATAAGGGTGGACACTCTTGGGGCTGAGAGATTTGGTGAGGCTGGGTGAGCAAACGCAGACCCTTTAAAGTAATACTGCGTGGTACCCATCGCATGGGTCCCAAATCTCGAGGTTCAAGGGCATCTTCCTACATCGAAAACATGCATGAGAAACCCAGAAGATGGTACACCGTGTGATGGGGAAAGGTTCCTAAAACGCACCTCATTTCTCATCTCCTTGTGCTCGGGTTCGCCATTCCAGCCACTTTACTAGCAATCTCCCTACTTGGAGCATCAGCACCTTTAACCTCCTGTTCCGTACAGGTTGCAATTTGTCCTGAGGATGAATGGGAAGATGGGGAACCAATGAGACGCTAGCTCTAGGTGTTGGGACAGGCACAGGTCACTCTATTTTCCCATCAGGAAGAAGAATTAACCACAGGCTCAGCTGCCCCCCGGAACCAGCACAGGGCCTGAAACCATCCTGCGCTTTTACGGCCAGCTCCCAAAAAGCGAGTTGTAAAATGGAGCTTCAGGGCACTGCAATTCACAAACCTGCAGAGTTATAAATGATAACTCTCGTCCACAAATATATTGAGGGAAGGCAAAGAAGAGGATTTGAAATCAAGGCAGAATTGCAGGAAACAGATTTCAGGAGGTAGATTCGAATCGCCTTTAAAGCACATGAAAAGCAGCAAAACGTTGACAATGAGGCCCTTGGCCAAAAAGGGCGTATGCGTTTTTTCCTGAATATATTCAGGAAAAAACGCATACGCCCTTTTTGGCCAACCAAGCAACCTGGAAAGGCAAATCAGCGCTACAAAGAAGTCTCGCTTCCCATCGGTCAAAAGGGCCATGCTGAGAAAAGTGTCAAAACCAGAAATGCAGGACAGGCCATGGAGAAATGGGAGCCTTGCTACGCTGATGGGCGGGATGTAAATTGCCAACAGCCACGCTGGAGAAGGGTACAGTGTGTCCTGAAACATCTAAAAAACACAGCTTAGAGCGCTAAGGGCACTTCCACGCATGGGGGTATAAATTGGGAAAATTAAAAATCAGCAAGACACAAGCACACCAAAGTTTAGGGCTGCTCTGTTGCCAAGGACCTCCACTTCATTCCACCTTAAATATCCCAGGAAAGAGAAAAATGGATAAAGAAGTTGTGGTCCTTATGTACAATGGAATATCACTCAGCCATGAAATCAATGTCATAAGGCTAGTAGCAGCATGATGAGTGGATTTAGGTACGTCGATTCTAAGTGAAATAAGTCACACAGAAAAGGACACTTCTCATAAGATATCACTTATACAGGGAAAGTAAAAACCATTACACTTGAACTGAATTCCAAAACAGAACAGAGTCACACATGCAGAAAACACACTATGGCTGCTTAACAGGAAAAGTGAGGTGGGGTGATACATAAAACAAGGGTTTCAAATTAGCTGAGATACCGTTCCATAAACCCAACATGTAATAGACAAGACCTACTCCTTGCTCAGAGAACTGGACTTAACACCCCCTATTCACCACACAAGGATATATCTGACTAGTAATAATCTTAAAACCTATGTATTGAAATCTCTCTGTTAGTGTGTCAAGTGGGTGTAAAGCGGCATAAACACAGCCGTGAAAAGCAGGTAAACCCCATTATAAAAATAAATTACTTTTAAAAACCCATGAAACAAAGACAGAGAAAGAGAGAGAAATTCTTACACAATTCGTTCAGGGGCTGTGATGCAACCCGGATTGACCATATCTAGACCCACAGCTGGATGAGACATAAGGGTGGACACTCTTGGGGCTGAGAGGTTTGGTGAGGTTGGGTGAGCAAACGCAGACCCTTTAAAGTAATACTGCGTGGTACCCATCGCATGGGTCCCAAATCTCGAGGTTCAAGGGCATCTTCCTACATCGAAAACATGCATGAGAAACCCAGAAGATGGTACACCGTGTGATGGGGAAAGGTTCCTAAAACGCACCTCATTTCTCATCTCCTTGTGCTCGGGTTCGCCATTCCAGCCACTTTACTAGCAATCTCCCTACTTGGAGCATCAGCACCTTTAACCTCCTGTTCCGTACAGGTTGCAATTTGTCCTGAGGATGAATGGGAAGATGGGGAACCAATGAGACGCTAGCTCTAGGTGTTGGGACAGGCACAGGTCACTCTATTTTCCCATCAGGAAGAAGAATTAACCACAGGCTCAGCTGCCCCCCGGAACCAGCACAGGGCCTGAAACCATCCTGCGCTTTTACGGCCAGCTCCCAAAAAGCGAGTTGTAAAATGGAGCTTCAGGGCACTGCAATTCACAAACCTGCAGAGTTATAAATGATAACTCTCGTCCACAAATATATTGAGGGAAGGCAAAGAAGAGGATTTGAAATCAAGGCAGAATTGCAGGAAACAGATTTCAGGAGGTAGATTCGAATCGCCTTTAAAGCACATGAAAAGCAGCAAAACGTTGACAATGAGGCCCTTGGCCAAAAAGGGCGTATGCGTTTTTTCCTGAATATATTCAGGAAAAAACGCATACGCCCTTTTTGGCCAACCAAGCAACCTGGAAAGGCAAATCAGCGCTACAAAGAAGTCTCGCTTCCCATCGGTCAAAAGGGCCATGCTGAGAAAAGTGTCAAAACCAGAAATGCAGGACAGGCCATGGAGAAATGGGAGCCTTGCTACGCTGATGGGCGGGATGTAAATTGCCAACAGCCACGCTGGAGAAGGGTACAGTGTGTCCTGAAACATCTAAAAAACACAGCTTAGAGCGCTAAGGGCACTTCCACGCATGGGGGTATAAATTGGGAAAATTAAAAATCAGCAAGACACAAGCACACCAAAGTTTAGGGCTGCTCTGTTGCCAAGGACCTCCACTTCATTCCACCTTAAATATCCCAGGAAAGAGAAAAATGGATAAAGAAGTTGTGGTCCTTATGTACAATGGAATATCACTCAGCCATGAAATCAATGTCATAAGGCTAGTAGCAGCATGATGAGTGGATTTAGGTACGTCGATTCTAAGTGAAATAAGTCACACAGAAAAGGACACTTCTCATAAGATATCACTTATACAGGGAAAGTAAAAACCATTACACTTGAACTGAATTCCAAAACAGAACAGAGTCACACATGCAGAAAACACACTATGGCTGCTTAACAGGAAAAGTGAGGTGGGGTGATACATAAAACAAGGGTTTCAAATTAGCTGAGATACCGTTCCATAAACCCAACATGTAATAGACAAGACCTACTCCTTGCTCAGAGAACTGGACTTAACACCCCCTATTCACCACACAAGGATATATCTGACTAGTAATAATCTTAAAACCTATGTATTGAAATCTCTCTGTTAGTGTGTCAAGTGGGTGTAAAGCGGCATAAACACAGCAGTGAAAAGCAGGTAAACCCCATTATAAAAATAAATTACTTTTAAAAACCCATGAAACAAAGACAGAGAAAGAGAGAGAAATTCTTACACAATTCGTTCAGGGGCTGTGATGCAACCCGGATTGACCATATCTAGACCCACAGCTGGATGAGACATAAGGGTGGACACTCTTGGGGCTGAGAGGTTTGGTGAGGTTGGGTGAGCAAACGCAGACCCTTTAAAGTAATACTGTGTGGTACCCATCCCATGTGTCCCAAATCTCCAGGTTCAAGGGCATCTTCCTACATCGAAAACATGCATGAGAAACCAAGAAGATGGTACACCGTGTGATGGGGAAAGCTTTCTAAAACGCACCTCATTTGTCATCTCCTTGAGCTCGGGTTCGCAATTCCAGCCACTTTACTAGCAATCTCCCTACTTGGAGTATCAGCACCTTTAACCTCCTGTTCCGTACAGGTTGCAATTTGTCCTGAGGATGAACGGGAAGACGGGGAAGCAATGAGAGACTAGCTCTTGGTATTGGGACAGACACAGGTCACTCTATTTTCCCATCAGGAAGAAGAATTATCCACAGGCTCAGCCTGCCCCCCAGAACCAGAACAGGGCCTGAAGCCATCCTGCGCTTTTGCGGCCAGCTCCCAAAAAAGCAAGTTGTAAAATGGAGCTTCAGGGCACTGCAATTCACAAACCTGCAGAGTTATAAATGATAACTCTCGTCCACAAATATATTGAGGGAAGGCAAAGAAGAGGATTTGAAATCAAGGCAGAATTGCAGGAAACAGATTTCAGGAGGTAGATTCGAATCGCCTTTAAAGCACATGAAAAGCGGCAAAACGTTGACAATGATGCCCTTGGCCAAAAAGGGCGTATGCGTTTTTTCCTGAATATATTCAGGAAAAAACGCATACGCCCTTTTTGGCCAACCAAGCAACCTGGAAAGGCAAATCAGCGCTACAAAGAAGTCTCGCTGCCCATCGGTCAAAAGGGCCATGCTGAGAAAAGTGTCAAAACCAGAAATGCAGAACAGGCCATGGAGAAATGGGAGCCTTGCTACGCTGATGGGCGGAATGTAAATTGCCAACAGCCACGCTGGAGAAGGGTACGGTGTGTCCTGAAACATCTAAAAAACACAGCTTACAGCGCATAGGGCACTTCCACGCATGGGGGTATAAATTGGGAAAATTAAAAATCAGCAAGACACAAGCACACCAAAGTTTAGGGCTGCTCTGTTGCCAAGGACCTCCACTTCATTCCACCTTCAATATCCCAGGAAAGAGAAAAATGGATAAAGAAGTTGTGGTCCTTATGTACAATGGAATATCACTCAGCCATGAAATCAATGTCATAAGGCTAGTAGCAGCATGATGAGTGGATTTAGGTACGACGATTCTAAGTGAAATAAGTCACACAGAAAAGGACACTTCTCATAAGATATCACTTATACAGGGAAAGTAAAAACCATTACACTTGAACTGAATTACAAAACAGAACAGAGTCACACATGCAGAAAACACACTATGGCTGCTTAACAGGAAAGGTGAGGTGGGGTGATACATAAAACAAGGGTTTCAAATTACCTGAGATACAGTTCCATAAACCCAACATGTAATAGACAAGACCTACTCCTTGCTCAGAGAACTGGACTCAACACCCCCTATTCACCACACAAGGATATATCTGACTAGTAATAATCTTAAAACCTATGTATTGAAATCTCTCTGTTAGTGTGTCAAGTGGGTGTAAAGCGGCATAAACACAGCCGTGAAAAGCAGCTAAACCCCATTATAAAAATAAATTACTTTTAAAAACCCATGAAACAAAGACAGTGAAAGAGAGAGAAATTCTTACACAATTCGTTCAGGGGCTGTGATGGAACCTGGATTGACCATATCTAGACCCACAGCTGGATGAGACATAAGGGTGGACACTCTTGGGGCTGAGAGATTTGGTGAGGCTGGGTGAGCAAACGCAGACCCTTTAAAGTAATACTGCGTGGTACCCATCGCATGGGTCCCAAATCTCGAGGTTCAAGGGCATCTTCCTACATCGAAAACATGCATGAGAAACCCAGAAGATGGTACACCGTGTGATGGGGAAAGGTTCCTAAAACGCACCTCATTTCTCATCTCCTTGTGCTCGGGTTCGCCATTCCAGCCACTTTACTAGCAATCTCCCTACTTGGAGCATCAGCACCTTTAACCTCCTGTTCCGTACAGGTTGCAATTTGTCCTGAGGATGAATGGGAAGATGGGGAACCAATGAGAGGCTAGCTCTAGGTGTTGGGACAGGCACAGGTCACTCTATTTTCCCATCAGGAAGAAGAATTAACCACAGGCTCAGCTGCCCCCCGGAACCAGCACAGGGCCTGAAACCATCCTGCGCTTTTACGGCCAGCTCCCAAAAAGCGAGTTGTAAAATGGAGCTTCAGGGCACTGCAATTCACAAACCTGCAGAGTTATAAATGATAACTCTCGTCCACAAATATATTGAGGGAAGGCAAAGAAGAGGATTTGAAATCAAGGCAGAATTGCAGGAAACAGATTTCAGGAGGTAGATTCGAATCGCCTTTAAAGCACATGAAAAGCAGCAAAACGTTGACAATGAGGCCCTTGGCCAAAAAGGGCGTATGCGTTTTTTCCTGAATATATTCAGGAAAAAACGCATACGCCCTTTTTGGCCAACCAAGCAACCTGGAAAGGCAAATCAGCGCTACAAAGAAGTCTCGCTTCCCATCGGTCAAAAGGGCCATGCTGAGAAAAGTGTCAAAACCAGAAATGCAGGACAGGCCATGGAGAAATGGGAGCCTTGCTACGCTGATGGGCGGGATGTAAATTGCCAACAGCCACGCTGGAGAAGGGTACAGTGTGTCCTGAAACATCTAAAAAACACAGCTTAGAGCGCTAAGGGCACTTCCACGCATGGGGGTATAAATTGGGAAAATTAAAAATCAGCAAGACACAAGCACACCAAAGTTTAGGGCTGCTCTGTTGCCAAGGACCTCCACTTCATTCCACCTTAAATATCCCAGGAAAGAGAAAAATGGATAAAGAAGTTGTGGTCCTTATGTACAATGGAATATCACTCAGCCATGAAATCAATGTCATAAGGCTAGTAGCAGCATGATGAGTGGATTTAGGTACGTCGATTCTAAGTGAAATAAGTCACACAGAAAAGGACACTTCTCATAAGATATCACTTATACAGGGAAAGTAAAAACCATTACACTTGAACTGAATTCCAAAACAGAACAGAGTCACACATGCAGAAAACACACTATGGCTGCTTAACAGGAAAAGTGAGGTGGGGTGATACATAAAACAAGGGTTTCAAATTAGCTGAGATACCGTTCCATAAACCCAACATGTAATAGACAAGACCTACTCCTTGCTCAGAGAACTGGACTTAACACCCCCTATTCACCACACAAGGATATATCTGACTAGTAATAATCTTAAAACCTATGTATTGAAATCTCTCTGTTAGTGTGTCAAGTGGGTGTAAAGCGGCATAAACACAGCAGTGAAAAGCAGGTAAACCCCATTATAAAAATAAATTACTTTTAAAAACCCATGAAACAAAGACAGAGAAAGAGAGAGAAATTCTTACACAATTCGTTCAGGGGCTGTGATGCAACCCGGATTGACCATATCTAGACCCACAGCTGGATGAGACATAAGGGTGGACACTCTTGGGGCTGAGAGGTTTGGTGAGGTTGGGTGAGCAAACGCAGACCCTTTAAAGTAATACTGTGTGGTACCCATCCCATGTGTCCCAAATCTCCAGGTTCAAGGGCATCTTCCTACATCGAAAACATGCATGAGAAACCAAGAAGATGGTACACCGTGTGATGGGGAAAGCTTTCTAAAACGCACCTCATTTGTCATCTCCTTGAGCTCGGGTTCGCAATTCCAGCCACTTTACTAGCAATCTCCCTACTTGGAGGATCAGCACCTTTAACCTCCTGTTCCGTACAGGTTGCAATTTGTCCTGAGGATGAACGGGAAGACGGGGAAGCAATGAGAGACTAGCTCTTAGTATTGGGACAGACACAGGTCACTCTATTTTCCCATCAGGAAGAAGAATTATCCACAGGCTCAGCCTGCCCCCCAGAACGAGAGCAGGGCCTGAAGCCATCCTGCGCTTTTGCGGCCAGGTCCCAAAAAAGCAAGTTGTAAAATGGAGCTTCAGGGCACTGCAATTCACAAACCTGCAGAGTTATAAATGATAACTCTCGTCCACAAATATATTGAGGGAAGGCAAAGAAGAGGATTTGAAATCAAGGCAGAATTGCAGGAAACAGATTTCAGGAGGTAGATTCGAATCGCCTTTAAAGCACATGAAAAGCGGCAAAACGTTGACAATGATGCCCTTGGCCAAAAAGGGCGTATGCGTTTTTTCCTGAATATATTCAGGAAAAAACGCATACGCCCTTTTTGGCCAACCAAGCAACCTGGAAAGGCAAATCAGCACTACAAAGAAGTCTCCCTGCCCATCGGTCAAAAGGGCCATGCTGAGAAAAGTGTCAAAACCAGAAATGCAGAACAGGCCATGGAGAAATGGGAGCCTTGCTACGCTGATGGGCGGAATGTAAATTGCCAACAGCCACGCTGGAGAAGGGTACGGTGTGTCCTGAAACATCTAAAAAACACAGCTTACAGCGCATAGGGCACTTCCACGCATGGGGGTATAAATTGGGAAAATTAAAAATCAGCAAGACACAAGCACACCAAAGTTTAGGGCTGCTCTGTTGCCAAGGACCTCCACTTCATTCCACCTTCAATATCCCAGGAAAGAGAAAAATGGATAAAGAAGTTGTGGTCCTTATGTACAATGGAATATCACTCAGCCATGAAATCAATGTCATAAGGCTAGTAGCAGCATGATGAGTGGATTTAGGTACGACGATTCTAAGTGAAATAAGTCACACAGAAAAGGACACTTCTCATAAGATATCACTTATACAGGGAAAGTAAAAACCATTACACTTGAACTGAATTCCAAAACAGAACAGAGTCACACATGCAGAAAACACACTATGGCTGCTTAACAGGAAAGGTGAGGTGGGGTGATACATAAAACAAGGGTTTCAAATTACCTGAGATACAGTTCCATAAACCCAACATGTAATAGACAAGACCTACTCCTTGCTCAGAGAACTGGACTCAACACCCCCTATTCACCACACAAGGATATATCTGACTAGTAATAATCTTAAAACCTATGTATTGAAATCTCTCTGTTAGTGTGTCAAGTGGGTGTAAAGCGGCATAAACACAGCCGTGAAAAGCAGCTAAACCCCATTATAAAAATAAATTACTTTTAAAAACCCATGAAACAAAGACAGTGAAAGAGAGAGAAACTCTTACACAATTCGTTCAGGGGCTGTGATGGAACCTGGATTGACCATATCTAGACCCACAGCTGGATGAGACATAAGGGTGGACACTCTTGGGGCTGAGAGATTTGGTGAGGCTGGGTGAGCAAACGCAGACCCTTTAAAGTAATACTGCGTGGTACCCATCGCATGGGTCCCAAATCTCGAGGTTCAAGGGCATCTTCCTACATGGAAAACATGCATGAGAAACCCAGAAGATGGTACACCGTGTGATGGGGAAAGGTTCCTAAAACGCACCTCATTTCTCATCTCCTTGTGCTCGGGTTCGCCATTCCAGCCACTTTACTAGCAATCTCCCTACTTGGAGCATCAGCACCTTTAACTTCCTGTTCCGTACAGGTTGCAATTTGTCCTGAGGATGAAGGGGAAGATGGGGAACCAATGAGAGACTAGCACTTGGTGTTGGGACAGGCACAGGTCACTCTATTTTCCCATCAGGAAGAAGAATTAACCACAGGCTCAGCTGCCCCCCGGAACCAGCACAGGGCCTGAAACCATCCTGCGCTTTTACGGCCAGCTCCCAAAAAGCGAGTTGTAAAATGGAGCTTCAGGGCACTGCAATTCACAAACCTGCAGAGTTATAAATGATAACTCTCGTCCACAAATATATTGAGGGAAGGCAAAGAAGAGGATTTGAAATCAAGGCAGAATTGCAGGAAACAGATTTCAGGAGGTAGATTCGAATCGCCTTTAAAGCACATGAAAAGCAGCAAAACGTTGACAATGAGGCCCTTGGCCAAAAAGGGCGTATGCGTTTTTTCCTGAATATATTCAGGAAAAAACGCATACGCCCTTTTTGGCCAACCAAGCAACCTGGAAAGGCAAATCAGCGCTACAAAGAAGTCTCGCTTCCCATCGGTCAAAAGGGCCATGCTGAGAAAAGTGTCAAAACCAGAAATGCAGGACAGGCCATGGAGAAATGGGAGCCTTGCTACGCTGATGGGCGGGATGTAAATTGCCAACAGCCACGCTGGAGAAGGGTACAGTGTGTCCTGAAACATCTAAAAAACACAGCTTAGAGCGCTAAGGGCACTTCCACGCATGGGGGTATAAATTGGGAAAATTAAAAATCAGCAAGACACAAGCACACCAAAGTTTAGGGCTGCTCTGTTGCCAAGGACCTCCACTTCATTCCACCTTAAATATCCCAGGAAAGAGAAAAATGGATAAAGAAGTTGTGGTCCTTATGTACAATGGAATATCACTCAGCCATGAAATCAATGTCATAAGGCTAGTAGCAGCATGATGAGTGGATTTAGGTACGTCGATTCTAAGTGAAATAAGTCACACAGAAAAGGACACTTCTCATAAGATATCACTTATACAGGGAAAGTAAAAACCGTTACACTTGAACTGAACTACAAAACAGAACAGAGTCACACATGCAGAAAACACACTATGGCTGCTTAACAGGAAAGGTGAGGTGGGGTGATACATAAAACAAGGGTTTCAAATGAGCTGAGATACCGTTCCATAAACCCAATATGTAATAGACAAGACCTACTCCTTGCTCAGAGAACTGGACTCAACACCCCCTATTCACCACACAAGGATATATCTGACTAGTAATAATCTTAAAACCTATGTATTGAAATCTCTCTGTTAGTGTGTCAAGTGGGTGTAAAGCGGCATAAACACAGCCGTGAAAAGCAGCTAAACCCCATTATAAAAATAAATTACTTTTAAAAACCCATGAAACAAAGACAGTGAAAGAGAGAGAAATTCTTACACAATTCGTTCAGGGGCTGTGATGGAACCTGGATTGACCATATCTAGACCCACAGCTGGATGAGACATAAGGGTGGACACTCTTGGGGCTGAGAGATTTGGTGAGGCTGGGTGAGCAAACGCAGACCCTTTAAAGTAATACTGCGTGGTACCCATCGCATGGGTCCCAAATCTCGAGGTTCAAGGGCATCTTCCTACATCGAAAACATGCATGAGAAACCCAGAAGATGGTACACCGTGTGATGGGGAAAGGTTCCTAAAACGCACCTCATTTCTCATCTCCTTGTGCTCGGGTTCGCCATTCCAGCCACTTTACTAGCAATCTCCCTACTTGGAGCATCAGCACCTTTAACCTCCTGTTCCGTACAGGTTGCAATTTGTCCTGAGGATGAATGGGAAGATGGGGAACCAATGAGACGCTAGCTCTAGGTGTTGGGACAGGCACAGGTCACTCTATTTTCCCATCAGGAAGAAGAATTAACCACAGGCTCAGCTGCCCCCCGGAACCAGCACAGGGCCTGAAACCATCCTGCGCTTTTACGGCCAGCTCCCAAAAAGCGAGTTGTAAAATGGAGCTTCAGGGCACTGCAATTCACAAACCTGCAGAGTTATAAATGATAACTCTCGTCCACAAATATATTGAGGGAAGGCAAAGAAGAGGATTTGAAATCAAGGCAGAATTGCAGGAAACAGATTTCAGGAGGTAGATTCGAATCGCCTTTAAAGCACATGAAAAGCAGCAAAACGTTGACAATGAGGCCCTTGGCCAAAAAGGGCGTATGCGTTTTTTCCTGAATATATTCAGGAAAAAACGCATACGCCCTTTTTGGCCAACCAAGCAACCTGGAAAGGCAAATCAGCGCTACAAAGAAGTCTCGCTTCCCATCGGTCAAAAGGGCCATGCTGAGAAAAGTGTCAAAACCAGAAATGCAGGACAGGCCATGGAGAAATGGGAGCCTTGCTACGCTGATGGGCGGGATGTAAATTGCCAACAGCCACGCTGGAGAAGGGTACAGTGTGTCCTGAAACATCTAAAAAACACAGCTTAGAGCGCTAAGGGCACTTCCACGCATGGGGGTATAAATTGGGAAAATTAAAAATCAGCAAGACACAAGCACACCAAAGTTTAGGGCTGCTCTGTTGCCAAGGACCTCCACTTCATTCCACCTTAAATATCCCAGGAAAGAGAAAAATGGATAAAGAAGTTGTGGTCCTTATGTACAATGGAATATCACTCAGCCATGAAATCAATGTCATAAGGCTAGTAGCAGCATGATGAGTGGATTTAGGTACGTTGATTCTAAGTGAAATAAGTCACACAGAAAAGGACACTTCTCATAAGATATCACTTATACAGGGAAAGTAAAAACCATTACACTTGAACTGAATTCCAAAACAGAACAGAGTCACACATGCAGAAAACACACTATGGCTGCTTAACAGGAAAAGTGAGGTGGGGTGATACATAAAACAAGGGTTTCAAATTAGCTGAGATACCGTTCCATAAACCCAACATGTAATAGACAAGACCTACTCCTTGCTCAGAGAACTGGACTTAACACCCCCTATTCACCACACAAGGATATATCTGACTAGTAATAATCTTAAAACCTATGTATTGAAATCTCTCTGTTAGTGTGTCAAGTGGGTGTAAAGCGGCATAAACACAGCCGTGAAAAGCAGGTAAACCCCATTATAAAAATAAATTACTTTTAAAAACCCATGAAACAAAGACAGAGAAAGAGAGAGAAATTCTTACACAATTCGTTCAGGGGCTGTGATGCAACCCGGATTGACCATATCTAGACCCACAGCTGGATGAGACATAAGGGTGGACACTCTTGGGGCTGAGAGGTTTGGTGAGGTTGGGTGAGCAAACGCAGACCCTTTAAAGTAATACTGCGTGGTACCCATCGCATGGGTCCCAAATCTCGAGGTTCAAGGGCATCTTCCTACATCGAAAACATGCATGAGAAACCCAGAAGATGGTACACCGTGTGATGGGGAAAGGTTCCTAAAACGCACCTCATTTCTCATCTCCTTGTGCTCGGGTTCGCCATTCCAGCCACTTTACTAGCAATCTCCCTACTTGGAGCATCAGCACCTTTAACCTCCTGTTCTGTACAGGTTGCAATTTGTCCTGAGGATGAATGGGAAGATGGGGAACCAATGAGACGCTAGCTCTAGGTGTTGGGACAGGCACAGGTCACTCTATTTTCCCATCAGGAAGAAGAATTAACCACAGGCTCAGCTGCCCCCCGGAACCAGCACAGGGCCTGAAACCATCCTGCGCTTTTACGGCCAGCTCCCAAAAAGCGAGTTGTAAAATGGAGCTTCAGGGCACTGCAATTCACAAACCTGCAGAGTTATAAATGATAACTCTCGTCCACAAATATATTGAGGGAAGGCAAAGAAGAGGATTTGAAATCAAGGCAGAATTGCAGGAAACAGATTTCAGGAGGTAGATTCGAATCGCCTTTAAAGCACATGAAAAGCAGCAAAACGTTGACAATGAGGCCCTTGGCCAAAAAGGGCGTATGCGTTTTTTCCTGAATATATTCAGGAAAAAACGCATACGCCCTTTTTGGCCAACCAAGCAACCTGGAAAGGCAAATCAGCGCTACAAAGAAGTCTCGCTTCCCATCGGTCAAAAGGGCCATGCTGAGAAAAGTGTCAAAACCAGAAATGCAGGACAGGCCATGGAGAAATGGGAGCCTTGCTACGCTGATGGGCGGGATGTAAATTGCCAACAGCCACGCTGGAGAAGGGTACAGTGTGTCCTGAAACATCTAAAAAACACAGCTTAGAGCGCTAAGGGCACTTCCACGCATGGGGGTATAAATTGGGAAAATTAAAAATCAGCAAGACACAAGCACACCAAAGTTTAGGGCTGCTCTGTTGCCAAGGACCTCCACTTCATTCCACCTTAAATATCCCAGGAAAGAGAAAAATGGATAAAGAAGTTGTGGTCCTTATGTACAATGGAATATCACTCAGCCATGAAATCAATGTCATAAGGCTAGTAGCAGCATGATGAGTGGATTTAGGTACGTCGATTCTAAGTGAAATAAGTCACACAGAAAAGGACACTTCTCATAAGATATCACTTATACAGGGAAAGTAAAAACCATTACACTTGAACTGAATTCCAAAACAGAACAGAGTCACACATGCAGAAAACACACTATGGCTGCTTAACAGGAAAAGTGAGGTGGGGTGATACATAAAACAAGGGTTTCAAATTAGCTGAGATACCGTTCCATAAACCCAACATGTAATAGACAAGACCTACTCCTTGCTCAGAGAACTGGACTTAACACCCCCTATTCACCACACAAGGATATATCTGACTAGTAATAATCTTAAAACCTATGTATTGAAATCTCTCTGTTAGTGTGTCAAGTGGGTGTAAAGCGGCATAAACACAGCAGTGAAAAGCAGGTAAACCCCATTATAAAAATAAATTACTTTTAAAAACCCATGAAACAAAGACAGAGAAAGAGAGAGAAATTCTTACACAATTCGTTCAGGGGCTGTGATGCAACCCGGATTGACCATATCTAGACCCACAGCTGGATGAGACATAAGGGTGGACACTCTTGGGGCTGAGAGGTTTGGTGAGGTTGGGTGAGCAAACGCAGACCCTTTAAAGTAATACTGTGTGGTACCCATCCCATGTGTCCCAAATCTCCAGGTTCAAGGGCATCTTCCTACATCGAAAACATGCATGAGAAACCAAGAAGATGGTACACCGTGTGATGGGGAAAGCTTTCTAAAACGCACCTCATTTGTCATCTCCTTGAGCTCGGGTTCGCAATTCCAGCCACTTTACTAGCAATCTCCCTACTTGGAGTATCAGCACCTTTAACCTCCTGTTCCGTACAGGTTGCAATTTGTCCTGAGGATGAACGGGAAGACGGGGAAGCAATGAGAGACTAGCTCTTGGTATTGGGACAGACACAGGTCACTCTATTTTCCCATCAGGAAGAAGAATTATCCACAGGCTCAGCCTGCCCCCCAGAACCAGAACAGGGCCTGAAGCCATCCTGCGCTTTTGCGGCCAGCTCCCAAAAAAGCAAGTTGTAAAATGGAGCTTCAGGGCACTGCAATTCACAAACCTGCAGAGTTATAAATGATAACTCTCGTCCACAAATATATTGAGGGAAGGCAAAGAAGAGGATTTGAAATCAAGGCAGAATTGCAGGAAACAGATTTCAGGAGGTAGATTCGAATCGCCTTTAAAGCACATGAAAAGCGGCAAAACGTTGACAATGATGCCCTTGGCCAAAAAGGGCGTATGCGTTTTTTCCTGAATATATTCAGGAAAAAACGCATACGCCCTTTTTGGCCAACCAAGCAACCTGGAAAGGCAAATCAGCGCTACAAAGAAGTCTCGCTGCCCATCGGTCAAAAGGGCCATGCTGAGAAAAGTGTCAAAACCAGAAATGCAGAACAGGCCATGGAGAAATGGGAGCCTTGCTACGCTGATGGGCGGAATGTAAATTGCCAACAGCCACGCTGGAGAAGGGTACGGTGTGTCCTGAAACATCTAAAAAACACAGCTTACAGCGCATAGGGCACTTCCACGCATGGGGGTATAAATTGGGAAAATTAAAAATCAGCAAGACACAAGCACACCAAAGTTTAGGGCTGCTCTGTTGCCAAGGACCTCCACTTCATTCCACCTTCAATATCCCAGGAAAGAGAAAAATGGATAAAGAAGTTGTGGTCCTTATGTACAATGGAATATCACTCAGCCATGAAATCAATGTCATAAGGCTAGTAGCAGCATGATGAGTGGATTTAGGTACGACGATTCTAAGTGAAATAAGTCACACAGAAAAGGACACTTCTCATAAGATATCACTTATACAGGGAAAGTAAAAACCATTACACTTGAACTGAATTACAAAACAGAACAGAGTCACACATGCAGAAAACACACTATGGCTGCTTAACAGGAAAGGTGAGGTGGGGTGATACATAAAACAAGGGTTTCAAATTACCTGAGATACAGTTCCATAAACCCAACATGTAATAGACAAGACCTACTCCTTGCTCAGAGAACTGGACTCAACACCCCCTATTCACCACACAAGGATATATCTGACTAGTAATAATCTTAAAACCTATGTATTGAAATCTCTCTGTTAGTGTGTCAAGTGGGTGTAAAGCGGCATAAACACAGCCGTGAAAAGCAGCTAAACCCCATTATAAAAATAAATTACTTTTAAAAACCCATGAAACAAAGACAGTGAAAGAGAGAGAAATTCTTACACAATTCGTTCAGGGGCTGTGATGGAACCTGGATTGACCATATCTAGACCCACAGCTGGATGAGACATAAGGGTGGACACTCTTGGGGCTGAGAGATTTGGTGAGGCTGGGTGAGCAAACGCAGACCCTTTAAAGTAATACTGCGTGGTACCCATCGCATGGGTCCCAAATCTCGAGGTTCAAGGGCATCTTCCTACATCGAAAACATGCATGAGAAACCCAGAAGATGGTACACCGTGTGATGGGGAAAGGTTCCTAAAACGCACCTCATTTCTCATCTCCTTGTGCTCGGGTTCGCCATTCCAGCCACTTTACTAGCAATCTCCCTACTTGGAGCATCAGCACCTTTAACTTCCTGTTCCGTACAGGTTGCAATTTGTCCTGAGGATGAAGGGGAAGATGGGGAACCAATGAGAGGCTAGCTCTAGGTGTTGGGACAGGCACAGGTCACTCTATTTTCCCATCAGGAAGAAGAATTAACCACAGGCTCAGCTGCCCCCCGGAACCAGCACAGGGCCTGAAACCATCCTGCGCTTTTACGGCCAGCTCCCAAAAAGCGAGTTGTAAAATGGAGCTTCAGGGCACTGCAATTCACAAACCTGCAGAGTTATAAATGATAACTCTCGTCCACAAATATATTGAGGGAAGGCAAAGAAGAGGATTTGAAATCAAGGCAGAATTGCAGGAAACAGATTTCAGGAGGTAGATTCGAATCGCCTTTAAAGCACATGAAAAGCAGCAAAACGTTGACAATGAGGCCCTTGGCCAAAAAGGGCGTATGCGTTTTTTCCTGAATATATTCAGGAAAAAACGCATACGCCCTTTTTGGCCAACCAAGCAACCTGGAAAGGCAAATCAGCGCTACAAAGAAGTCTCGCTTCCCATCGGTCAAAAGGGCCATGCTGAGAAAAGTGTCAAAACCAGAAATGCAGGACAGGCCATGGAGAAATGGGAGCCTTGCTACGCTGATGGGCGGGATGTAAATTGCCAACAGCCACGCTGGAGAAGGGTACAGTGTGTCCTGAAACATCTAAAAAACACAGCTTAGAGCGCATAGGGCACTTCCACGCATGGGGGTATAAATTGGGAAAATTAAAAATCAGCAAGACACAAGCACACCAAAGTTTAGGGCTGCTCTGTTGCCAAGGACCTCCACTTCATTCCACCTTAAATATCCCAGGAAAGAGAAAAATGGATAAAGAAGTTGTGGTCCTTATGTACAATGGAATATCACTCAGCCATGAAATCAATGTCATAAGGCTAGTAGCAGCATGATGAGTGGATTTAGGTACGTCGATTCTAAGTGAAATAAGTCACACAGAAAAGGACACTTCTCATAAGATATCACTTATACAGGGAAAGTAAAAACCATTACACTTGAACTGAATTCCAAAACAGAACAGAGTCACACATGCAGAAAACACACTATGGCTGCTTAACAGGAAAAGTGAGGTGGGGTGATACATAAAACAAGGGTTTCAAATTAGCTGAGATACCGTTCCATAAACCCAACATGTAATAGACAAGACCTACTCCTTGCTCAGAGAACTGGACTTAACACCCCCTATTCACCACACAAGGATATATCTGACTAGTAATAATCTTAAAAACTATGTATTGAAATCTCTCTGTTAGTGTGTCAAGTGGGTGTAAAGCGGCATAAACACAGCAGTGAAAAGCAGGTAAACCCCATTATAAAAATAAATTACTTTTAAAAACCCATGAAACAAAGACAGAGAAAGAGAGAGAAATTCTTACACAATTCGTTCAGGGGCTGTGATGCAACCCGGATTGACCATATCTAGACCCACAGCTGGATGAGACATAAGGGTGGACACTCTTGGGGCTGAGAGGTTTGGTGAGGTTGGGTGAGCAAACGCAGACCCTTTAAAGTAATACTGTGTGGTACCCATCCCATGTGTCCCAAATCTCCAGGTTCAAGGGCATCTTCC
Organism: Balaenoptera physalus; assembly: GCF_965194825.1. NCBI lineage: Eukaryota > Metazoa > Chordata > Mammalia > Artiodactyla > Balaenopteridae > Balaenoptera > Balaenoptera physalus. Next base: position 515,811 of record NW_028126403.1, read on the forward strand.
TACATCGAAAACATGCATGAGAAACCCAGAAGATGGTACACCGTGTGATGGGGAAAGCTTTCTAAAACGCACATCATTTGTCATCTCTTTGAGCTCGGGTTCGCAATTCCAGCCACTTTACTAGCAATCTCCCTACTTGGAGTATCAGCACCTTTAACCTCCTGTTCCGTACAGGTTGCAATTTGTCCTGAGGATGAACGGGAAGACGGGGAAGCAATGAGAGACTAGCTCTTGGTATTGGGACAGACACAGGTCACTCTATTTTCCCATCAGGAAGAAGAATTATCCACAGGCTCAGCCTGCCCCCCAGAACCAGAACAGGGCCTGAAGCCATCCTGCGCTTTTGCGGCCAGCTCCCAAAAAAGCAAGTTGTAAAATAGAGCTTCAGGGCACTGCAATTCACAAACCTGCAGAGTTATAAATGATAACTCTCGTCCACAAATATATTGAGGGAAGGCAAAGAAGAGGATTTGAAATCAAGGCAGAATTGCAGGAAACAGATTTCAGGAGGTAGATTCGAATCGCCTTTAAAGCACATGAAAAGCGGCAAAACGTTGACAATGATGCCCTTGGCCAAAAAGGGCGTATGCGTTTTTTCCTGAATATATTCAGGAAAAAACGCATACGCCCTTTTTGGCCAACCAAGCAACCTGGAAAGGCAAATCAGCGCTCCAAAGAAGTCTCGCTGCCCATCGGTCAAAAGGGCCATGCTGAGAGAAGTGTCAAAACCAGAAATGCAGAACAGGCCATGGAGAAATGGGAGCCTTGCTACGCTGATGGGCGGAATGTAAATTGCCAACAGCCACGCTGGAGAAGGGTACGGTGTGTCCTGAAACATCTAAAAAACACAGCTTAGAGCGCATAGGGCACTTCCACGCATGGGGGTATAAATTGGGAAAATTAAAAATCAGCAAGACACAAGCACACCAAAGTTTAGGGCTGCTCTGTTGCCAAGGACCTCCACTTCATTCCACCTTAAATATCCCAGGAAAGAGAAAAATGGATAAAGAAGTTGTGGTCCTTATGTACAATGGAATATCACTCAGCCATGAAATCAATGTCATAAGGCTAGTAGCAGCATGATGAGTGGATTTAGGTACGTCGATTCTAAGTGAAATAAGTCACACAGAAAAGGACACTTCTCATAAGATATCACTTATACAGGGAAAGTAAAAACCATTACACTTGAACTGAATTCCAAAACAGAACAGAGTCACACATGCAGAAAACACACTATGGCTGCTTAACAGGAAAGGTGAGGTGGGGTGATACATAAAACAAGGGTTTCAAATTACCTGAGATACAGTTCCATAAACCCAACATGTAATAGACAAGACCTACTCCTTGCTCAGAGAACTGGACTCAACACCCCCTATTCACCACACAAGGATATATCTGACTAGTAATAATCTTAAAACCTATGTATTGAAATCTCTCTGTTAGTGTGTCAAGTGGGTGTAAAGCGGCATAAACACAGCCGTGAAAAGCAGCTAAACCCCATTATAAAAATAAATTACTTTTAAAAACCCATGAAACAAAGACAGTGAAAGAGAGAGAAATTCTTACACAATTCGTTCAGGGGCTGTGATGGAACCTGGATTGACCATATCTAGACCCACAGCTGGATGAGACATAAGGGTGGACACTCTTGGGGCTGAGAGATTTGGTGAGGCTGGGTGAGCAAACGCAGACCCTTTAAAGTAATACTGCGTGGTACCCATCGCATGGGTCCCAAATCTCGAGGTTCAAGGGCATCTTCCTACATGGAAAACATGCATGAGAAACCCAGAAGATGGTACACCGTGTGATGGGGAAAGGTTCCTAAAACGCACCTCATTTCTCATCTCCTTGTGCTCGGGTTCGCCATTCCAGCCACTTTACTAGCAATCTCCCTACTTGGAGCATCAGCACCTTTAACCTCCTGTTCCGTACAGGTTGCAATTTGTCCTGAGGATGAATGGGAAGATGGGGAACCAATGAGAGGCTAGCTCTAGGTGTTGGGACAGGCACAGGTCACTCTATTTTCCCATCAGGAAGAAGAATTAACCACAGGCTCAGCTGCCCCCCGGAACCAGCACAGGGCCTGAAACCATCCTGCGCTTTTACGGCCAGCTCCCAAAAAGCGAGTTGTAAAATGGAGCTTCAGGGCACTGCAATTCACAAACCTGCAGAGTTATAAATGATAACTCTCGTCCACAAATATATTGAGGGAAGGCAAAGAAGAGGATTTGAAATCAAGGCAGAATTGCAGGAAACAGATTTCAGGAGGTAGATTCGAATCGCCTTTAAAGCACATGAAAAGCAGCAAAACGTTGACAATGAGGCCCTTGGCCAAAAAGGGCGTATGCGTTTTTTCCTGAATATATTCAGGAAAAAACGCATATGCCCTTTTTGGCCAACCAAGCAACCTGGAAAGGCAAATCAGCGCTACAAAGAAGTCTCGCTTCCCATCGGTCAAAAGGGCCATGCTGAGAAAAGTGTCAAAACCAGAAATGCAGGACAGGCCATGGAGAAATGGGAGCCTTGCTACGCTGATGGGCGGGATGTAAATTGCCAACAGCCACGCTGGAGAAGGGTACAGTGTGTCCTGAAACATCTAAAAAACACAGCTTAGAGCGCTAAGGGCACTTCCACGCATGGGGGTATAAATTGGGAAAATTAAAAATCAGCAAGACACAAGCACACCAAAGTTTAGGGCTGCTCTGTTGCCAAGGACCTCCACTTCATTCCACCTTAAATATCCCAGGAAAGAGAAAAATGGATAAAGAAGTTGTGGTCCTTATGTACAATGGAATATCACTCAGCCATGAAATCAATGTCATAAGGCTAGTAGCAGCATGATGAGTGGATTTAGGTACGTCGATTCTAAGTGAAATAAGTCACACAGAAAAGGACACTTCTCATAAGATATCACTTATACAGGGAAAGTAAAAACCATTACACTTGAACTGAATTCCAAAACAGAACAGAGTCACACATGCAGAAAACACACTATGGCTGCTTAACAGGAAAAGTGAGGTGGGGTGATACATAAAACAAGGGTTTCAAATTAGCTGAGATACCGTTCCATAAACCCAACATGTAATAGACAAGACCTACTCCTTGCTCAGAGAACTGGACTTAACACCCCCTATTCACCACACAAGGATATATCTGACTAGTAATAATCTTAAAACCTATGTATTGAAATCTCTCTGTTAGTGTGTCAAGTGGGTGTAAAGCGGCATAAACACAGCAGTGAAAAGCAGGTAAACCCCATTATAAAAATAAATTACTTTTAAAAACCCATGAAACAAAGACAGAGAAAGAGAGAGAAATTCTTACACAATTCGTTCAGGGGCTGTGATGCAACCCGGATTGACCATATCTAGACCCACAGCTGGATGAGACATAAGGGTGGACACTCTTGGGGCTGAGAGGTTTGGTGAGGTTGGGTGAGCAAACGCAGACCCTTTAAAGTAATACTGTGTGGTACCCATCCCATGTGTCCCAAATCTCCAGGTTCAAGGGCATCTTCCTACATCGAAAACATGCATGAGAAACCCAGAAGATGGTACACCGTGTGATGGGGAAAGCTTTCTAAAACGCCCCTCATTTGTCATCTCCTTGAGCTCGGGTTCGCAATTCCAGCCACTTTACTAGCAATCTCCCTACTTGGAGTATCAGCACCTTTAACCTCCTGTTCCGTACAGGTTGCAATTTGTCCTGAGGATGAACGGGAAGACGGGGAAGCAATGAGAGACTAGCTCTTGGTATTGGGACAGACACAGGACACTCTATTTTCCCATCAGGAAGAAGAATTATCCACAGGCTCAGCCTGCCCCCCAGAACCAGAACAGGGCCTGAAGCCATCCTGCGCTTTTGCGGCCAGCTCCCAAAAAAGCAAGTTGTAAAATGGAGCTTCAGGGCACTGCAATTCACAAACCTGCAGAGTTATAAATGATAACTCTCGTCCACAAATATATTGAGGGAAGGCAAAGAAGAGGATTTGAAATCAAGGCAGAATTGCAGGAAACAGATTTCAGGAGGTAGATTCGAATCGCCTTTAAAGCACATGAAAAGCGGCAAAACGTTGACAATGATGCCCTTGGCCAAAAAGGGCGTATGCGTTTTTTCCTGAATATATTCAGGAAAAAACGCATACGCCCTTTTTGGCCAACCAAGCAACCTGGAAAGGCAAATCAGCGCTACAAAGAAGTCTCGCTGCCCATCGGTCAAAAGGGCCATGCTGAGAAAAGTGTCAAAACCAGAAATGCAGAACAGGCCATGGAGAAATGGGAGCCTTGCTACGCTGATGGGCGGAATGTAAATTGCCAACAGCCACGCTGGAGAAGGGTACGGTGTGTCCTGAAACATCTAAAAAACACAGCTTAGAGCGCATAGGGCACTTCCACGCATGGGGGTATAAATTGGGAAAATTAAAAATCAGCAAGACACAAGCACACCAAAGTTTAGGGCTGCTCTGTTGCCAAGGACCTCCACTTCATTCCACCTTCAATATCCCAGGAAAGAGAAAAATGGATAAAGAAGTTGTGGTCCTTATGTACAATGGAATATCACTCAGCCATGAAATCAATGTCATAAGGCTAGTAGCAGCATGATGAGTGGATTTAGGTACGACGATTCTAAGTGAAATAAGTCACACAGAAAAGGACACTTCTCATAAGATATCACTTATACAGGGAAAGTAAAAACCATTACACTTGAACTGAATTCCAAAACAGAACAGAGTCACACATGCAGAAAACACACTATGGCTGCTTAACAGGAAAGGTGAGGTGGGGTGATACATAAAACAAGGGTTTCAAATTACCTGAGATACAGTTCCATAAACCCAACATGTAATAGACAAGACCTACTCCTTGCTCAGAGAACTGGACTCAACACCCCCTATTCACCACACAAGGATATATCTGACTAGTAATAATCTTAAAACCTATGTATTGAAATCTCTCTGTTAGTGTGTCAAGTGGGTGTAAAGCGGCATAAACACAGCAGTGAAAAGCAGCTAAACCCCATTATAAAAATAAATTACTTTTAAAAACCCATGAAACAAAGACAGAGAAAGAGAGAGAAATTCTTACACAATTCGTTCAGGGGCTGTGATGCAACCCGGATTGACCATATCTAGACCCACAGCTGGATGAGACATAAGGGTGGACACTCTTGGGGCTGAGAGGTTTGGTGAGGTTGGGTGAGCAAACGCAGACCCTTTAAAGTAATACTGTGTGGTACCCATCCCATGTGTCCCAAATCTCCAGGTTCAAGGGCATCTTCCTACATCGAAAACATGCATGAGAAACCAAGAAGATGGTACACCGTGTGATGGGGAAAGCTTTCTAAAACGCACCTCATTTGTCATCTCCTTGAGCTCGGGTTCGCAATTCCAGCCACTTTACTAGCAATCTCCCTACTTGGAGTATCAGCACCTTTAACCTCCTGTTCCGTACAGGTTGCAATTTGTCCTGAGGATGAACGGGAAGACGGGGAAGCAATGAGAGACTAGCTCTTGGTATTGGGACAGACACAGGTCACTCTATTTTCCCATCAGGAAGAAGAATTATCCACAGGCTCAGCCTGCCCCCCAGAACCAGAACAGGGCCTGAAGCCATCCTGCGCTTTTGCGGCCAGCTCCCAAAAAAGCAAGTTGTAAAATGGAGCTTCAGGGCACTGCAATTCACAAACCTGCAGAGTTATAAATGATAACTCTCGTCCACAAATATATTGAGGGAAGGCAAAGAAGAGGATTTGAAATCAAGGCAGAATTGCAGGAAACAGATTTCAGGAGGTAGATTCGAATCGCCTTTAAAGCACATGAAAAGCGGCAAAACGTTGACAATGATGCCCTTGGCCAAAAAGGGCGTATGCGTTTTTTCCTGAATATATTCAGGAAAAAACGCATACGCCCTTTTTGGCCAACCAAGCAACCTGGAAAGGCAAATCAGCGCTACAAAGAAGTCTCGCTGCCCATCGGTCAAAAGGGCCATGCTGAGAAAAGTGTCAAAACCAGAAATGCAGAACAGGCCATGGAGAAATGGGAGCCTTGCTACGCTGATGGGCGGAATGTAAATTGCCAACAGCCACGCTGGAGAAGGGTACGGTGTGTCCTGAAACATCTAAAAAACACAGCTTAGAGCGCATAGGGCACTTCCACGCATGGGGGTATAAATTGGGAAAATTAAAAATCAGCAAGACACAAGCACACCAAAGTTTAGGGCTGCTCTGTTGCCAAGGACCTCCACTTCATTCCACCTTAAATATCCCAGGAAAGAGAAAAATGGATAAAGAAGTTGTGGTCCTTATGTACAATGGAATATCACTCAGCCATGAAATCAATGTCATAAGGCTAGTAGCAGCATGATGAGTGGATTTAGGTACGACGATTCTAAGTGAAATAAGTCACACAGAAAAGGACACTTCTCATAAGATATCACTTATACAGGGAAAGTAAAAACCATTACACTTGAACTGAATTCCAAAACAGAACAGAGTCACACATGCAGAAAACACACTATGGCTGCTTAACAGGAAAGGTGAGGTGGGGTGATACATAAAACAAGGGTTTCAAATTACCTGAGATACAGTTCCATAAACCCAACATGTAATAGACAAGACCTACTCCTTGCTCAGAGAACTGGACTCAACACCCCCTATTCACCACACAAGGATATATCTGACTAGTAATAATCTTAAAACCTATGTATTGAAATCTCTCTGTTAGTGTGTCAAGTGGGTGTAAAGCGGCATAAACACAGCCGTGAAAAGCAGCTAAACCCCATTATAAAAATAAATTACTTTTAAAAACCCATGAAACAAAGACAGTGAAAGAGAGAGAAATTCTTACACAATTCGTTCAGGGGCTGTGATGGAACCTGGATTGACCATATCTAGACCCACAGCTGGATGAGACATAAGGGTGGACACTCTTGGGGCTGAGAGATTTGGTGAGGCTGGGTGAGCAAACGCAGACCCTTTAAAGTAATACTGCGTGGTACCCATCGCATGGGTCCCAAATCTCGAGATTCAAGGGCATCTTCCTACATCGAAAACATGCATGAGAAACCCAGAAGATGGTACACCGTGTGATGGGGAAAGGTTCCTAAAACGCACCTCATTTCTCATCTCCTTGTGCTCGGGTTCGCCATTCCAGCCACTTTACTAGCAATCTCCCTACTTGGAGCATCAGCACCTTTAACCTCCTGTTCCGTACAGGTTGCAATTTGTCCTGAGGATGAATGGGAAGATGGGGAACCAATGAGAGGCTAGCTCTAGGTGTTGGGACAGGCACAGGTCACTCTATTTTCCCATCAGGAAGAAGAATTAACCACAGGCTCAGCTGCCCCCCGGAACCAGCACAGGGCCTGAAACCATCCTGCGCTTTTACGGCCAGCTCCCAAAAAGCGAGTTGTAAAATGGAGCTTCAGGGCACTGCAATTCACAAACCTGCAGAGTTATAAATGATAACTCTCGTCCACAAATATATTGAGGGAAGGCAAAGAAGAGGATTTGAAATCAAGGCAGAATTGCAGGAAACAGATTTCAGGAGGTAGATTCGAATCGCCTTTAAAGCACATGAAAAGCAGCAAAACGTTGACAATGAGGCCCTTGGCCAAAAAGGGCGTATGCGTTTTTTCCTGAATATATTCAGGAAAAAACGCATACGCCCGTTTTGGCCAACCAAGCAACCTGGAAAGGCAAATCAGCGCTACAAAGAAGTCTCGCTTCCCATCGGTCAAAAGGGCCATGCTGAGAAAAGTGTCAAAACCAGAAATGCAGGACAGGCCATGGAGAAATGGGAGCCTTGCTACGCTGATGGGCGGGATGTAAATTGCCAACAGCCACGCTGGAGAAGGGTACAGTGTGTCCTGAAACATCTAAAAAACACAGCTTAGAGCGCTAAGGGCACTTCCACGCATGGGGGTATAAATTGGGAAAATTAAAAATCAGCAAGACACAAGCACACCAAAGTTTAGGGCTGCTCTGTTGCCAAGGACCTCCACTTCATTCCACCTTAAATATCCCAGGAAAGAGAAAAATGGATAAAGAAGTTGTGGTCCTTATGTACAATGGAATATCACTCAGCCATGAAATCAATGTCATAAGGCTAGTAGCAGCATGATGAGTGGATTTAGGTACGTCGATTCTAAGTGAAATAAGTCACACAGAAAAGGACACTTCTCATAAGATATCACTTATACAGGGAAAGTAAAAACCATTACACTTGAACTGAATTCCAAAACAGAACAGAGTCACACATGCAGAAAACACACTATGGCTGCTTAACAGGAAAAGTGAGGTGGGGTGATACATAAAACAAGGGTTTCAAATTAGCTGAGATACCGTTCCATAAACCCAACATGTAATAGACAAGACCTACTCCTTGCTCAGAGAACTGGACTTAACACCCCCTATTCACCACACAAGGATATATCTGACTAGTAATAATCTTAAAACCTATGTATTGAAATCTCTCTGTTAGTGTGTCAAGTGGGTGTAAAGCGGCATAAACACAGCAGTGAAAAGCAGGTAAACCCCATTATAAAAATAAATTACTTTTAAAAACCCATGAAACAAAGACAGAGAAAGAGAGAGAAATTCTTACACAATTCGTTCAGGGGCTGTGATGCAACCCGGATTGACCATATCTAGACCCACAGCTGGATGAGACATAAGGGTGGACACTCTTGGGGCTGAGAGGTTTGGTGAGGTTGGGTGAGCAAACGCAGACCCTTTAAAGTAATACTGTGTGGTACCCATCCCATGTGTCCCAAATCTGCAGGTTCAAGGGCATCTTCCTACATCGAAAACATGCATGAGAAACCCAGAAGATGGTACACCGTGTGATGGGGAAAGCTTTCTAAAACGCACCTCATTTGTCATCTCCTTGAGCTCGGGTTCGCAATTCCAGCCACTTTACTAGCAATCTCCTTACTTGGAGTATCAGCACCTTTAACCTCCTGTTCCGTACAGGTTGCAATTTGTCCTGAGGATGAATGGGAAGATGGGGAACCAATGAGACGCTAGCTCTAGGTGTTGGGACAGGCACAGGTCACTCTATTTTCCCATCAGGAAGAAGAATTAACCACAGGCTCAGCTGCCCCCCGGAACCAGCACAGGGCCTGAAACCATCCTGCGCTTTTACGGCCAGCTCCCAAAAAGCGAGTTGTAAAATGGAGCTTCAGGGCACTGCAATTCACAAACCTGCAGAGTTATAAATGATAACTCTCGTCCACAAATATATTGAGGGAAGGCAAAGAAGAGGATTTGAAATCAAGGCAGAATTGCAGGAAACAGATTTCAGGAGGTAGATTCGAATCGCCTTTAAAGCACATGAAAAGCAGCAAAACGTTGACAATGAGGCCCTTGGCCAAAAAGGGCGTATGCGTTTTTTCCTGAATATATTCAGGAAAAAACGCATACGCCCTTTTTGGCCAACCAAGCAACCTGGAAAGGCAAATCAGCGCTACAAAGAAGTCTCGCTTCCCATCGGTCAAAAGGGCCATGCTGAGAAAAGTGTCAAAACCAGAAATGCAGGACAGGCCATGGAGAAATGGGAGCCTTGCTACGCTGATGGGCGGGATGTAAATTGCCAACAGCCACGCTGGAGAAGGGTACAGTGTGTCCTGAAACATCTAAAAAACACAGCTTAGAGCGCTAAGGGCACTTCCACGCATGGGGGTATAAATTGGGAAAATTAAAAATCAGCAAGACACAAGCACACCAAAGTTTAGGGCTGCTCTGTTGCCAAGGACCTCCACTTCATTCCACCTTAAATATCCCAGGAAAGAGAAAAATGGATAAAGAAGTTGTGGTCCTTATGTACAATGGAATATCACTCAGCCATGAAATCAATGTCATAAGGCTAGTAGCAGCATGATGAGTGGATTTAGGTACGTCGATTCTAAGTGAAATAAGTCACACAGAAAAGGACACTTCTCATAAGATATCACTTATACAGGGAAAGTAAAAACCATTACACTTGAACTGAATTCCAAAACAGAACAGAGTCACACATGCAGAAAACACACTATGGCTGCTTAACAGGAAAAGTGAGGTGGGGTGATACATAAAACAAGGGTTTCAAATTAGCTGAGATACCGTTCCATAAACCCAACATGTAATAGACAAGACCTACTCCTTGCTCAGAGAACTGGACTTAACACCCCCTATTCACCACACAAGGATATATCTGACTAGTAATAATCTTAAAACCTATGTATTGAAATCTCTCTGTTAGTGTGTCAAGTGGGTGTAAAGCGGCATAAACACAGCAGTGAAAAGCAGGTAAACCCCATTATAAAAATAAATTACTTTTAAAAACCCATGAAACAAAGACAGAGAAAGAGAGAGAAATTCTTACACAATTCGTTCAGGGGCTGTGATGCAACCCGGATTGACCATATCTAGACCCACAGCTGGATGAGACATAAGGGTGGACACTCTTGGGGCTGAGAGGTTTGGTGAGGTTGGGTGAGCAAACGCAGACCCTTTAAAGTAATACTGTGTGGTACCCATCCCATGTGTCCCAAATCTCCAGGTTCAAGGGCATCTTCCTACATCGAAAACATGCATGAGAAACCAAGAAGATGGTACACCGTGTGATGGGGAAAGCTTTCTAAAACGCACCTCATTTGTCATCTCCTTGAGCTCGGGTTCGCAATTCCAGCCACTTTACTAGCAATCTCCCTACTTGGAGTATCAGCACCTTTAACCTCCTGTTCCGTACAGGTTGCAATTTGTCCTGAGGATGAACGGGAAGACGGGGAAGCAATGAGAGACTAGCTCTTGGTATTGGGACAGACACAGGTCACTCTATTTTCCCATCAGGAAGAAGAATTATCCACAGGCTCAGCCTGCCCCCCAGAACCAGAACAGGGCCTGAAGCCATCCTGCGCTTTTGCGGCCAGCTCCCAAAAAAGCAAGTTGTAAAATGGAGCTTCAGGGCACTGCAATTCACAAACCTGCAGAGTTATAAATGATAACTCTCGTCCACAAATATATTGAGGGAAGGCAAAGAAGAGGATTTGAAATCAAGGCAGAATTGCAGGAAACAGATTTCAGGAGGTAGATTCGAATCGCCTTTAAAGCACATGAAAAGCGGCAAAACGTTGACAATGATGCCCTTGGCCAAAAAGGGCGTATGCGTTTTTTCCTGAATATATTCAGGAAAAAACGCATACGCCCTTTTTGGCCAACCAAGCAACCTGGAAAGGCAAATCAGCGCTACAAAGAAGTCTCGCTGCCCATCGGTCAAAAGGGCCATGCTGAGAAAAGTGTCAAAACCAGAAATGCAGAACAGGCCATGGAGAAATGGGAGCCTTGCTACGCTGATGGGCGGAATGTAAATTGCCAACAGCCACGCTGGAGAAGGGTACGGTGTGTCCTGAAACATCTAAAAAACACAGCTTAGAGCGCATAGGGCACTTCCACGCATGGGGGTATAAATTGGGAAAATTAAAAATCAGCAAGACACAAGCACACCAAAGTTTAGGGCTGCTCTGTTGCCAAGGACCTCCACTTCATTCCACCTTAAATATCCCAGGAAAGAGAAAAATGGATAAAGAAGTTGTGGTCCTTATGTACAATGGAATATCACTCAGCCATGAAATCAATGTCATAAGGCTAGTAGCAGCATGATGAGTGGATTTAGGTACGACGATTCTAAGTGAAATAAGTCACACAGAAAAGGACACTTCTCATAAGATATCACTTATACAGGGAAAGTAAAAACCATTACACTTGAACTGAATTACAAAACAGAACAGAGTCACACATGCAGAAAACACACTATGGCTGCTTAACAGGAAAGGTGAGGTGGGGTGATACATAAAACAAGGGTTTCAAATTACCTGAGATACAGTTCCTTAAACCCAACATGTAATAGACAAGACCTACTCCTTGCTCAGAGAACTGGACTCAACACCCCCTATTCACCACACAAGGATATATCTGACTAGTAATAATCTTAAAACCTATGTATTGAAATCTCTCTGTTAGTGTGTCAAGTGGGTGTAAAGCGGCATAAACACAGCCGTGAAAAGCAGCTAAACCCCATTATAAAAATAAATTACTTTTAAAAACCCATGAAACAAAGACAGTGAAAGAGAGAGAAATTCTTACACAATTCGTTCAGGGGCTGTGATGGAACCTGGATTGACCATATCTAGACCCACAGCTGGATGAGACATAAGGGTGGACACTCTTGGGGCTGAGAGATTTGGTGAGGCTGGGTGAGCAAACGCAGACCCTTTAAAGTAATACTGCGTGGTACCCATCGCATGGGTCCCAAATCTCGAGGTTCAAGGGCATCTTCCTACATGGAAAACATGCATGAGAAACCCAGAAGATGGTACACCGTGTGATGGGGAAAGGTTCCTAAAACGCACCTCATTTCTCATCTCCTTGTGCTCGGGTTCGCCATTCCAGCCACTTTACTAGCAATCTCCCTACTTGGAGCATCAGCACCTTTAACTTCCTGTTCCGTACAGGTTGCAATTTGTCCTGAGGATGAAGGGGAAGATGGGGAACCAATGAGAGGCTAGCTCTAGGTGTTGGGACAGGCACAGGTCACTCTATTTTCCCATCAGGAAGAAGAATTAACCACAGGCTCAGCTGCCCCCCGGAACCAGCACAGGGCCTGAAACCATCCTGCGCTTTTACGGCCAGCTCCCAAAAAGCGAGTTGTAAAATGGAGCTTCAGGGCACTGCAATTCACAAACCTGCAGAGTTATAAATGATAACTCTCGTCCACAAATATATTGAGGGAAGGCAAAGAAGAGGATTTGAAATCAAGGCAGAATTGCAGGAAACAGATTTCAGGAGGTAGATTCGAATCGCCTTTAAAGCACATGAAAAGCAGCAAAACGTTGACAATGAGGCCCTTGGCCAAAAAGGGCGTATGCGTTTTTTCCTGAATATATTCAGGAAAAAACGCATACGCCCTTTTTGGCCAACCAAGCAACCTGGAAAGGCAAATCAGCGCTACAAAGAAGTCTCGCTTCCCATCGGTCAAAAGGGCCATGCTGAGAAAAGTGTCAAAACCAGAAATGCAGGACAGGCCATGGAGAAATGGGAGCCTTGCTACGCTGATGGGCGGGATGTAAATTGCCAACAGCCACGCTGGAGAAGGGTACAGTGTGTCCTGAAACATCTAAAAAACACAGCTTAGAGCGCTAAGGGCACTTCCACGCATGGGGGTATAAATTGGGAAAATTAAAAATCAGCAAGACACAAGCACACCAAAGTTTAGGGCTGCTCTGTTGCCAAGGACCTCCACTTCATTCCACCTTAAATATCCCAGGAAAGAGAAAAATGGATAAAGAAGTTGTGGTCCTTATGTACAATGGAATATCACTCAGCCATGAAATCAATGTCATAAGGCTAGTAGCAGCATGATGAGTGGATTTAGGTACGTCGATTCTAAGTGAAATAAGTCACACAGAAAAGGACACTTCTCATAAGATATCACTTATACAGGGAAAGTAAAAACCGTTACACTTGAACTGAATTACAAAACAGAACAGAGTCACACATGCAGAAAACACACTATGGCTGCTTAACAGGAAAGGTGAGGTGGGGTGATACATAAAACAAGGGTTTCAAATGAGCTGAGATACCGTTCCATAAACCCAATATGTAATAGACAAGACCTACTCCTTGCTCAGAGAACTGGACTCAACACCCCCTATTCACCACACAAGGATATATCTGACTAGTAATAATCTTAAAACCTATGTATTGAAATCTCTCTGTTAGTGTGTCAAGTGGGTGTAAAGCGGCATAAACACAGCCGTGAAAAGCAGCTAAACCCCATTATAAAAATAAATTACTTTTAAAAACCCATGAAACAAAGACAGTGAAAGAGAGAGAAATTCTTACACAATTCGTTCAGGGGCTGTGATGGAACCTGGATTGACCATATCTAGACCCACAGCTGGATGAGACATAAGGGTGGACACTCTTGGGGCTGAGAGATTTGGTGAGGCTGGGTGAGCAAACGCAGACCCTTTAAAGTAATACTGCGTGGTACCCATCGCATGGGTCCCAAATCTCGAGGTTCAAGGGCATCTTCCTACATCGAAAACATGCATGAGAAACCCAGAAGATGGTACACCGTGTGATGGGGAAAGGTTCCTAAAACGCACCTCATTTCTCATCTCCTTGTGCTCGGGTTCGCCATTCCAGCCACTTTACTAGCAATCTCCCTACTTGGAGCATCAGCACCTTTAACCTCCTGTTCCGTACAGGTTGCAATTTGTCCTGAGGATGAATGGGAAGATGGGGAACCAATGAGACGCTAGCTCTAGGTGTTGGGACAGGCACAGGTCACTCTATTTTCCCATCAGGAAGAAGAATTAACCACAGGCTCAGCTGCCCCCCGGAACCAGCACAGGGCCTGAAACCATCCTGCGCTTTTACGGCCAGCTCCCAAAAAGCGAGTTGTAAAATGGAGCTTCCGGGCACTGCAATTCACAAACCTGCAGAGTTATAAATGATAACTCTCGTCCACAAATATATTGAGGGAAGGCAAAGAAGAGGATTTGAAATCAAGGCAGAATTGCAGGAAACAGATTTCAGGAGGTAGATTCGAATCGCCTTTAAAGCACATGAAAAGCAGCAAAACGTTGACAATGAGGCCCTTGGCCAAAAAGGGCGTATGCGTTTTTTCCTGAATATATTCAGGAAAAAACGCATACGCCCTTTTTGGCCAACCAAGCAACCTGGAAAGGCAAATCAGCGCTACAAAGAAGTCTCGCTTCCCATCGGTCAAAAGGGCCATGCTGAGAAAAGTGTCAAAACCAGAAATGCAGGACAGGCCATGGAGAAATGGGAGCCTTGCTACGCTGATGGGCGGGATGTAAATTGCCAACAGCCACGCTGGAGAAGGGTACAGTGTGTCCTGAAACATCTAAAAAACAGCTTAGAGCGCTAAGGGCACTTCCACGCATGGGGGTATAAATTGGGAAAATTAAAAATCAGCAAGACACAAGCACACCAAAGTTTAGGGCTGCTCTGTTGCCAAGGACCTCCACTTCATTCCACCTTAAATATCCCAGGAAAGAGAAAAATGGATAAAGAAGTTGTGGTCCTTATGTACAATGGAATATCACTCAGCCATGAAATCAATGTCATAAGGCTAGTAGCAGCATGATGAGTGGATTTAGGTACGTCGATTCTAAGTGAAATAAGTCACACAGAAAAGGACACTTCTCATAAGATATCACTTATACAGGGAAAGTAAAAACCATTACACTTGAACTGAATTCCAAAACAGAACAGAGTCACACATGCAGAAAACACACTATGGCTGCTTAACAGGAAAAGTGAGGTGGGGTGATACATAAAACAAGGGTTTCAAATTAGCTGAGATACCGTTCCATAAACCCAACATGTAATAGACAAGACCTACTCCTTGCTCAGAGAACTGGACTTAACACCCCCTATTCACCACACAAGGATATATCTGACTAGTAATAATCTTAAAACCTATGTATTGAAATCTCTCTGTTAGTGTGTCAAGTGGGTGTAAAGCGGCATAAACACAGCAGTGAAAAGCAGGTAAACCCCATTATAAAAATAAATTACTTTTAAAAACCCATGAAACAAAGACAGAGAAAGAGAGAGAAATTCTTACACAATTCGTTCAGGGGCTGTGATGCAACCCGGATTGACCATATCTAGACCCACAGCTGGATGAGACATAAGGGTGGACACTCTTGGGGCTGAGAGGTTTGGTGAGGTTGGGTGAGCAAACGCAGACCCTTTAAAGTAATACTGTGTGGTACCCATCCCATGTGTCCCAAATCTCCAGGTTCAAGGGCATCTTCCTACATCGAAAACATGCATGAGAAACCCAGAAGATGGTACACCGTGTGATGGGGAAAGGTTCCTAAAACGCACCTCATTTCTCATCTCCTTGTGCTCGGGTTCGCCATTCCAGCCACTTTACTAGCAATCTCCCTACTTGGAGCATCAGCACCTTTAACCTCCTGTTCCGTACAGGTTGCAATTTGTCCTGAGGATGAATGGGAAGATGGGGAACCAATGAGACGCTAGCTCTAGGTGTTGGGACAGGCACAGGTCACTCTATTTTCCCATCAGGAAGAAGAATTAACCACAGGCTCAGCTGCCCCCCGGAACCAGCACAGGGCCTGAAACCATCCTGCGCTTTTACGGCCAGCTCCCAAAAAGCGAGTTGTAAAATGGAGCTTCAGGGCACTGCAATTCACAAACCTGCAGAGTTATAAATGATAACTCTCGTCCACAAATATATTGAGGGAAGGCAAAGAAGAGGATTTGAAATCAAGGCAGAATTGCAGGAAACAGATTTCAGGAGGTAGGTTCGAATCGCCTTTAAAGCACATGAAAAGCGGCAAAACGTTGACAATGATGCCCTTGGCCAAAAAGGGCGTATGCGTTTTTTCCTGAATATATTCAGGAAAAAACGCATACGCCCTTTTTGGCCAACCAAGCAACCTGGAAAGGCAAATCAGCGCTACAAAGAAGTCTCGCTGCCCATCGGTCAAAAGGGCCATGCTGAGAAAAGTGTCAAAACCAGAAATGCAGAACAGGCCATGGAGAAATGGGAGCCTTGCTACGCTGATGGGCGGAATGTAAATTGCCAACAGCCACGCTGGAGAAGGGTACGGTGTGTCCTGAAACATCTAAAAAACACAGCTTAGAGCGCATAGGGCACTTCCACGCATGGGGGTATAAATTGGGAAAATTAAAAATCAGCAAGACACAAGCACACCAAAGTTTAGGGCTGCTCTGTTGCCAAGGACCTCCACTTCATTCCACCTTAAATATCCCAGGAAAGAGAAAAATGGATAAAGAAGTTGTGGTCCTTATGTACAATGGAATATCACTCAGCCATGAAATCAATGTCATAAGGCTAGTAGCAGCATGATGAGTGGATTTAGGTACGTCGATTCTAAGTGAAATAAGTCACACAGAAAAGGACACTTCTCATAAGATATCACTTATACAGGGAAAGTAAAAACCATTACACTTGAACTGAATTCCAAAACAGAACAGAGTCACACATGCAGAAAACACACTATGGCTGCTTAACAGGAAAAGTGAGGTGGGGTGATACATAAAACAAGGGTTTCAAATTAGCTGAGATACCGTTCCATAAACCCAACATGTAATAGACAAGACCTACTCCTTGCTCAGAGAACTGGACTTAACACCCCCTATTCACCACACAAGGATATATCTGACTAGTAATAATCTTAAAACCTATGTATTGAAATCTCTCTGTTAGTGTGTCAAGTGGGTGTAAAGCGGCATAAACACAGCAGTGAAAAGCAGGTAAACCCCATTATAAAAATAAATTACTTTTAAAAACCCATGAAACAAAGACAGAGAAAGAGAGAGAAATTCTTACACAATTCGTTCAGGGGCTGTGATGCAACCCGGATTGACCATATCTAGACCCACAGCTGGATGAGACATAAGGGTGGACACTCTTGGGGCTGAGAGGTTTGGTGAGGTTGGGTGAGCAAACGCAGACCCTTTAAAGTAATACTGTGTGGTACCCATCCCATGTGTCCCAAATCTCCAGGTTCAAGGGCATCTTCCTACATCGAAAACATGCATGAGAAACCAAGAAGATGGTACACCGTGTGATGGGGAAAGCTTTCTAAAACGCACCTCATTTGTCATCTCCTTGAGCTCGGGTTCGCAATTCCAGCCACTTTACTAGCAATCTCCCTACTTGGAGTATCAGCACCTTTAACCTCCTGTTCCGTACAGGTTGCAATTTGTCCTGAGGATGAACGGGAAGACGGGGAAGCAATGAGAGACTAGCTCTTGGTATTGGGACAGACACAGGTCACTCTATTTTCCCATCAGGAAGAAGAATTATCCACAGGCTCAGCCTGCCCCCCAGAACCAGAACAGGGCCTGAAGCCATCCTGCGCTTTTGCGGCCAGCTCCCAAAAAAGCAAGTTGTAAAATGGAGCTTCAGGGCACTGCAATTCACAAACCTGCAGAGTTATAAATGATAACTCTCGTCCACAAATATATTGAGGGAAGGCAAAGAAGAGGATTTGAAATCAAGGCAGAATTGCAGGAAACAGATTTCAGGAGGTAGATTCGAATCGCCTTTAAAGCACATGAAAAGCGGCAAAACGTTGACAATGATGCCCTTGGCCAAAAAGGGCGTATGCGTTTTTTCCTGAATATATTCAGGAAAAAACGCATACGCCCTTTTTGGCCAACCAAGCAACCTGGAAAGGCAAATCAGCGCTACAAAGAAGTCTCGCTGCCCATCGGTCAAAAGGGCCATGCTGAGAAAAGTGTCAAAACCAGAAATGCAGAACAGGCCATGGAGAAATGGGAGCATTGCTACGCTGATGGGCGGAATGTAAATTGCCAACAGCCACGCTGGAGAAGGGTACGGTGTGTCCTGAAACATCTAAAAAACACAGCTTAGAGCGCATAGGGCACTTCCACGCATGGGGGTATAAATTGGGAAAATTAAAAATCAGCAAGACACAAGCACACCAAAGTTTAGGGCTGCTCTGTTGCCAAGGACCTCCACTTCATTCCACCTTAAATATCCCAGGAAAGAGAAAAATGGATAAAGAAGTTGTGGTCTTATGTACAATGGAATATCACTCAGCCATGAAATCAATGTCATAAGGCTAGTAGCAGCATGATGAGTGGATTTAGGTACGACGATTCTAAGTGAAATAAGTCACACAGAAAAGGACACTTCTCATAAGATATCACTTATACAGGGAAAGTAAAAACCATTACACTTGAACTGAATTACAAAACAGAACAGAGTCACACATGCAGAAAACACACTATGGCTGCTTAACAGGAAAGGTGAGGTGGGGTGATACATAAAACAAGGGTTTCAAATGAGCTGAGATACCGTTCCATAAACCCAACATGTAATAGACAAGACCTACTCCTTGCTCAGAGAACTGGACTCAACACCCCCTATTCACCACACAAGGATATATCTGACTAGTAATAATCTTAAAACCTATGTATTGAAATCTCTCTGTTAGTGTGTCAAGTGGGTGTAAAGCGGCATAAACACAGCCGTGAAAAGCAGCTAAACCCCATTATAAAAATAAATTACTTTTAAAAACCCATGAAACAAAGACAGTGAAAGAGAGAGAAATTCTTACACAATTCGTTCAGGGGCTGTGATGGAACCTGGATTGACCATATCTAGACCCACAGCTGGATGAGACATAAGGGTGGACACTCTTGGGGCTGAGAGATTTGGTGAGGCTGGGTGAGCAAACGCAGACCCTTTAAAGTAATACTGCGTGGTACCCATCGCATGGGTCCCAAATCTCGAGGTTCAAGGGCATCTTCCTACATCGAAAACATGCATGAGAAACCCAGAAGATGGTACACCGTGTGATGGGGAAAGGTTCCTAAAACGCACCTCATTTCTCATCTCCTTGTGCTCGGGTTCGCCATTCCAGCCACTTTACTAGCAATCTCCCTACTTGGAGCATCAGCACCTTTAACCTCCTGTTCCGTACAGGTTGCAATTTGTCCTGAGGATGAAGGGGAAGATGGGGAACCAATGAGACGCTAGCTCTAGGTGTTGGGACAGGCACAGGTCACTCTATTTTCCCATCAGGAAGAAGAATTAACCACAGGCTCAGCTGCCCCCCGGAACCAGCACAGGGCCTGAAACCATCCTGCGCTTTTACGGCCAGCTCCCAAAAAGCGAGTTGTAAAATGGAGCTTCCGGGCACTGCAATTCACAAACCTGCAGAGTTATAAATGATAACTCTCGTCCACAAATATATTGAGGGAAGGCAAAGAAGAGGATTTGAAATCAAGGCAGAATTGCAGGAAACAGATTTCAGGAGGTAGATTCGAATCGCCTTTAAAGCACATGAAAAGCAGCAAAACGTTGACAATGAGGCCCTTGGCCAAAAAGGGCGTATGCGTTTTTTCCTGAATATATTCAGGAA
The DNA here is from genome assembly GCF_965194825.1 of Balaenoptera physalus. Taxonomy (NCBI): domain Eukaryota; kingdom Metazoa; phylum Chordata; class Mammalia; order Artiodactyla; family Balaenopteridae; genus Balaenoptera; species Balaenoptera physalus. The sequence goes on from NW_028126403.1 coordinate 535,769, forward strand.
AAAACGCATACGCCCTTTTTGGCCAACCAAGCAACCTGGAAAGGCAAATCAGCGCTACAAAGAAGTCTCGCTTCCCATCGGTCAAAAGGGCCATGCTGAGAAAAGTGTCAAAACCAGAAATGCAGGACAGGCCATGGAGAAATGGGAGCCTTGCTACGCTGATGGGCGGGATGTAAATTGCCAACAGCCACGCTGGAGAAGGGTACAGTGTGTCCTGAAACATCTAAAAAACACAGCTTAGAGCGCTAAGGGCACTTCCACGCATGGGGGTATAAATTGGGAAAATTAAAAATCAGCAAGACACAAGCACACCAAAGTTTAGGGCTGCTCTGTTGCCAAGGACCTCCACTTCATTCCACCTTAAATATCCCAGGAAAGAGAAAAATGGATAAAGAAGTTGTGGTCCTTATGTACAATGGAATATCACTCAGCCATGAAATCAATGTCATAAGGCTAGTAGCAGCATGATGAGTGGATTTAGGTACGTCGATTCTAAGTGAAATAAGTCACACAGAAAAGGACACTTCTCATAAGATATCACTTATACAGGGAAAGTAAAAACCATTACACTTGAACTGAATTCCAAAACAGAACAGAGTCACACATGCAGAAAACACACTATGGCTGCTTAACAGGAAAAGTGAGGTGGGGTGATACATAAAACAAGGGTTTCAAATTAGCTGAGATACCGTTCCATAAACCCAACATGTAATAGACAAGACCTACTCCTTGCTCAGAGAACTGGACTTAACACCCCCTATTCACCACACAAGGATATATCTGACTAGTAATAATCTTAAAACCTATGTATTGAAATCTCTCTGTTAGTGTGTCAAGTGGGTGTAAAGCGGCATAAACACAGCAGTGAAAAGCAGGTAAACCCCATTATAAAAATAAATTACTTTTAAAAACCCATGAAACAAAGACAGAGAAAGAGAGAGAAATTCTTACACAATTCGTTCAGGGGCTGTGATGCAACCCGGATTGACCATATCTAGACCCACAGCTGGATGAGACATAAGGGTGGACACTCTTGGGGCTGAGAGGTTTGGTGAGGTTGGGTGAGCAAACGCAGACCCTTTAAAGTAATACTGTGTGGTACCCATCCCATGTGTCCCAAATCTCCAGGTTCAAGGGCATCTTCCTACATCGAAAACATGCATGAGAAACCCAGAAGATGGTACACCGTGTGATGGGGAAAGGTTCCTAAAACGCACCTCATTTCTCATCTCCTTGTGCTCGGGTTCGCCATTCCAGCCACTTTACTAGCAATCTCCCTACTTGGAGCATCAGCACCTTTAACCTCCTGTTCCGTACAGGTTGCAATTTGTCCTGAGGATGAATGGGAAGATGGGGAACCAATGAGACGCTAGCTCTAGGTGTTGGGACAGGCACAGGTCACTCTATTTTCCCATCAGGAAGAAGAATTAACCACAGGCTCAGCTGCCCCCCGGAACCAGCACAGGGCCTGAAACCATCCTGCGCTTTTACGGCCAGCTCCCAAAAAGCGAGTTGTAAAATGGAGCTTCAGGGCACTGCAATTCACAAACCTGCAGAGTTATAAATGATAACTCTCGTCCACAAATATATTGAGGGAAGGCAAAGAAGAGGATTTGAAATCAAGGCAGAATTGCAGGAAACAGATTTCAGGAGGTAGATTCGAATCGCCTTTAAAGCACATGAAAAGCAGCAAAACGTTGACAATGAGGCCCTTGGCCCAAAAGGGCGTATGCGTTTTTTCCTGAATATATTCAGGAAAAAACGCATACGCCCTTTTTGGCCAACCAAGCAACCTGGAAAGGCAAATCAGCGCTACAAAGAAGTCTCGCTTCCCATCGGTCAAAAGGGCCATGCTGAGAAAAGTGTCAAAACCAGAAATGCAGGACAGGCCATGGAGAAATGGGAGCCTTGCTACGCTGATGGGCGGGATGTAAATTGCCAACAGCCATGCTGGAGAAGGGTACAGTGTGTCCTGAAACATCTAAAAAACACAGCTTAGAGCGCTAAGGGCACTTCCACGCATGGGGGTATAAATTGGGAAAATTAAAAATCAGCAAGACACAAGCACACCAAAGTTTAGGGCTGCTCTGTTGCCAAGGACCTCCACTTCATTCCACCTTAAATATCCCAGGAAAGAGAAAAATGGATAAAGAAGTTGTGGTCCTTATGTACAATGGAATATCACTCAGCCATGAAATCAATGTCATAAGGCTAGTAGCAGCATGATGAGTGGATTTAGGTACGTCGATTCTAAGTGAAATAAGTCACACAGAAAAGGACACTTCTCATAAGATATCACTTATACAGGGAAAGTAAAAACCATTACACTTGAACTGAATTCCAAAACAGAACAGAGTCACACATGCAGAAAACACACTATGGCTGCTTAACAGGAAAAGTGAGGTGGGGTGATACATAAAACAAGGGTTTCAAATTAGCTGAGATACCGTTCCATAAACCCAACATGTAATAGACAAGACCTACTCCTTGCTCAGAGAACTGGACTTAACACCCCCTATTCACCACACAAGGATATATCTGACTAGTAATAATCTTAAAACCTATGTATTGAAATCTCTCTGTTAGTGTGTCAAGTGGGTGTAAAGCGGCATAAACACAGCAGTGAAAAGCAGGTAAACCCCATTATAAAAATAAATTACTTTTAAAAACCCATGAAACAAAGACAGAGAAAGAGAGAGAAATTCTTACACAATTCGTTCAGGGGCTGTGATGCAACCCGGATTGACCATATCTAGACCCACAGCTGGATGAGACATAAGGGTGGACACTCTTGGGGCTGAGAGGTTTGGTGAGGTTGGGTGAGCAAACGCAGACCCTTTAAAGTAATACTGTGTGGTACCCATCCCATGTGTCCCAAATCTCCAGGTTCAAGGGCATCTTCCTACATCGAAAACATGCATGAGAAACCAAGAAGATGGTACACCGTGTGATGGGGAAAGCTTTCTAAAACGCACCTCATTTGTCATCTCCTTGAGCTCGGGTTCGCAATTCCAGCCACTTTACTAGCAATCTCCCTACTTGGAGTATCAGCACCTTTAACCTCCTGTTCCGTACAGGTTGCAATTTGTCCTGAGGATGAACGGGAAGACGGGGAAGCAATGAGAGACTAGCTCTTGGTATTGGGACAGACACAGGTCACTCTATTTTCCCATCAGGAAGAAGAATTATCCACAGGCTCAGCCTGCCCCCCAGAACCAGAACAGGGCCTGAAGCCATCCTGCGCTTTTGCGGCCAGCTCCCAAAAAAGCAAGTTGTAAAATGGAGCTTCAGGGCACTGCAATTCACAAACCTGCAGAGTTATAAATGATAACTCTCGTCCACAAATATATTGAGGGAAGGCAAAGAAGAGGATTTGAAATCAAGGCAGAATTGCAGGAAACAGATTTCAGGAGGTAGATTCGAATCGCCTTTAAAGCACATGAAAAGCGGCAAAACGTTGACAATGATGCCCTTGGCCAAAAAGGGCGTATGCGTTTTTTCCTGAATATATTCAGGAAAAAACGCATACGCCCTTTTTGGCCAACCAAGCAACCTGGAAAGGCAAATCAGCGCTACAAAGAAGTCTCGCTGCCCATCGGTCAAAAGGGCCATGCTGAGAAAAGTGTCAAAACCAGAAATGCAGAACAGGCCATGGAGAAATGGGAGCATTGCTACGCTGATGGGCGGAATGTAAATTGCCAACAGCCACGCTGGAGAAGGGTACGGTGTGTCCTGAAACATCTAAAAAACACAGCTTAGAGCGCATAGGGCACTTCCACGCATGGGGGTATAAATTGGGAAAATTAAAAATCAGCAAGACACAAGCACACCAAAGTTTAGGGCTGCTCTGTTGCCAAGGACCTCCACTTCATTCCACCTTAAATATCCCAGGAAAGAGAAAAATGGATAAAGAAGTTGTGGTCCTTATGTACAATGGAATATCACTCAGCCATGAAATCAATGTCATAAGGCTAGTAGCAGCATGATGAGTGGATTTAGGTACGACGATTCTAAGTGAAATAAGTCACACAGAAAAGGACACTTCTCATAAGATATCACTTATACAGGGAAAGTAAAAACCATTACACTTGAACTGAATTACAAAACAGAACAGAGTCACACATGCAGAAAACACACTATGGCTGCTTAACAGGAAAGGTGAGGTGGGGTGATACATAAAACAAGGGTTTCAAATTACCTGAGATACAGTTCCATAAACCCAACATGTAATAGACAAGACCTACTCCTTGCTCAGAGAACTGGACTCAACACCCCCTATTCACCACACAAGGATATATCTGACTAGTAATAATCTTAAAACCTATGTATTGAAATCTCTCTGTTAGTGTGTCAAGTGGGTGTAAAGCGGCATAAACACAGCCGTGAAAAGCAGCTAAACCCCATTATAAAAATAAATTACTTTTAAAAACCCATGAAACAAAGACAGTGAAAGAGAGAGAAATTCTTACACAATTCGTTCAGGGGCTGTGATGGAACCTGGATTGACCATATCTAGACCCACAGCTGGATGAGACATAAGGGTGGACACTCTTGGGGCTGAGAGATTTGGTGAGGCTGGGTGAGCAAACGCAGACCCTTTAAAGTAATACTGCGTGGTACCCATCGCATGGGTCCCAAATCTCGAGGTTCAAGGGCATCTTCCTACATCGAAAACATGCATGAGAAACCCAGAAGATGGTACACCGTGTGATGGGGAAAGGTTCCTAAAACGCACCTCATTTCTCATCTCCTTGTGCTCGGGTTCGCCATTCCAGCCACTTTACTAGCAATCTCCCTACTTGGAGCATCAGCACCTTTAACTTCCTGTTCCGTACAGGTTGCAATTTGTCCTGAGGATGAAGGGGAAGATGGGGAACCAATGAGAGGCTAGCTCTAGGTGTTGGGACAGGCACAGGTCACTCTATTTTCCCATCAGGAAGAAGAATTAACCACAGGCTCAGCTGCCCCCCGGAACCAGCACAGGGCCTGAAACCATCCTGCGCTTTTACGGCCAGCTCCCAAAAAGCGAGTTGTAAAATGGAGCTTCAGGGCACTGCAATTCACAAACCTGCAGAGTTATAAATGATAACTCTCGTCCACAAATATATTGAGGGAAGGCAAAGAAGAGGATTTGAAATCAAGGCAGAATTGCAGGAAACAGATTTCAGGAGGTAGATTCGAATCGCCTTTAAAGCACATGAAAAGCAGCAAAACGTTGACAATGAGGCCCTTGGCCAAAAAGGGCGTATGCGTTTTTTCCTGAATATATTCAGGAAAAAACGCATACGCCCTTTTTGGCCAACCAAGCAACCTGGAAAGGCAAATCAGCGCTACAAAGAAGTCTCGCTTCCCATCGGTCAAAAGGGCCATGCTGAGAAAAGTGTCAAAACCAGAAATGCAGGACAGGCCATGGAGAAATGGGAGCCTTGCTACGCTGATGGGCGGGATGTAAATTGCCAACAGCCACGCTGGAGAAGGGTACAGTGTGTCCTGAAACATCTAAAAAACACAGCTTAGAGCGCTAAGGGCACTTCCACGCATGGGGGTATAAATTGGGAAAATTAAAAATCAGCAAGACACAAGCACACCAAAGTTTAGGGCTGCTCTGTTGCCAAGGACCTCCACTTCATTCCACCTTAAATATCCCAGGAAAGAGAAAAATGGATAAAGAAGTTGTGGTCCTTATGTACAATGGAATATCACTCAGCCATGAAATCAATGTCATAAGGCTAGTAGCAGCATGATGAGTGGATTTAGGTACGTCGATTCTAAGTGAAATAAGTCACACAGAAAAGGACACTTCTCATAAGATATCACTTATACAGGGAAAGTAAAAACCATTACACTTGAACTGAATTCCAAAACAGAACAGAGTCACACATGCAGAAAACACACTATGGCTGCTTAACAGGAAAAGTGAGGTGGGGTGATACATAAAACAAGGGTTTCAAATTAGCTGAGATACCGTTCCATAAACCCAACATGTAATAGACAAGACCTACTCCTTGCTCAGAGAACTGGACTTAACACCCCCTATTCACCACACAAGGATATATCTGACTAGTAATAATCTTAAAAATTATGTATTGAAATCTCTCTGTTAGTGTGTCAAGTGGGTGTAAAGCGGCATAAACACAGCAGTGAAAAGCAGGTAAACCCCATTATAAAAATAAATTACTTTTAAAAACCCATGAAACAAAGACAGAGAAAGAGAGAGAAATTCTTACACAATTCGTTCAGGGGCTGTGATGCAACCCGGATTGACCATATCTAGACCCACAGCTGGATGAGACATAAGGGTGGACACTCTTGGGGCTGAGAGGTTTGGTGAGGTTGGGTGAGCAAACGCAGACCCTTTAAAGTAATACTGTGTGGTACCCATCCCATGTGTCCCAAATCTCCAGGTTCAAGGGCATCTTCCTACATCGAAAACATGCATGAGAAACCCAGAAGATGGTACACCGTGTGATGGGGAAAGCTTTCTAAAACGCACATCATTTGTCATCTCCTTGAGCTCGGGTTCGCAATTCCAGCCACTTTACTAGCAATCTCCCTACTTGGAGTATCAGCACCTTTAACCTCCTGTTCCGTACAGGTTGCAATTTGTCCTGAGGATGAACGGGAAGACGGGGAAGCAATGAGAGACTAGCTCTTGGTATTGGGACAGACACAGGTCACTCTATTTTCCCATCAGGAAGAAGAATTATCCACAGGCTCAGCCTGCCCCCCAGAACCAGAACAGGGCCTGAAGCCATCCTGCGCTTTTGCGGCCAGCTCCCAAAAAAGCAAGTTGTAAAATGGAGCTTCAGGGCACTGCAATTCACAAACCTGCAGAGTTATAAATGATAACTCTCGTCCACAAATATATTGAGGGAAGGCAAAGAAGAGGATTTGAAATCAAGGCAGAATTGCAGGAAACAGATTTCAGGAGGTAGGTTCGAATCGCCTTTAAAGCACATGAAAAGCGGCAAAACGTTGACAATGATGCCCTTGGCCAAAAAGGGCGTATGCGTTTTTTCCTGAATATATTCAGGAAAAAACGCATACGCCCTTTTTGGCCAACCAAGCAACCTGGAAAGGCAAATCAGCGCTACAAAGAAGTCTCGCTGCCCATCGGTCAAAAGGGCCATGCTGAGAAAAGTGTCAAAACCAGAAATGCAGAACAGGCCATGGAGAAATGGGAGCCTTGCTACGCTGATGGGCGGAATGTAAATTGCCAACAGCCACGCTGGAGAAGGGTACGGTGTGTCCTGAAACATCTAAAAAACACAGCTTAGAGCGCATAGGGCACTTCCACGCATGGGGGTATAAATTGGGAAAATTAAAAATCAGCAAGACACAAGCACACCAAAGTTTAGGGCTGCTCTGTTGCCAAGGACCTCCACTTCATTCCACCTTAAATATCCCAGGAAAGAGAAAAATGGATAAAGAAGTTGTGGTCCTTATGTACAATGGAATATCACTCAGCCATGAAATCAATGTCATAAGGCTAGTAGCAGCATGATGAGTGGATTTAGGTACGACGATTCTAAGTGAAATAAGTCACACAGAAAAGGACACTTCTCATAAGATATCACTTATACAGGGAAAGTAAAAACCATTACACTTGAACTGAATTCCAAAACAGAACAGAGTCACACATGCAGAAAACACACTATGGCTGCTTAACAGGAAAAGTGAGGTGGGGTGATACATAAAACAAGGGTTTCAAATTAGCTGAGATACCGTTCCATAAACCCAACATGTAATAGACAAGACCTACTCCTTGCTCAGAGAACTGGACTTAACACCCCCTATTCACCACACAAGGATATATCTGACTAGTAATAATCTTAAAAACTATGTATTGAAATCTCTCTGTTAGTGTGTCAAGTGGGTGTAAAGCGGCATAAACACAGCAGTGAAAAGCAGGTAAACCCCATTATAAAAATAAATTACTTTTAAAAACCCATGAAACAAAGACAGAGAAAGAGAGAGAAATTCTTACACAATTCGTTCAGGGGCTGTGATGCAACCCGGATTGACCATATCTAGACCCACAGCTGGATGAGACATAAGGGTGGACACTCTTGGGGCTGAGAGGTTTGGTGAGGTTGGGTGAGCAAACGCAGACCCTTTAAAGTAATACTGTGTGGTACCCATCCCATGTGTCCCAAATCTCCAGGTTCAAGGGCATCTTCCTACATCGAAAACATGCATGAGAAACCCAGAAGATGGTACACCGTGTGATGGGGAAAGCTTTCTAAAACGCACCTCATTTGTCATCTCCTTGAGCTCGGGTTCGCAATTCCAGCCACTTTACTAGCAATCTCCCTACTTGGAGTATCAGCACCTTTAACCTCCTGTTCCGTACAGGTTGCAATTTGTCCTGAGGATGAACGGGAAGACGGGGAAGCAATGAGAGACTAGCTCTTGGTATTGGGACAGACACAGGTCACTCTATTTTCCCATCAGGAAGAAGAATTATCCACAGGCTCAGCCTGCCCCCCAGAACCAGAACAGGGCCTGAAGCCATCCTGCGCTTTTGCGGCCAGCTCCCAAAAAAGCAAGTTGTAAAATGGAGCTTCAGGGCACTGCAATTCACAAACCTGCAGAGTTATAAATGATAACTCTCGTCCACAAATATATTGAGGGAAGGCAAAGAAGAGGATTTGAAATCAAGGCAGAATTGCAGGAAACAGATTTCAGGAGGTAGATTCGAATCGCCTTTAAAGCACATGAAAAGCGGCAAAACGTTGACAATGATGCCCTTGGCCAAAAAGGGCGTATGCGTTTTTTCCTGAATATATTCAGGAAAAAACGCATACGCCCTTTTTGGCCAACCAAGCAACCTGGAAAGGCAAATCAGCGCTACAAAGAAGTCTCGCTGCCCATCGGTCAAAAGGGCCATGCTGAGAAAAGTGTCAAAACCAGAAATGCAGAACAGGCCATGGAGAAATGGGAGCCTTGCTACGCTGATGGGCGGAATGTAAATTGCCAACAGCCACGCTGGAGAAGGGTACGGTGTGTCCTGAAACATCTAAAAAACACAGCTTAGAGCGCATAGGGCACTTCCACGCATGGGGGTATAAATTGGGAAAATTAAAAATCAGCAAGACACAAGCACACCAAAGTTTAGGGCTGCTCTGTTGCCAAGGACCTCCACTTCATTCCACCTTAAATATCCCAGGAAAGAGAAAAATGGATAAAGAAGTTGTGGTCCTTATGTACAATGGAATATCACTCAGCCATGAAATCAATGTCATAAGGCTAGTAGCAGCATGATGAGTGGATTTAGGTACGACGATTCTAAGTGAAATAAGTCACACAGAAAAGGACACTTCTCATAAGATATCACTTATACAGGGAAAGTAAAAACCATTACACTTGAACTGAATTCCAAAACAGAACAGAGTCACACATGCAGAAAACACACTATGGCTGCTTAACAGGAAAGGTGAGGTGGGGTGATACATAAAACAAGGGTTTCAAATTACCTGAGATACCGTTCCATAAACCCAACATGTAATAGACAAGACCTACTCCTTGCTCAGAGAACTGGACTCAACACCCCCTATTCACCACACAAGGATATATCTGACTAGTAATAATCTTAAAACCTATGTATTGAAATCTCTCTGTTAGTGTGTCAAGTGGGTGTAAAGTGGCATAAACACAGCCGTGAAAAGCAGCTAAACCCCATTATAAAAATAAATTACTTTTAAAAACCCATGAAACAAAGACAGTGAAAGAGAGAGAAATTCTTACACAATTCGTTCAGGGGCTGTGATGGAAACTGGATTGACCATATCTAGACCCACAGCTGGATGAGACATAAGGGTGGACACTCTTGGGGCTGAGAGATTTGGTGAGGCTGGGTGAGCAAACGCAGACCCTTTAAAGTAATACTGCGTGGTACCCATCGCATGGGTCCCAAATCTCGAGGTTCAAGGGCATCTTCCTACATGGAAAACATGCATGAGAAACCCAGAAGATGGTACACCGTGTGATGGGGAAAGGTTCCTAAAACGCACCTCATTTCTCATCTCCTTGTGCTCGGGTTCGCCATTCCAGCCACTTTACTAGCAATCTCCCTACTTGGAGCATCAGCACCTTTAACCTCCTGTTCCGTACAGGTTGCAATTTGTCCTGAGGATGAATGGGAAGATGGGGAACCAATGAGAGGCTAGCTCTAGGTGTTGGGACAGGCACAGGTCACTCTATTTTCCCATCAGGAAGAAGAATTAACCACAGGCTCAGCTGCCCCCCGGAACCAGCACAGGGCCTGAAACCATCCTGCGCTTTTACGGCCAGCTCCCAAAAAGCGAGTTGTAAAATGGAGCTTCAGGGCACTGCAATTCACAAACCTGCAGAGTTATAAATGATAACTCTCGTCCACAAATATATTGAGGGAAGGCAAAGAAGAGGATTTGAAATCAAGGCAGAATTGCAGGAAACAGATTTCAGGAGGTAGATTCGAATCGCCTTTAAAGCACATGAAAAGCAGCAAAACGTTGACAATGAGGCCCTTGGCCAAAAAGGGCGTATGCGTTTTTTCCTGAATATATTCAGGAAAAAACGCATACGCCCTTTTTGGCCAACCAAGCAACCTGGAAAGGCAAATCAGCGCTACAAAGAAGTCTCGCTTCCCATCGGTCAAAAGGGCCATGCTGAGAAAAGTGTCAAAACCAGAAATGCAGGACAGGCCATGGAGAAATGGGAGCCTTGCTACGCTGATGGGCGGGATGTAAATTGCCAACAGCCACGCTGGAGAAGGGTACAGTGTGTCCTGAAACATCTAAAAAACACAGCTTAGAGCGCTAAGGGCACTTCCACGCATGGGGGTATAAATTGGGAAAATTAAAAATCAGCAAGACACAAGCACACCAAAGTTTAGGGCTGCTCTGTTGCCAAGGACCTCCACTTCATTCCACCTTAAATATCCCAGGAAAGAGAAAAATGGATAAAGAAGTTGTGGTCCTTATGTACAATGGAATATCACTCAGCCATGAAATCAATGTCATAAGGCTAGTAGCAGCATGATGAGTGGATTTAGGTACGTCGATTCTAAGTGAAATAAGTCACACAGAAAAGGACACTTCTCATAAGATATCACTTATACAGGGAAAGTAAAAACCATTACACTTGAACTGAATTCCAAAACAGAACAGAGTCACACATGCAGAAAACACACTATGGCTGCTTAACAGGAAAAGTGAGGTGGGGTGATACATAAAACAAGGGTTTCAAATTAGCTGAGATACCGTTCCATAAACCCAACATGTAATAGACAAGACCTACTCCTTGCTCAGAGAACTGGACTTAACACCCCCTATTCACCACACAAGGATATATCTGACTAGTAATAATCTTAAAACCTATGTATTGAAATCTCTCTGTTAGTGTGTGAAGTGGGTGTAAAGCGGCATAAACACAGCCGTGAAAAGCAGCTAAACCCCATTATAAAAATAAATTACTTTTAAAAACCCAAGAAACAAAGACAGAGAAAGAGAGAGAAATTCTTACACAATTCGTTCAGGGGCTGTGATGCAACCCGGATTGACCATATCTAGACCCACAGCTGGATGAGACATAAGGGTGGACACTCTTGGGGCTGAGAGGTTTGGTGAGGTTGGGTGAGCAAACGCAGACCCTTTAAAGTAATACTGTGTGGTACCCATCCCATGTGTCCCAAATCTCCAGGTTCAAGGGCATCTTCCTACATCGAAAACATGCATGAGAAACCCAGAAGATGGTACACCGTGTGATGGGGAAAGCTTTCTAAAACGCACCTCATTTGTCATCTCCTTGAGCTCGGGTTCGCAATTCCAGCCACTTTACTAGCAATCTCCCTACTTGGAGTATCAGCACCTTTAACCTCCTGTTCCGTACAGGTTGCAATTTGTCCTGAGGATGAACGGGAAGACGGGGAAGCAATGAGAGACTAGCTCTTGGTATTGGGACAGACACAGGTCACTCTATTTTCCCATCAGGAAGAAGAATTATCCACAGGCTCAGCCTGCCCCCCAGAACCAGAACAGGGCCTGAAGCCATCCTGCGCTTTTGCGGCCAGCTCCCAAAAAAGCAAGTTGTAAAATGGAGCTTCAGGGCACTGCAATTCACAAACCTGCAGAGTTATAAATGATAACTCTCGTCCACAAATATATTGAGGGAAGGCAAAGAAGAGGATTTGAAATCAAGGCAGAATTGCAGGAAACAGATTTCAGGAGGTAGATTCGAATCGCCTTTAAAGCACATGAAAAGCGGCAAAACGTTGACAATGATGCCCTTGGCCAAAAAGGGCGTATGCGTTTTTTCCTGAATATATTCAGGAAAAAACGCATACGCCCTTTTTGGCCAACCAAGCAACCTGGAAAGGCAAATCAGCGCTACAAAGAAGTCTCGCTGCCCATCGGTCAAAAGGGCCATGCTGAGAAAAGTGTCAAAACCAGAAATGCAGAACAGGCCATGGAGAAATGGGAGCCTTGCTACGCTGATGGGCGGAATGTAAATTGCCAACAGCCACGCTGGAGAAGGGTACGGTGTGTCCTGAAACATCTAAAAAACACAGCTTAGAGCGCATAGGGCACTTCCACACATGGGGGTATAAATTGGGAAAATTAAAAATCAGCAAGACACAAGCACACCAAAGTTTAGGGCTGCTCTGTTGCCAAGGACCTCCACTTCATTCCACCTTAAATATCCCAGGAAAGAGAAAAATGGATAAAGAAGTTGTGGTCCTTATGTACAATGGAATATCACTCAGCCATGAAATCAATGTCATAAGGCTAGTAGCAGCATGATGAGTGGATTTAGGTACGACGATTCTAAGTGAAATAAGTCACACAGAAAAGGACACTTCTCATAAGATATCACTTATACAGGGAAAGTAAAAACCATTACACTTGAACTGAATTCCAAAACAGAACAGAGTCACACATGCAGAAAACACACTATGGCTGCTTAACAGGAAAGGTGAGGTGGGGTGATACATAAAACAAGGGTTTCAAATTACCTGAGATACAGTTCCATAAACCCAACATGTAATAGACAAGACCTACTCCTTGCTCAGAGAACTGGACTCAACACCCCCTATTCACCACACAAGGATATATCTGACTAGTAATAATCTTAAAACCTATGTATTGAAATCTCTCTGTTAGTGTGTCAAGTGGGTGTAAAGCGGCATAAACACAGCCGTGAAAAGCAGCTAAACCCCATTATAAAAATAAATTACTTTTAAAAACCCATGAAACAAAGACAGTGAAAGAGAGAGAAATTCTTACACAATTCGTTCAGGGGCTGTGATGGAACCTGGATTGACCATATCTAGACCCACAGCTGGATGAGACATAAGGGTGGACACTCTTGGGGCTGAGAGATTTGGTGAGGCTGGGTGAGCAAACGCAGACCCTTTAAAGTAATACTGCGTGGTACCCATCGCATGGGTCCCAAATCTCGAGGTTCAAGGGCATCTTCCTACATCGAAAACATGCATGAGAAACCCAGAAGATGGTACACCGTGTGATGGGGAAAGGTTCCTAAAACGCACCTCATTTCTCATCTCCTTGTGCTCGGGTTCGCCATTCCAGCCACTTTACTAGCAATCTCCCTACTTGCAGCATCAGCACCTTTAACTTCCTGTTCCGTACAGGTTGCAATTTGTCCTGAGGATGAAGGGGAAGATGGGGAACCAATGAGAGGCTAGCTCTAGGTGTTGGGACAGGCACAGGTCACTCTATTTTCCCATCAGGAAGAAGAATTAACCACAGGCTCAGCTGCCCCCCGGAACCAGCACAGGGCCTGAAACCATCCTGCGCTTTTACGGCCAGCTCCCAAAAAGCGAGTTGTAAAATGGAGCTTCAGGGCACTGCAATTCACAAACCTGCAGAGTTATAAATGATAACTCTCGTCCACAAATATATTGAGGGAAGGCAAAGAAGAGGATTTGAAATCAAGGCAGAATTGCAGGAAACAGATTTCAGGAGGTAGATTCGAATCGCCTTTAAAGCACATGAAAAGCAGCAAAACGTTGACAATGAGGCCCTTGGCCAAAAAGGGCGTATGCGTTTTTTCCTGAATATATTCAGGAAAAAACGCATACGCCCTTTTTGGCCAACCAAGCAACCTGGAAAGGCAAATCAGCGCTACAAAGAAGTCTCGCTTCCCATCGGTCAAAAGGGCCATGCTGAGAAAAGTGTCAAAACCAGAAATGCAGGACAGGCCATGGAGAAATGGGAGCCTTGCTACGCTGATGGGCGGGATGTAAATTGCCAACAGCCACGCTGGAGAAGGGTACAGTGTGTCCTGAAACATCTAAAAAACACAGCTTAGAGCGCTAAGGGCACTTCCACGCATGGGGGTATAAATTGGGAAAATTAAAAATCAGCAAGACACAAGCACACCAAAGTTTAGGGCTGCTCTGTTGCCAAGGACCTCCACTTCATTCCACCTTAAATATCCCAGGAAAGAGAAAAATGGATAAAGAAGTTGTGGTCCTTATGTACAATGGAATATCACTCAGCCATGAAATCAATGTCATAAGGCTAGTAGCAGCATGATGAGTGGATTTAGGTACGTCGATTCTAAGTGAAATAAGTCACACAGAAAAGGACACTTCTCATAAGATATCACTTATACAGGGAAAGTAAAAACCATTACACTTGAACTGAATTCCAAAACAGAACAGAGTCACACATGCAGAAAACACACTATGGCTGCTTAACAGGAAAAGTGAGGTGGGGTGATACATAAAACAAGGGTTTCAAATTAGCTGAGATACCGTTCCATAAACCCAACATGTAATAGACAAGACCTACTCCTTGCTCAGAGAACTGGACTTAACACCCCCTATTCACCACACAAGGATATATCTGACTAGTAATAATCTTAAAAACTATGTATTGAAATCTCTCTGTTAGTGTGTCAAGTGGGTGTAAAGCGGCATAAACACAGCAGTGAAAAGCAGGTAAACCCCATTATAAAAATAAATTACTTTTAAAAACCCATGAAACAAAGACAGAGAAAGAGAGAGAAATTCTTACACAATTCGTTCAGGGGCTGTGATGCAACCCGGATTGACCATATCTAGACCCACAGCTGGATGAGACATAAGGGTGGACACTCTTGGGGCTGAGAGGTTTGGTGAGGTTGGGTGAGCAAACGCAGACCCTTTAAAGTAATACTGTGTGGTACCCATCCCATGTGTCCCAAATCTCCAGGTTCAAGGGCATCTTCCTACATCGAAAACATGCATGAGAAACCCAGAAGATGGTACACCGTGTGATGGGGAAAGCTTTCTAAAACGCACATCATTTGTCATCTCCTTGAGCTCGGGTTCGCAATTCCAGCCACTTTACTAGCAATCTCCCTACTTGGAGTATCAGCACCTTTAACCTCCTGTTCCGTACAGGTTGCAATTTGTCCTGAGGATGAACGGGAAGACGGGGAAGCAATGAGAGACTAGCTCTTGGTATTGGGACAGACACAGGTCACTCTATTTTCCCATCAGGAAGAAGAATTATCCACAGGCTCAGCCTGCCCCCCAGAACCAGAACAGGGCCTGAAGCCATCCTGCGCTTTTGCGGCCAGCTCCCAAAAAAGCAAGTTGTAAAATGGAGCTTCAGGGCACTGCAATTCACAAACCTGCAGAGTTATAAATGATAACTCTCGTCCACAAATATATTGAGGGAAGGCAAAGAAGAGGATTTGAAATCAAGGCAGAATTGCAGGAAACAGATTTCAGGAGGTAGGTTCGAATCGCCTTTAAAGCACATGAAAAGCGGCAAAACGTTGACAATGATGCCCTTGGCCAAAAAGGGCGTATGCGTTTTTTCCTGAATATATTCAGGAAAAAACGCATACGCCCTTTTTGGCCAACCAAGCAACCTGGAAAGGCAAATCAGCGCTACAAAGAAGTCTCGCTGCCCATCGGTCAAAAGGGCCATGCTGAGAAAAGTGTCAAAACCAGAAATGCAGAACAGGCCATGGAGAAATGGGAGCCTTGCTACGCTGATGGGCGGAATGTAAATTGCCAACAGCCACGCTGGAGAAGGGTACGGTGTGTCCTGAAACATCTAAAAAACACAGCTTAGAGCGCATAGGGCACTTCCACGCATGGGGGTATAAATTGGGAAAATTAAAAATCAGCAAGACACAAGCACACCAAAGTTTAGGGCTGCTCTGTTGCCAAGGACCTCCACTTCATTCCACCTTAAATATCCCAGGAAAGAGAAAAATGGATAAAGAAGTTGTGGTCCTTATGTACAATGGAATATCACTCAGCCATGAAATCAATGTCATAAGGCTAGTAGCAGCATGATGAGTGGATTTAGGTACGTCGATTCTAAGTGAAATAAGTCACACAGAAAAGGACACTTCTCATAAGATATCACTTATACAGGGAAAGTAAAAACCATTACACTTGAACTGAATTCCAAAACAGAACAGAGTCACACATGCAGAAAACACACTATGGCTGCTTAACAGGAAAAGTGAGGTGGGGTGATACATAAAACAAGGGTTTCAAATTAGCTGAGATACCGTTCCATAAACCCAACATGTAATAGACAAGACCTACTCCTTGCTCAGAGAACTGGACTTAACACCCCCTATTCACCACACAAGGATATATCTGACTAGTAATAATCTTAAAACCTATGTATTGAAATCTCTCTGTTAGTGTGTCAAGTGGGTGTAAAGCGGCATAAACACAGCAGTGAAAAGCAGGTAAACCCCATTATAAAAATAAATTACTTTTAAAAACCCATGAAACAAAGACAGAGAAAGAGAGAGAAATTCTTACACAATTCGTTCAGGGGCTGTGATGCAACCCGGATTGACCATATCTAGACCCACAGCTGGATGAGACATAAGGGTGGACACTCTTGGGGCTGAGAGGTTTGGTGAGGTTGGGTGAGCAAACGCAGACCCTTTAAAGTAATACTGTGTGGTACCCATCCCATGTGTCCCAAATCTCCAGGTTCAAGGGCATCTTCCTACATCGAAAACATGCATGAGAAACCCAGAAGATGGTACACCGTGTGATGGGGAAAGCTTTCTAAAACGCACCTCATTTGTCATCTCCTTGAGCTCGGGTTCGCAATTCCAGCCACTTTACTAGCAATCTCCCTACTTGGAGTATCAACACCTTTAACCTCCTGTTCCGTACAGGTTGCAATTTGTCCTGAGGATGAACGGGAAGACGGGGAAGCAATGAGAGACTAGCTCTTGGTATTGGGACAGACACAGGTCACTCTATTTTCCCATCAGGAAGAAGAATTATCCACAGGCTCAGCCTGCCCCCCAGAACCAGAACAGGGCCTGAAGCCATCCTGCGCTTTTGCGGCCAGCTCCCAAAAAAGCAAGTTGTAAAATGGAGCTTCAGGGCACTGCAATTCACAAACCTGCAGAGTTATAAATGATAACTCTCGTCCACAAATATATTGAGGGAAGGCAAAGAAGAGGATTTGAAATCAAGGCAGAATTGCAGGAAACAGATTTCAGGAGGTAGATTCGAATCGCCTTTAAAGCACATGAAAAGCGGCAAAACGTTGACAATGATGCCCTTGGCCAAAAAGGGCGTATGCGTTTTTTCCTGAATATATTCAGGAAAAAACGCATACGCCCTTTTTGGCCAACCAAGCAACCTGGAAAGGCAAATCAGCGCTACAAAGAAGTCTCGCTGCCCATCGGTCAAAAGGGCCATGCTGAGAAAAGTGTCAAAACCAGAAATGCAGAACAGGCCATGGAGAAATGGGAGCCTTGCTACGCTGATGGGCGGAATGTAAATTGCCAACAGCCACGCTGGAGAAGGGTACGGTGTGTCCTGAAACATCTAAAAAACACAGCTTAGAGCGCATAGGGCACTTCCACGCATGGGGGTATAAATTGGGAAAATTAAAAATCAGCAAGACACAAGCACACCAAAGTTTAGGGCTGCTCTGTTGCCAAGGACCTCCACTTCATTCCACCTTCAATATCCCAGGAAAGAGAAAAATGGATAAAGAAGTTGTGGTCCTTATGTACAATGGAATATCACTCAGCCATGAAATCAATGTCATAAGGCTAGTAGCAGCATGATGAGTGGATTTAGGTACGACGATTCTAAGTGAAATAAGTCACACAGAAAAGGACACTTCTCATAAGATATCACTTATACAGGGAAAGTAAAAACCATTACACTTGAACTGAATTCCAAAACAGAACAGAGTCACACATGCAGAAAACACACTATGGCTGCTTAACAGGAAAGGTGAGGTGGGGTGATACATAAAACAAGGGTTTCAAATTACCTGAGATACCGTTCCATAAACCCAACATGTAATAGACAAGACCTACTCCTTGCTCAGAGAACTGGACTCAACACCCCCTATTCACCACACAAGGATATATCTGACTAGTAATAATCTTAAAACCTATGTATTGAAATCTCTCTGTTAGTGTGTCAAGTGGGTGTAAAGCGGCATAAACACAGCCGTGAAAAGCAGCTAAACCCCATTATAAAAATAAATTACTTTTAAAAACCCATGAAACAAAGACAGTGAAAGAGAGAGAAATTCTTACACAATTCGTTCAGGGGCTGTGATGGAACCTGGATTGACCATATCTAGACCCACAGCTGGATGAGACATAAGGGTGGACACTCTTGGGGCTGAGAGATTTGGTGAGGCTGGGTGAGCAAACGCAGACCCTTTAAAGTAATACTGCGTGGTACCCATCGCATGGGTCCCAAATCTCGAGGTTCAAGGGCATCTTCCTACATGGAAAACATGCATGAGAAACCCAGAAGATGGTACACCGTGTGATGGGGAAAGGTTCCTAAAACGCACCTCATTTCTCATCTCCTTGTGCTCGGGTTCGCCATTCCAGCCACTTTACTAGCAATCTCCCTACTTGGAGCATCAGCACCTTTAACCTCCTGTTCCGTACAGGTTGCAATTTGTCCTGAGGATGAATGGGAAGATGGGGAACCAATGAGAGGCTAGCTCTAGGTGTTGGGACAGGCACAGGTCACTCTATTTTCCCATCAGGAAGAAGAATTAACCACAGGCTCAGCTGCCCCCCGGAACCAGCACAGGGCCTGAAACCATCCTGCGCTTTTACGGCCAGCTCCCAAAAAGCGAGTTGTAAAATGGAGCTTCAGGGCACTGCAATTCACAAACCTGCAGAGTTATAAATGATAACTCTCGTCCACAAATATATTGAGGGAAGGCAAAGAAGAGGATTTGAAATCAAGGCAGAATTGCAGGAAACAGATTTCAGGAGGTAGATTCGAATCGCCTTTAAAGCACATGAAAAGCAGCAAAACGTTGACAATGAGGCCCTTGGCCAAAAAGGGCGTATGCGTTTTTTCCTGAATATATTCAGGAAAAAACGCATACGCCCTTTTTGGCCAACCAAGCAACCTGGAAAGGCAAATCAGCGCTACAAAGAAGTCTCGCTTCCCATCGGTCAAAAGGGCCATGCTGAGAAAAGTGTCAAAACCAGAAATGCAGGACAGGCCATGGAGAAATGGGAGCCTTGCTACGCTGATGGGCGGGATGTAAATTGCCAACAGCCACGCTGGAGAAGGGTACAGTGTGTCCTGAAACATCTAAAAAACACAGCTTAGAGCGCTAAGGGCACTTCCACGCATGGGGGTATAAATTGGGAAAATTAAAAATCAGCAAGACACAAGCACACCAAAGTTTAGGGCTGCTCTGTTGCCAAGGACCTCCACTTCATTCCACCTTAAATATCCCAGGAAAGAGAAAAATGGATAAAGAAGTTGTGGTCCTTATGTACAATGGAATATCACTCAGCCATGAAATCAATGTCATAAGGCTAGTAGCAGCATGATGAGTGGATTTAGGTACGTCGATTCTAAGTGAAATAAGTCACACAGAAAAGGACACTTCTCATAAGATATCACTTATACAGGGAAAGTAAAAACCATTACACTTGAACTGAATTCCAAAACAGAACAGAGTCACACATGCAGAAAACACACTATGGCTGCTTAACAGGAAAAGTGAGGTGGGGTGATACATAAAACAAGGGTTTCAAATTAGCTGAGATACCGTTCCATAAACCCAACATGTAATAGACAAGACCTACTCCTTGCTCAGAGAACTGGACTTAACACCCCCTATTCACCACACAAGGATATATCTGACTAGTAATAATCTTAAAACCTATGTATTGAAATCTCTCTGTTAGTGTGTGAAGTGGGTGTAAAGCGGCATAAACACAGCCGTGAAAAGCAGCTAAACCCCATTATAAAAATAAATTACTTTTAAAAACCCAAGAAACAAAGACAGAGAAAGAGAGAGAAATTCTTACACAATTCGTTCAGGGGCTGTGATGCAACCCGGATTGACCATATCTAGACCCACAGCTGGATGAGACATAAGGGTGGACACTCTTGGGGCTGAGAGGTTTGGTGAGGTTGGGTGAGCAAACGCAGACCCTTTAAAGTAATACTGTGTGGTACCCATCCCATGTGTCCCAAATCTCCAGGTTCAAGGGCATCTTCCTACATCGAAAACATGCATGAGAAACCCAGAAGATGGTACACCGTGTGATGGGGAAAGCTTTCTAAAACGCACCTCATTTGTCATCTCCTTGAGCTCGGGTTCGCAATTCCAGCCACTTTACTAGCAATCTCCCTACTTGGAGTATCAGCACCTTTAACCTCCTGTTCCGTACAGGTTGCAATTTGTCCTGAGGATGAACGGGAAGACGGGGAAGCAATGAGAGACTAGCTCTTGGTATTGGGACAGACACAGGTCACTCTATTTTCCCATCAGGAAGAAGAATTATCCACAGGCTCAGCCTGCCCCCCAGAACCAGAACAGGGCCTGAAGCCATCCTGCGCTTTTGCGGCCAGCTCCCAAAAAAGCAAGTTGTAAAATGGAGCTTCAGGGCACTGCAATTCACAAACCTGCAGAGTTATAAATGATAACTCTCGTCCACAAATATATTGAGGGAAGGCAAAGAAGAGGATTTGAAATCAAGGCAGAATTGCAGGAAACAGATTTCAGGAGGTAGATTCGAATCGCCTTTAAAGCACATGAAAAGCGGCAAAACGTTGACAATGATGCCCTTGGCCAAAAAGGGCGTATGCGTTTTTTCCTGAATATATTCAGGAAAAAACGCATACGCCCTTTTTGGCCAACCAAGCAACCTGGAAAGGCAAATCAGCGCTACAAAGAAGTCTCGCTGCCCATCGGTCAAAAGGGCCATGCTGAGAAAAGTGTCAAAACCAGAAATGCAGAACAGGCCATGGAGAAATGGGAGCCTTGCTACGCTGATGGGCGGAATGTAAATTGCCAACAGCCACGCTGGAGAAGGGTACGGTGTGTCCTGAAACATCTAAAAAACACAGCTTAGAGCGCATAGGGCACTTCCACACATGGGGGTATAAATTGGGAAAATTAAAAATCAGCAAGACACAAGCACACCAAAGTTTAGGGCTGCTCTGTTGCCAAGGACCTCCACTTCATTCCACCTTAAATATCCCAGGAAAGAGAAAAATGGATAAAGAAGTTGTGGTCCTTATGTACAATGGAATATCACTCAGCCATGAAATCAATGTCATAAGGCTAGTAGCAGCATGATGAGTGGATTTAGGTACGACGATTCTAAGTGAAATAAGTCACACAGAAAAGGACACTTCTCATAAGATATCACTTATACAGGGAAAGTAAAAACCATTACACTTGAACTGAATTCCAAAACAGAACAGAGTCACACATGCAGAAAACACACTATGGCTGCTTAACAGGAAAGGTGAGGTGGGGTGATACATAAAACAAGGGTTTCAAATTACCTGAGATACAGTTCCATAAACCCAACATGTAATAGACAAGACCTACTCCTTGCTCAGAGAACTGGACTCAACACCCCCTATTCACCACACAAGGATATATCTGACTAGTAATAATCTTAAAACCTATGTATTGAAATCTCTCTGTTAGTGTGTCAAGTGGGTGTAAAGCGGCATAAACACAGCCGTGAAAAGCAGCTAAACCCCATTATAAAAATAAATTACTTTTAAAAACCCATGAAACAAAGACAGTGAAAGAGAGAGAAATTCTTACACAATTCGTTCAGGGGCTGTGATGGAACCTGGATTGACCATATCTAGACCCACAGCTGGATGAGACATAAGGGTGGACACTCTTGGGGCTGAGAGATTTGGTGAGGCTGGGTGAGCAAACGCAGACCCTTTAAAGTAATACTGCGTGGTACCCATCGCATGGGTCCCAAATCTCGAGATTCAAGGGCATCTTCCTACATCGAAAACATGCATGAGAAACCCAGAAGATGGTACACCGTGTGATGGGGAAAGGTTCCTAAAACGCACCTCATTTCTCATCTCCTTGTGCTCGGGTTCGCCATTCCAGCCACTTTACTAGCAATCTCCCTACTTGCAGCATCAGCACCTTTAACTTCCTGTTCCGTACAGGTTGCAATTTGTCCTGAGGATGAAGGGGAAGATGGGGAACCAATGAGAGGCTAGCTCTAGGTGTTGGGACAGGCACAGGTCACTCTATTTTCCCATCAGGAAGAAGAATTAACCACAGGCTCAGCTGCCCCCCGGAACCAGCACAGGGCCTGAAACCATCCTGCGCTTTTACGGCCAGCTCCCAAAAAGCGAGTTGTAAAATGGAGCTTCAGGGCACTGCAATTCACAAACCTGCAGAGTTATAAATGATAACTCTCGTCCACAAATATATTGAGGGAAGGCAAAGAAGAGGATTTGAAATCAAGGCAGAATTGCAGGAAACAGATTTCAGGAGGTAGATTCGAATCGCCTTTAAAGCACATGAAAAGCAGCAAAACGTTGACAATGAGGCCCTTGGCCAAAAAGGGCGTATGCGTTTTTTCCTGAATATATTCAGGAAAAAACGCATACGCCCTTTTTGGCCAACCAAGCAACCTGGAAAGGCAAATCAGCGCTACAAAGAAGTCTCGCTTCCCATCGGTCAAAAGGGCCATGCTGAGAAAAGTGTCAAAACCAGAAATGCAGGACAGGCCATGGAGAAATGGGAGCCTTGCTACGCTGATGGGCGGGATGTAAATTGCCAACAGCCACGCTGGAGAAGGGTACAGTGTGTCCTGAAACATCTAAAAAACACAGCTTAGAGCGCTAAGGGCACTTCCACGCATGGGGGTATAAATTGGGAAAATTAAAAATCAGCAAGACACAAGCACACCAAAGTTTAGGGCTGCTCTGTTGCCAAGGACCTCCACTTCATTCCACCTTAAATATCCCAGGAAAGAGAAAAATGGATAAAGAAGTTGTGGTCCTTATGTACAATGGAATATCACTCAGCCATGAAATCAATGTCATAAGGCTAGTAGCAGCATGATGAGTGGATTTAGGTACGTCGATTCTAAGTGAAATAAGTCACACAGAAAAGGACACTTCTCATAAGATATCACTTATACAGGGAAAGTAAAAACCATTACACTTGAACTGAATTCCAAAACAGAACAGAGTCACACATGCAGAAAACACACTATGGCTGCTTAACAGGAAAAGTGAGGTGGGGTGATACATAAAACAAGGGTTTCAAATTAGCTGAGATACCGTTCCATAAACCCAACATGTAATAGACAAGACCTACTCCTTGCTCAGAGAACTGGACTTAACACCCCCTATTCACCACACAAGGATATATCTGACTAGTAATAATCTTAAAAACTATGTATTGAAATCTCTCTGTTAGTGTGTCAAGTGGGTGTAAAGCGGCATAAACACAGCAGTGAAAAGCAGGTAAACCCCATTATAAAAATAAATTACTTTTAAAAACCCATGAAACAAAGACAGAGAAAGAGAGAGAAATTCTTACACAATTCGTTCAGGGGCTGTGATGCAACCCGGATTGACCATATCTAGACCCACAGCTGGATGAGACATAAGGGTGGACACTCTTGGGGCTGAGAGGTTTGGTGAGGTTGGGTGAGCAAACGCAGACCCTTTAAAGTAATACTGTGTGGTACCCATCCCATGTGTCCCAAATCTCCAGGTTCAAGGGCATCTTCCTACATCGAAAACATGCATGAGAAACCCAGAAGATGGTACACCGTGTGATGGGGAAAGCTTTCTAAAACGCACATCATTTGTCATCTCCTTGAGCTCAGGTTCGCAATTCCAGCCACTTTACTAGCAATCTCCCTACTTGGAGTATCAGCACCTTTAACCTCCTGTTCCGTACAGGTTGCAATTTGTCCTGAGGATGAACGGGAAGACGGGGAAGCAATGAGAGACTAGCTCTTGGTATTGGGACAGACACAGGTCACTCTATTTTCCCATCAGGAAGAAGAATTATCCACAGGCTCAGCCTGCCCCCCAGAACCAGAACAGGGCCTGAAGCCATCCTGCGCTTTTGCGGCCAGCTCCCAAAAAAGCAAGTTGTAAAATGGAGCTTCAGGGCACTGCAATTCACAAACCTGCAGAGTTATAAATGATAACTCTCGTCCACAAATATATTGAGGGAAGGCAAAGAAGAGGATTTGAAATCAAGGCAGAATTGCAGGAAACAGATTTCAGGAGGTAGGTTCGAATCGCCTTTAAAGCACATGAAAAGCGGCAAAACGTTGACAATGATGCCCTTGGCCAAAAAGGGCGTATGCGTTTTTTCCTGAATATATTCAGGAAAAAACGCATACGCCCTTTTTGGCCAACCAAGCAACCTGGAAAGGCAAATCAGCGCTACAAAGAAGTCTCGCTGCCCATCGGTCAAAAGGGCCATGCTGAGAAAAGTGTCAAAACCAGAAATGCAGAACAGGCCATGGAGAAATGGGAGCCTTGCTACGCTGATGGGCGGAATGTAAATTGCCAACAGCCACGCTGGAGAAGGGTACGGTGTGTCCTGAAACATCTAAAAAACACAGCTTAGAGCGCATAGGGCACTTCCACGCATGGGGGTATAAATTGGGAAAATTAAAAATCAGCAAGACACAAGCACACCAAAGTTTAGGGCTGCTCTGTTGCCAAGGACCTCCACTTCATTCCACCTTAAATATCCCAGGAAAGAGAAAAATGGATAAAGAAGTTGTGGTCCTTATGTACAATGGAATATCACTCAGCCATGAAATCAATGTCATAAGGCTAGTAGCAGCATGATGAGTGGATTTAGGTACGTCGATTCTAAGTGAAATAAGTCACACAGAAAAGGACACTTCTCATAAGATATCACTTATACAGGGAAAGTAAAAACCATTACACTTGAACTGAATTCCAAAACAGAACAGAGTCACACATGCAGAAAACACACTATGGCTGCTTAACAGGAAAAGTGAGGTGGGGTGATACATAAAACAAGGGTTTCAAATTAGCTGAGATACCGTTCCATAAACCCAACATGTAATAGACAAGACCTACTCCTTGCTCAGAGAACTGGACTTAACACCCCCTATTCACCACACAAGGATATATCTGACTAGTAATAATCTTAAAACCTATGTATTGAAATCTCTCTGTTAGTGTGTCAAGTGGGTGTAAAGCGGCATAAACACAGCAGTGAAAAGCAGGTAAACCCCATTATAAAAATAAATTACTTTTAAAAACCCATGAAACAAAGACAGAGAAAGAGAGAGAAATTCTTACACAATTCGTTCAGGGGCTGTGATGCAACCCGGATTGACCATATCTAGACCCACAGCTGGATGAGACATAAGGGTGGACACTCTTGGGGCTGAGAGGTTTGGTGAGGTTGGGTGAGCAAACGCAGACCCTTTAAAGTAATACTGTGTGGTACCCATCCCATGTGTCCCAAATCTCCAGGTTCAAGGGCATCTTCCTACATCGAAAACATGCATGAGAAACCCAGAAGATGGTACACCGTGTGATGGGGAAAGCTTTCTAAAACGCACCTCATTTGTCATCTCCTTGAGCTCGGGTTCGCAATTCCAGCCACTTTACTAGCAATCTCCCTACTTGGAGTATCAACACCTTTAACCTCCTGTTCCGTACAGGTTGCAATTTGTCCTGAGGATGAACGGGAAGACGGGGAAGCAATGAGAGACTAGCTCTTGGTATTGGGACAGACACAGGTCACTCTATTTTCCCATCAGGAAGAAGAATTATCCACAGGCTCAGCCTGCCCCCCAGAACCAGAACAGGGCCTGAAGCCATCCTGCGCTTTTGCGGCCAGCTCCCAAAAAGCGAGTTGTAAAATGGAGCTTCAGGGCACTGCAATTCACAAACCTGCAGAGTTATAAATGATAACTCTCGTCCACAAATATATTGAGGGAAGGCAAAGAAGAGGATTTGAAATCAAGGCAGAATTGCAGGAAACAGATTTCAGGAGGTAGATTCGAATCGCCTTTAAAGCACATGAAAAGCAGCAAAACGTTGACAATGAGGCCCTTGGCCAAAAAGGGCGTATGCGTTTTTTCCTGAATATATTCAGGAAAAAACGCATACGCCCTTTTTGGCCAACCAAGCAACCTGGAAAGGCAAATCAGCGCTACAAAGAAGTCTCGCTTCCCATCGGTCAAAAGGGCCATGCTGAGAAAAGTGTCAAAACCAGAAATGCAGGACAGGCCATGGAGAAATGGGAGCCTTGCTACGCTGATGGGCGGGATGTAAATTGCCAACAGCCACGCTGGAGAAGGGTACAGTGTGTCCTGAAACATCTAAAAAACACAGCTTAGAGCGCTAAGGGCACTTCCACGCATGGGGGTATAAATTGGGAAAATTAAAAATCAGCAAGACACAAGCACACCAAAGTTTAGGGCTGCTCTGTTGCCAAGGACCTCCACTTCATTCCACCTTAAATATCCCAGGAAAGAGAAAAATGGATAAAGAAGTTGTGGTCCTTATGTACAATGGAATATCACTCAGCCATGAAATCAATGTCATAAGGCTAGTAGCAGCATGATGAGTGGATTTAGGTACGTCGATTCTAAGTGAAATAAGTCACACAGAAAAGGACACTTCTCATAAGATATCACTTATACAGGGAAAGTAAAAACCATTACACTTGAACTGAATTCCAAAACAGAACAGAGTCACACATGCAGAAAACACACTATGGCTGCTTAACAGGAAAAGTGAGGTGGGGTGATACATAAAACAAGGGTTTCAAATTAGCTGAGATACCGTTCCATAAACCCAACATGTAATAGACAAGACCTACTCCTTGCTCAGAGAACTGGACTTAACACCCCCTATTCACCACACAAGGATATATCTGACTAGTAATAATCTTAAAAACTATGTATTGAAATCTCTCTGTTAGTGTGTCAAGTGGGTGTAAAGCGGCATAAACACAGCAGTGAAAAGCAGGTAAACCCCATTATAAAAATAAATTACTTTTAAAAACCCATGAAACAAAGACAGAGAAAGAGAGAGAAATTCTTACACAATTCGTTCAGGGGCTGTGATGCAACCCGGATTGACCATATCTAGACCCACAGCTGGATGAGACATAAGGGTGGACACTCTTGGGGCTGAGAGGTTTGGTGAGGTTGGGTGAGCAAACGCAGACCCTTTAAAGTAATACTGTGTGGTACCCATCCCATGTGTCCCAAATCTCCAGGTTCAAGGGCATCTTCCTACATCGAAAACATGCATGAGAAACCCAGAAGATGGTACACCGTGTGATGGGGAAAGCTTTCTAAAACGCACATCATTTGTCATCTCCTTGAGCTCGGGTTCGCAATTCCAGCCACTTTACTAGCAATCTCCCTACTTGGAGTATCAGCACCTTTAACCTCCTGTTCCGTACAGGTTGCAATTTGTCCTGAGGATGAACGGGAAGACGGGGAAGCAATGAGAGACTAGCTCTTGGTATTGGGACAGACACAGGTCACTCTATTTTCCCATCAGGAAGAAGAATTATCCACAGGCTCAGCCTGCCCCCCAGAACCAGAACAGGGCCTGAAGCCATCCTGCGCTTTTGCGGCCAGCTCCCAAAAAAGCAAGTTGTAAAATGGAGCTTCAGGGCACTGCAATTCACAAACCTGCAGAGTTATAAATGATAACTCTCGTCCACAAATATATTGAGGGAAGGCAAAGAAGAGGATTTGAAATCAAGGCAGAATTGCAGGAAACAGATTTCAGGAGGTAGGTTCGAATCGCCTTTAAAGCACATGAAAAGCGGC
Source organism: Balaenoptera physalus (assembly GCF_965194825.1). Taxonomy (NCBI): domain Eukaryota; kingdom Metazoa; phylum Chordata; class Mammalia; order Artiodactyla; family Balaenopteridae; genus Balaenoptera; species Balaenoptera physalus. Next base: position 563,849 of record NW_028126403.1, read on the forward strand.
AAAACGTTGACAATGATGCCCTTGGCCAAAAAGGGCGTATGCGTTTTTTCCTGAATATATTCAGGAAAAAACGCATACGCCCTTTTTGGCCAACCAAGCAACCTGGAAAGGCAAATCAGCGCTACAAAGAAGTCTCGCTGCCCATCGGTCAAAAGGGCCATGCTGAGAAAAGTGTCAAAACCAGAAATGCAGAACAGGCCATGGAGAAATGGGAGCCTTGCTACGCTGATGGGCGGAATGTAAATTGCCAACAGCCACGCTGGAGAAGGGTACGGTGTGTCCTGAAACATCTAAAAAACACAGCTTAGAGCGCATAGGGCACTTCCACGCATGGGGGTATAAATTGGGAAAATTAAAAATCAGCAAGACACAAGCACACCAAAGTTTAGGGCTGCTCTGTTGCCAAGGACCTCCACTTCATTCCACCTTAAATATCCCAGGAAAGAGAAAAATGGATAAAGAAGTTGTGGTCCTTATGTACAATGGAATATCACTCAGCCATGAAATCAATGTCATAAGGCTAGTAGCAGCATGATGAGTGGATTTAGGTACGTCGATTCTAAGTGAAATAAGTCACACAGAAAAGGACACTTCTCATAAGATATCACTTATACAGGGAAAGTAAAAACCATTACACTTGAACTGAATTCCAAAACAGAACAGAGTCACACATGCAGAAAACACACTATGGCTGCTTAACAGGAAAAGTGAGGTGGGGTGATACATAAAACAAGGGTTTCAAATTAGCTGAGATACCGTTCCATAAACCCAACATGTAATAGACAAGACCTACTCCTTGCTCAGAGAACTGGACTTAACACCCCCTATTCACCACACAAGGATATATCTGACTAGTAATAATCTTAAAACCTATGTATTGAAATCTCTCTGTTAGTGTGTCAAGTGGGTGTAAAGCGGCATAAACACAGCAGTGAAAAGCAGGTAAACCCCATTATAAAAATAAATTACTTTTAAAAACCCATGAAACAAAGACAGAGAAAGAGAGAGAAATTCTTACACAATTCGTTCAGGGGCTGTGATGCAACCCGGATTGACCATATCTAGACCCACAGCTGGATGAGACATAAGGGTGGACACTCTTGGGGCTGAGAGGTTTGGTGAGGTTGGGTGAGCAAACGCAGACCCTTTAAAGTAATACTGTGTGGTACCCATCCCATGTGTCCCAAATCTCCAGGTTCAAGGGCATCTTCCTACATCGAAAACATGCATGAGAAACCCAGAAGATGGTACACCGTGTGATGGGGAAAGCTTTCTAAAACGCACCTCATTTGTCATCTCCTTGAGCTCGGGTTCGCAATTCCAGCCACTTTACTAGCAATCTCCCTACTTGGAGTATCAACACCTTTAACCTCCTGTTCCGTACAGGTTGCAATTTGTCCTGAGGATGAACGGGAAGACGGGGAAGCAATGAGAGACTAGCTCTTGGTATTGGGACAGACACAGGTCACTCTATTTTCCCATCAGGAAGAAGAATTATCCACAGGCTCAGCCTGCCCCCCAGAACCAGAACAGGGCCTGAAGCCATCCTGCGCTTTTGCGGCCAGCTCCCAAAAAAGCAAGTTGTAAAATGGAGCTTCAGGGCACTGCAATTCACAAACCTGCAGAGTTATAAATGATAACTCTCGTCCACAAATATATTGAGGGAAGGCAAAGAAGAGGATTTGAAATCAAGGCAGAATTGCAGGAAACAGATTTCAGGAGGTAGATTCGAATCGCCTTTAAAGCACATGAAAAGCGGCAAAACGTTGACAATGATGCCCTTGGCCAAAAAGGGCGTATGCGTTTTTTCCTGAATATATTCAGGAAAAAACGCATACGCCCTTTTTGGCCAACCAAGCAACCTGGAAAGGCAAATCAGCGCTACAAAGAAGTCTCGCTGCCCATCGGTCAAAAGGGCCATGCTGAGAAAAGTGTCAAAACCAGAAATGCAGAACAGGCCATGGAGAAATGGGAGCCTTGCTACGCTGATGGGCGGAATGTAAATTGCCAACAGCCACGCTGGAGAAGGGTACGGTGTGTCCTGAAACATCTAAAAAACACAGCTTAGAGCGCATAGGGCACTTCCACGCATGGGGGTATAAATTGGGAAAATTAAAAATCAGCAAGACACAAGCACACCAAAGTTTAGGGCTGCTCTGTTGCCAAGGACCTCCACTTCATTCCACCTTCAATATCCCAGGAAAGAGAAAAATGGATAAAGAAGTTGTGGTCCTTATGTACAATGGAATATCACTCAGCCATGAAATCAATGTCATAAGGCTAGTAGCAGCATGATGAGTGGATTTAGGTACGACGATTCTAAGTGAAATAAGTCACACAGAAAAGGACACTTCTCATAAGATATCACTTATACAGGGAAAGTAAAAACCATTACACTTGAACTGAATTCCAAAACAGAACAGAGTCACACATGCAGAAAACACACTATGGCTGCTTAACAGGAAAGGTGAGGTGGGGTGATACATAAAACAAGGGTTTCAAATTACCTGAGATACCGTTCCATAAACCCAACATGTAATAGACAAGACCTACTCCTTGCTCAGAGAACTGGACTCAACACCCCCTATTCACCACACAAGGATATATCTGACTAGTAATAATCTTAAAACCTATGTATTGAAATCTCTCTGTTAGTGTGTCAAGTGGGTGTAAAGCGGCATAAACACAGCCGTGAAAAGCAGCTAAACCCCATTATAAAAATAAATTACTTTTAAAAACCCATGAAACAAAGACAGTGAAAGAGAGAGAAATTCTTACACAATTCGTTCAGGGGCTGTGATGGAACCTGGATTGACCATATCTAGACCCACAGCTGGATGAGACATAAGGGTGGACACTCTTGGGGCTGAGAGATTTGGTGAGGCTGGGTGAGCAAACGCAGACCCTTTAAAGTAATACTGCGTGGTACCCATCGCATGGGTCCCAAATCTCGAGGTTCAAGGGCATCTTCCTACATGGAAAACATGCATGAGAAACCCAGAAGATGGTACACCGTGTGATGGGGAAAGGTTCCTAAAACGCACCTCATTTCTCATCTCCTTGTGCTCGGGTTCGCCATTCCAGCCACTTTACTAGCAATCTCCCTACTTGGAGCATCAGCACCTTTAACCTCCTGTTCCGTACAGGTTGCAATTTGTCCTGAGGATGAATGGGAAGATGGGGAACCAATGAGAGGCTAGCTCTAGGTGTTGGGACAGGCACAGGTCACTCTATTTTCCCATCAGGAAGAAGAATTAACCACAGGCTCAGCTGCCCCCCGGAACCAGCACAGGGCCTGAAACCATCCTGCGCTTTTACGGCCAGCTCCCAAAAAGCGAGTTGTAAAATGGAGCTTCAGGGCACTGCAATTCACAAACCTGCAGAGTTATAAATGATAACTCTCGTCCACAAATATATTGAGGGAAGGCAAAGAAGAGGATTTGAAATCAAGGCAGAATTGCAGGAAACAGATTTCAGGAGGTAGATTCGAATCGCCTTTAAAGCACATGAAAAGCAGCAAAACGTTGACAATGAGGCCCTTGGCCAAAAAGGGCGTATGCGTTTTTTCCTGAATATATTCAGGAAAAAACGCATACGCCCTTTTTGGCCAACCAAGCAACCTGGAAAGGCAAATCAGCGCTACAAAGAAGTCTCGCTTCCCATCGGTCAAAAGGGCCATGCTGAGAAAAGTGTCAAAACCAGAAATGCAGGACAGGCCATGGAGAAATGGGAGCCTTGCTACGCTGATGGGCGGGATGTAAATTGCCAACAGCCACGCTGGAGAAGGGTACAGTGTGTCCTGAAACATCTAAAAAACACAGCTTAGAGCGCTAAGGGCACTTCCACGCATGGGGGTATAAATTGGGAAAATTAAAAATCAGCAAGACACAAGCACACCAAAGTTTAGGGCTGCTCTGTTGCCAAGGACCTCCACTTCATTCCACCTTAAATATCCCAGGAAAGAGAAAAATGGATAAAGAAGTTGTGGTCCTTATGTACAATGGAATATCACTCAGCCATGAAATCAATGTCATAAGGCTAGTAGCAGCATGATGAGTGGATTTAGGTACGTCGATTCTAAGTGAAATAAGTCACACAGAAAAGGACACTTCTCATAAGATATCACTTATACAGGGAAAGTAAAAACCATTACACTTGAACTGAATTCCAAAACAGAACAGAGTCACACATGCAGAAAACACACTATGGCTGCTTAACAGGAAAAGTGAGGTGGGGTGATACATAAAACAAGGGTTTCAAATTAGCTGAGATACCGTTCCATAAACCCAACATGTAATAGACAAGACCTACTCCTTGCTCAGAGAACTGGACTTAACACCCCCTATTCACCACACAAGGATATATCTGACTAGTAATAATCTTAAAACCTATGTATTGAAATCTCTCTGTTAGTGTGTGAAGTGGGTGTAAAGCGGCATAAACACAGCCGTGAAAAGCAGCTAAACCCCATTATAAAAATAAATTACTTTTAAAAACCCAAGAAACAAAGACAGAGAAAGAGAGAGAAATTCTTACACAATTCGTTCAGGGGCTGTGATGCAACCCGGATTGACCATATCTAGACCCACAGCTGGATGAGACATAAGGGTGGACACTCTTGGGGCTGAGAGGTTTGGTGAGGTTGGGTGAGCAAACGCAGACCCTTTAAAGTAATACTGTGTGGTACCCATCCCATGTGTCCCAAATCTCCAGGTTCAAGGGCATCTTCCTACATCGAAAACATGCATGAGAAACCCAGAAGATGGTACACCGTGTGATGGGGAAAGCTTTCTAAAACGCACCTCATTTGTCATCTCCTTGAGCTCGGGTTCGCAATTCCAGCCACTTTACTAGCAATCTCCCTACTTGGAGTATCAGCACCTTTAACCTCCTGTTCCGTACAGGTTGCAATTTGTCCTGAGGATGAACGGGAAGACGGGGAAGCAATGAGAGACTAGCTCTTGGTATTGGGACAGACACAGGTCACTCTATTTTCCCATCAGGAAGAAGAATTATCCACAGGCTCAGCCTGCCCCCCAGAACCAGAACAGGGCCTGAAGCCATCCTGCGCTTTTGCGGCCAGCTCCCAAAAAAGCAAGTTGTAAAATGGAGCTTCAGGGCACTGCAATTCACAAACCTGCAGAGTTATAAATGATAACTCTCGTCCACAAATATATTGAGGGAAGGCAAAGAAGAGGATTTGAAATCAAGGCAGAATTGCAGGAAACAGATTTCAGGAGGTAGATTCGAATCGCCTTTAAAGCACATGAAAAGCGGCAAAACGTTGACAATGATGCCCTTGGCCAAAAAGGGCGTATGCGTTTTTTCCTGAATATATTCAGGAAAAAACGCATACGCCCTTTTTGGCCAACCAAGCAACCTGGAAAGGCAAATCAGCGCTACAAAGAAGTCTCGCTGCCCATCGGTCAAAAGGGCCATGCTGAGAAAAGTGTCAAAACCAGAAATGCAGAACAGGCCATGGAGAAATGGGAGCCTTGCTACGCTGATGGGCGGAATGTAAATTGCCAACAGCCACGCTGGAGAAGGGTACGGTGTGTCCTGAAACATCTAAAAAACACAGCTTAGAGCGCATAGGGCACTTCCACACATGGGGGTATAAATTGGGAAAATTAAAAATCAGCAAGACACAAGCACACCAAAGTTTAGGGCTGCTCTGTTGCCAAGGACCTCCACTTCATTCCACCTTAAATATCCCAGGAAAGAGAAAAATGGATAAAGAAGTTGTGGTCCTTATGTACAATGGAATATCACTCAGCCATGAAATCAATGTCATAAGGCTAGTAGCAGCATGATGAGTGGATTTAGGTACGACGATTCTAAGTGAAATAAGTCACACAGAAAAGGACACTTCTCATAAGATATCACTTATACAGGGAAAGTAAAAACCATTACACTTGAACTGAATTCCAAAACAGAACAGAGTCACACATGCAGAAAACACACTATGGCTGCTTAACAGGAAAGGTGAGGTGGGGTGATACATAAAACAAGGGTTTCAAATTACCTGAGATACAGTTCCATAAACCCAACATGTAATAGACAAGACCTACTCCTTGCTCAGAGAACTGGACTCAACACCCCCTATTCACCACACAAGGATATATCTGACTAGTAATAATCTTAAAACCTATGTATTGAAATCTCTCTGTTAGTGTGTCAAGTGGGTGTAAAGCGGCATAAACACAGCCGTGAAAAGCAGCTAAACCCCATTATAAAAATAAATTACTTTTAAAAACCCATGAAACAAAGACAGTGAAAGAGAGAGAAATTCTTACACAATTCGTTCAGGGGCTGTGATGGAACCTGGATTGACCATATCTAGACCCACAGCTGGATGAGACATAAGGGTGGACACTCTTGGGGCTGAGAGATTTGGTGAGGCTGGGTGAGCAAACGCAGACCCTTTAAAGTAATACTGCGTGGTACCCATCGCATGGGTCCCAAATCTCGAGGTTCAAGGGCATCTTCCTACATCGAAAACATGCATGAGAAACCCAGAAGATGGTACACCGTGTGATGGGGAAAGGTTCCTAAAACGCACCTCATTTCTCATCTCCTTGTGCTCGGGTTCGCCATTCCAGCCACTTTACTAGCAATCTCCCTACTTGCAGCATCAGCACCTTTAACTTCCTGTTCCGTACAGGTTGCAATTTGTCCTGAGGATGAAGGGGAAGATGGGGAACCAATGAGAGGCTAGCTCTAGGTGTTGGGACAGGCACAGGTCACTCTATTTTCCCATCAGGAAGAAGAATTAACCACAGGCTCAGCTGCCCCCCGGAACCAGCACAGGGCCTGAAACCATCCTGCGCTTTTACGGCCAGCTCCCAAAAAGCGAGTTGTAAAATGGAGCTTCAGGGCACTGCAATTCACAAACCTGCAGAGTTATAAATGATAACTCTCGTCCACAAATATATTGAGGGAAGGCAAAGAAGAGGATTTGAAATCAAGGCAGAATTGCAGGAAACAGATTTCAGGAGGTAGATTCGAATCGCCTTTAAAGCACATGAAAAGCAGCAAAACGTTGACAATGAGGCCCTTGGCCAAAAAGGGCGTATGCGTTTTTTCCTGAATATATTCAGGAAAAAACGCATACGCCCTTTTTGGCCAACCAAGCAACCTGGAAAGGCAAATCAGCGCTACAAAGAAGTCTCGCTTCCCATCGGTCAAAAGGGCCATGCTGAGAAAAGTGTCAAAACCAGAAATGCAGGACAGGCCATGGAGAAATGGGAGCCTTGCTACGCTGATGGGCGGGATGTAAATTGCCAACAGCCACGCTGGAGAAGGGTACAGTGTGTCCTGAAACATCTAAAAAACACAGCTTAGAGCGCTAAGGGCACTTCCACGCATGGGGGTATAAATTGGGAAAATTAAAAATCAGCAAGACACAAGCACACCAAAGTTTAGGGCTGCTCTGTTGCCAAGGACCTCCACTTCATTCCACCTTAAATATCCCAGGAAAGAGAAAAATGGATAAAGAAGTTGTGGTCCTTATGTACAATGGAATATCACTCAGCCATGAAATCAATGTCATAAGGCTAGTAGCAGCATGATGAGTGGATTTAGGTACGTCGATTCTAAGTGAAATAAGTCACACAGAAAAGGACACTTCTCATAAGATATCACTTATACAGGGAAAGTAAAAACCATTACACTTGAACTGAATTCCAAAACAGAACAGAGTCACACATGCAGAAAACACACTATGGCTGCTTAACAGGAAAAGTGAGGTGGGGTGATACATAAAACAAGGGTTTCAAATTAGCTGAGATACCGTTCCATAAACCCAACATGTAATAGACAAGACCTACTCCTTGCTCAGAGAACTGGACTTAACACCCCCTATTCACCACACAAGGATATATCTGACTAGTAATAATCTTAAAAACTATGTATTGAAATCTCTCTGTTAGTGTGTCAAGTGGGTGTAAAGCGGCATAAACACAGCAGTGAAAAGCAGGTAAACCCCATTATAAAAATAAATTACTTTTAAAAACCCATGAAACAAAGACAGAGAAAGAGAGAGAAATTCTTACACAATTCGTTCAGGGGCTGTGATGCAACCCGGATTGACCATATCTAGACCCACAGCTGGATGAGACATAAGGGTGGACACTCTTGGGGCTGAGAGGTTTGGTGAGGTTGGGTGAGCAAACGCAGACCCTTTAAAGTAATACTGTGTGGTACCCATCCCATGTGTCCCAAATCTCCAGGTTCAAGGGCATCTTCCTACATCGAAAACATGCATGAGAAACCCAGAAGATGGTACACCGTGTGATGGGGAAAGCTTTCTAAAACGCACATCATTTGTCATCTCCTTGAGCTCGGGTTCGCAATTCCAGCCACTTTACTAGCAATCTCCCTACTTGGAGTATCAGCACCTTTAACCTCCTGTTCCGTACAGGTTGCAATTTGTCCTGAGGATGAACGGGAAGACGGGGAAGCAATGAGAGACTAGCTCTTGGTATTGGGACAGACACAGGTCACTCTATTTTCCCATCAGGAAGAAGAATTATCCACAGGCTCAGCCTGCCCCCCAGAACCAGAACAGGGCCTGAAGCCATCCTGCGCTTTTGCGGCCAGCTCCCAAAAAAGCAAGTTGTAAAATGGAGCTTCAGGGCACTGCAATTCACAAACCTGCAGAGTTATAAATGATAACTCTCGTCCACAAATATATTGAGGGAAGGCAAAGAAGAGGATTTGAAATCAAGGCAGAATTGCAGGAAACAGATTTCAGGAGGTAGGTTCGAATCGCCTTTAAAGCACATGAAAAGCGGCAAAACGTTGACAATGATGCCCTTGGCCAAAAAGGGCGTATGCGTTTTTTCCTGAATATATTCAGGAAAAAACGCATACGCCCTTTTTGGCCAACCAAGCAACCTGGAAAGGCAAATCAGCGCTACAAAGAAGTCTCGCTGCCCATCGGTCAAAAGGGCCATGCTGAGAAAAGTGTCAAAACCAGAAATGCAGAACAGGCCATGGAGAAATGGGAGCCTTGCTACGCTGATGGGCGGAATGTAAATTGCCAACAGCCACGCTGGAGAAGGGTACGGTGTGTCCTGAAACATCTAAAAAACACAGCTTAGAGCGCATAGGGCACTTCCACGCATGGGGGTATAAATTGGGAAAATTAAAAATCAGCAAGACACAAGCACACCAAAGTTTAGGGCTGCTCTGTTGCCAAGGACCTCCACTTCATTCCACCTTAAATATCCCAGGAAAGAGAAAAATGGATAAAGAAGTTGTGGTCCTTATGTACAATGGAATATCACTCAGCCATGAAATCAATGTCATAAGGCTAGTAGCAGCATGATGAGTGGATTTAGGTACGTCGATTCTAAGTGAAATAAGTCACACAGAAAAGGACACTTCTCATAAGATATCACTTATACAGGGAAAGTAAAAACCATTACACTTGAACTGAATTCCAAAACAGAACAGAGTCACACATGCAGAAAACACACTATGGCTGCTTAACAGGAAAAGTGAGGTGGGGTGATACATAAAACAAGGGTTTCAAATTAGCTGAGATACCGTTCCATAAACCCAACATGTAATAGACAAGACCTACTCCTTGCTCAGAGAACTGGACTTAACACCCCCTATTCACCACACAAGGATATATCTGACTAGTAATAATCTTAAAACCTATGTATTGAAATCTCTCTGTTAGTGTGTCAAGTGGGTGTAAAGCGGCATAAACACAGCAGTGAAAAGCAGGTAAACCCCATTATAAAAATAAATTACTTTTAAAAACCCATGAAACAAAGACAGAGAAAGAGAGAGAAATTCTTACACAATTCGTTCAGGGGCTGTGATGCAACCCGGATTGACCATATCTAGACCCACAGCTGGATGAGACATAAGGGTGGACACTCTTGGGGCTGAGAGGTTTGGTGAGGTTGGGTGAGCAAACGCAGACCCTTTAAAGTAATACTGTGTGGTACCCATCCCATGTGTCCCAAATCTCCAGGTTCAAGGGCATCTTCCTACATCGAAAACATGCATGAGAAACCCAGAAGATGGTACACCGTGTGATGGGGAAAGCTTTCTAAAACGCACCTCATTTGTCATCTCCTTGAGCTCGGGTTCGCAATTCCAGCCACTTTACTAGCAATCTCCCTACTTGGAGTATCAACACCTTTAACCTCCTGTTCCGTACAGGTTGCAATTTGTCCTGAGGATGAACGGGAAGACGGGGAAGCAATGAGAGACTAGCTCTTGGTATTGGGACAGACACAGGTCACTCTATTTTCCCATCAGGAAGAAGAATTATCCACAGGCTCAGCCTGCCCCCCAGAACCAGAACAGGGCCTGAAGCCATCCTGCGCTTTTGCGGCCAGCTCCCAAAAAAGCAAGTTGTAAAATGGAGCTTCAGGGCACTGCAATTCACAAACCTGCAGAGTTATAAATGATAACTCTCGTCCACAAATATATTGAGGGAAGGCAAAGAAGAGGATTTGAAATCAAGGCAGAATTGCAGGAAACAGATTTCAGGAGGTAGATTCGAATCGCCTTTAAAGCACATGAAAAGCGGCAAAACGTTGACAATGATGCCCTTGGCCAAAAAGGGCGTATGCGTTTTTTCCTGAATATATTCAGGAAAAAACGCATACGCCCTTTTTGGCCAACCAAGCAACCTGGAAAGGCAAATCAGCGCTACAAAGAAGTCTCGCTGCCCATCGGTCAAAAGGGCCATGCTGAGAAAAGTGTCAAAACCAGAAATGCAGAACAGGCCATGGAGAAATGGGAGCCTTGCTACGCTGATGGGCGGAATGTAAATTGCCAACAGCCACGCTGGAGAAGGGTACGGTGTGTCCTGAAACATCTAAAAAACACAGCTTAGAGCGCATAGGGCACTTCCACGCATGGGGGTATAAATTGGGAAAATTAAAAATCAGCAAGACACAAGCACACCAAAGTTTAGGGCTGCTCTGTTGCCAAGGACCTCCACTTCATTCCACCTTAAATATCCCAGGAAAGAGAAAAATGGATAAAGAAGTTGTGGTCCTTATGTACAATGGAATATCACTCAGCCATGAAATCAATGTCATAAGGCTAGTAGCAGCATGATGAGTGGATTTAGGTACGACGATTCTAAGTGAAATAAGTCACACAGAAAAGGACACTTCTCATAAGATATCACTTATACAGGGAAAGTAAAAACCATTACACTTGAACTGAATTCCAAAACAGAACAGAGTCACACATGCAGAAAACACACTATGGCTGCTTAACAGGAAAGGTGAGGTGGGGTGATACATAAAACAAGGGTTTCAAATTACCTGAGATACCGTTCCATAAACCCAACATGTAATAGACAAGACCTACTCCTTGCTCAGAGAACTGGACTCAACACCCCCTATTCACCACACAAGGATATATCTGACTAGTAATAATCTTAAAACCTATGTATTGAAATCTCTCTGTTAGTGTGTGAAGTGGGTGTAAAGCGGCATAAACACAGCAGTGAAAAGCAGCTAAACCCCATTATAAAAATAAATTACTTTTAAAAACCCATGAAACAAAGACAGTGAAAGAGAGAGAAATTCTTACACAATTCGTTCAGGGGCTGTGATGGAACCTGGATTGACCATATCTAGACCCACAGCTGGATGAGACATAAGGGTGGACACTCTTGGGGCTGAGAGATTTGGTGAGGCTGGGTGAGCAAACGCAGACCCTTTAAAGTAATACTGCGTGGTACCCATCGCATGGGTCCCAAATCTCGAGGTTCAAGGGCATCTTCCTACATGGAAAACATGCATGAGAAACCCAGAAGATGGTACACCGTGTGATGGGGAAAGGTTCCTAAAACGCACCTCATTTCTCATCTCCTTGTGCTCGGGTTCGCCATTCCAGCCACTTTACTAGCAATCTCCCTACTTGGAGCATCAGCACCTTTAACCTCCTGTTCCGTACAGGTTGCAATTTGTCCTGAGGATGAATGGGAAGATGGGGAACCAATGAGAGGCTAGCTCTAGGTGTTGGGACAGGCACAGGTCACTCTATTTTCCCATCAGGAAGAAGAATTAACCACAGGCTCAGCTGCCCCCCGGAACCAGCACAGGGCCTGAAACCATCCTGCGCTTTTACGGCCAGCTCCCAAAAAGCGAGTTGTAAAATGGAGCTTCAGGGCACTGCAATTCACAAACCTGCAGAGTTATAAATGATAACTCTCGTCCACAAATATATTGAGGGAAGGCAAAGAAGAGGATTTGAAATCAAGGCAGAATTGCAGGAAACAGATTTCAGGAGGTAGATTCGAATCGCCTTTAAAGCACATGAAAAGCAGCAAAACGTTGACAATGAGGCCCTTGGCCAAAAAGGGCGTATGCGTTTTTTCCTGAATATATTCAGGAAAAAACGCATACGCCCTTTTTGGCCAACCAAGCAACCTGGAAAGGCAAATCAGCGCTACAAAGAAGTCTCGCTTCCCATCGGTCAAAAGGGCCATGCTGAGAAAAGTGTCAAAACCAGAAATGCAGGACAGGCCATGGAGAAATGGGAGCCTTGCTACGCTGATGGGCGGGATGTAAATTGCCAACAGCCACGCTGGAGAAGGGTACAGTGTGTCCTGAAACATCTAAAAAACACAGCTTAGAGCGCTAAGGGCACTTCCACGCATGGGGGTATAAATTGGGAAAATTAAAAATCAGCAAGACACAAGCACACCAAAGTTTAGGGCTGCTCTGTTGCCAAGGACCTCCACTTCATTCCACCTTAAATATCCCAGGAAAGAGAAAAATGGATAAAGAAGTTGTGGTCCTTATGTACAATGGAATATCACTCAGCCATGAAATCAATGTCATAAGGCTAGTAGCAGCATGATGAGTGGATTTAGGTACGTCGATTCTAAGTGAAATAAGTCACACAGAAAAGGACACTTCTCATAAGATATCACTTATACAGGGAAAGTAAAAACCATTACACTTGAACTGAATTCCAAAACAGAACAGAGTCACACATGCAGAAAACACACTATGGCTGCTTAACAGGAAAAGTGAGGTGGGGTGATACATAAAACAAGGGTTTCAAATTAGCTGAGATACCGTTCCATAAACCCAACATGTAATAGACAAGACCTACTCCTTGCTCAGAGAACTGGACTTAACAACCCCTATTCACCACACAAGGATATATCTGACTAGTAATAATCTTAAAACCTATGTATTGAAATCTCTCTGTTAGTGTGTCAAGTGGGTGTAAAGCGGCATAAACACAGCCGTGAAAAGCAGCTAAACCCCATTATAAAAATAAATTACTTTTAAAAACCCAAGAAACAAAGACAGAGAAAGAGAGAGAAATTCTTACACAATTCGTTCAGGGGCTGTGATGCAACCCGGATTGACCATATCTAGACCCACAGCTGGATGAGACATAAGGGTGGACACTCTTGGGGCTGAGAGGTTTGGTGAGGTTGGGTGAGCAAACGCAGACCCTTTAAAGTAATACTGTGTGGTACCCATCCCATGTGTCCCAAATCTCCAGGTTCAAGGGCATCTTCCTACATCGAAAACATGCATGAGAAACCCAGCAGATGGTACACCGTGTGATGGGGAAAGCTTTCTAAAACGCACCTCATTTGTCATCTCCTTGAGCTCGGGTTCGCAATTCCAGCCACTTTACTAGCAATCTCCCTACTTGGAGTATCAGCACCTTTAACCTCCTGTTCTGTACAGGTTGCACTTTGTCCTGAGGATGAACGGGAAGACGGGGAAGCAATGAGAGACTAGCTCTTGGTATTGGGACAGACACAGGTCACTCTATTTTCCCATCAGGAAGAAGAATTATCCACAGGTTCAGCCTGCCCCCCAGAACCAGAACAGGGCCTGAAGCCATCCTGCGCTTTTGCGGCCAGCTCCCAAAAAAGCAAGTTGTAAAATGGAGCTTCAGGGCACTGCAATTCACAAACCTGCAGAGTTATAAATGATAACTCTCGTCCACAAATATATTGAGGGAAGGCAAAGAAGAGGATTTGAAATCAAGGCAGAATTGCAGGAAACAGATTTCAGGAGGTAGATTCGAATCGCCTTTAAAGCACATGAAAAGCGGCAAAACGTTGACAATGATGCCCTTGGCCAAAAAGGGCGTATGCGTTTTTTCCTGAATATATTCAGGAAAAAACGCATACGCCCTTTTTGGCCAACCAAGCAACCTGGAAAGGCAAATCAGCGCTACAAAGAAGTCTCGCTGCCCATCGGTCAAAAGGGCCATGCTGAGAAAAGTGTCAAAACCAGAAATGCAGAACAGGCCATGGAGAAATGGGAGCCTTGCTACGCTGATGGGCGGAATGTAAATTGCCAACAGCCACGCTGGAGAAGGGTACGGTGTGTCCTGAAACATCTAAAAAACACAGCTTAGAGCGCATAGGGCACTTCCACACATGGGGGTATAAATTGGGAAAATTAAAAATCAGCAAGACACAAGCACACCAAAGTTTAGGGCTGCTCTGTTGCCAAGGACCTCCACTTCATTCCACCTTAAATATCCCAGGAAAGAGAAAAATGGATAAAGAAGTTGTGGTCCTTATGTACAATGGAATATCACTCAGCCATGAAATCAATGTCATAAGGCTAGTAGCAGCATGATGAGTGGATTTAGGTACGACGATTCTAAGTGAAATAAGTCACACAGAAAAGGACACTTCTCATAAGATATCACTTATACAGGGAAAGTAAAAACCATTACACTTGAACTGAATTCCAAAACAGAACAGAGTCACACATGCAGAAAACACACTATGGCTGCTTAACAGGAAAGGTGAGGTGGGGTGATACATAAAACAAGGGTTTCAAATTACCTGAGATACAGTTCCATAAACCCAACATGTAATAGACAAGACCTACTCCTTGCTCAGAGAACTGGACTCAACACCCCCTATTCACCACACAAGGATATATCTGACTAGTAATAATCTTAAAACCTATGTATTGAAATCTCTCTGTTAGTGTGTCAAGTGGGTGTAAAGTGGCATAAACACAGCCGTGAAAAGCAGCTAAACCCCATTATAAAAATAAATTACTTTTAAAAACCCATGAAACAAAGAAAGTGAAAGAGAGAGAAATTCTTACACAATTCGTTCAGGGGCTGTGATGGAACCTGGATTGACCATATCTAGACCCACAGCTGGATGAGACATAAGGGTGGACACTCTTGGGGCTGAGAGATTTGGTGAGGCTGGGTGAGCAAACGCAGACCCTTTAAAGTAATACTGCGTGGTACCCATCGCATGGGTCCCAAATCTCGAGGTTCAAGGGCATCTTCCTACATCGAAAACATGCATGAGAAACCCAGAAGATGGTACACCGTGTGATGGGGAAAGGTTCCTAAAACGCACCTCATTTCTCATCTCCTTGTGCTCGGGTTAGCCATTCCAGCCACTTTACTAGCAATCTCCCTACTTGCAGCATCAGCACCTTTAACTTCCTGTTCCGTACAGGTTGCAATTTGTCCTGAGGATGAAGGGGAAGATGGGGAACCAATGAGAGGCTAGCTCTAGGTGTTGGGACAGGCACAGGTCACTCTATTTTCCCATCAGGAAGAAGAATTAACCACAGGCTCAGCTGCCCCCCGGAACCAGCACAGGGCCTGAAACCATCCTGCGCTTTTACGGCCAGCTCCCAAAAAGCGAGTTGTAAAATGGAGCTTCAGGGCACTGCAATTCACAAACCTGCAGAGTTATAAATGATAACTCTCGTCCACAAATATATTGAGGGAAGGCAAAGAAGAGGATTTGAAATCAAGGCAGAATTGCAGGAAACAGATTTCAGGAGGTAGATTCGAATCGCCTTTAAAGCACATGAAAAGCAGCAAAACGTTGACAATGAGGCCCTTGGCCAAAAAGGGCGTATGCGTTTTTTCCTGAATATATTCAGGAAAAAACGCATACGCCCTTTTTGGCCAACCAAGCAACCTGGAAAGGCAAATCAGCGCTACAAAGAAGTCTCGCTTCCCATCGGTCAAAAGGGCCATGCTGAGAAAAGTGTCAAAACCAGAAATGCAGGACAGGCCATGGAGAAATGGGAGCCTTGCTACGCTGATGGGCGGGATGTAAATTGCCAACAGCCACGCTGGAGAAGGGTACCGTGTGTCCTGAAACATCTAAAAAACACAGCTTAGAGCGCTAAGGGCACTTCCACGCATGGGGGTATAAATTGGGAAAATTAAAAATCAGCAAGACACAAGCACACCAAAGTTTAGGGCTGCTCTGTTGCCAAGGACCTCCACTTCATTCCACCTTAAATATCCCAGGAAAGAGAAAAATGGATAAAGAAGTTGTGGTCCTTATGTACAATGGAATATCACTCAGCCATGAAATCAATGTCATAAGGCTAGTAGCAGCATGATGAGTGGATTTAGGTACGACGATTCTAAGTGAAATAAGTCACACAGAAAAGGACACTTCTCATAAGATATCACTTATACAGGGAAAGTAAAAACCATTACACTTGAACTGAATTCCAAAACAGAACAGAGTCACACATGCAGAAAACACACTATGGCTGCTTAACAGGAAAGGTGAGGTGGGGTGATACATAAAACAAGGGTTTCAAATTACCTGAGATACAGTTCCATAAACCCAACATGTAATAGACAAGACCTACTCCTTGCTCAGAGAACTGGACTCAACACCCCCTATTCACCACACAAGGATATATCTGACTAGTAATAATCTTAAAACCTATGTATTGAAATCTCTCTTTTAGTGTGTCAAGTGGGTGTAAAGTGGCATAAACACAGCCGTGAAAAGCAGCTAAACCCCATTATAAAAATAAATTACTTTTAAAAACCCATGAAACAAAGACAGTGAAAGAGAGAGAAATTCTTACACAATTCGTTCAGGGGCTGTGATGGAACCTGGATTGACCATATCTAGACCCACAGCTGGATGAGACATAAGGGTGGACACTCTTGGGGCTGAGAGATTTGGTGAGGCTGGGTGAGCAAACGCAGACACTTTAAAGTAATACTGCGTGGTACCCATCGCATGGGTCCCAAATCTCGAGGTTCAAGGGCATCTTCCTACATCGAAAACATGCATGAGAAACCCAGAAGATGGTACACCGTGTGATGGGGAAAGGTTCCTAAAACGCACCTCATTTCTCATCTCCTTGTGCTCGGGTTCGCCATTCCAGCCACTTTACTAGCAATCTCCCTACTTGGAGCATCAGCACCTTTAACCTTCTGATCCGTACAGGTTGCAATTTGTCCTGAGGATGAATGGGAAGATGGGGAACCAATGAGAGGCTAGCTCTAGGTGTTGGGACAGGCACAGGTCACTCTATTTTCCCATCAGGAAGAAGAATTAACCACAGGCTCAGCTGCCCCCCGGAACCAGCACAGGGCCTGAAACCATCCTGCGCTTTTACGGCCAGCTCCCAAAAAGCGAGTTGTAAAATGGAGCTTCAGGGCACTGCAATTCACAAACCTGCAGAGTTATAAATGATAACTCTCGTCCACAAATATATTGAGGGAAGGCAAAGAAGAGGATTTGAAATCAAGGCAGAATTGCAGGAAACAGATTTCAGGAGGTAGATTCGAATCGCCTTTAAAGCACATGAAAAGCAGCAAAACGTTGACAATGAGGCCCTTGGCCAAAAAGGGCGTATGCGTTTTTTCCTGAATATATTCAGGAAAAAACGCATACGCCCTTTTTGGCCAACCAAGCAACCTGGAAAGGCAAATCAGCGCTACAAAGAAGTCTCGCTTCCCATCGGTCAAAAGGGCCATGCTGAGAAAAGTGTCAAAACCAGAAATGCAGGACAGGCCATGGAGAAATGGGAGCCTTGCTACGCTGATGGGCGGGATGTAAATTGCCAACAGCCACGCTGGAGAAGGGTACAGTGTGTCCTGAAACATCTAAAAAACACAGCTTAGAGCGCTAAGGGCACTTCCACGCATGGGGGTATAAATTGGGAAAATTAAAAATCAGCAAGACACAAGCACACCAAAGTTTAGGGCTGCTCTGTTGCCAAGGACCTCCACTTCATTCCACCTTAAATATCCCAGGAAAGAGAAAAATGGATAAAGAAGTTGTGGTCCTTATGTACAATGGAATATCACTCAGCCATGAAATCAATGTCATAAGGCTAGTAGCAGCATGATGAGTGGATTTAGGTACGACGATTCTAAGTGAAATAAGTCACACAGAAAAGGACACTTCTCATAAGATATCACTTATACAGGGAAAGTAAAAACCATTACACTTGAACTGAATTCCAAAACAGAACAGAGTCACACATGCAGAAAACACACTATGGCTGCTTAACAGGAAAGGTGAGGTGGGGTGATACGTAAAACAAGGGTTTCAAATTACCTGAGATACAGTTCCATAAACCCAACATGTAATAGACAAGACCTACTCCTTGCTCAGAGAACTGGACTCAACACCCCCTATTCACCACACAAGGATATATCTGACTAGTAATAATCTTAAAACCTATGTATTGAAATCTCTCTGTTAGTGTGTCAAGTGGGTGTAAAGTGGCATAAACACAGCCGTGAAAAGCAGCTAAACCCCATTATAAAAATAAATTACTTTTAAAAACCCATGAAACAAAGACAGTGAAAGAGAGAGAAATTCTTACACAATTCGTTCAGGGGCTGTGATGGAACCTGGATTGACCATATCTAGACCCACAGCTGGATGAGACATAAGGGTGGACACTCTTGGGGCTGAGAGATTTGGTGAGGCTGGGTGAGCAAACGCAGACCCTTTAAAGTAATACTGCGTGGTACCCATCGCATGGGTCCCAAATCTCGAGGTTCAAGGGCATCTTCCTACATCGAAAACATGCATGAGAAACCCAGAAGATGGTACACCGTGTGATGGGGAAAGGTTCCTAAAACGCACCTCATTTCTCATCTCCTTGTGCTCGGGTTCGCCATTCCAGCCACTTTACTAGCAATCTCCCTACTTGGAGCATCAGCACCTTTAACCTCCTGATCCGTACAGGTTGCAATTTGTCCTGAGGATGAATGGGAAGATGGGGAACCAATGAGAGGCTAGCTCTAGGTGTTGGGACAGGCACAGGTCACTCTATTTTCCCATCAGGAAGAAGAATTAACCACAGGCTCAGCTGCCCCCCGGAACCAGCACAGGGCCTGAAACCATCCTGCGCTTTTACGGCCAGCTCCCAAAAAGCGAGTTGTAAAATGGAGCTTCAGGGCACTGCAATTCACAAACCTGCAGAGTTATAAATGATAACTCTCGTCCACAAATATATTGAGGGAAGGCAAAGAAGAGGATTTGAAATCAAGGCAGAATTGCAGGAAACAGATTTCAGGAGGTAGATTCGAATCGCCTTTAAAGCACATGAAAAGCAGCAAAACGTTGACAATGAGGCCCTTGGCCAAAAAGGGCGTATGCGTTTTTTCCTGAATATATTCAGGAAAAAACGCATACGCCCTTTTTGGCCAACCAAGCAACCTGGAAAGGCAAATCAGCGCTACAAAGAAGTCTCGCTGCCCATCGGTCAAAAGGGCCATGCTGAGAAAAGTGTCAAAACCAGAAATGCAGGACAGGCCATGGAGAAATGGGAGCCTTGCTACGCTGATGGGCGGGATGTAAATTGCCAACAGCCACGCTGGAGAAGGGTACAGTGTGTCCTGAAACATCTAAAAAACACAGCTTAGAGCGCTAAGGGCACTTCCACGCATGGGGGTATAAATTGGGAAAATTAAAAATCAGCAAGACACAAGCACACCAAAGTTTAGGGCTGCTCTGTTGCCAAGGACCTCCACTTCATTCCACCTTAAATATCCCAGGAAAGAGAAAAATGGATAAAGAAGTTGTGGTCCTTATGTACAATGGAATATCACTCAGCCTTGAAATCAATGTCATAAGGCTAGTAGCAGCATGATGAGTGGATTTAGGTACGTCGATTCTAAGTGAAATAAGTCACACAGAAAAGGACACTTCTCATAAGATATCACTTATACAGGGAAAGTAAAAACCATTACACTTGAACTGAATTCCAAAACAGAACAGAGTCACACATGCAGAAAACACACTATGGCTGCTTAACAGGAAAAGTGAGGTGGGGTGATACATAAAACAAGGGTTTCAAATTACCTGAGATACAGTTCCATAAACCCAACATGTAATAGACAAGACCTACTCCTTGCTCAGAGAACTGGACTTAACACCCCCTATTCACCACACAAGGATATATCTGACTAGTAATAATCTTAAAACCTATGTATTGAAATCTCTCTGTTAGTGTGTCAAGTGGGTGTAAAGCGGCATAAACACAGCAGTGAAAAGCAGGTAAACCCCATTATAAAAATAAATTACTTTTAAAAACCCATGAAACAAAGACAGAGAAAGAGAGAGAAATTCTTACACAATTCGTTCAGGGGCTGTGATGCAACCCGGATTGACCATATCTAGACCCACAGCTGGATGAGACATAAGGGTGGACACTCTTGGGGCTGAGAGGTTTGGTGAGGTTGGGTGAGCAAACGCAGACCCTTTAAAGTAATACTGTGTGGTACCCATCCCATGTGTCCCAAATCTCCAGGTTCAAGGGCATCTTCCTACATCGAAAACATGCATGAGAAACCCAGAAGATGGTACACCGTGTGATGGGGAAAGCTTTCTAAAACGCACCTCATTTGTCATCTCCTTGAGCTCGGGTTCGCAATTCCAGCCACTTTACTAGCAATCTCCCTACTTGGAGTATCAGCACCTTTAACCTCCTGTTCCGTACAGGTTGCAATTTGTCCTGAGGATGAACGGGAAGACGGGGAAGCAATGAGAGACTAGCTCTTGGTATTGGGACAGACACAGGTCACTCTATTTTCCCATCAGGAAGAAGAATTATCCACAGGCTCAGCCTGCCCCCCAGAACCAGAACAGGGCCTGAAGCCATCCTGCGCTTTTGCGGCCAGCTCCCAAAAAAGCAAGTTGTAAAATGGAGCTTCAGGGCACTGCAATTCACAAACCTGCAGAGTTATAAATGATAACTCTCGTCCACAAATATATTGAGGGAAGGCAAAGAAGAGGATTTGAAATCAAGGCAGAATTGCAGGAAACAGATTTCAGGAGGTAGATTCGAATCGCCTTTAAAGCACATGAAAAGCAGCAAAACGTTGACAATGAGGCCCTTGGCCAAAAAGGGCGTATGCGTTTTTTCCTGAATATATTCAGGAAAAAAACGCATACGCCCTTTTTGGCCAACCAAGCAACCTGGAAAGGCAAATCAGCGCTACAAAGAAGTCTCGCTTCCCATCGGTCAAAAGGGCCATGCTGAGAAAAGTGTCAAAACCAGAAATGCAGGACAGGCCATGGAGAAATGGGAGCCTTGCTACGCTGATGGGCGGGATGTAAATTGCCAACAGCCACGCTGGAGAAGGGTACAGTGTGTCCTGAAACATCTAAAAAACACAGCTTAGAGCGCTAAGGGCACTTCCACGCATGGGGGTATAAATTGGGAAAATTAAAAATCAGCAAGACACAAGCACACCAAAGTTTAGGGCTGCTCTGTTGCCAAGGACCTCCACTTCATTCCACCTTAAATATCCCAGGAAAGAGAAAAATGGATAAAGAAGTTGTGGTCCTTATGTACAATGGAATATCACTCAGCCATGAAATCAATGTCATAAGGCTAGTAGCAGCATGATGAGTGGATTTAGGTACGTCGATTCTAAGTGAAATAAGTCACACAGAAAAGGACACTTCTCATAAGATATCACTTATACAGGGAAAGTAAAAACCATTACACTTGAACTGAATTCCAAAACAGAACAGAGTCACACATGCAGAAAACACACTATGGCTGCTTAACAGGAAAAGTGAGGTGGGGTGATACATAAAACAAGGGTTTCAAATTAGCTGAGATACCGTTCCATAAACCCAACATGTAATAGACAAGACCTACTCCTTGCTCAGAGAACTGGACTTAACACCCCCTATTCACCACACAAGGATATATCTGACTAGTAATAATCTTAAAACCTATGTATTGAAATCTCTCTGTTAGTGTGTCAAGTGGGTGTAAAGCGGCATAAACACAGCAGTGAAAAGCAGGTAAACCCCATTAAAAAAATAAATTACTTTTAAAAACCCATGAAACAAAGACAGAGAAAGAGAGAGAAATTCTTACACAATTCGTTCAGGGGCTGTGATGCAACCCGGATTGACCATATCTAGACCCACAGCTGGATGAGACATAAGGGTGGACACTCTTGGGGCTGAGAGGTTTGGTGAGGTTGGGTGAGCAAACGCAGACCCTTTAAAGTAATACTGTGTGGTACCCATCCCATGTGTCCCAAATCTCCAGGTTCAAGGGCATCTTCCTACATCGAAAACATGCATGAGAAACCCAGAATATGGTACACCGTGTGATGGGGAAAGCTTTCTAAAACGCACCTCATTTGTCATCTCCTTGAGCTCGGGTTCGCAATTCCAGCCACTTTACTAGCAATCTCCCTACTTGGAGTATCAGCACCTTTAACCTCCTGTTCCGTACAGGTTGCAATTTGTCCTGAGGATGAACGGGAAGACGGGGAAGCAATGAGAGACTAGCTCTTGGTATTGGGACAGACACAGGTCACTCTATTTTCCCATCAGGAAGAAGAATTATCCACAGGCTCAGCCTGCCCCCCAGAACCAGAACAGGGCCTGAAGCCATCCTGCGCTTTTGCGGCCAGCTCCCAAAAAAGCAAGTTGTAAAATGGAGCTTCAGGGCACTGCAATTCACAAACCTGCAGAGTTATAAATGATAACTCTCGTCCACAAATATATTGAGGGAAGGCAAAGAAGAGGATTTGAAATCAAGGCAGAATTGCAGGAAACAGATTTCAGGAGGTAGATTCGAATCGCCTTTAAAGCACATGAAAAGCGGCAAAACGTTGACAATGATGCCCTTGGCCAAAAAGGGCGTATGCGTTTTTTCCTGAATATATTCAGGAAAAAACGCATACGCCCTTTTTGGCCAACCAAGCAACCTGGAAAGGCAAATCAGCGCTACAAAGAAGTCTCGCTGCCCATCGGTCAAAAGGGCCATGCTGAGAAAAGTGTCAAAACCAGAAATGCAGAACAGGCCATGGAGAAATGGGAGCCTTGCTACGCTGATGGGCGGAATGTAAATTGCCAACAGCCACGCTGGAGAAGGGTACGGTGTGTCCTGAAACATCTAAAAAACACAGCTTAGAGCGCATAGGGCACTTCCACGCATGGGGGTATAAATTGGGAAAATTAAAAATCAGCAAGACACAAGCACACCAAAGTTTAGGGCTGCTCTGTTGCCAAGGACCTCCACTTCATTCCACCTTAAATATCCCAGGAAAGAGAAAAATGGATAAAGAAGTTGTGGTCCTTATGTACAATGGAATATCACTCAGCCATGAAATCAATGTCATAAGGCTAGTAGCAGCATGATGAGTGGATTTAGGTACGACGATTCTAAGTGAAATAAGTCACACAGAAAAGGACACTTCTCATAAGATATCACTTATACAGGGAAAGTAAAAAGCATTACACTTGAACTGAATTCCAAAACAGAACAGAGTCACACATGCAGAAAACACACTATGGCTGCTTAACAGGAAAGGTGAGGTGGGGTGATACATAAAACAAGGGTTTCAAATTACCTGAGATACAGTTCCATAAACCCAACATGTAATAGACAAGACCTACTCCTTGCTCAGAGAACTGGACTCAACACCCCCTATTCACCACACAAGGATATATCTGACTAGTAATAATCTTAAAACCTATGTATTGAAATCTCTCTGTTAGTGTGTCAAGTGGGTGTAAAGCGGCATAAACACAGCCGTGAAAAGCAGCTAAACCCCATTATAAAAATAAATTACTTTTAAAAACCCATGAAACAAAGACAGTGAAAGAGAGAGAAATTCTTACACAATTCGTTCAGGGGCTGTGATGGAACCTGGATTGACCATATCTAGACCCACAGCTGGATGAGACATAAGGGTGGACACTCTTGGGGCTGAGAGATTTGGTGAGGCTGGGTGAGCAAACGCAGACCCTTTAAAGTAATACTGCGTGGTACCCATCGCATGGGTCCCAAATCTCGAGGTTCAAGGGCATCTTCCTACATCGAAAACATGCATGAGAAACCCAGAAGATGGTACACCGTGTGATGGGGAAAGGTTCCTAAAACGCACCTCATTTCTCATCTCCTTGTGCTCGGGTTCGCCATTCCAGCCACTTTACTAGCAATCTCCCTACTTGGAGCATCAGCACCTTTAACCTCCTGTTCCGTACAGGTTGCAATTTGTCCTGAGGATGAATGGGAAGATGGGGAACCAATGAGAGGCTAGCTCTAGGTGTTGGGACAGGCACAGGTCACTCTATTTTACCATCAGGAAGAAGAATTAACCACAGGCTCAGCTGCCCCCCGGAACCAGCACAGGGCCTGAAACCATCCTGCGCTTTTACGGCCAGCTCCCAAAAAGCGAGTTGTAAAATGGAGCTTCAGGGCACTGCAATTCACAAACCTGCAGAGTTATAAATGATAACTCTCGTCCACAAATATATTGAGGGAAGGCAAACAAGAGGATTTGAAATCAAGGCAGAATTGCAGGAAACAGATTTCAGGAGGTAGATTCGAATCGCCTTTAAAGCACATGAAAAGCAGCAAAACGTTGACAATGAGGCCCTTGGCCAAAAAGGGCGTATGCGTTTTTTCCTGAATATATTCAGGAAAAAACGCATACGCCCTTTTTGGCCAACCAAGCAACCTGGAAAGGCAAATCAGCGCTACAAAGAAGTCTCGCTTCCCATCGGTCAAAAGGGCCATGCTGAGAAAAGTGTCAAAACCAGAAATGCAGGACAGGCCATGGAGAAATGGGAGCCTTGCTACGCTGATGGGCGGGATGTAAATTGCCAACAGCCACGCTGGAGAAGGGTACAGTGTGTCCTGAAACATCTAAAAAACACAGCTTAGAGCGCTAAGGGCACTTCCACGCATGGGGGTATAAATTGGGAAAATTAAAAATCAGCAAGACACAAGCACACCAAAGTTTAGGGCTGCTCTGTTGCCAAGGACCTCCACTTCATTCCACCTTAAATATCCCAGGAAAGAGAAAAATGGATAAAGAAGTTGTGGTCCTTATGTACAATGGAATATCACTCAGCCATGAAATCAATGTCATAAGGCTAGTAGCAGCATGATGAGTGGATTTAGGTACGACGATTCTAAGTGAAATAAGTCACACAGAAAAGGACACTTCTCATAAGATATCACTTATACAGGGAAAGTAAAAACCATTACACTTGAACTGAATTCCAAAACAGAACAGAGTCACACATGCAGAAAACACACTATGGCTGCTTAACAGGAAAGGTGAGGTGGGGTGATACATAAAACAAGGGTTTCAAATTACCTGAGATACAGTTCCATAAACCCAACATGTAATAGACAAGACCTACTCCTTGCTCAGAGAACTGGACTCAACACCCCCTATTCACCACACAAGGATATATCTGACTAGTAATAATCTTAAAACCTATGTATTGAAATCTCTCTGTTAGTGTGTCAAGTGGGTGTAAAGCGGCATAAACACAGCCGTGAAAAGCAGCTAAACCCCATTATAAAAATAAATTACTTTTAAAAACCCATGAAACAAAGACAGTGAAAGAGAGAGAAATTCTTACACAATTCGTTCAGGGGCTGTGATGGAACCTGGATTGACCATATCTAGACCCACAGCTGGATGAGACATAATGGTGGACACTCTTGGGGCTGAGAGATTTGGTGAGGCTGGGTGAGCAAACGCAGACCCTTTAAAGTAATACTGCGTGGTACCCATCGCATGGGTCCCAAATCTCGAGGTTCAAGGGCATCTTCCTACATCGAAAACATGCATGAGAAACCCAGAAGATGGTACACCGTGTGATGGGGAAAGGTTCCTAAAACGCACCTCATTTCTCATCTCCTTGTGCTCGGGTTCGCCATTCCAGCCACTTTACTAGCAATCTCCCTACTTGGAGCATCAGCACCTTTAACCTCCTGTTCCGTACAGGTTGCAATTTGTCCTGAGGATGAATGGGAAGATGGGGAACCAATGAGAGGCTAGCTCTAGGTGTTGGGACAGGCACAGGTCACTCTATTTTCCCATCAGGAAGAAGAATTAACCACAGGCTCAGCTGCCCCCCGGAACCAGCACAGGGCCTGAAACCATCCTGCGCTTTTACGGCCAGCTCCCAAAAAGCGAGTTGTAAAATGGAGCTTCAGGGCACTGCAATTCACAAACCTGCAGAGTTATAAATGATAACTCTCGTCCACAAATATATTGAGGGAAGGCAAACAAGAGGATTTGAAATCAAGGCAGAATTGCAGGAAACAGATTTCAGGAGGTAGATTCGAATCGCCTTTAAAGCACATGAAAAGCAGCAAAACGTTGACAATGAGGCCCTTGGCCAAAAAGGGCGTATGCGTTTTTTCCTGAATATATTCAGGAAAAAACGCATACGCCCTTTTTGGCCAACCAAGCAACCTGGAAAGGCAAATCAGCGCTACAAAGAAGTCTCGCTGCCCATCGGTCAAAAGGGCCATGCTGAGAAAAGTGTCAAAACCAGAAATGCAGGACAGGCCATGGAGAAATGGGAGCCTTGCTACGCTGATGGGCGGGATGTAAATTGCCAACAGCCACGCTGGAGAAGGGTACAGTGTGTCCTGAAACATCTAAAAAACACAGCTTAGAGCGCTAAGGGCACTTCCACGCATGGGGGTATAAATTGGGAAAATTAAAAATCAGCAAGACACAAGCACACCAAAGTTTAGGGCTGCTCTGTTGCCAAGGACCTCCACTTCATTCCACCTTAAATATCCCAGGAAAGAGAAAAATGGATAAAGAAGTTGTGGTCCTTATGTACAATGGAATATCACTCAGCCTTGAAATCAATGTCATAAGGCTAGTAGCAGCATGATGAGTGGATTTAGGTACGTCGATTCTAAGTGAAATAAGTCACACAGAAAAGGACACTTCTCATAAGATATCACTTATACAGGGAAAGTAAAAACCATTACACTTGAACTGAATTCCAAAACAGAACAGAGTCACACATGCAGAAAACACACTATGGCTGCTTAACAGGAAAAGTGAGGTGGGGTGATACATAAAACAAGGGTTTCAAATTAGCTGAGATACCGTTCCATAAACCCAACATGTAATAGACAAGACCTACTCCTTGCTCAGAGAACTGGACTTAACACCCCCTATTCACCACACAAGGATATATCTGACTAGTAATAATCTTAAAACCTATGTATTGAAATCTCTCTGTTAGTGTGTCAAGTGGGTGTAAAGCGGCATAAACACAGCAGTGAAAAGCAGGTAAACCCCATTATAAAAATAAATTACTTTTAAAAACCCATGAAACAAAGACAGAGAAAGAGAGAGAAATTCTTACACAATTCGTTCAGGGGCTGTGATGCAACCCGGATTGACCATATCTAGACCCACAGCTGGATGAGACATAAGGGTGGACACTCTTGGGGCTGAGAGGTTTGGTGAGGTTGGGTGAGCAAACGCAGACCCTTTAAAGTAATACTGTGTGGTACCCATCCCATGTGTCCCAAATCTCCAGGTTCAAGGGCATCTTCCTACATCGAAAACATGCATGAGAAACCCAGAAGATGGTACACCGTGTGATGGGGAAAGCTTTCTAAAACGCACCTCATTTGTCATCTCCTTGAGCTCGGGTTCGCAATTCCAGCCACTTTACTAGCAATCTCCCTACTTGGAGTATCAGCACCTTTAACCTCCTGTTCCGTACAGGTTGCAATTTGTCCTGAGGATGAACGGGAAGACGGGGAAGCAATGAGAGACTAGCTCTTGGTATTGGGACAGACACAGGTCACTCTATTTTCCCATCAGGAAGAAGAATTATCCACAGGCTCAGCCTGCCCCCCAGAACCAGAACAGGGCCTGAAGCCATCCTGCGCTTTTGCGGCCAGCTCCCAAAAAAGCAAGTTGTAAAATGGAGCTTCAGGGCACTGCAATTCACAAACCTGCAGAGTTATAAATGATAACTCTCGTCCACAAATATATTGAGGGAAGGCAAAGAAGAGGATTTGAAATCAAGGCAGAATTGCAGGAAACAGATTTCAGGAGGTAGATTCGAATCGCCTTTAAAGCACATGAAAAGCAGCAAAACGTTGACAATGAGGCCCTTGGCCAAAAAGGGCGTATGCGTTTTTTCCTGAATATATTCAGGAAAAAACGCATACGCCCTTTTTGGCCAACCAAGCAACCTGGAAAGGCAAATCAGCGCTACAAAGAAGTCTCGCTTCCCATCGGTCAAAAGGGCCATGCTGAGAAAAGTGTCAAAACCAGAAATGCAGGACAGGCCATGGAGAAATGGGAGCCTTGCTACGCTGATGGGCGGGATGTAAATTGCCAACAGCCACGCTGGAGAAGGGTACAGTGTGTCCTGAAACATCTAAAAAACACAGCTTAGAGCGCTAAGGGCACTTCCACGCATGGGGGTATAAATTGGGAAAATTAAAAATCAGCAAGACACAAGCACACCAAAGTTTAGGGCTGCTCTGTTGCCAAGGACCTCCACTTCATTCCACCTTAAATATCCCAGGAAAGAGAAAAATGGATAAAGAAGTTGTGGTCCTTATGTACAATGGAATATCACTCAGCCATGAAATCAATGTCATAAGGCTAGTAGCAGCATGATGAGTGGATTTAGGTACGTCGATTCTAAGTGAAATAAGTCACACAGAAAAGGACACTTCTCATAAGATATCACTTATACAGGGAAAGTAAAAACCATTACACTTGAACTGAATTCCAAAACAGAACAGAGTCACACATGCAGAAAACACACTATGGCTGCTTAACAGGAAAAGTGAGGTGGGGTGATACATAAAACAAGGGTTTCAAATTACCTGAGATACCGTTCCATAAACCCAACATGTAATAGACAAGACCTACTCCTTGCTCAGAGAACTGGACTTAACACCCCCTATTCACCACACAAGGATATATCTGACTAGTAATAATCTTAAAACCTATGTATTGAAATCTCTCTGTTAGTGTGTCAAGTGGGTGTAAAGCGGCATAAACACAGCCGTGAAAAGCAGCTAAACCCCATTATAAAAATAAATTACTTTTAAAAACCCATGAAACAAAGACAGTGAAAGAGAGAGAAATTCTTACACAATTCGTTCAGGGGCTGTGATGGAACCTGGATTGACCATATCTAGACCCACAGCTGGATGAGACATAAGGGTGGACACTCTTGGGGCTGAGAGATTTGGTGAGGCTGGGTGAGCAAACGCAGACCCTTTAAAGTAATACTGCGTGGTACCCATCGCATGGGTCCCAAATCTCGAGGTTCAAGGGCATCTTCCTACATCGAAAACATGCATGAGAAACCCAGAAGATGGTACACCGTGTGATGGGGAAAGGTTCCTAAAACGCACCTCATTTCTCATCTCCTTGTGCTCGGGTTCGCCATTCCAGCCACTTTACTAGCAATCTCCCTACTTGGAGCATCAGCACCTTTAACCTCCTGTTCCGTACAGGTTGCAATTTGTCCTGAGGATGAATGGGAAGATGGGGAACCAATGAGAGGCTAGCTCTAGGTGTTGGGACAGGCACAGGTCACTCTATTTTCCCATCAGGAAGAAGAATTAACCACAGGCTCAGCTGCCCCCCGGAACCAGCACAGGGCCTGAAACCATCCTGCGCTTTTACGGCCAGCTCCCAAAAAGCGAGTTGTAAAATGGAGCTTCAGGGCACTGCAATTCACAAACCTGCAGAGTTATAAATGATAACTCTCGTCCACAAATATATTGAGGGAAGGCAAAGAAGAGGATTTGAAATCAAGGCAGAATTGCAGGAAACAGATTTCAGGAGGTAGATTCGAATCGCCTTTAAAGCACATGAAAAGCAGCAAAACGTTGACAATGAGGCCCTTGGCCAAAAAGGGCGTATGCGTTTTTTCCTGAATATATTCAGGAAAAAACGCATACGCCCTTTTTGGCCAACCAAGCAACCTGGAAAGGCAAATCAGCGCTACAAAGAAGTCTCGCTTCCCATCGGTCAAAAGGGCCATGCTGAGAAAAGTGTCAAAACCAGAAATGCAGGACAGGCCATGGAGAAATGGGAGCCTTGCTACGCTGATGGGCGGGATGTAAATTGCCAACAGCCACGCTGGAGAAGGGTACAGTGTGTCCTGAAACATCTAAAAAACACAGCTTAGAGCGCTAAGGGCACTTCCACGCATGGGGGTATAAATTGGGAAAATTAAAAATCAGCAAGACACAAGCACACCAAAGTTTAGGGCTGCTCTGTTGCCAAGGACCTCCACTTCATTCCACCTTAAATATCCCAGGAAAGAGAAAAATGGATAAAGAAGTTGTGGTCCTTATGTACAATGGAATATCACTCAGCCATGAAATCAATGTCATAAGGCTAGTAGCAGCATGATGAGTGGATTTAGGTACGACGATTCTAAGTGAAATAAGTCACACAGAAAAGGACACTTCTCATAAGATATCACTTATACAGGGAAAGTAAAAACCATTACACTTGAACTGAATTCCAAAACAGAACAGAGTCACACATGCAGAAAACACACTATGGCTGCTTAACAGGAAAGGTGAGGTGGGGTGATACATAAAACAAGGGTTTCAAATTACCTGAGATACAGTTCCATAAACCCAACATGTAATAGACAAGACCTACTCCTTGCTCAGAGAACTGGACTCAACACCCCCTATTCACCACACAAGGATATATCTGACTAGTAATAATCTTAAAACCTATGTATTGAAATCTCTCTGTTAGTGTGTCAAGTGGGTGTAAAGCGGCATAAACACAGCCGTGAAAAGCAGCTAAACCCCATTATAAAAATAAATTACTTTTAAAAACCCATGAAACAAAGACAGTGAAAGAGAGAGAAATTCTTACACAATTCGTTCAGGGGCTGTGATGGAACCTGGATTGACCATATCTAGACCCACAGCTGGATGAGACATAATGGTGGACACTCTTGGGGCTGAGAGATTTGGTGAGGCTGGGTGAGCAAACGCAGACCCTTTAAAGTAATACTGCGTGGTACCCATCGCATGGGTCCCAAATCTCGAGGTTCAAGGGCATCTTCCTACATCGAAAACATGCATGAGAAACCCAGAAGATGGTACACCGTGTGATGGGGAAAGGTTCCTAAAACGCACCTCATTTCTCATCTCCTTGTGCTCGGGTTCGCCATTCCAGCCACTTTACTAGCAATCTCCCTACTTGGAGCATCAGCACCTTTAACCTCCTGTTCCGTACAGGTTGCAATTTGTCCTGAGGATGAATGGGAAGATGGGGAACCAATGAGAGGCTAGCTCTAGGTGTTGGGACAGGCACAGGTCACTCTATTTTCCCATCAGGAAGAAGAATTAACCACAGGCTCAGCTGCCCCCCGGAACCAGCACAGGGCCTGAAACCATCCTGCGCTTTTACGGCCAGCTCCCAAAAAGCGAGTTGTAAAATGGAGCTTCAGGGCACTGCAATTCACAAACCTGCAGAGTTATAAATGATAACTCTCGTCCACAAATATATTGAGGGAAGGCAAAGAAGAGGATTTGAAATCAAGGCAGAATTGCAGGAAACAGATTTCAGGAGGTAGATTCGAATCGCCTTTAAAGCACATGAAAAGCAGCAAAACGTTGACAATGAGGCCCTTGGCCAAAAAGGGCGTATGCGTTTTTTCCTGAATATATTCAGGAAAAAACGCATACGCCCTTTTTGGCCAACCAAGCAACCTGGAAAGGCAAATCAGCGCTACAAAGAAGTCTAGCTTCCCATCGGTCAAAAGGGCCATGCTGAGAAAAGTGTCAAAACCAGAAATGCAGGACAGGCCATGGAGAAATGGGAGCCTTGCTACGCTGATGGGCGGGATGTAAATTGCCAACAGCCACGCTGGAGAAGGGTACAGTGTGTCCTGAAACATCTAAAAAACACAGCTTAGAGCGCTAAGGGCACTTCCACGCATGGGGGTATAAATTGGGAAAATTAAAAATCAGCAAGACACAAGCACACCAAAGTTTAGGGCTGCTCTGTTGCCAAGGACCTCCACTTCATTCCACCTTAAATATCCCAGGAAAGAGAAAAATGGATAAAGAAGTTGTGGTCCTTATGTACAATGGAATATCACTCAGCCATGAAATCAATGTCATAAGGCTAGTAGCAGCATGATGAGTGGATTTAGGTACGTCGATTCTAAGTGAAATAAGTCACACAGAAAAGGACACTTCTCATAAGATATCACTTATACAGGGAAAGTAAAAACCATTACACTTGAACTGAATTCCAAAACAGAACAGAGTCACACATGCAGAAAACACACTATGGCTGCTTAACAGGAAAAGTGAGGTGGGGTGATACATAAAACAAGGGTTTCAAATTAGCTGAGATACCGTTCCATAAACCCAACATGTAATAGACAAGACCTACTCCTTGCTCAGAGAACTGGACTTAACACCCCCTATTCACCACACAAGGATATATCTGACTAGTAATAATCTTAAAACCTATGTATTGAAATCTCTCTGTTAGTGTGTCAAGTGGGTGTAAAGCGGCATAAACACAGCAGTGAAAAGCAGGTAAACCCCATTATAAAAATAAATTACTTTTAAAAACCCATGAAACAAAGACAGAGAAAGAGAGAGAAATTCTTACACAATTCGTTCAGGGGCTGTGATGCAACCCGGATTGACCATATCTAGACCCACAGCTGGATGAGACATAAGGGTGGACACTCTTGGGGCTGAGAGGTTTGGTGAGGTTGGGTGAGCAAACGCAGACCCTTTAAAGTAATACTGTGTGGTACCCATCCCATGTGTCCCAAATCTCCAGGTTCAAGGGCATCTTCCTACATCGAAAACATGCATGAGAAACCCAGAAGATGGTACACCGTGTGATGGGGAAAGCTTTCTAAAACGCACCTCATTTGTCATCTCCTTGAGCTCGGGTTCGCAATTCCAGCCACTTTACTAGCAATCTCCCTACTTGGAGTATCAGCACCTTTAACCTCCTGTTCCGTACAGGTTGCAATTTGTCCTGAGGATGAACGGGAAGACGGGGAAGCAATGAGAGACTAGCTCTTGGTATTGGGACAGACACAGGTCACTCTATTTTCCCATCAGGAAGAAGAATTATCCACAGGCTCAGCCTGCCCCCCAGAACCAGAACAGGGCCTGAAGCCATCCTGCGCTTTTGCGGCCAGCTCCCAAAAAAGCAAGTTGTAAAATGGAGCTTCAGGGCACTGCAATTCACAAACCTGCAGAGTTATAAATGATAACTCTCGTCCACAAATATATTGAGGGAAGGCAAAGAAGAGGATTTGAAATCAAGGCAGAATTGCAGGAAACAGATTTCAGGAGGTAGATTCGAATCACCTTTAAAGCACATGAAAAGCGGCAAAACGTTGACAATGATGCCCTTGGCCAAAAAGGGCGTATGCGTTTTTTCCTGAATATATTCAGGAAAAAACGCATGCGCCCTTTTTGGCCAACCAAGCAACCTGGAAAGGCAAATCAGCGCTACAAAGAAGTCTCGCTGCCCATCGGTCAAAAGGGCCATGCTGAGAAAAGTGTCAAAACCAGAAATGCAGAACAGGCCATGGAGAAATGGGAGCCTTGCTACGCTGATGGGCGGAATGTAAATTGCCAACAGCCACGCTGGAGAAGGGTACGGTGTGTCCTGAAACATCTAAAAAACACAGCTTAGAGCGCATAGGGCACTTCCACGCATGGGGGTATAAATTGGGAAAATTAAAAATCAGCAAGACACAAGCACACCAAAGTTTAGGGCTGCTCTGTTGCCAAGGACCTCCACTTCATTCCACCTTAAATATCCCAGGAAAGAGAAAAATGGATAAAGAAGTTGTGGTCCTTATGTACAATGGAATATCACTCAGCCATGAAATCAATGTCATAAGGCTAGTAGCAGCATGATGAGTGGATTTAGGTACGACGATTCTAAGTGAAATAAGTCACACAGAAAAGGACACTTCTCATAAGATATCACTTATACAGGGAAAGTAAAAACCATTACACTTGAACTGAATTCCAAAACAGAACAGAGTCACACATGCAGAAAACACACTATGGCTGCTTAACAGGAAAGGTGAGGTGGGGTGA
The DNA here is from genome assembly GCF_965194825.1 of Balaenoptera physalus. Lineage (NCBI taxonomy): Eukaryota > Metazoa > Chordata > Mammalia > Artiodactyla > Balaenopteridae > Balaenoptera > Balaenoptera physalus. Next base: position 597,991 of record NW_028126403.1, read on the forward strand.
TACATAAAACAAGGGTTTCAAATTACCTGAGATACAGTTCCATAAACCCAACATGTAATAGACAAGACCTACTCCTTGCTCAGAGAACTGGACTCAACACCCCCTATTCACCACACAAGGATATATCTGACTAGTAATAATCTTAAAACCTATGTATTGAAATCTCTCTGTTAGTGTGTCAAGTGGGTGTAAAGCGGCATAAACACAGCCGTGAAAAGCAGCTAAACCCCATTATAAAAATAAATTACTTTTAAAAACCCATGAAACAAAGACAGTGAAAGAGAGAGAAATTCTTACACAATTCGTTCAGGGGCTGTGATGGAACCTGGATTGACCATATCTAGACCCACAGCTGGATGAGACATAAGGGTGGACACTCTTGGGGCTGAGAGATTTGGTGAGGCTGGGTGAGCAAACGCAGACCCTTTAAAGTAATACTGCGTGGTACCCATCGCATGGGTCCCAAATCTCGAGGTTCAAGGGCATCTTCCTACATCGAAAACATGCATGAGAAACCCAGAAGATGGTACACCGTGTGATGGGGAAAGGTTCCTAAAACGCACCTCATTTCTCATCTCCTTGTGCTCGGGTTCGCCATTCCAGCCACTTTACTAGCAATCTCCCTACTTGGAGCATCAGCACCTTTAACCTCCTGTTCCGTACAGGTTGCAATTTGTCCTGAGGATGAATGGGAAGATGGGGAACCAATGAGAGGCTAGCTCTAGGTGTTGGGACAGGCACAGGTCACTCTATTTTCCCATCAGGAAGAAGAATTAACCACAGGCTCAGCTGCCCCCCGGAACCAGCACAGGGCCTGAAACCATCCTGTGCTTTTACGGCCAGCTCCCAAAAAGCGAGTTGTAAAATGGAGCTTCAGGGCACTGCAATTCACAAACCTGCAGAGTTATAAATGATAACTCTCGTCCACAAATATATTGAGGGAAGGCAAAGAAGAGGATTTGAAATCAAGGCAGAATTGCAGGAAACAGATTTCAGGAGGTAGATTCGAATCGCCTTTAAAGCACATGAAAAGCAGCAAAACGTTGACAATGAGGCCCTTGGCCAAAAAGGGCGTATGCGTTTTTTCCTGAATATATTCAGGAAAAAACGCATACGCCCTTTTTGGCCAACCAAGCAACCTGGAAAGGCAAATCAGCGCTACAAAGAAGTCTCGCTTCCCATCGGTCAAAAGGGCCATGCTGAGAAAAGTGTCAAAACCAGAAATGCAGGACAGGCCATGGAGAAATGGGAGCCTTGCTACGCTGATGGGCGGGATGTAAATTGCCAACAGCCACGCTGGAGAAGGGTACAGTGTGTCCTGAAACATCTAAAAAACACAGCTTAGAGCGCTAAGGGCACTTCCACGCATGGGGGTATAAATTGGGAAAATTAAAAATCAGCAAGACACAAGCACACCAAAGTTTAGGGCTGCTCTGTTGCCAAGGACCTCCACTTCATTCCACCTTAAATATCCCAGGAAAGAGAAAAATGGATAAAGAAGTTGTGGTCCTTATGTACAATGGAATATCACTCAGCCATGAAATCAATGTCATAAGGCTAGTAGCAGCATGATGAGTGGATTTAGGTACGACGATTCTAAGTGAAATAAGTCACACAGAAAAGGACACTTCTCATAAGATATCACTTATACAGGGAAAGTAAAAACCATTACACTTGAACTGAATTCCAAAACAGAACAGAGTCACACATGCAGAAAACACACTATGGCTGCTTAACAGGAAAGGTGAGGTGGGGTGATACATAAAACAAGGGTTTCAAATTACCTGAGATACAGTTCCATAAACCCAACATGTAATAGACAAGACCTACTCCTTGCTCAGAGAACTGGACTCAACACCCCCTATTCACCACACAAGGATATATCTGACTAGTAATAATCTTAAAACCTATGTATTGAAATCTCTCTGTTAGTGTGTCAAGTGGGTGTAAAGCGGCATAAACACAGCCGTGAAAAGCAGCTAAACCCCATTATAAAAATAAATTACTTTT